>NC_142205.1:64964492-65663984 GCF_049639895.1 Pseudopodoces humilis | reverse complement strand
CTGTGGAAATGTATCTGCAGCTGCAGTGAGATTGAGTACTGGGGATGTCAGTTCAGGAAGCCTTCCAAGATATCTGGCAGCCTGAAGTTTGCCTGAGCTGCTGGGGTTGTGGTCAGGTACTGGCAGAGCTCCGTGGGAGAAAAACCTTCTCTTGTCCGTTTTTGACCAAATACGGAGTTGCTGTAACTGTTATTAAATACAGAATGATTAAAAAGGCAGAGATGATACAGTTTGTGTAATTGCATCCTCTCTAGATTAGGGTGTAGGTATTACTTGTTGCTAAAATGCCATGCAGCCCTTCACAGAGCAGTTCCTTGTGATGCGGTGTCAGTGTTTGCACTGTCAGTAAATCTGTCAAGCAGGCAGCAATTACTTGAAATGTGTAACAGTTTGTCATGGTGGCTTTCCAAATCCTTTCATTAAAGTGCAATTATTCCTTTTCTACTGTGCAGTTTGAGCCAAAGCCAGACGAGTGGTGGCTAGAATAGACCAGTGGAGATGTAAATACTGACTTCTGGGTTTTTTGCAATGCAGTACACTGCAGTCATGCTGCTGAAGAAACAGGGTTGCTGTAGCTGACATTTTGTAATACAAGCAAAATTGTTACTGTGTTCTTGTTCATCTTTCTTTGCAGAATATCGAAAAACAATGCAGTTTTAAAGCCTTTTTACTTACATACGAGTTATTTACTTAAGTGAAGTCCCTGCTCTTCTGGATTCATGTTAAAAATTGCCAGAATTGATTTCAAAAACTTCACTACCTAGATTCAGTTGCACCATGTGACATATCTCATTGTATTTCCAGAATTTTGTTGGTTTGGTTTGGTTTTCTTACCTCAGTTTAGGCAATTAGATCCAGGCTTGTAAGGGCTAGTTTAGTGCATTTACTGAGCAACAGAAGTCCAAATGCTACATTAGTCTTTTGTTTCTCATTTCTGTAATCAAAATAATTGCTGTTCCCTAGCACCACGAGACAGAGAAGACAGAATAGGAAGGGCAAGATACGCTTAAGAGATTCTAAGAGATGTTAGATTGAATACTTTTAAGATCTTTCTCTTTAAAAGACTCTTCTTTACTCTGGTACTCAGAAGTTGCAGAACCATTTTACTCAAAATTTTCTAAAGATATCCAGCCTGAGGCAGACATCTAGAATCAGAAATTCCAGCCTGAAATTTTGAGTTACAGTTGTGCAGACCGTAAGCATGTGGCAAACAGATACTGAAAACAGGAAGCTGCAGGCAATCTTCAAAAGGCAGGCAATGCCCCTAGCTCTGTCTAATAAAATCTATCTTCCAAGCCATGCAGCTTTCTTGCAGATGAAATCACGCCTTCCTGGGGCAGACCAGGGGTACAACAGCTACATTTTCTCTTTCAACACTGAGAAATGTATAGTAGTATTAAGAAGCAGATTAAATACAGAGTGACCTTCCAATCATTACTTTCCAGCTTCCAGAAGTTAATAGTAAAGAACTTGTAAAATGAGTTAAGGGTTTCTTTGTTTTTTAAAATTCCTTTGACCTCCACAGCATCCTGGAGCAGTGATTTATGTCACTGATTTGTATTTTGTTAATTATCACTGGCTTTCAAACTGCCATCTAATCGAGTGCATGTCATACCCCATGTTTCTGTGTTATGAGAAAAAGGTAACTGCTCATGTCTTACCCTGCCATGGCTGTGGAGAGCTCTGTCATGTTCTACTTTGTCACCTTTCCTAACCAGAAAATGATGATCCATGTCCCTCACAGTTTGCTGTTCCTGCCACCTTCTTGCAATTTGATTAAATTCTTTTTGAGAAATGTTCTAAGTATTGAGAATGCGAGCATGATATATAGAGTGGAATATTAATGCTTTACCCATTCTTCATGTCATTTTCTGTTGTGCATTGAACTGATTTTCTTCAGGAGAAGTGGAATCAAAGCTGTGGAAGGTTTCACAGTCAGTACTTATAAAAGGGGACTTCAGTAGTCATATTTAATCAGATCCTATGCACTGCTCAGGATGAAGATTCATTTCTTCTCCATGAAAAAATAAAATATTTTTTTAGGAAATGTAGAAACGCAGTCTCTTGATCCTTTTCTATTACAGTGTTGTGGGAGGCAGCATGGATGAGTCCATGTTGAAAGAGAGTTAAAGTTCTGTTCAGTTCAGTTTGTTTTGAGCTCTTCCCTGGAGGATCATATGGTTGTGTCTCTAAGACGAGACAGACTAAGTTTGTTTTTTTAAAAATGGAGAGACTAAAAGGTAGACTGCAGCAAGAATGACATCTGTGTGTCATTAGTATAGAGATTGTAGCCTAAGTGTCATGACTAAATGTCCGTAGACAAGATGCAGTAGAAGTTGAGAGAAATAACTATTGAGGCTTGAGGAAATCTGTAAAATGTTAAACAGGGTGTGAAGAAAATATTCTGAAATATATGCAGATGGCATGACAGAGAAGCAGAACGGGGTCTTAAGAATGCTGAAGAAAACCTGCACTTCTGAAACTGTCTGCTGTCAAGATACTGGGTCTTAGAAAGCAGCCACTTCTTAGCTGGTTGTTCATGCTCCTGGAGCCCTATTCATGTGCAGTGTCAGGAATCAGAAATGAACTGATGAGGAGAGGGCGAGGGATGAGTCAGAAAAGAAAGGGTAGTACAGGACAGGAGAGCAGGACTGACTGCAGTGCTGTACCAGGGAAGAGGAAGAGAAGAAAGGCTGATAGCAGCCCAAATAGGAGAGGAGAAAATGAATGGAAAGTGTTGGGAAAGGGAGTAAAGTGGAAGGGGAAAGTGGTAACCAGTGACATAAATGTAGCTGTACGAGCTGATGATGGCACTTCTCTCCAAGCTAGTTTGACAGGCAGTGGGTGTTTTAAAGCATCATTACTTCTTGCTGGCACTCCTCTCTTAAAGTATGTGTACACACATACACAATTACAAAAATGATATGTTTTTAAATGTATAAATTACCTCTGCTTGGGCTTCTCAAAATTTATCACATTTGGGAAAATAAAAATTGGTTTTGTTGCTTCAGTCCTCAGACTAAACTGTCACTGATTTTAACAAAGAAGCAGGATTTGGTGTGATGTGTTATGTTCAGAACTTCCCAGTAAATAGGCATGTTGCAGGTATTTCAAGGCAGATAAACAGCCTTGAGTAAAAACATGTGAAAGAGGGAACTAAGAGCATGCCTACTTAGTCCAAATATGTCTTCAGTTACTTTGAAGACTGATAAAAAACAAGGTCTCATCCAAGAACATAAATGAATTTTTTCTCCTTGGAAATTGCGACTTTATGCTCAGTCAAGAGATAGGTGTTTCTCACATCTCCTCCTTTCATTCTTGGGATAATGTGTTCATTCACAAAAAAGAAAAAATCACTTTCATCACTGCCGAAACAACTAACAAACATAATTTTTTAAGTCAGGGCTTAAAAAAATAGGTCTATAAAGCAAATTTTGAAACATGTTTCCACATCAAGTTTTGGATTAAGTGTTGTTTGTGTGTCAGGAAGTACGCATTTATTCTAAAACTCATGGGTTTAAACTTATTTGGGAAATAAGGAACAGTAAACATCATACAATTTTTTGGCAAAATAAGCTTGATCATCTAAACTTTTAAGGTTTTGTTTAAGAGAGGATGTTCTGTTTGTGTTAATTTTCTTCTGAAGACATAGCACATTAAGGGGTGTAAACAATTGTTAGGCTACTTGGTAGTTGTGTAAATTGTTAAATACAGCAACAAAACTCTTATTTTCTGATTTTACAGTTAAAAAAAGGGAAGTCAACACATTGAAAATAAAAGCATTGCTACCATTACAGTTTAGCAGACTTTTGCAGTACAGCGTAAATTTAAATGGTTGTCCCTGTACAAATGTGTCAGTGCACTCAAAATCATAAAGAAATGCTCAAGAAAGAGCCTTCAGGATATGTTCTTAGTAAACTGCTGACATTTTGAAAGTCAAATATGTGAAATGTGTTTCAAAGGCACGGTAATGGGTTTTTGTGCTCAAACAAAGCCAGAGCAGTAAGTATATTTTTCCATTCTCAAAACCGTAAGAATTAAGTATGAAAACACAGCAAACCACATGCTTACTCACATGGTTCCTAGAGCATGTAATAGTTGGCTTTGTCCTTTGTAATAGGTGGTTATGTAATGTTGAATGTATAATTGGTTTTCTTGAAACAGCAGGAATTTTGTTTGCTTACATCTTCCTCAGTAAAGCTGAGGCTGAGAAAACCTAACTTCTTAAAGGGCTCAAACTGCATCTGTTCCATCTGATACTGATACAATCTGAAAGTAATTGTAAGTACAGGCTCATTCTCACAGTAATTAATTACTTTAATAGGTTAAACTGACATTTGAAACCTCAGTATTTGAGCCTGAAGGAACTTCTCAGCAAGGGAACAAACAGACACAGTCAAGTATGAACAACCTGGTTCGGCTCCTGTGGGGAGAGGACAGTTTGGACCTTCAGCAGGCTGTGCAGGATGTGCCTCACATTGTCATGTTCCTCACACTGAAACTGGACTCTGAGACATCCAAGGATGAGGTAGGTGGCTGACTCAGCAAAACTGAGGTGAAAGGTAACCACTGATCAAGCAGCTGCTAGGACATTTGATATAAAAGGATAAATAAAAAAATCCTCTTAACGATTTGGAGTTGTGAATCATCCGTAAAATGCCCATTTTGGCCGAAATAAGGCTTGAAATTCCAGGGGGGAAGAATCAGCATCACTGCTGACAAACTCCTAACTGGCCTTATACTCAGCTGAGTGCGGCTGGGCAGCAGCAGGTGAGGAGCAGCTGGGGTGGTGACTGCACAGCTGAGGTGCATTTGTTCCCCAGTTCCCCAGTGCCCAGTCAAAAAAATATCCCCCAGCAGGAGCTATTGGCAGTCCACATCCATAATCTGTCTGGCTCCTTCTGTTTTGAAATGCTAATGTGCCTTTTCTTAGAGTGCTCTGGCATGTCTGCTGTTAGCAGTCAGCTGCTGATTCTTGCTCAGGCAGCGTTTTTAGAGCCACTGAAGTACTTTTCCTGTGTCCTGTAAAGCTTCCTTTCACATCTCTTTCCTTCTTCTGTTCTTCAGGAAAATTTTGCCAGAGTGCATGTAAGCCATTTTAAGTTTGTGTAGTTGTTCAGGATGTAGCCATAGCTACAAATACTCCTCTCCATGCAGGGAAACAGAGCTGAGGGTGGCCTCTTGCCCTGTCTGGAAATGGCAAGTGGACAAGGTGGACTTCTTAGGAGCTGACATTTGGGAGAAGACTCTTCTGCCTTTGTGTGAATTCTCAAATTTAGCATTATGTCCCAGTGATCTGATCTGTGCTGAGGAGACGTCAAACAAAGCACAGGCATTTCCAGTCCCCAAGGACTAAGATGGCAGGACAGTAATGGAGTGGGGAGCAGAAAGAAAACATTTTACTTTCTCTCCCTTGGAATTTATCCTTAGATTGAGATACCTTTACTGTTTTTTATACTATTTTTCAACTGGTACAAGTCTATGTTCTGTTGGTGATGTGTAATAGAAAAAAAATGTTAGAGCTACACAAAATAGGATTTAATTTTATTTTCTAGAGACAGAGCTGGGAAGGAGAAGCCTAGAAAATTATATAAAACCATAATATATACTAGTCCAAGACCAGTGTTTCCTTGACCACATAAACTTTATGAAATATTAAAAAAAGTAATTTCAGGGCCTCTGACTCCTCTCTTACACATCATGTAAATGCCTGATTGCAATTCTGCACTTCACAGTAAATTGAGTACTGGTTTCTTGCTCCATTGTTCCTTTACATTCTCCCAAGAAACGGGATTAATCCTCAACATTGAGCAGAGGTAAAAGAGGGGTTGTAATGCCCTTGTTGTCCCTTCACAAAATCGAATAATTGTTTCCTGAGAAGTCTTGGCAGTTATGCAGCCCCAAATACATTGAGAGATGCTTTGCTGATATAATGAAGCTCTTTATAACATTTCCTTGCAAAAGAATGCCGCCTTCTTTAAGGCATTTGTCTTTAATTTCATTTTCTGAACTTCAGGCTACTTCTATCCTGTAGATGTACTGTCTCAGATTTAGTTTAAACAGTACTTTAAATGAAATTTTAACATTCCTGCACAATAGAAAAATGATCCTTTAAGAAGCTGCTTTACCCATATCCAGAGGAGGCACAGTATGCAGATCACATCCGTATAAACTGTGGCAACTGGAACTTGTAAATAATTCTTCTACTTGTGAGCTTTTGGCACCTAAAATAGAATTAATGAGCTTTAAGACTTGTAAGCTCTGTCTGCTCAGCTAGACAGGGAGGTAGTATTGGGAATCATTTGGGGGGTGTGTGTGCCTGTGGGGGTGTCCCTATGGTAACAGTTTCTCAGTGAGTAAGGTAAATCCTGCTTTTTTTTATATTTTATATTCAGGTGGGTATTACAATTACCAGTAATTGTAATTTTGGCAATAGCATGTCTTAGAAGGAATAATGTTCATGTTCCTCCTACTGTTACTAGAGGACTCTGTCCAGGTTTGGGGGTTGGGTTGAGGGGGGATTTACACCTTAAGAAATGAGCTACTTTTATTTATTGATTCCATTGTCGTTGGCCTGTGACCTTTGGGCTTGCTTTGGAGAGAGCTGATCTGGTGGCATGTGCTGGCCCTTGCTAAATCACTATATCCATACATGATAACAGTTTGTTACAGTTGGCTTTTCTTTCCCTGGGAATGTGTTCAGATAATTCTCAAACAAATTTTGTGTAAAGGCCCCAGTTCATAGTGAGGAGAGGGGAAAAAGGCTCTTTCTAGCCCTTTGCAGTGCTACAATTAGAAAACAGCAGGGCTTCTCCAGTTGAGGGATTGATTCCAGAAAAAACAGATCCTTGTCACTAATGAGTATTTATAAATAGAGTTAATTAAATTGGATATGAATGAAGAGTTTGTCAGGTCCTTCTGTAATGAAATTTTGCATTCTTCTAGTCTTGATGAAGGAAGATTTTCTAATGGGTATTGGCACTGCCTGAATGTGCTTAGTGACATAAACAGGGAAGTTAATCACGTCTGTGTTTCATTTGTTTGTGGAGAAAGATACTTTACTATAATCTTTGCAGTGGATAAGCTTAATATTACATGCATTATTTTTGGCCCATCATGATTTGGCAGAAAGCAATAAATGAGTGGAAATCACGTTCGCTTATTAGTATATTTTTATAGTTGCTGAAATAATACAAAATTTTTGAAAGTGCTTGAATAAAAGAAAGATTTTTTTTAAATTATTAGAAAAAGAAAAATATCTCTCAAATATTTATCTCTATAAGGTTTAGTTTCAAATGACTTCTGTATCTGGTCAGATGTTTCATGAGGAATCTTAATGGTGTACTTTGAAATTGGAGCATATTCATCAGTTATGTTTTATGCTATCCATATAAAGCAGCTAGGTAGGGTTATACAGAGAGACTTAAGTTTTCATATTCTTATGTTAGTTTTGAAGAGCTGTATGTCTGATGATGGTTTAAGTCAAAATTTAAATATTGAAAGAACTGTGCTAATGCTTGAATCAGAGAGTGACAGAATGGTTTGGTTGGAAGAGGCACTAAAAATCATCCAGTTTCAACCCTATAGCCATGTGCAGGGACACCTTCCACTCTACCGGACTGTTCCAGGGCCCATCCACAGCCTTGAACACTTCCAGGGCTGAGGCATCCACAGCTTCTCTGGGCACCCTGTGCCAGGCCTCAGCACCCTCACAATAAAGAATTTATTCCTCTATTAACAGTGTACTTAAAGCTGTTAGATGCAGTGGCCATAGTGTTTGTCATTTTACGTTTCTCCATGTAATAATTATTCTAAATAAGTCATGCTTTTCAATAAAATAGAGGATTTAAAACTGTCAGAAACATTCATGTGCCTTTTAGAACTTTCCAGTATGCCCATGCAGCACACTGCTTGTTTTAATCTCCTATGAAAGGATATGATAAAAGATTTCATGTTTTAAAAAAAACCCAACTGTTACCACAAAAAAAAAATATTGTCTTGTTTTCTGTGGGGATTTTTTGGAAGGGTTTGGTTTTGGTTTGCTTAACTAACACCTAACTTTCTTCACAGCAAGAAATTATTTATCAGTACCCCATATCTGAAGCATCCCAAAAACTGAAAAGTGTGAGAGGGATATTTCTCACACTGTCTGACATACTGGAAAGTGTTACTGGTACCGAGATTATCAGGTAAAAGTGTTTGAAATGTAATTACTGTTTTTATTACTTTATACATACATGTACAGCAAACATGGGTCATGCATCAAGTTCTAGACAAACCAGAGCAACTCAACCTGTTTAGCAGTAACACTTTAACTACAAGAGCATGCCTGAAGTTGGAGTGCTCAACCTGGATGTAAATTGATTTGGGGAAATTTTGTTGTAGTGGGTAGCAGTGACTAGGATTTTTAGTTCAGTGAAATGATTTTCAACTCCTTTATAACTTCATAGTGTTAACAGAAATACTTCTGGCTTCATTTTTCTAGTTCCTCCCTTTTCTTATGTGAAAAACTGGTTCAAGTTGTTTACTGGAAAGAATCTGACAAGTTGCTCGTAATTGGCCTTCCTGAAGAAAAGTGAGTTTCAAAGGAAAGGTTTTGTTTTCCTTTAAATTTTGTGTCATCAAATTTATTTTGTGTACTCTTCTAACAAAAAAGGCAAGAAAGGGCTTTAAATGTACTCTTTTTACTGTAACTAGTTTTTATGTCTGTGATTTCACTATTTTGATTGACTTTATTCACATCTTTCATATATCCATTGTTGTAGTTCCTTTTTCACTTCCTCTGAAGAGAATAAGATCCCAGAAATATTTGTAAATTAGAAAAGAGTAATATTGTGGGGCTTGGTAAACTCAAGTTCTTTGCAAAGACTGCTGAATAACATCAATAATATTACATATTTACACATTCTAAGAGGACTGCTTATTCATCATAAAGATGTTATAACCATAGCTGTACATTTCAATTTTTATTTGTTAGTGTGCCCCTTTCTCAGCTGAGGAACATGATTCAGGATGTTGTCAGGACCTTGACATTCATGTACAGTTCTTTGGACAGGTGAGTTCTTTCAGAAGTATTTCTTTTCAGTCACTGATTTTTTATTGGTGCTCACTGAAAAAACAAATACTAGGATTAATTTTAATGTTTCAAGGGAATTTCTTTGCATGTTCCTTTACACTTGTATAAAAACAAGAATTCTGTTGTGCTTACCTTTTGGTTTCAGTCTTAACACTAGTAAGACACTGATTAAGAAGTCTTTGTCACTTCAGAAAGTTTTGTCCCTGATTAGGTTAAATCATTACTATAAAATCCAAGTCACTGTGGATGTCAGCAGCACTCTGCAAATGTTATCCTCTGTGTCTGTAAAACAGACGTGTGTATCAGTGTTATATTTTTAACAGAGTAAACACTCTGGACTTCTCCAGAGTGAGTGTCTGGAGTGCCAAACTCTGTTCGGCAGAGTGAGTGTCTTTCTCTGCATTTGGAAAGCACCCAGGAGATTTTTCAGTCTGACTGTTACCTAAATAAAATTACCCAGGTGGATTACACATATTCTTGCATTTAATACGAGGTTAATGTGTGTATGCCACAGTGAACAAAAAAGAATAAATCTCAGTTTCCAAAAGGATGAGGCAGATGTTTCACTCAGCTTAAGTTACTGTAAGACATCTACTGTAATACCATACTGGTTTATTTTGTCCTTTGTTTGTAGGTGCTGCCTGGATATCAGCCTAGTGTTTTTTTTTTCATGTTAAAAATACATCCAAATGTAGCATCGTTCTGTAAAGAGGCTTGTGTAGCACTGAGGGTTATATAAGCAAGCTGCAAATTTCTCAGTGTTATTCTAACTTGGAGTTCATGTTTGTCCAGTGCTTTTTGCCAGGTGGAAAATGTTTCTCGCCTGGATCATTTTTTCAACCTGTTCTTCCAGCGTGCCCTTCATCCTGCGAGGCTCCAGTCTGGCCCCAGTGCTCAGCACCAGGATTCCTGCAGTGCCCTGTTCCTAGACAGCCTCCCAGGCCTGCGCTGGCTGACTCTGCCTCAGGAAATCAAGGTCATGTCCTTTTCACATCTCTCCAGGAAAACCTGGGCATGACAGGCCAAAAAGTCAATACAGGTGTCTTCTGCTCTTCCTGTCTGATTTACCTAAGTGCTTTGCCCATCCCAGACCATCCATTTTCCTGTAAAATTCAAGTTTGGAGCTGCACCACTGTTCCCACAGGATTGCTATTGTGAGTGTACTTTGGTGACTTTACAGTTATCTAGGACAAGTAGAGAAAGCAACCCCTGGTATGTAGCTGTATGTTTGATTTTGACCACTGAAGTATTTTGGCAGGCAGGAATTACTATTCTAGAAGCCCATGTATTGCTCATAATTTAGGAGAGTTATCAGTGGCTATTGGAGAATCAAAATAAATAACCCACATGTCATTTGTTGATACCAGAAAGGTACAGCTTTTCTGCACCATTTCCCTGTGCCAGGTTACGTCCATGTTAGAAACCGAGTTGTGCTTTAAGCAGGACTAAGACTAAGGTGGATCACAGTAAATAAAATTATAGCTGCCAGTCGTAAACCTCATTTTTATTATTTCAGTATCTGTGACTCCAGTTTAAAATGTTAGTCTTGTCATGGTATAATTTGTTTTTTAATGAGTATCTGCTGTGTTTTAATGCAAATAAAAACAGCTGGGAAATTTTAAATTCAGAGTTGTCTTTCATGGAGAGACCCAAAATATTTGTAAGTTTGTAGAAAACATAGTTAAGGCTAATTCTAATTATTAGAAAATGTTTCTAATCTGAGCTGACCATAAACTTATCCAAATTTATTTCATCAGCAACAAAAAAAGAAACCACATTTTACTTGCTGAACTTAAAGAGGCTGTGCAATGGAAAATTAAAATTGCTTCTCAGAATGGCTCTGGGAAAGGGCCAAGTCTGGATGTTCATAATGACTTTTCTTCTGCAGAGGCATATTCTGTAATTTATAGGTATTTATTTGAAGATAACATTAACGGTGGCTTTCTTGCATTTCTCTTTTTATGTTTAGTAAGACCTCAGTGTATAATTTTCATGGGAGTATTTGGAGAAAGGGTGAAGGGTTAAAGTCTTTCAATTTATTATTGACAGGGTTTGCAGAGTTATTTCAGGTTTGCTATGGTTCAGTAGGAGTTGTCAGGGATGTCACAAGTTATGCATCAGTCTGTGCCATTGTTTCCAAACAGGTTTCTCTTTGCTGGTGGGGCTTTCTCCCATTTCTCCTCTAAAGGAGAATTGTCTTCTCTTTTATCTTTAGTCACAAACTGACAATTACTTAGTTCTTTCCATCTTGCACTGTAGATTTTTTACTACTTTTTTTACAATTTGTTGGTCAGGAGTTTTTCCATGCTTTTTTCTCAAGTTTCTGTAGAGGGGCTCTGTTGTACTTTGGTCTCCAGTTTAGCTTGCAGGCTGCTTTTTTTCTTATAAAATAGTAAGTTTTAAAAGGACTTAGAAAACGGCATCATTTATACTTACAATACAGACATCACTTTCCATAGCTGAGATCATTTCCATTTGCCAGAAAAGTGTTGTTGTTGCAGAAGATGACATTTCCAGTTAGTGTTTTGGTGAAGATCTATTCTATATGAAATATAAAACTAAAAATGTCAGTTCTTCAGGCAGAAAGCCATTTAAATTTTGACTGGAGAAAAGCGGAGAGGGTGGTTAGTTGTGTGCCAACAGGCTTGCTGACATTTCTCTGTTTGAAAACTGTCTGTATTTCGATTAGAGGCAGCCTGTTAACACAGCCCAAGAAATTTGTAATTATGGGATATAGGTTCTTTTCATTAAGTAGCACATTTATGTCATGAGTTTCAGTGCCTAGGACCAGGGAAAGTACTCTTAGTAAAACCTGATTTAACCAGCAGCTCTTGCAGTTACAGAAATAAGGAAGCTTAAAGTAGTTTCAATAGAACAAAAATAATGTGTGAGAGCATTTTGGCGACTTCCATAAAGACAAAAAACCTAAATCCATTGGATAAAAGAGTTTTCTGAAAACTCAGCTGGATGCAGTAGTGTGCCAGGTTTGTCTCTAGACCACGTGTTTTAAAGCACACTGAAAGTAAGATTGACATCTCCTTTATACCAGACACCGGGGTCAGCTGGCACACAAGCAGAGAAATTGTACAGTTCTAAGAGGAGGGAAATAGACAGCAATTAGAAAGGATTTTTTTCGTAATTCTGGTATCTCCAGGTGTTCTTGATATTTGATGTAACTAAAAAAATAGGTGCAAACTTTTATCCACTCACTTTGTACTTGTGAATCCCAATCTGAGATGAGCAAGACAGAGCGAGTTGTGCTATTACTGGGAACTAATGTGTTGGAAATCTCTATTAAAAAGTATTTTTTCACTATTTCAGATGGAAATTGACACAGCACTGAGTGATCTGGAAGCAGCTGACTTTGCAGAGCTGGTAAACATTTTATTTTTGATTGCTTTGCACAGTTATCTCCTGCCTTGGTGTCACATTCAGTGGTTTAAACAAGCACTATTTGCAAAATCCATTAACTTCTTTTAATCAAGTGGGAGTCAAAGCAGTTTATCCTGAATTCCTCTCCATGCTTAACATTATATTATAATCCTATAGGATTGGTCATTGAAAATCCATTATTTAATTTAACTTAAACCCATGGGATGTATACAAAACCACTGATTTCAACAGAGATGATTGTTGTTATATTTCCTGTTTGTGTAAATAACTTGTCCTTCCCAAGCAATTGTGTGCAAACTTGAAAACATCTGTGGATCAGAATTTAATTTTCCAGTTTAAAGAAGACAAGTACAAATTCTGCTTAGTTTTAATACTGTTAAAAAAGGTAACAGTAATATAATTTACTTAAGTAACTCTTAGCTGTGTAAGGTGTAAACATATCGACATTTCAGCTTTACTTTGTAATGAAAGAACTCTCTTGAGCTCATGTTCCAGAGCAGTTACTCTAAAATTGTATTCAAAAGAATCCCTGCACTAAACAACCTGGATGATTATTTACAGAAATCAATGTTTATAAGTTACAGTTTGTTGCACAGAAATTGATTCCACCTACTTAACATAAAATACAGAATATCCATCTAAAAACAGTGCTGCTAATGGGAGAGCACTGGGCATTAAAAGATGAATGAATGGGAATATTTTGAATTCAATAAAAATTGAATTTTTATTCAAATTGACAAATACTGTGAAAATGTCAAAGACTGTGAAAAAAATACTTTGACTTGTAAGTTTTACTCTAGGAGGGCCCCTGGTGTCAGTAGTTATACTAAAGCTACTTTGCTGTTAACTGTGAGAATGGACATATCCTAACAAAACTAGTTTATGAACACTTAAGAGTCAAATAGAAACTAGTTATTTTGAGCTGAAATTTTTAGAGAAAATTGTAATGATACAAAATTTAATAATGGATGCTAAAAACTTGGTATTTCCCTTAACTGCTCAGTATTAACTGCTGTATTGCTAGTAAGAGGTGGTCAAATGTGAAAGTATTAAAGTATTGATTACAATTGACCAGAATTAGTTCGCTTGCATTTGGTAAATAAAATAAAAACACTAAATTAAAAATTATACAATGTTTTTTTTTCCCCCAACAGTCGGAAGATTATTATGACATGAGAAGATTATATGTGATCCTGGGCTCTTGTCTCTTTTACAAGGTAGTATCAATTCAATTAATAGAGTAATTAAAATCTGAAATCTCAGATTAAGATCTAATGATTAGGAAAATTAAACTAGAAATCTGATTTAGTCTTTCAGACACAAATCTGAAGTGAATATATGACTGATTTAAGCATGTATTTTTAGTAACAGACCTAAAGTTCAAACACCATAACAGAAACAATCAGTGTCTGGAAATGATATGTACTGTATGAACAGCAAAAACAAAAATACTTCTTTAAAACTGAAATTTCTTGGTGCACAATCCAAGGACTAGAAAGAGAGCATAATAAGAAAGTAGTAAGAGTCAGTTCAACTGAGACTGTAGGATATTCTAATAGGAACTCTTTTGTTCATTCCCATGTTTTAATAGCAGGTGCTCTACCTTGAATATGTCTTTAAATCCAAGACTTGAGAAATTGTATTGACAGCTTTTTTCACTTTGGCCTCATTCATAACTTTATTTCTCTTTGGTAAATATAGACAGTGTAATCAACAGTATAAAGAGCAAGGTAACAGCCCTTTAAGAAAACTTGCATTTTAAGGATTTTATCAGGCACTTCTCTTTTGGGAGTTATGAGAGAAGTGGAACTGCACAGTATCTACAGTGACAGCACTTCAGTTGTAAAGCCCTTAGAGCTGGAACCACTGTACTATGGATCGTCTTTGGAAATTATATTAACTCCAGTGAAAGCTCACTATTTTTGGAGAGAAAATTAAATGAGAATTCAAGCACCTTAACACTGTAGCTGTTTTGCAAGCTGGGAAAGCCCAGCTCACCTTTGATAACCTGCATATATTCTGGTGGTTGATTTGTTTATATTTAGTGTTTTGGTTATTTAGATGTGGCCCAAAAGCTCAGTATTGTACAGCTGTACACCAAAAAGACAGTCTGTGGCCAGAAACCTTTGGATCTCAGTGTGTGTGGAGCGGGGATATCTCTGTATGGAAAGTACTCAGAAGTGCTGTGTGGTGGTGGTGTATTTCTCACTGAACACACTTTATTTTCTGTGTTTAATTCAGGGTTACTTGATTGGTAATCACTTGCCAAAGGAAGACCTTGTTGATGTGGGTTTCTACTGCCGGCACTACTGTCTGTTACCCTTGGCAGCAGAGCAGAGGATTGGGCAGTTGGTGATTTGGCGGGAGGTGTTCCCACAGCATCACCTCCAGCCGTGTGAAGAGTCGAGTTTGACGGGATACAGGGAACCTGAAGCAAGATACTTCTTACTGATAGTTGGCTTGGTGAGTTAATGCTGCATTCTCCGAGGCTCTCTTCTGCTGTTGTGAGTTGTCTGTTCACTATGCATTTCACTGGGTAATTTTTCAAAATACTCAAATTGTAGCTGTTCCATGGTACAGAATTTCCCAGGGAGTAGTATTATTTATACATCTACAAAGCTTGTGACGTTTAATATAAATTCTCATTATTTTTATGCCTTTTCACTTCAGTTGAAAATGTTTCTACCTTCATAATCTTCTCTTTCCAGACAGCTCATGTCAGAAATGTCTGGTTTTGGTTTTCTAAACGTGAACTTTCTTTAAAGCAAACAGCTGATGTTTATAAGCGGTCTTTTATGTTTGCATCCTCTGTATTTACAGAGACACTTTGTCCTGTGTGTCCTGCTGGAGGCAGGGGGCTGTGCATCCAGAGCTATTGGGAATCCAGGACCAGACTGTATCTATGTAGATCAGGTCAAAGCAACCATACTCCAGCTGGAAGGAATAGACAGCAGCATAGAGGAAAGGCTGGATTCTCCCTCCATCCCACCTGTAGCCTGTGCTGACTGGTTCCTTCCTGCAGCACGGGATAGACTGGAGAGCTTGAGCACCTCACCAATGCTAAGCAAGCTCCAGAACTCCTGCAAACCTGTGAATGTTCCAGGGCTCAGGAGGAGCCTCTTTGGGGATACTTCCCACACCACACGGAAGCAGAGTCCTCCAAGGAGCAGTGGGGGAGCCGAGCAGGGCAGCGAAGGGCCCGCAGAGAAGGAAAGCACCAGTCCACAACCTGTGGCAGCCCAGGTCAGAGAGAATTGATAAGGTTCTGGGGGGCTTGGAGAGAGGGCAGTTCATTCAAACTCAAGGTAACTTTTATAAAAAGCACACTATAAAAAAAATAAGTCCTCGAATTCAGTAGAAAATACTTCTGTTGCCTTGGGAATCTCTGAATCGGCCTCAGAACCATCACACTTTTTTATTTTATCATTGCTTGTAAATATTTGGGGATTTCACATGACAGAAGTGGGCACAACTGTGTTGAGAAAAGCAGATATTATTGGAGAATATCCCCAAAATAACCTGTCACAACTAGTGGCTGTACAGTTGTAGAACTGTAATACACAAGAGCCAAACACAGTTAGAACTGCTTCTAACCAAGTTTAGTCTAAAATAGGCTATAAAATACATTTATATAAATTATAAATGGACCTTATTTAAAATGCTACATTGTCCGCTTTTTTCTGTTGGTTTGTTTGGATCATGTTCTTTCTTTAGCTGTGTGTTCTCGGTTATTTCACCTATCTGCTTGTTTTTCAGGCCACTAGGAAAAAGCACACCCTGCCAAACCCATTTAATTCAGGAAACATTAAAAAGAACCCTTCAGAGAAAGATACAGAACTACTTAATACTATCAAGTAAGAAATTATTTTTTATTGAGTATATCATTTTTTAGGGCATGCTTGGATTGTTTTTTGAATATACACAGATCACAGAGGTCCCCGCATGATTTTATTCCAACCAAAGCTTTGCTAGGCAAAGATTATCAGAAGTGAATCTGTTAAAACTGAGAGCTTAATTAAACATAAAAATTTGAAATAATACAATAAAAGACAAGTGTCTCTGAATAATATGTCGGTGTTGTCCACACCTGTCCCACATCTGTGTGACCTTGGAATTTCAAGCGGAAGTTTCTGCACCACACATGTACTTACCTTGTGCCTCCATATTATCTCTAGGTAGAGGTACAATGAACAAAGCTTTTATTTCACCTTTGTTTTTTTGGAGACAGTTTTTGAGAACAAGTGCAATGCCTAACTAGCACCACAGTTTTTTAATTTGTTGTTTTTTTTAAATTGAGTATTACAGTCAAAATTAGCAGGATTTCCTTGTTGTGGAGATAGGAACCTTTTGAATGCCTGTATCCAGTTTGTACCCTACTGTAATTAGAAAAACAATCCTGCTTTAAGAAACAAAAGCTGCAAATTATCTTCATTTTAATTAAATGAATTCTCCAATTTTTTTAAGGTTGACATCTGGTCCTGAGAATACCCTCTTCCACTACCTGTTTTTGGAGACAATGCAAGGAATCTTCATTACTCCAACTCACAAAGAAGTAGCACAGCTTGGTGGCTCCATCCACCCTCAGTTAATCGAGAATTTCTACCAGTGCTGCCTTTCAATTCGTTCCATTTTCCAGCAGTCCATGAGGAAAGAGGTATGGAAATTTGGATTTCTCTTTGTCCAATCACATTCTCAATTCAGTATTTCAAGATTCTTTTCACTTCATTATTTCAGTGGTTTACAAGCAGTCTGTATTTGCACGTCTGCAGACTCTAAACCGAAGCGGACTACTGTCAGTTGAAATTTTTAGATCCTTAAGTTGCAATTCAAGTGAGTTAAGTGAGAAAAGGGGAAATGACAGTACAAAATTAATGAAGGCAAGTTTGCAAATAGCAGTATAATTTTTCTTACTGTTTCTTTGATGTTACTGAAAAAGTCATTTCTGGTTAGACCCATGTGCCTTGTAAATCTAGGAATTTTTAACTTAAAAAATAGATAATTTGGTGGATCAGTCACATGACACTGGGGTTTTGCTGAGTAGGACTCTGCCAATAAGCCATGTATTTTGGGCATTTCTGTTGGGAGATGCAGAAACCCAAGAGCAAGCAGAGAGAATAAATGAGCATTTCTTAGCATCAGATTGCCTTTGGCTACAGCCATTAAATAGACATTTTATAGTTCAAGCCATAAAAACTGAGAATCAGAAATAACTGATGGACACATCTCTTTCAGCGAAATTTGGTGTAGTCTTTTGCATATTGGCTCCAGCAATTAATGCTGAAATTGGCAGGCTGTATTACAGCACCAGGAGAATGTCAAAGAAAAAACAGCAATTTGCCCTGTTCATAGTGCAGGACAAAAAAAATCAAACACAGAAATGTACTATTATACTGTGTATTCTTTGTCATCTGCTAAATATTGTTATGGTGTAGGATCCAGAGAACTGCACCAGTAATGCCAAAGTTACTGTAAACTCATCAATAATCAATATTGCCTTAATTTTTGAGAACAGAAAATTCACAATTTAGCTTTTAAAATGTGTACAGGAATTTTGAATAAATTTTAAATTGAGCAAAAATAAGCTCTGTCACCTTAAACCCTAAAACAGGATGTTCTGATCATGTTTTCTAGATCTTCAGCCCCTACATCTTCAATATTGTAGGCAGATTGAATGATGTGGTTTCTGCATCTGCATATGGCAGACAGAAGTTCCTTGAGTTGTTTTCTAAAAAAACCTTTTCTTTCACCTTTGAAGCAACTGTTTCACTGGCAGACCCAGAGATGAACTGGAACTTTTGCAAGGTTTGCTCAAAAGCTCTGCACAAAACACAGCTCTAAAAGCTGGAGAAAACACAAAAATGTCTTTATTTTCTATGCTTTTATGTCCTCGTACTGAGTAAGAGTCAGAAAATGCTCTGAGCAAAGTGCTACAGCTGTTTATTTACAAAAAGAAATTCCTGCCTGGCCAAGTTTATTCAATAGACTCTTACTATCACAGTTCTTAATTAGAGAGGCACATGGAGAAAGATGAGATCTTTAGCTGTTGTAACACACTTTTTAAAAGTGCTGTAGTAACTCAAATGTCTTATTAGAAAAGCAGTGTTTAGCTAGAAGGAAAAAAAGTCAAAAAAGGGAGTATGTGTCTAATTCCAACTTGTGTAGCAATGGAAAAGCCTTTTGATGCCAAGGTAACAAAACTGTGGATAAAAGAATCATGTAAGCAAGTTAGTTATATCTTCTAACCCTGGCTTTTTGACAGCAGAATCATCCATCAGAGAGTCCTGAACAAATCACAGGGTTGTATTTGCTCGTGTTCATGTCAAAATGTCTCATGCTCTACTAACATTTCACCAGTTGTTTTACAGAAGAAGGAAAAGGCAGGCAGTGGGATTTTAGAATTTAATAAGGCAGCTGAGGACCCAGGTCTGGTGAGAGAACACGGCCTTCTGTTTGAGTGCTCTCCTGAAAACTGGACTGACCAGAAGAAACCACCACCAACAATGAACTACTGGGTTGTGGGGTAGGTTTAAAGAGAAATTTCACCTTCAGGTTTTCATTTTGACCATGCCATTGTGTTCTTTAAAAATAAATTTAACTGTAGCACATCACAGGAATACTTAAGCTGACTGATAGATTTGAGCTTTAATTTAAAGGGACTGGGAAGTTGCATTGATGTGAATTTTCACCTTTAACAGTTGCTGAGTCAATGATATAAACAAATGAGGTGAACAGTTATAATTACTGTTATATTATAAAAGAAGCTTTTTCACTGGGAAGAAAAATGTTTAGAGAGAAAAAAGAAAAATAATTGTTTCCCATTATTAATGTACATAACTGCAGTTCATGTGGAAAAATTAAAATCTTTAATTAAAACGTTAGAAAAATTACACTACTGTTGATATATTTTAAAAAATAATTACAATGCACAGGTATTAACAGCTTCTCTATTTTAGCTCTTTTCCTAGAAGAGCTCACTGGGTTAATACATGGGAATGTAACTACCCAGATGTCATTACATTTAAAAATTAGTAAATGTGTGAATCCTGGGGCTTGTTCCCAAGGACCCTGATTGCAGCTTGTAGCCCAGAAATTTGGATTGCTGCTAACAGACCAGTAACACAGAAGATCCTGAAAACCTGAAGATTTTTTTCCCTACACAGCCTTAAAGAAGCTGAGTAGAGAATAACTTGATTTAAAAATCCAATTAATTGAAAGAGGTAAGGTAGCACAGGACAGACACTGAAATTTGCCAACTGTCTTACACAACAGCTTGTTTTAACATCCTGCTGAAACCTCCCAGTACAACCAGGATCTACCATTTGAGGAGAAAAAAAAATAACACCTGTGATGATTTTCTTCTTTTTATTCTTTTTTTTTTTTCCAGGAGACTCATTCTCCATCCCAAACCTCAGGAGTTTTACGTGTGTTTCCATGACTCAGTGACAGAAGCTGCTGTGGAACTGGCCTTTAAACTGTCCTTTGGCTTAGCTGCATAGATGAGCTTCCTGTACACTCAGGCATCCTGTGTGGTGGTGTTAAGTCTTTAAAGCATCCCATATAAAGGGAAATGAACTCAATTTGGGTGCCACCCATGGGGTATCTTTGAAATGCTTAAAAAAAATCAAATGCCTTGTGGTATGACACAGTTAAAACTTCAGTGGTGCTTTAAATGAGCTCATCAGCTGAATACTTAAAAATATTTCAGAGAACCAAAGTTCTTATTTTTATATACTGTCACTTTTTTATCCTGGTCATAACTTTATTGTATGAAAACACCACATAAGTTGTAGGTTCACTGCTGTTCAGTGTATGATATGCAACATAAAATGGTAAGCTAATCCTCAAAGTGCTCTATGAACATGGAAATTGGTGATGGAGGAAAAAATAGTTCTCCAGTTAAAATTTTGCACCTCCTGAAAAACCCAGAATGTTTCCAGTAGCATTATGTCAGTCAAAACAGAGGGAAATATTTTAGACAATTCCTAGCACTTAGCCTCACAAAACTAATGGCTTACCGTTTCTGCTCTCCTGCACACTCGAGGACTATAGTGTGGTTGATTTTTTACTTGACTCCGTGAGTTTTAACTATAAATAATACTTATATTTGTTAAAATGTAGTTTTGAAGACACAAAGAAAGATGGGGGGCGGGCAGGGTGGTTTTAAGATGTGCATGGACTTGGCTTATTTTACATTAATAACTTTATAATAAAAATGTATATTTGTTAAAGAACAGTAAAGCATTATTTTTTTTATTTTTTACTTAATGTATTCTTTATTTTTCTACTTGTTTTTCATTAGTGCTTTTCATAAAATGCAGAACTAGAATTCCATTTTAAACAATGGGATCAAAACGTTTAAGAGTTCAGGAAAGCAAATTCAATTTCACGGGTTCTCATGACGAAATCTTTAGATCTTGTTTTCATTAGTAAATGACGCAGTCTGGGGTAGTCCTGAAACAGTCAATCAAATGCTTGCAGTGCTCACAGAGTGATTCACAGCTTGTCTTGATCACTCAACAGCTGCTTTAGTTCCAAGCAGCAGAAGTCTTAGGCCTGAAGTGCATGGTTGAAGACTTTGTTAATCAGCTTTCTCCAGGATTTATGGTTCCTAGCAGATGAGCAACAGTATTTCAGTCTGAGCCACACAAATCACAGCAGCAGTGTGTTAGCTGGGTTTCCCACTTATAAATCAGGGGATGTGAGAGTTACTCTGTTACACCTCACAAAAGTCTAAAATAGGTGAGGTTTGGGTATTAGATTTCCTGACAGATGGAAGAAGGAACGTGGAAGAAAGCATGCAGTCTTTGCTGCAGTGCTCTTAGCTGTTCATCTTAGTGTCCAGGAGAACCCTTTCTTTAATTTAGGAGAATAATGTAATTCTAGGAGTGCCACCAAGTTTCTGATACCTATATAAGCTGTCAGGCGTTGCTTTTAGATGGAGTGTAAGCACCCTCTCTGTCAGCCAAAATGCTTATGGAGGCTGCTTCAGGAGAGAAATGTCTGCACAGCCATCTAAATACTCTGCTCTCCTGCACTTTCCATAGGTATCCCTAGACCTGGAAATGGATGAAGGAAGTTGAAAATTTAAGCTATTTCTCGTATTACTGATGTTTCACTCATAGTTTGAGATTTTCAAGTGCTAACACCAAATTCACATACTGTTGGTAAGTTTCAGAATAAATCTGTACTTCCAAAAAGAAGTGCTTGAAAAAGAAGGGACCTGAAAAGGAAGATTTGTGGCATTTGTTGCAACTCACACCAAATAGAAGAGATACTATATAATATCCTTGGTGTAGTATAAACTTGGGAAATTTTAAAATCTCTACTTATTTTTAAAAATCCATTTCTTTCTCTGTAGAATTTTTGGCACTAATGGTTTGGCAAATGTTACACAGTATTTCCCAACACAGACTCTAAAGGTTGCTTTTAAGGACAAATACAAGCTTATTTTTATGTCCACAGAGGATAAAGGTAAAAATAATCTTTTGCATATTAATTTTAATAAACAAACTAGATCTGGTCAAGAGCTGTGCACTGCTTTCCCTCAGCATGGCTGGCAATTAGTAGTGGTAGAAAGAGGCAGGTTTCCTGTGTACCTTATTGTTGCAGCAATAAAATCTGGGGTTTGATCTTAAATGATTAATGACTTTGTGAGGTGCCCATAAACATCCCTCCAATTCAGATGGATTTTTGAAAGGCACCCAGGCCAACACCCATGGAATTAATTCCAAGAAATCTTGGTCTTGGAATATGAAATCTTGATACTGGCATTTGGCAAACTGCATAAAATTCATTCATATCAGCAGAATGGAAAACAAAGTATTCCTATCTGATTTGTTTAATGTGAAAATAGATGGAAAATCTGCTTCATTTGTCTCTGTCTTAAGTTATCTCTTTTAGGAGTTCTTCGATTAGGTTTTGATAATGTAAACAAAAATCCAGTGTTCTGTGATTTCTCTTGTTGACAGTTCTTTACTACACTGCCAGAAAGTTTCCTTGCCACAGGCTTTTCTGGTAGTGCTGACCAGGAGGAATTCTGTCAGTCACTAAAGTTCAATTAATCTCCTGATATCGCATGCAAATTCTTACACAGTCCTTTTTCAATTACAGTAATTTTGTATATAAAGAGTTTAAGGTTGTTTTCTTTCTTTCCTTACAGTGGAAAAAAGTAAAACAGGCATTATGTAAATAACACTGTTTATAGTTCTTAAAATCTCCCATCTCCTGGAAGTGCTTCCAGATGGCTCACATGTGTAAGAGCTCGTGACTCAAATTTTAGAGACATTCCATGAATAACACTCAAGATTAATTTCCTTAGAAGTACGATATTTAGCAAAGTGGCATATCCACTGTTGAAGCTCAGGGTCTTTGGATGCTTTCTTACATGTTCTGTTCAGGACAGGAAATGGAATACTACAGCTGTGGAGTTGTTCCCAAACTGGCAAATAAAAAATGATTTTGGGTACATGCACATGGTCTAAATTTACTACACAGGATGTGTACCCCTGATGCAGTTAAAGCCAGCACAGCTATGTCAGGGCTCTAAGAAGTTATGTAAAATGTTTCTTCTACTGTGATCGGCTTTTACAAGTGAAAATATTAAAAAACCCTCAGTGTAGGAATTGCTCTGAGACTGCCACATTTCCTGATCATTTTGTAAATGCAGTGTTTTGGATAGATCTTGTTCTTCGTGCTTTGAAGTTTAATTTAATACAAAGGTCAGTATTCTGATATTGTAATGCTGTGTTTTCATAGCTGTGTCCAGCAATCTTTGTGTTCCAAATGCCTTTTGGAAGGGTATTTTGGCAAACCTGGCTGCTGGCAGAGCAGCAGGAGCAAGATCCACTGAGATCAGCTCAGTTGGTCAGGGAAGGGCAGTGAAATCTCTGCAGTGCCAGTGCCAGGTTTACCTGATGTGCCTCAGGCATTATATTTACTTCATTCCAGAGACAGACCAATGCACAATACTAGCAGAATCCTTTCTGTTACTTAAAAATTTACCAATGTGCAATTACAAGCATAAAAGTAATAATAAATGCACACTCTTTAAAGAAGAGGATGAAGTAGAGTGAATGAAAATATTCTGGAAATAGGGCTGTAGCACAGCTCTCAGTTTTTGCATTATTTTAGGTTCTGTAGGGAAAAGTTTTAACTGAACTTTGCCAACTTTGGGTGCAGAAACCAGAGGAGTTTGGGTTTTCCTAACTTAAGGTGTTTATGGGGTGCCATTTAAAGAATTAATGACCATCCTTGTTCTGTATCAAGAATATCAACTGAAGATTTTCTCAACTGGAGATGATTTCTGGGTAGTTTATGTCTCTAAATCCATTTCATTCATTCAAACAGGTAAAATTAATTTCCTGAAAAGTGTCTGGAAGGCTTTGTAGTATAAAGAGAAGTCTCTGGGGCTGTTGGCTTTCCTGATTTGCCAGCAATGGACAATTTAACACTGGTTCTTGTCTGTGCAAGGTTATCCCAGGAATTGGCTGCTTTGCTTCACCTGTTGCTCCCTATGCCCTGTACTTGGGCTGAATTAATAATTTTGCTATGCCTTTGGTATAATAAGGTATACAGTTTGGAGTTTTTCCTTCAAAGGTTGGTTTATTGCCTGCCATGTTTTCACCTGTAGAGAATCCCAAGAGCTGGAAAACAGATTAAAAATCTACAGATATAATTTTAACTTTTTTTGTCACATAGATTTTTTTAACTTTTGCTCCACTATAAGGAAAAGCTGAAACAAGTAACGCTTCTCATACATCTGAGCAAGAAGGTGTGGGGAGGAAGAGAAAGCATGGTACTCCATAGAAAAAAAATCTTCCCAGAGAAAGGGCGAGAGAATTGGATCCGTAAGATTTTGCTGAATGACAGCAGCACTGGAATGGTAGTTACTTGACCTGGAAAGTGTTTCAGCAAATGCAAGTCACTACCAGTTCGAATACACAGTCTTCACCCCTCCATGTCTCTATGCTTTGTTAAAAACAAGACAAAGCAATGATCTCCTCTGTTTAAATGTTTCAGTTATGCAGGCAGCCTGTACTGAAAAGCAAGGTGTCTGCATGTGTAACAGTGTGCATAAATTTCTTTCCTATTAGGTGCTGCTGAGCAACAGTTCCAGGAACCGGGGACTGGATTATTAAAATTACAAATACAGATGGACTTTCTGGCCTGTACAGGGATTGGGTAGTTCTGTACACAGGGAGTCATGATGCACCAGGCCTTCAGTTTTGGATGTTATGGACACCATTAAGGTAGCTTTTACAAACAGATACAAACACCTTTTAAATCTTTATCATCACACTTACTACAAACTCATGAGGGTGTTAGCTACAGCTTTTCCACTTAGTTATTTGTGCTTGACAGACTATTAGTGAAGAGCCAAGTCTTTCTACAGTAGGATTACTGTAATTACAGAAATTGGTCAAAATTACATGTCTTACTTGTCTACTAGATCTGGTGTGCAGCTTACAGAACTTGTACTTCTTCCACTTCTGTTTTGTTAAAGTATGTTCAGCTCACAGCTTGGTGAAAGCTTTTAGTAGAAAACTAGTACTGGCTTTCCTTTTCCTTCTCAGAGCCAGCTATTTGGGGTAGGAGAAGTTTGTGGGTAGAATAATTTTAATAGGTCATTCAGTAGCATTTGAAGTACATTTAATAATACAAATTCTTCCTATTATACAAATAATTTAATAAACAAAACACAAAAATGCTCTTGAGAAACCAGGACTTTGTTCCCCGCATCCCTAAGGAAGTTTTGCCACCCGCTAACAGGAAAGTTGTTAGTTCCAAAGTGCTTTGTTTCAAGGATCTCCTCTCTTGCTATTCCAGGAAGTCAACAGAAAATCTGAATAAATGTTGGCATGGAACTTGCTTAGGTCATTTCAGAAAATGCCAGGGATACTTAAAATCTTACATAATGCCCTGCATACCTCTGGTAATCTGTCCTAAATATCACAAACCTTGAAGCTTACCCCATTAGCACTACTGACGTCTTCCTTTCAGACTAAATGTGATTGCACTGTTTTATGCTTTATCTGAGCAGCAGTCCATGCTGGTTTTATTTCAAAATGCTGTGCCTCTTGAGGCTTTAACAAAGAATTGCCTCTGTTTCTGGTCATTAACTTACCACTAGGATAGAGAAGAGTATCAAGATTATTAGAAACATAAATTATAATAATTTAGAGTAAGATAATGGGTTTACTAGCACAAAATATGAGAATGAGATTTATATGTGTTGTGGCTGTATAAATGTATTTTGTGAGTGATCCTTGTTTCATTCATGTTGTTCCAAAGGTTCAAATGAGGCTGATTAGTATGACTTTAACAATTTCTTATCATGCTGCTTATTCTGATCCAAGTGGAGGCCTTGAATTAATTATAGCACCTGACATTTCTCCAATTAAGACTATATTTTCCAGATGTGATAACTTTCAGAAACAAGCAAACTACAGTTGCTGCTTTCAGCAAAACTGGTTTCTGTCAGCTAAGCAGCAACTCTGTACCATTAGCAACCATTATCAAATAGCCTCTCATTTGCCTATATTCATGTTGATCCAAACCAAAATATGTGGAATGCTTTTTAGCTATGTTACTACATTTACTTGTATTGATCATGTTTCATCTGTGTGGCCTAAAGTAGACAAGACTATCTTTCTGCCATTCTGGAGAACCTAGAACCTTATCTTGACATTGCAAGTGGATTTGATTTCAGATGTAGCTAAGTTAAATCTTCAATATTAATTAAAAAAAAAAAATAAATACCTTCTCCCCACTAGAATTTGACATAATGAGAGGGATTTGGATTTGTCTCTCCCAAAAAAAATTGTGCATGTTTTTTGCTGGTGAAGACAAAAAACCAGTGCTGGTTCCTAAAACAGCTCTTAATATGTTTTAGAGGACTCTATTGATCACTATGAACTGCAATCTACTTGGTATAAAACTATTTCACTCATACTAAAGAAGGAAAAAAAATGAGCTGTGCAAGTTTTAATAGCATTGAAAGAACTCAGAGCACCCTTAGGACAGGAGTGACCTCATTTAATTCCTAAGCCTTCTACTAGCCCAGTAGAGCTTAAAAGAGGCATCAGAAGAAGGATCACAGCTTTTCTAAATTTAGCCACTGGTACCAGCTAACAGAGCGTGACACCAGATAAATATTTAATAGTCAAAAGATCCCCCTTTGGAGTGATCCATTAGGAGAAAAGTTCCTTAGTGTTCTTTACCACAGAAAGACCAATGAATCCAAGAAAATACTTATTTGCCTCTTGTTTCGAATTCTCAATGTTTCCATTTTGTTCATACTAAAACAACATTGAAAAGGCTCTTACCTGGCTGGCAGCATTTTAAGCCAAAACACAGCCCAAAAATATGAAGAGCTGACACCTAGACACCCAGAACACTTAGGACAGTATTGCTTGAGAAAATTAATAATAGCTGAGGATTCTTCTCAGTTCTGAGGAAAAATCTTAGCATGTACATAAATAAGAAGACTCTTATTTCAGTAATAATTTTCAAGAGGGAAAGACCAAACCTTGTGGAGTATTGATAACTTAGGATCCAAAAAAAGCAATTAGATGGCATTTAAATGTCTGGTTTCAAAGAAAGGTCAGCAGCATTCCTAAGATTTCACCCCAGCCATTAATTTTACATTAAACCCTTGGCCCATGGAGTTTGGACAAATACTCTTTTTGAGCTACTAAAGTACCAGACGTGATCCACAGGCCAAGAACTGGAAAGACTTGGGGCAACCCCAGGCCCAAGATTGCTACAGAGGCAGTCGATGATGAGAAACGGGGCTGTGCTCACGCAAGTCTGTGGCTTATCTGGCTGGAGTGAGTTTTGTTCATACTAACAGACTGGGCATCAGCGTGACACTGAAGCACACAGATGGCTTTTAGGAAGTGCCTCCAAGAGTTTGGCTCACCCTGCTCCGCATCTCCAACTCTTGACAAAGCAAATAAAAAGCCCACTGGCACTTTCTGGTGCCAGTCAGGAATGTTTGCACAAGTCTGCTTCAAACCAGCTGGCTTGGGTTGCACAACCACACAGGAACATTTGCATTTAATCTCCTTGCCCCGAGGTTTCTATTCAGTCGGGAGTCAGCCTCAAGTGGTGCTGCCATACCTTGAACCACTGTTTTTCTAACAGGGATGGAAAAAGCAGAGCAGGACCTGGAGCTGGGGGATCTGCCTCCCTGGCTACCAGGGCTGGACCTGGTTTGCCTTTCTGATCCTAATCCTAGCAAGTAAAAATGAGATAACTGAGGCAGATAAAGTAGTTGTGTTACAAATGATTCTGTGTTCCAGTGGTTTCTCTTACCTCTGGAAGTTTTAGAGGGAAAGAGTATGTTTTCACTAGGAAAATTCTGCTTGTTTAGTAGACCAATGAAATCGTGACAAATGGGAGAATCAATCCTCTTGACAGGGATATTAAACTAGTTTAGTCGTTTTGTGCTTATTTTTAATCTCTCCAGTGGAACAGAACTGTGCAGTGCAGTGTCACATGCTGTCACAAAGACGTCACATTGCTGTGTGAAACCGTGTCATTTTTAGAAGCAAATAAATACTTAGGGAACTTTTCCAGCCCGTAGGTTTGTTTTGTCGAGTTTCAATCCACAAACACCCGGTACCCATAAAACGTGGGGTAAGTAGAGTTACCCGGGGTTCGAGATGACTCTTTTCCCCAGGGAAAGGGAACACACGAGGCCGTTCCTGGAAATACACAGGGCCCATCCCCAGCCGGGGACGGCTCTTCCCTGGTTGCCAGCAATGGGCAGAATGAAGGACTCGACAGCCCAAACTCTGCCTGTTCCTGGCACCAGGAGGCACCAAGGGCCATCCCCACCTCTGTCGGACACAACAAGGGCCTAACTGGGCTTCCAGCACAGGGCTCACCCCGTACCTTGGCCCTCCGCGGTTCTCCAGGTTCCATCGGCTCCAGGTGCCTGCCCCCTCCGCACGGCAGGTGCTAATGGCCGCGATCGCCGCTCTGCACTAATAGCTCCGGATTGTTATAATCTCATTAACCGGGACCGTGCAGCAGCGCCAGGCCCGGACAGCCGCGCTCCGCGGACCCTTTAAGGCGGGCGGGGCGGTCCCACCGCAGCGCTGACGCGGGCGCGGGGCGTCGCTCTGGGCGGCACTGCTTCCTCCCCGCTCGCCCGCATCCCTCCCGTTCCAGATCCTTCTGGAAGGGCAGTGCCGCCCGAGCCCTGCCGGAAAGAGCCGAGGCGGCGCCGGGGCCGGGCGGGCTCCCCGCCGGCGGCGCCTGCGCACGGCGGGCCCGCTGCCGGTTGGTGCCGGCGCTCCGCAGTGGGGGAGCGGCGGGCGCGGAGCCGCGGCCGGTCCCAGCGCCAGCGGAGCACCGGGCGCAGCCATGTCTGTGGTCGGCATCGACCTCGGCTTCCTCAACTGCTACATCGGCGTGGCGCGGAGCGGCGGCATCGAGACCATCGCCAACGAGTACAGCGACCGCTGCACGCCGTGAGTACCGGCGCGCCCGGGGCCCGCCCGCCCGCCGGGGGCTGCCCCGCGCGTCCTCCCGCGGGATCCCCCTCACGGCCCGGCCCCTGCGGCCGGCCGAGCCGGGAGCCGGCACGCTGCCCCTTCCTGGGAATGCGTGTGCTGGGAAGACACTCGCGTGTCCGGGTGTGCGTCCCGGCTCCCGGCGGTGCCGGCGTGTCCTTGAAATCCCGCGCTGTGCTGGCGGAGGAGCTGCGTGGCTCCCCGGGCTCGGGGCATTGCTGCCCTCGCAGCGCTCTGCTCTCGGGTAGCCAGAGATCCCCGCGGAGCGCATGTGTTTCCACAACTCCGGAACGGCTGCCAGGGCTGGGAGCGCTTCCATTAAGAATTGTATGAGTGGTAGCGAGACTGGCGAGGAGGAGGAGGAGGAGGAGGTTGATTCAGCAGGGAAGCGGCGCGATGAGTTCCCTTTCTTTAAACCTGTTCCTACTTGCACCTCATCTGTGGCCCTGGAACACCGAGGTCTGGCAAGGAAAGGGGAGGGTGGGGGGGACACTGGGCAACGTCCGTGATGATGGGAGACGCAAGAGTAGGTGGAGATTTTGCTCCTCTGTTTCTATGGGATACGTCTAGGATATTTAGAGCTCCATCTGTGCATAATTTTGAAGGAGGATTCAGGAATTCGTGTAATACTCATAAAAATCGGGGGTTGGATGGTGCTTCTCTTTTTGCCAAGGGACTTGTAGCCCACAGAGAACAAGCTGTTTCCACTGTGCGAGACAGTAGTAACTTAAGCACTGCTGCCCTGGTCTCGGAGAAATGTAGCTTTGCTTTCTAAAAAGTTGATTTTTAAAAGTACAGAGAAGTTGATTACTGAAAAGTATGCCGTCTGTTTTCAGTGGGAATACTCTTGAAAATTCATTTTGCTATTTAGAAAATAATGCTTTTCATATTAACTCTCAGGAAGCAATTATCCTTGTGCACTAGATATGCAGTGAGAACTGAAATTCTCTGGCCTTTCAAATGCAAAGTATCCCATGAAATTGTTGTCCAGAGAATCCTCAGGCAGCTGCAGTTTCCTTCCCCCTTGTGATGAAGAGCACTTCCAGTTTTTTCTATTTTTGGGGGTGTGTTCTTTGCAGGTAGGCTTACCTGCATTTGATATTTTCTATACTAATGTCTGATTAACTGTACTTTCAAGATATTTGCAAAGTGATTATGAAAGAGGTTCAGGTTAGCAATTACAGCATCTGGAGTGTTCGTACACTTAAAGATAGTGCTTGTCACACCTTAAGTGACATTTTCGTTGACCTTTTCTGTTTCAAAATGTAGTAATACAGGAGACCTTGAGCAACATCTTTTCTACTGTTATTGTCTTGGGAGAAATCAAGCAAAGGTAAACAGAAATGTAACAGGTTCATTACTGTTATGTAAGTTTATTGTGGTAGCTAAATCTTTACTTCAAGTGGGATTTGAGTGATGTAGACAGATCTAATTCTTCAATCATCAAAACTTTCCTTATTGCACATAACACAGTAAAGGAACTTACTTGAATGTTCCTGTTGAGGTGCTCACATCATGCAGGTACTTGAGTTAGCTATTAGTTAATTAAATTCTGTAATCCAGTGCTTGGGATTGTCGGTGTTAGTATAGCCGTGTATCATCCTGGAAGCTTTAGCACAAATACTTTACAAAGTGGGACAGATTCTGCCAATAAGCCATGCGGTTCTGTGGAACTTGGATATTCCCTGGCCTTTAGCCCTGTATCTTTTTGAAAGTTAACTGACACTTGACTTTTCCTGAGCTGGGAACTTCAGCAGGTCTGTTTAACACGTTTTCAGTGCTTCTGGCACGTTAAACTCATGGCAAATGGCCCTTTCAGGTGCTCTGCCTCACCACTGTGGTTTCGTGGAAAAACAAGATAGTTGTTGATAGCTCATAAATTATTTCACACCAGGTGTGATTAATGCAATCACATGCTGTAATTAAGATGATGTAATACGGAATCATGGAAGCAACTGAATTTTTTGAAACTAAGGAGGACACATATATTTTTTTGACATCTCTGCTTCCTAGCAGCAGGAGGGAGAAACCATCCATCCTCCTGTGCTGGAAGTGAGTAATTGAGATAACCCATGGCAGGAGCTCTGGGGCCTCTGAGATGGTGCTGCGTGCTCTGGATGGGGTCCTGTGCAAGTAGTGCTGTGCTGTCTGTGAGCAAAGGCAGGTTCCTGCACTGAAAAGGTCTAATGCAATACCATTAGTTTGTAAATCATTTGCTTGCTGTGGAAATGGCTCATTTATCTGACTTCCCCTAATTATCACAAGGCGTAATTGGGAGCTGTAGTGTTGTGATGTTAAAAATTGTAAAAGTTGGTTGTGAAAGCTGAACTGTGTATTTGAAAGTGCAGGGTAATGCCTCGTGTGTTTGCAGCAGTTAAATCTGGAAAGGGTTTTGGATGTTAGAGAGGAGAGGTTGCTAGAAAATACTACCAGAGTGCAGTGCCCTCAGTGATGGAGAGGAAGCAGTCTGCTCGAGTGACCTTTATGCATTCATTAAACAATTACACCAGAGCTGTATGAAGTCTGGGTTTCTCTGTTACTCCGGAGTGGTCATAGCCAGATTGGTTGCATTTTGGGGAAGAGTATTTCAGGCCTGTGATGTGAAGGTGTGGTGTTAGTAACTTCCAGAATAGAAGAGAACATTTCCTTCTGTGTGTGAGGGCCCACATGGTGGCTGGGGCCTGAGCAGCGTTTGCAGATCCAGGGGGGTGTTCAGTGGTAGCCAAGAAGCTTCAGGGAGCTGTGGATTACAGTAGAGCTTCCCAAGCAAGCCCTGGGTGCCTGGGAGCTGTTCCCGGGTCTCTGCCTTTCTGCCTGTTTGCTGCATGTACCTGGTAGTTCTCAGTTGTGCAAGCGCTTCACAGCTCGTTCAGCTCCCGGGGTTTGCGGGTTGTTTAATTGATGTTTTAGGATTGTTGCTAAGGGCTCTTAAGAGTGTGAATGTGGCCCTCTCAGGCTCAAGGGTTGTTGAGTCGAGAGAAGCTGGTAAAGATCAGGGTTTTGAATTAGAATCCCACAGGCTTCTTAGGTTTTTAACCTGTGACCCAGAAGTAACTATCAGTGCCTTTCCTTCATGATAAGATCTGTAGAGCATTTAAGCTTTTACAGAATTCCTTAAATGCAGTTAGAGTGACAACAGTTGCAGTTGCTTGCCATTTCTAAACTAATTTACCAAGAACAAAATAACTAGAATTCCACTTCAGGTTCTGGTGCTCCATGCAGTAATGCTGGTGTTTAACACATCCATGTTCTGTTGCTTGAATTTTTGTGGGTGTTCTAAAGTACCATGGAAATAATTCGTGATGTTTTCTTTTAAAGCTGATTTTTTTTTCTTTTTTTTCTTTTTTTTTTTTTTTTTAAACTTAGAGCATGTATATCTTTAGGATCCAAGACCCGAGCCATTGGGAATGCAGCAAAGAGCCAGGTAAATGGTTCAAAAACTTTTCTGGCTAGTAAACAAGTTCATCTTGGGAAAGATTGTCCTGGAGTAGGTTCTTTTGGTAGCTTAAATATTGTGTTCACTAGGATTTGTTTGTTTTGGTCCTTTCTTTGTTTAAAAGCCTGTCCTGAAAACAGCTAGGTTAAAACACTGATGAGAGAGTAGGTGTGGGAAGGTGTTACATTCAGATGGGATCTGAATTAGAGGAGAACTTTAAAGGAAGGGAAATGTGTTAATTTATTGAAGGTTCATTTAAGGTTAATATTGGTAATAACTCCACTAATTCCTGCAGGCAGCCACTGCAACAATATAGGAGCTTAAATATTTCATGCTGTATTAGAAAGCTTCTCTAAAATAAAAAGTGCAGTGAAAATTGATGGCAGCAAATTACTGGATATGTCAGAGAGAAGTACATATTAATTTTTCTAACAGAGGCCACAGATTAAAAGGTAGATGATTCTTTGTCTCCTCACATTTTGCTTCTCAGTGAATCTGTGGGGCTTGACACAGGGTCAGTGTGTGCATTAAGCCCAACTTAAAAATTCCTTTCTGCACAGCCCTCTGTATCAGAATGTCATGGGTAATGAAAATAATATTTGCCGCAGATTGTCACAAACGTAAAAAATGCAGTACATGGCTTCAAGAAACTGCATGGAAGAGCATTTGAAGATCCTTACATACAAGCTGAGAGGGCCAAACTTCCCTATGAACTTCAGAAGATGCCAAATGGTTCAGTAGGAGTAAAGGTGAGTGAGAGCTTTGGGTGGAATCTCTCTGGTGGTGGAGGTGAGCACTTAGGGCCCTTGTCACTTAACTTCCTGTGTGGTCACTTACATTTTCCTTAAGGAAACCAAATACATGCCTGTGTCTCTAAATAAGTCTGTACTTTCTCCAAGATGTCCATGGAGGTTTCTTACCAATCATACTGGTTTTCCATAGTTGAATTAGCTTTTCACTTGACCTTACTAGATTTACCTTCAAATCTGTATAATTGCAGTGTGAGATTTAGTTCCCATCAGACATGCAGAGACCAAGTGTCAGGAAAACAGCATAACGCTCTGAATATGAGATTTGAAAAAGTCGTTTTTAATTTGCTTCCAAACTAAATGGCAGGAGTGCTTGGGATTGCTGGAGAGACAATGGCTTGTTAGGAATTCAGGGCACAGAACCTGCCATGAAGGCTGAAGATTCAACTGCATTTCCTGAGCAGGGCAGGACTGTTGGAATTGCCTGGAATACACCTTCCCTGCCTCCTGTGCTTGAGAGACTGTTGCAGGAAGCAAATGTTCCTTGGGCTTGCTCCAAAGCTTGTATTTTTAGCTTGTGTTATAGGACAATGTGATCCTACGTGTATAACACTCCTTTTTTGCTGCTGTTTTTTAAATTCAAAGTACACAAGCAGCAGAAATACTGTATCATTGTGAATAGTCCCTTGAGATAACTGAGATATTAAGCTTCCCACAAAAAAAACACCAAAAAAACAAAACAAAAAAAAAACCACAAAAAAAACCTGAACTGTTGAAGATTTGTTGTAGGGAGCACAGATCAATTGACAGGGAGTTACTTGAGTCTAGAGCCTGGTGTTCAATGGGTCTCAATGCTCAACATCAGGAATAATGTCCAAGCTGCCCATCTTGAGCGCGAAGTTGAGGTGATTGATCCAAGAATCCCAATTCTCTGTTTCAGGTGAGGTACCTGGATGAAGAGAGGCTGTTTGCAGTGGAACAGATCACAGGAATGCTGCTGGCCAAACTGAAGGAGACTTCGGAAAGTGCTTTGAAGAAACCAGTGGCTGACTGTGTGATTTCAGTAAGTTGTGATGTATATATGGCAATCCATAGGCAGCTTTATGCAAGGTAGGGCCATTTATATGGTGGTACAATGCTAGGAGGCACAAGTAGTGGATAGAAGTCTTATCCCCAAAAATAGGCCTTTTTTATAGGTTCTCCAGATGAGAATACTTCTTGAAGAGCATGTGTGAGGAGATTAAAAAGTTGTTACATTGAGAGTGTATTTTCAGAAAGGACACAGTGCTTAAACTGATCCAGTCTGTCTGTCTCCAAGGGCTACAGACAGTATTTCTGATTACTGTAGTTCTAGTTACAAATGAGAGCTGTCGTAGGTGTAAGCATATCCTCCTTGCTTCCAAAGAAACTTCGTAAATGCATGTTAAATTTCTTTCTTGTTACATGAGTGAGCACTGTTGTAGTGCAGTTGAGAGTCACCTGAACGTAGGGCTCTGAGGGTCATGCTGATAATTTGACACACCCAAACTACTTGGCTTTGTTTGAAAAAGTGTTTTTGTTTTGCTGGATACGAAGTCCTGTGTGTGCTTTTCATGTGGTCTTTGTTTACTGGCCCTGGTGGGAAGTTTGGGCATGAAGGATTGCAGTTAATCCCTTCTCTGTCAGGCAGAGACATGGGAACTGGAAAGCTGTATACTTCAGCTGTTAGAAGTCTGCTTTGATCTTTTTCCTTGCTTCCTTACACCTTAGGAAGACACTGGGAGAATACCTCCCACACACCCAGGGATCCTTGGCAATGCCCCACAGTGGTAGCCAGCAAAACACACAACAAAATGGAGCTCTACGCTTGCTGAAGAGGTGCCAGCTGGTTGCAGCCAGATCCTAAATGGGCTCTATCATGCTATTTTTGGTGGCACTGAACCTTGTAGCATGCTGTAAGCTGGCACTGTGGTGGCAGTGATAGCTGAAAAATTGATACAGGTTCAAGTTTGATTCCATCATTGCTGCAGTGCTTCTGCCATTGGTTTACTGTAGGGCTGTGTGAATATTTGTTGGGTTGACTTTTTCAAACTGGTGATGATTTTAAGATGAAAAACTCATTAAAACAATCTGAGAAAGCATTTTCAGGATTTTTGCTTTTTTTGCTTTTTTTTTTTTTTTTTTTTTTTTTGGTGTGGGTGTTAAAATCTGCTTTATTTAAAACAACCCTGATGCCACCTCATTTTTGTTGTATTTTGAACTTTTTAATTAAAATATGCACTAAAATGAATTAGCTAGCTGTTTCAGACAGCCTTATTAATTTGAGGTAGGCTTTTAAGAGTTTCTTGTGGTAATGCCATTTATAGGATAGCTTGATGGGCAAGTCTGACTACTCTGAATTAAAAAATCCATATCCCATAATATCCAGTGTCATTGTTTTTTGGAAACAGGTCCCTAGTTTCTTCACTGATGCTGAAAGAAGGTCTGTAATGGCAGCTGCACAGATTGCAGGATTAAATTGTCTGAAGCTGATGAATGAAACTACAGCAGGTAAAGGGCTGGGACTTCTCTTGTCCTTTGAGGCCGTTCAGGCTGTTGAATGTGAGGGTGATGACACCCTGCTGTTACAAAATTGGGAGTTTGGGAGAAAGCTGTCCAGGCTAGTACTGCCCAATCCAGTTTGGGAACTGGAAACACAACAGTGGGGTGATGTGCAGCACTTGGGAGGCACCACGAGAGCTGGGGTTTGCTAGCCTGAACATGGTCACTATGGGAATAGCTTTGGAAATAAACCTGGGATCTGTGCTTAAAATTGTGGCAATCCTTTCAGCTGTAGCAAAGGCACAACTGCTTTTATAAAGTAATTTACTCTCCTCTTTTGGTTTTGATGAGTTCTAAGGTAGAGCATAGAAATACATAACACTTCATGGGGACTAAAGCTGGAGCTGCTTAAATCAGTAATTTTTATTTTTCTTGATTCTCTTTGCTTTTGGAAAATCTCAAAAAGCTTTCCAAGTGAGTGCTGGTAGCGAAAGCTTGGACTCATGTAAATTAGTCTTCCAAAACAATTTCTGTATTTCTTGCGCATGCTTGAACTTTTCAAAGCTAAAAAATTCTGAAAGCAAGGCATTTCAAGGGAGAGGTGTAGACATGAATCTTAATCTGTGCCGCTTCACAAATTGCAGTGTTAATTTGTCTACAAGCAGAATTGAAATGCAGGGTGAGTCTTTATTAGTGCCATACCTTCACGTGACATCTCCTCTCTTGTCAGTGTAAAATGTGTTTCCAACATGGTTTTGACTTTTTAGTAAGAGTTATGAAGGTGTTTAGAAAGGGTAAACATGAGCAGTGTCTGTCTCTTGGTGGTGCTTTCAATGCGTGGTGTGTGTGGCTTCCCCTTACATTCCATGGGTTGGTGTTTTCCAGTTGCATTAGCCTATGGAATATACAAGCAAGATCTGCCAGCCTTGGAAGAGAAGCCAAGAAATGTGGTCTTTGTAGATATGGGGCATTCTGCATATCAAGTTTCCATCTGTGCTTTTAACAAGGGAAAACTGAAGGTAATCTTTTAAGTCATATATTAAAAGCCTGAAGTATTTAAAACTCAAAATACTACTCTGTGGGAAGATTAGTTCTTCTAAAAAATAAGTGTCTATAGAAAATATATTTTAAATGTGGAATACAAAAAAAAAAAATTATGTTAGATTTTGACTATTTCATCAAGTCAGTTTTCGTAAAATGCAGAAGTGAAGCATCCTAAAGTGTGTTTTGGAAAGTGCTTGACAATTGAGGACACTGCACAGGTTTTACCATATCCCTGAAGTATTTGCATATTCAGGGAGCCTCCTAAGCATTGTAGTTGTGCAGCTGACTCACTCATGGGAGATTCTTGAGTTGCCTTGAGTCACTCTGAGATGTTGGGTTTTTTTATTTTTTTTGGTGCCATCCATGACAGTTCAAAGTCTGAATCCAGTGGGATGTGAAGTAAAGCTGAGCAGTCTTTGCTTTCTGGCTTGGAGAGTTTTTTGTCTGTCTACTAAGAGCCTAATGCTTTTGTGGGCCTGTCTCTGGTAGCCAATGCCACCTGAAGCTGTGTGGAAGGCGATGATGTCACATCTTGCTGCACTGAGTAAATGACACAGAACAAACCTTGTCTGATAACTTGTGATCTTGTTCTTTGACTTCTGCCAGGTCTTGGCCACTACCTTTGACCCTTTCGTAGGTGGTAGGAATTTTGATGAGGCTTTGGTAGATTACTTCTCCGAAGAATTTAGGACAAAATACAAACTGAATGTAAAAGAGAATCCCCGAGCACTGCTGCGATTGTATCAGGAATGTGAAAAGCTCAAGAAGCTGATGAGTGCGAACGCATCTGACCTTCCACTCAATATCGAGTGCTTCATGAATGACCTGGATGTCTCCAGTAAGATGAACAGGTACTGGGTGTTGTTCCCACTGAGGGGCAGAGGGTTGTGGTCTCTGAGCAGCCTGGTAACACCAAGCACTCTCCCTGCCCTGCAGAGCTCAGTTTGAGCAGTTGTGTGCTGCCCTTCTGGCCAGAGTGGAGCCTCCTCTAAGAGCAGCCATGGATCAAGCCAGTAAGTAGAAGTTACTTGAGGTGCTGCTAGCAATCCAGTCATTCCTGATCTCTTTAATGATTATCTTTTCAATGTATTTTTGTATTTATTAGAATTGCAAAGCTAAATACTGAAAAGTTAAATGTAAGTTCCATTCATATGCTTGCCATGAATGCATGATCCCATTCCCGCCTCATTTAGTGCACATGCTACTCTGCAACCTTGGTTATTGACCCTCGTTCACCCTGTGTCATGGAAAAGGTTGGCACTCTGAATTTATTAAAAAGCACCAAACAACCAAACCAAAACGATGATGGTAAAAGGTATTATTCTTTACTGCAACCTTCTGGCCAGCCTGTTCCATGTGATACTTATATGTCCTCACTGACCTGGTCATTTGGCAGTATATTCTTAAATTGAGTTACCTAAAGCATGTGCCAATAACAAAGTAATTTTTTTATATTGTTTTATTTTCCTTTGTCTAATGTAGTGTGAAGGAGAGAATTTAGACTTTTAATAGGAAAGGTTTTACCCTCAATTCCATCACCTTCAACTAAAAGAAAGGGAAGAATTCTGGTCATCTTGTGACTTGGCTAGATAGCAAATACAGAAATACAGGAATTAAAAAGCTGAGTAACTGCTGAACAAAGCTGTTCAAGGACTGACAGTTGTTTGAGATGACTTCATACACATATCCTGATTTCAGAATTAAAAAGTTAACCTTCAAGCACACTGTGTTATTTCTTAGATACATTAGCTTAAAAAAGGTTTTCTTCTTCTCTTTTGGCAAGCAAAATTCAGCCAGACACAAAATGAGATCTATTTGGGTTTAATTTTGTTGGTTTTGTTTGGGAGAGGTGAGGTATTGTCCAATAGTGCGGAAGACCCAATTTCACCCTTAGGAGTTTATGCACAGCTGAAAGGGGATGCACGTGGACAACACACTTAAAGGACAGCTGTTCTCATTCCGTGCAAGAATGCTTGGCTTCTGCGTTTCTCAGGTTTATGCAACTAGAAAACTTTGTAGCCTATAGTAGAGACAAAGAGTTTTCTTGTCAGCCATGAAATACATTCAGTGCTTGTCACAGTGTCTAGATAATAAGAGAACTTTTATCTTTTTTTCTCTTCTTTTTTTGTCCAAAGATAGCTTTCTGATATGTTGATGATAACTTAAGGGCATGCACTCTCTTTTCTAGAACTTCAGCGTGAAGATATCTACAGTATAGAAATAGTAGGTGGGGCTACTAGAATTCCAGCAGTGAAAGAACAGATCTCTAACTTTTTCTGTAAAGAGATAAGCACCACGCTAAATGCTGATGAAGCTGTTGCAAGAGGCTGTGCCTTGCAGGTATAGTTCCTGAAATAAAACTTTAGTATTGCTTCTTTAACATAATGTACTAATGAAATACAGCTAACCACAAGCAAAATGTACTGCAGCTGAAACAAGATGCAGAGTCTTACTCATTCTTTCACTATCTGGTGACTGTGACCATGTCAGAAATGATTCTGTTACATTCATTAATTTGCTGCTGTGTCATGTTAGAAGGATGGGCTTGCTAAAAAGACCTGTTAAATTCTGCTGTTGCACTTCTGTGTCATCACTTGGAACCTTTGCTGGATATCTTTACTGAAAATCATTGAGGAAATAACATCTATTACTTTAGTTAAGTCTTTCAATTTAGTGAATTCTATGAAGTTTCTGTTAAAAAAAAAGTCTGTGATAAGCAGGACCTCCATATGGCCTATATGATAAGTATTAATTCTTGTACTTGCTGTTTACTTGACTGCATGGATATAATAAACTTCTGGTCTTTTTTTTTTTTTTCTAGTGTGCAATTCTTTCTCCAGCTTTTAAAGTGCGTGAGTTTTCCATCACAGATGTTGTTCCTTACTCTATAACACTGAGATGGAAATCATCTTACGAAGAAGGAACAGGGTAAGTTGTACAGTGCCTACAAAACCGTGTGTGTTTGGATATAAAGAAAAATGTTGAGCTGTGGAAAAAAACAGGCCTCAGGCTTTGAAGCTGTTGTGCACTTGTACACTTGAAATTTTAATTTTCTTTTTTAGCATTTTACCTTTCGGGTTCCAGTTACTGCTTAACAATGGGAAATACAATTAATTAAAATGTTGGGGTGAAGTTGCCTAATTTTTAGTAAGTGTGACAAAATGCAGAGTCCAGCTTTGAGACCTAGAGGCTTTCAGCCTCCAACTCTTGTTAAAAACTGACCTAAACTAAATCACTGCTGCTTGGTTAGGAGTTGATTGTTAACATACCTTGACTTTGATTATCCATGAAATTCTGCTTAGAGGTTTAATGTTATCTAATGTTTATTGCTTTAGGGAGTGTGAAGTCTTCAGTAAGAACCATGCTGCTCCATTCTCAAAAGTAATTACTTTCCACAAGAAAGAGCCTTTTGACTTGGAAGCTTATTATACCCATCCACATGAAGTGCCTTATCCTGATTCCAGAATAGGTAAGGACATGGGAATAAAACCCCCATTCCTAACTCCTGTTGATACAGGAAAAAGTGGTTCTTCTTTTTTGTAAGATGCATTATCTCCATATTTTCTAGCTTACAGAAAAACTTAGGTTCTTTAGAAAGTCTCAGCACAGGCTTCCTGATTTAAATGTAGTGAGCAAAACCATATTGACATCTCTGTTGGACATGACTGAAAAAAATTCTGCCTTCTGTCTATCTTTACAGTTTCTGAATGCTTCAAAAGAAGTATGCAGTAAGAGTTCAGTGCTCTGTTGTCTGGTTCTTTCAGTCTCTGTAAAATTGATAAGGATCTTATGTGCCTGCCAGCCTGGGTTTTTCAAAGAAATTGGATTAAAGGAGCTGTTGCCTGTCTGGACAGATAACTTGTCTCATGTGATCTGTCATGTCTCTTTCTGTTAACCTGAGAATATAAAATACAGGTGTTTCCTCAATTTAAGCATCTGTAGTAGAGTCTAAAGAATTAGATGGCATAAATAAGTTTCTTGTTAGCTAATGCCACCTTACTTGCAATTATTAGTACACTCCTTGGCTTCATTAATTCATTATTTTATTCACTGACTTATGAATCAGGTACAAATTTATTGCTATATATTTGGCTGTCTATGCAAGAAGTCTGTGGTCTTGAGGAAGAAGCATTCTTCTTCACATATGCACATCATCTATACTTAAATTTTCAGCAAGTTTCAAAATAAAGTATCAAACCCACAGCTTTTAGAAACCTTTCTGAGCACTGATCATTCTCCAAAAAATGTAGTGTAGCCATGTTACCAAATTCAAACAGAATATTTTATCTCTGTTAACGTTTTATTTTTCAGTGTGAAGTTTGAGTTACGTGGACAAAAGAAACCATTTGAGATGAATCAGAGTAGTTTCTCTAGTGTGGTTACAGAAGGCAACAGAGAAGTAGAACACCTAGAAAAGTACTGTCTTGTTTTTTTATGGAATACAGATAAAGCAAAAACATCTTATTAATTATCAGTGAACTGGTAATAATTGGGGAACCAGCTTTTAGTTTATCTACCTGCAGCTTACATTGTAGGATTGTCAACTACGTAGAAAGTTTCCAAATAGTTTCAGTTATGTGAAGTTGCTATTTAAGTTAACACCCTTAAAGGAATGCATTTGGGTTTTTTTTTTCCCTCATTCTCTGCATTTTGGTACAACAATTAAAGCCACCTCTGTTGTTTCCAAGGGCGTTTCACTATTCAGAACGTTGGTCCCCAGCATGACGGCGACAACTCCAAGGTGAAGGTTAAAGTGCGCGTCAACATCCACGGGCTGTTCAGCGTGGCCAACGCGTCCATCATAGAGAAGCAGAGCATCGAGGGGGAGCACAACGACACCCCCATGGACACCGAGTCAGCAAGTAAGAACCAAGGCAGAGATGAGGAGCTGGTATGTAAAGCTTGTAAACATCTACACTGTCGTTCTGACACCAGAGCTGATAATTGCAGGGTAAATCACCGTGCTCCGCTTCTGACAGTTACTGCTTCTCCACCCTTAAATTACTGCTTCGGTTATGCAACACATTTCTTCATGTTTATTGCTTAAGTGCTGGTGAAGCGTGGCACTAAGAACAAAGAACGGAAAAAACGGATTCTAAAAAAATGAAGTCGTTTTTTCATTGTTCTTCATAATCTCTCTAATAGTCTTAGCATTATCTAGTGTCACTAGCAAAAGGCAACGTATTTAATGAGATCTGTCGACAAATTCCAAAGGTTTTTCTTCACAAGCTATGTTTTTAATGAGTAAAAAAAAAATATGCTATTTCTTTATACATGGAGAGCTACACTGCCTCCTGAAAATAGCTCCCTGTGAGGTGCAGCTGGGCCCCTTTGCAGTGCAGAGTTGAGATCTGCGTGCCAGGGAACGCTTTGGAGCTGGAAACAGCAGCACCAGCGCTGGCCCTGGCAGCATTTCTCCTAAGAATTTGCCTTAGCTTCTCCCACTTTAGTTGGATATTCTACAGGAATTAGAGCAAATGGTTACACAAGAAGGATTACATAATTGGTATAAGCAACTTCTTAAATACTATGCCACTTTCCAGGAATGTGGGCATATTTGAAGTGCTGAACATGGTGCAGGTCCTTGTGGGCAAGTGCTCCATACATGATGTTTGTAATGAAGTGAGCAAAGGTTGGGAGTGCTAGAGCTGACATTTGGAGTAAGAGGCATGTGGAGCTTACTGGTAGTGTACTGAATTCAGAATGAGAGTAGCTGCTTCCATGCTCAGGCTTTCTGTTTGTAGCACTTCATGCATCTAACACATCTTCTGTTTTACAATGGTGCTTGTCAGCAATTACCTTTCAGTATTGAGGATGATCCCCTCGACTCTGAGGAGGAGGTTTGTGGTGTCTATGTGTTCTATTATTCCCTCTCTAGCTATTTCCTATAGGCAAAGCAGTTCCTTCCAGTTGTTGGCTTTTCTGTGTGAACAGTAAGAACAGCAAATGAGGACTTAGATATTACTTATTTTCTACTCTGAAGTGACAAAACTTTAAATTTGGTAGAAGTAGCCTTCTTGTTTTCCACTTCAAATTGCAACCTGTGCTAGAGTTTGAAATCCTTAAATAATTGTTTTTATTAATTTGCAGAACTAGTAGTAAATTATCCTACATGCATATGTAGTCTGTGAATTCCTTGTAATGGAGGCAATCTTGGGCCTTTCAGACCTTAGCTACAGCTTGTTAGTTATTAATGCTCTGGATCTCTGATGATAAGAATCATCCTGGAAACTTCAGGCTTACCCATTACTGTGTCATTAAAAGTGTTTTTCAGTGATGACATGGAGCTGTATTACTTAAACCACGTGATCTGCATTAGTAATTTAACAGTCTTTCAGACTGTTAAATTTAGAATAAGTGATAAACTTACTGAAAAATTTAAGTCAGGCTGTCTTTATTTTGGGTGGCAAGGAGGAAAGATAGCAGCCTCTTGGGAGTACATGAGCAACTACTACAGATGCTAATTTTTATTGTTTTCACTGTCTTGTGAGACAGGTGCAGGTAATAATTGCAGTGGTTAAATTATTTCTGCTTTGGTTTGCAAACTTTAAAGTTTTGGTCAAAAATTACAGGAAGTCAAAGTTCTGGCTGTTCCATAGAGAATCCATTGTTGTTTCCTTTGGTGGTGGTGTGTTGCTAGAATGTTCTTTGATTTCATTTTATATGTATTTGTTTCTAATTTAAAGTGAGTATTCACAAGGCTTAGTGTAATTATGTAACAGGGACAGACAGCAAAATCAAGCAACAGAGTAGAATTTTCATTTGAATTTGAAAGATATAAATACTACATCAAAATGCCTGTTTAAACATAGTGAAGGATAAATTTTTAAGATTGATTCTGAAATTCATGTGTTGTCTGTGATTTGCTGTAATTGATACCAGTCCTAAATCTTACAGCAAACCTTTGCATTCAGTTATGTAACTCTCTGCAGGATAAAATGCAGGTTGATCAAGAAGAAGGTGTGCAGAAAAGTCAAGCTGAACAACAGAACCAAGCAGATGAGGAAAGTGAAAATGCTGGAACTGAAACAAAGGTTTGTATTCAGTATTGATATAACATATTTTTTGCCCTCTATTCTCACATTTAATGATTTTGCTAGTTGAAAAACATGGGACTGTGTTTAGAGAACAGCTATATTGAAATGGTTAAGTAAAGAATCCTACCATAGCACTTCAAAGTTTTAATCATGCTACACTGGAAACTGAAGTAGGTTTCTGCTGTTTAACTTGGTTTTACAATGAAGATGGAATTTAGGAAGATTAGGAGACGTTGTGAAGAATAATACACAGTGCTTTAAGCTTTTCAAGTTTTCTTAACAGTTCTTTAAAGAAATTAAATTTTACCTGTTTGGTTCCAAACTAAGGTAATAGTGATTTTGGATACAGAGGAATAATTAGGTCCTTAATTTACATAAGATTAATTTGTAGCTGTCTTAACTAGTTTCTTTGTCTCTCTTTTTTGAGCATAAATGTAGTAGTATATCCATTCCTGGGAGGTTTCTCAGTAGTGTCACTTTTTTCATAGGCTTCTTCTGGAGAAAAGCAAGATCATCCCTCCCAGCCAAAGGCTAAAACAAAAGTTAAGAGTATTGACCTCCCTATACAGGCGAGCCTCTATAGGCAGCTGGGACAAGATCTGATCAATTCCTACATAGAAAATGAGGTAAGCAGCATAAAGAGGTGGCCACTCAAATTAATGTCACTGTAAATAAGTATCTAAAAAATATTTGCAATCATCAACATAGCTAATTTAGAATTCTTTAGGAAGTTGCCCTTAATTATAACGGGTTTTGTGGTTTGGGGTTTTTGGTGAAATGACTCAATTTCTCTGGACTTTCCTTAGCCCATTGTGGTTGTGCTTGTAGTGATGACTTACACAAAGGTGAACGTTTTTATCAATAATTGTGAATTACCAGGCCTCTGCCAAGTTCTCTGGTACAGTTTCAAGAGTAGTGACTAAGCTGAACACTTAAAAATGCTTTCAGTTTTAAGTGTGTCTTGCTCCACCCTAGGGGAAGATGATGATGCAAGACAAGCTTGAGAAGGAACGAAATGATGCTAAGAATGCTGTTGAAGAATATGTGTATGAATTCAGAGACAAACTGTGTGGAGTCTTTGAGAAATTTATCACTGAAGAGGTAAGACTTACCTGTATGCTTCAGCTGTTGGAAAAAGTTCCTTTGTATTTATAAATTTTGTGTATGTTTTGTGGAGGCTGCAGGGGTCTCTTGGACTAGTTTTGGAATAGGAGATGCCTTGGCTTCCCAGCAGTGAAGCTCAAGTTAACGCTTACACCTGGCATTTGACTTGCAGAGTTCTTTACTGCCTCAGAAACTCCTCAGTGGTAAGGAAGGATCAGGGATGCAGGAAGAAAGTAAAAACCCTGTGGTCAGCATGGGAAAGTAGGACAGATCACCATGAGCTTCTGAATGGCATGAGTGGGTAGGAGTAAAAAGGAAGTGAACAGATGATGTGGAACACTCTTCAGAGGTGCATGGACTGTCTTAAATAGCCTCGAGACTGATTTTATAACTCTGGTAAACTTCACCTGCAAATCACATGAGTAGGGCTGTCCTGCCTCTTTAATCACTGTAAAATCTTGGCTTTGAAGTCTGTTAATTACTGTTTTTCTTCACTATCACTTTGAATATTTTAAGCTGATGAAGCAGTCCTGTTTTGAGTAGGGTGGGTTTTTGCCAAGGAGAGAAGTCTCATTTGATGTGTTCCTTTCTGACTTGGAGTGTCCATAACTTGCTTTGTAGGATTCAAACAAGCTGACCTTGATGTTGGAGGACACAGAAAACTGGCTTTATGAAGATGGAGAGGACCAGCCAAAACAAGTATACATGGATAAGCTTCAAGAATTAAAGGTAAAATTTTAACTCGTTTTCTAGAAAACTCATTCATGTATTTTTGGGGGTGGGTGTTCAGGTTGTGTATGTTCAGTTATGAAATGAGCATAATGTTTAGATCTAGAAGTACAGTTTAATGTGAGTTGTGTTCCTAATTTGAAAATGGTTGAACTGAAGCAGACTGTCACTAATGACAATAGATTTAATTGCTGTGGGAATTTTCTGACAGATTTCTTACAGTCTGAAAGAGGCTTTTGAGTAGTTAGACTGCACTCCTGGGTGATGAGAATTAAGTTCCAGAGTATATATTCTGTTTTCCTGTTCTCAGTGATCTTCTGCAGATGTATAATAAGACCAATTTTTGGGTCTAATATCCAGCAGTAAAGGCTCTGGAGTGCTTTAACAGTAGCTTCCATTGTATCATTTGATTATTGATGACAAACACCCCCTAAACGCTTCAGATTTTAAGGATCTGATGGGGAAAATGTGAGTTCTGATGAATAGCTACCCACTTCCTAGTAAGCTGAAGTATGTGTCTAGCCCCTGGGTTCCAGCTGTTTACTCTGCAGTCACATTTCCTCAGGGGGAGGAATAACTAATGCAAACAGCAGTGTAGATCCAGGCAGCTGCCTGGATACCAGCATTCAAGAGAAAGAAAAAGCAAACAGTGGATAAAATTAAAAGTTTTCAGATGAACTACTTGAAAATTAAAGCATCTGTTAAAGCCTAACTGGTTTCTGTTCCAAATGCTTTTCTTGCAGAAAACAGCAAACTACCAACCCTAGAAAGGACAGTTACTATTCCTGTGTTTTAACTTCTGCTTTTTTATGTTGTTGGACTAAAGCAGTATACAAAGACTTGGCTCTTTGAATGGGTGAGGAAAAGGAGTTAAAGGCAGCCTTCCTTCCCATGCTGCATTTTATTCTTAGAGCACACTAAAGGAAATACGTGTTCTGTAAAGATCTTTATGCTTAATATTCCAGAAATTTGGACAGCCTATCCAGGAAAGATGCATGGAACATGAAGAGAGACCAAAAGTTCTAAATGAACTGGGAAAGAAAATTCAGCTCCTTATGAAAGCAGTAGAAGCATACAAAAATAAGGTAAAGCCAAATGATTTCAGCTGTTCAGTGATTATAGGTGTTTTGATTTTGGCTGTAGAGTCTTTTGTGTTTAAACAAATCCTGTAAAGTTTCCTCTTGCACTGCTTTAGAAGGGCTGTTGTACTTCTGAGAACTTTAAACCTGTTCTGCATTGCTAGCAGAAAGAGCTTCTTCATGAGAACATACATCAAAGATTCATGTGCTGGCATCACTTGAAATGGATCTCTGAATTTACAGCTGTTACCAGTGTATCTGTAACTTCTAAGATTAACTCAATTGGGTGAGCAGCATATTTTAGTGGGTGCTACAAATACATGTCTCTCTCCTCAGGATGAAAAATACGACCATCTAGATCCTGCTGAGATGGAGAAAGTTGAAAAATACATTAATGAGGCTATGAATTGGTTGAACAGCAAAATGAATGCCCAGAATAAACTCAGTCTAACTCAGGATCCAGTTGTCAAAGTGGCAGAAATACTAGCAAAATCTAAGGTAAAAAAATAAAAATTGTACTTGTTGAGTTTTAATTTTTCCTGAACCAGGCTTTAGCCTAGAACTGAACTAGAATATTACATCTGCAGAGGTTTTAAAGCTATTACAAGATCTATACAGAGGGAGCAGCAGTTACAGCACTCTTCAGTGCTGGCTCTTGGTTTACAGTAGTTACCTCTGCACAATCCTTTTAAAATAGCTGGAGTTACAGCACCAGGTTTCTACAGAATGGGTTGTCATACAGGTTTGTAACAAATAAAGAAGTCCTCAGGTAGTGAAAGACCTTTTTTGAAGTTTCTAGGCTTGATAGAATAGAGAAGTCTGGTCTTTGATAATGAAACTCCAGGCCATTACGAACCAGAAACAAATTAGAGACGTTCTAGTTGAATGCAGTTGCTGTGCCACCAAATGACCTTGCTGTCTCACCTGTGTCACAACTAGGAATTGGATAGCTTCTGTAATCCCATTCTATCCAAGCCCAAGCCGAAGATAGAACCTCCCAGTGACGGGCAGCCCAAAGCTAATGGGGAGCACAACGGGCCAGTGAACGGACAGAGCGCTGCTGAAACAAAACCCGAACCAGCAAAGGACAACCCGCAGCAGACCAAACCCCCCGGAGAAATGGAAGTGGACTAAGACCTTGCATTTCTTTTACTTCATTAAAATAGTGCAAGTAACCACAGGGTCCATTCTTTTTGTCTGGTACACACCTCAGATGTTCAGTTACTCTTAGCCAAACTTCTGTCATTTGTTGCTGAGTAGTTTTGAAAGTGTTTTATATTAAGTACACCTCTGATGTTCATTTCCACTGATGCTGCTTATGTGGAGCTTTAGCCAAATGTAGATTGTATAAGTCAGTTGAAGCTTTCCCAATATATTTTATATCAAACATACAGAATTGATATATAAATGGCAACAATCTACCTTATTTAAAGCTTTTATTGTGGATAAACCTCAGCTCCTTTATTCAGGAAAGGATACTGTATTGCACTACTGATGCTCAAGTGTAGATCTAATTGCATCTTTATTTTGGAAAAATATTGGAATTGAAGTGGCAAAAGCTGTCACTTGAAGCACTGACCTTTTCTAGTTATTGTATTGTTATAATTTAAATATTAAAATAGAGGTTAGTTGGCATACCAGTCCATCTTGTTGATGTACCATGAAAATTGTACGGTCTTTTTCATAGGAACTGAGTAATACGAGCTTAAGCGTTTTTTGGGTTCCCATGCCACTACCAGTCTTCATTACAAACTGCTCCAGCATGTGGCTCTGCCGTGTGCTGGAGTTCCTGGTCTCTGCACATCGCTGTACATACCCTATTGCGCTTAGCACGGGGTGATGCTGGTGAGAACAGGATGAAAGGGGAGAACATTCAAGGCCTGCTGCGTAGCTGTCCCTTGAAAATGTCTTATTGCACGTGGAACTACTTTCCACTTCTTTTGTTTTGAATTCAATTTACATCTTGATCGTATCTTGGCCTGGGGAGGAGAAACAGCACAAACAGTGCTGTGTAAACTGGGTATCACCACCCTGATTTTGAGGTTGCTTAAATGCTGTTTGGTGCAAACTTGAAAGAAATGCTGAGAGCTTATTTAAGCCTTGATGCTCAGCACGTAATTTTTTTGGTCAAGGACCAAAACAAAAGAGCTTAAAAACTGGATATTATTACCCCAGAGATGGAATCTACTTGATGAAGTTGTATAGCTTACCACTTGGCTTTGTCATTTAGCTCTCTAATGAAAGTGTCTACAATGTATTACACAGTAGAGTCACTGTTATCTTTGATACCTCTTAAACGTTGTCAAGGTCCAATGTATGTTCCAAATATATTCCAAATGCTTCTGTCGGTCACTGGGGTACTGCAGCACTTACTAAAGCCAGTCACTATTGACTCCAAACAGCTCTTCTGTTACCAGAGTGGGAATGGGCTACTCTGACTATAAAAAGTAATTTCTTTACCCAGCATAAAAAACTGAAATAAGTTGAAGTGTATTGCTTCAGTGACTTGAACTCTGTCCTAGAAACAAATCCAGATGTTAACCAGGCACTCCTACAGCAGTTCTCCTATAGGAGGTGTTGCTGTTGTAAACAAGAACTACAATCTTTCTGGCTTTGGCAGCTGTTTTATCTTCAGCTGTGCCCTTCATCTTCTACCACTTCATGCTACAAAACGTGATTTGTGAGCCCTGGGATAGGTGAATTCCACCCTCACATATCTTCACAGACAAAGGAAGCATAATTTATGGCTGTACATAAATCTGCCTAGACTAGTTCAAGTACTGGAATTGTATCGTCACAACTGACATCAAGTGACTGAGATGCTTGTACTTGGCTCCCGTTCCTGTTCCTCTTCCATGCAATCAGTGTGGATGGTCTGACACCTCAGTTTACATGTTTAATGCCCTTGAACTAAAACTGAATGACCTTGAGGAGAGCTGTTCTGCAACCTCAGTCTTGAGTTCTGCCACGGTAGTCACACCTCTGGCACTGAGGGGGTGACGGTACTGCAGCATCAGCTGTCCTTTGTCAGGCTGAGCTGGCTTTGGTCTCATAGGCTTTAAGACCATTTATATCCTAATGGCTTTTACCACAGCAGTGTAATGAGTAGCATTCTCAAGTACTGGCTTCTTAAAATCCAGCTACACAATAATTTGTCTAGGTAGACTTCTTGGTACCTGTGGCAGAAGAGCACAAACTGCAGGAATCTCCAATGTCAGCTCTTCAGTAGCTAAAAGGTCATGTGCAAGAACAATGTCCTCTGCTCATGGCCATCAGACGCTTAATACTACATCACAGATGTGTGAGGCAATGCTTAGGTTAAAGGCTAGAATAATTCTGCACGCTCAAAACCAGATATGGTTCAGACAAACAGTTGTAGTCAAGTTTTCTTACTAGAATAGGGTTTTTTTTGCTGTGCATCTGGTCTGTCTCTAGATCCCTGCTGAAGAGGAGTGCTGACACAGACTGCCCACAGAAGCTGGCTCTTGAGGTCCATGTTAGGAATCCCATTTGGGATGGCAGAGTTGATCCTTCCTCAGTGAGTTGACATTAATATATGACTTGCTCGTATGTAATCTGGTTCCTGTTACAGAGATTTTACCAGGACAGATTTAAGTACTTACGTACTATGCGCAACTTGAGGTTTTGTGTGTCAGACTCAATGAGCAAGTTCCCTCTGCCTACCCTGACAGCACCAGAGTGAGTCTTTGCTACATAAAGTTTTGTTAGGGAACCAGCAGTACTCTGCTGCTCTGCATCTTGTATATTACAACAGCAGGAATTTGTTGGTAATGTCTTACTTGAAACTTTCTGCTGAGGGCAAGATATATTTCTGATATTTGAAAATTGTTCCCTCTGTCCCACAAAAAGAAAAAAAAGGAAGCAACACTATCTTTGTAAAGGCAGTAGAGTTTGTTTAAAAAACAAAAGTTTTATAAATCAAGTTCTAAAGTTTCATGTAAGGATCTGATAACAAACCAGCATAAATACATTGTTTTGTTTTACCAGTAAGAGTTTCCTTGCCTTTAAAGAGGACTTCTTCTCTCCTGTCTGGAGCATTAATGAACTTGCTCAAGAAAGGACTTCAAAATTAATTTAATTTTCTTCACTAAACTAAGTCTAGTTTAGAGCTGATTCATGAGTTCCTGTACACTTTTTGTATTGCGGTACTTTAGGCTCCAGGGAGTTTCTTTGAACTTCATTCAGATGTAACATAAACAGATTTGTAACACGTAAGTTAGGGTTTTATGCTCTCCTTTCTTGAAGCTGCTGCTTCATGACAAAATACCCCTTGATTCTGAATGAAGGTTTTGATTTTGTTGTTGCCTGAATTTGAATGAAGACTCCTCTCCCTTCCTGGCTTCTGGCAGTGTCCTTGCATTGCTTAAATACTGCCTTTGGGGCAGGCTTGCAAAACATGGAGTGGTGAGCAGCTGGGTCCTGAATGCTCACAGGCAGTTGGGGAACACCCAGCCTGTATTCCACAGCCTGTATTCCCACTCTGCCTCCCACAGCCCCGGGGCAGAGTGAGGGGGAAGGTGCCCTTTCCCTGGCACCACAGCACAGGAGGGGCAGTGCAGTGTCTGCCGTGCAGCTCCACCATTCTGGACACCTTGTGGTGTGTGGGATGGAGGCTTTGCTTCTCCCACCTACAAGTGGAAGATACTGATGTACAGCATCCAATCTGTGTGTTGATGAGATTTCTTTGTATCTTCGGCATTGGAAATTCCTTAATATTTTCCAGCATCTCTGTGTGCTGAACGCCATCTCTCCTACGGATTGCTAATAACAGTTCTCAAATACCCCATATTTAAGTGGGAGTTTTCCTGTAGGGATTATGGAAGCGTAATTTCGGGAAACAAGCAAGGAGCTGGCAGGAGGTTTTTCTTCCCAATTATTTTTTTGACATCAGTGTGAAAAATGAACAGCCTTAACAAAGCTTGGAATCTAAACTTCTCAGAGCTCTGGTTTTCCATGCCTGTCAGTTAACCAATGCTAGCGTCTAAAACATGAAGCCATGCTGCAAACACACTGCATTTGCTGGTTCAAAGCACCTGCCCAGCTGCTGTAGAAGCTAAATTCAATTCCTGTAGACCGGTGCCATCATGAACCTCATTCCTCAAAATAGGACTTTTCATTGCTGTGTAATCACGCTGTAATACTTCCACACCTCTGTGAGCCATTCTCAAGTGAAGCTCAGATGCCCAAACTTGAGTTGTGGGCTGGTATAAGGTTTGCTTGCTTATTCTTAATTGCCACTAGCTGTGAGTTTAATGGAGAAATATTCTATTGCCTCTTACACTTCTGCTACTCTTAAGTTTTTTCATCATTCAGGCACCAGGAGACAGAAACTCTCAAAAGAGGTGGTAAAAAACATGTTTAACAAAAGGCGTTAATGCCTCATAAATTTTAATTTCAACTCCCAAGATAGCAGTTGGGAGTATAAACACAAGCTCTTAGTAGCTACAGAAAGTCTGTGGTGGCTGACTCCTAGCTGAATTCTTAATTCTCTCTGGATGAAATTTGAAGACTTCAGCCACTTACTACACCTGTAAATAACAGTGAAAACAACTAAATGTGACTGTTGGCACTGCAGAATACTAAACCAGGAATGTGCTTGATGTGACTTACTTGATACAGCTGTTAAAACTTGGATTCCTTCTTTCCTGGTCAGGAGGAAATACATCAAGCAATGAAAACCAGGATTCATTGCAATGAAATCCATCAAGAATCATTTTAAACAAGAATATAATTGAGCTATACCCACCAGCCACCTCTGGCCACTTGGTCAACAAAGTGTTGAAATAGTTTAATTAAGCTGATCAAAAAAGGTGGTAGTCCCTGAATGTTGCAGTGGTTGGAAAAGTGGAAAAGTTTCTTTCCATAGTCGATAACCATATCTCCATGGGTTGAGGGGGGGAAGAGATGGGAGCGTCAGAATTTAAAGCGGTGTTTAAGTATGGAAAATGTTTACGATGTATGTAAATGGGATTCTTAGTAGTGACAGATCATGTGCAAACTGACAAGACTTCAATTTATTTTTGAATGGCAATGTAGATTGTCAAGGTTGTGTATAATGATAATAAATATATAAACCGCTACTTGAACCATAAATGACCACCCCAGACGTCATTTTTGCATCAGTGTTCTTAAAAGCAGCTTTGTCTGATGTCCTGGGTGGATACAAGGTGACTTTGTCCAAAAGGTCACAGGTAAGAAGATAAAGGCATTTTTGGTGCCTCACCTGTCCTGCTGTGGCTTCTCTCACCCTTCTCTGTGCCAGGCTGCTGCAGCCCAAGCATAGCAGTGCTTTGCCTCTGGGGAGCTGCAGTTATTTTCAAGCTGCTGTCACATCTCTGCGTTTGGATGAGCACAAATTCCCAAGTTTCCAGGAATTCGTCTTTCATGAATGACTTACTGCAACGTACAAGTTCAAGGTAGTTTTCCTGTGCCTTGAACTGCTGGGGGAAATTGATGGCTTGGGGCACAGTTGATTCTCTGAGCAGATGTGGAGGTGCAGCTGGAAAGCAGCAACCAGGGGATTCCTCCAGGAATTTTTCAGTGTGCTGGCAGTGTAACAGGAATCTTGTGTCCTCCAGCAGGATGCAATGACTGTAGAATTCTGCATAACCAATGTAAGTGCACAAAGACGACGTGACTCAACATTTTTATATCTGTCTTCCTCAGTACACTTCAAAAGTGCCTCCAAGTCTGCATTTCTTCCAGATTTTGCATTCTTAGATCTCAATAAATAATAAAATATTTCAGCTATATTAATTTCACAGGCCAGGTTTGGGATTTAGGGGTGGGGAAAGGTCCTATTGAAAAAACTATCTATTTACATGTATATACATGCACATACATAGTGCATGTGTAAAAATGTACAACTAGAAATCAGCTTGATACCTACCTTATCAGTACAGGGGAAAATCCTGCCCTTAACCTACTCTGCTGTCTCAGCATCTCAGACCACTCAATCAGCTCCTTCATGCTCCAGGTTTAGCTGTGTTCACCACCAGGAAAAGTATCCCATTGTCATACAGCAAAAGGACTGTTCTAGCAAAACAAGGTGAATGTTGAAAGAATCACAGAATATCCTGAGCTGAAAGGGAGCCACAAAGATCATCCAAGTCCAAGTCCTGCCCTGGAACAGGACACCCCAGCATTCCCACCATGTACCCTAGAACATGGTCACAATGCTTCTTGAGCTCTGCCAGGCTTGGTGCTGTGGCCACTTCCATGGGGAGCTTGTTCAGTGCCCAGACACCCTCTGGGGGAAAAACCTTTTCCTATCATCCAACCTAACCCTCTCCTGACACAGCTTCGAGACATTCCCTCAGGTCCTGTCAGCTGAAGGTAGCCAGCTAAAACTCAAGGAATTAAAAACACAGCTGCAATTTAAGGCTAATGTTATTTCCATCAAAATACTGAAATGTATTGTGAGGCCCTAGTTTTCAAATTTTGCCTGAAAACCAGATTCTCTGAACAGTAATACCCTAACACTGCCTCAAGGGACTGGCTTGGTGCAGTTTCAGGGAGAAACAAGCGGCTTGCAGAATAAAAACAATTTATTCATAGGGACTGTGTTTGTCAAAGAGCTTCTGAAACAGGAGTGTCCTCTGTGATCATTACCATGGCTGCAACTAAATATTATCCTTTACTTTCTCAGCTTAACTCTGTCCTACAGTCTTCATTCTTCCTACAAATATCAGCTAATTCTACAAATTAGCCTTCCTTTTATAAGGCTAATTAGATTTTCAGTAGTGCTGAAGCACTTGTAATTAGAAGAAGAAAATGACACCTACAGCAAATACAGCATTTACAAACTACTGGTCAAGAGCATTTTACTTGCACATTTCTTTGGAAAATAGCCTTATCCTCACATCAGAGAACATCCCAGGGAAAAAGCTGAACATTTTATAAGCATTGAACAGAGAAAAGTAAAAGTGGATTACTACTTACGCCTCTGAAGCACAGTGAAATTAAATGATTCATTCAAGTCATAAAATATCTACCACAGGGTAGCACAAAAAATGCTACGCTCCTGGAAAGGGAGCCAACACCACCAGGAAGGCAACACACCAGCACAAAAATCTTAGGCCAGAGCTTTGAGTTCCTCCTGCGGAGCTTGGCAGCGACCAGCAGAACTACTACTGGAAAATAAAATGACAAAACAAAACAGGAAACATTGTCTTGACAGTACTACAGGAAGACGAAGTGGCCCAAGAAGTTTCCTTTCTCAACCAAAAACAACCTTTCCCATTTTACTTGCTCTTTGCACATCTTTCATATGTTCCTGTTGCAATAAATATTCCCCACCTACTCCATCATCTACCTGCACTGCCTTGTCTACAATATCAAGGCAGGACAAAATACTCTTATATGGTGATTTTAGCATAGAGAGTAGAGATGGAAAATGAGATCCAAAGATCACTCACTCTATTTATGATGGCATTTCTAAACCTGTATTTTGCAAAGACACTGATGAAATAATCACACCAGCTCTTGCAAGCTCTTACTAAGTGAAAATTACAACGTACTCACAGATATTTCAGAAAAGTCTGTGGCGTTACCTTTGCTGGCTTTGAGTGCTAATTTACAAAGAATAAACAACCCAGCTTATCTTTCTGTTGCTTTTTCAAAAGCATTTCCCTTTTGCTTGTAATACCAAGTTCACAAACAACAAGAAAGTTTACCAGGCTGACACCTCTGGACCTTAGAATGACAGAGGTGTCGTTCAGTAGTATTCAGAGTATTCAGTGAGTCAAACAGAAGCAAGCTTCTACCACAGGAAACTAAGTTTCTTTCACATTACAGAAAGTATGAAATACGCATTCATCTCATTTGACTATATTTAGTAGAAATATAAAATGTATCTAAATTCATTAAGTTGCCAAGACTATGGAAACTGTAAAGATAATTACCCTAAACTTTTAAATATACAAATAGAGTATTTGCATTTGTTTTTGCTTGCAAGAAAATAAACAACCATAGTCCAATTTGCTAAATTCTCGTGATAGCTTTTTCAAGACAAACTAACTGAGCTCAGACAACATAAGCTTATTTTTCAGTATCATCCTGGGGGTGGAACAAGCCATTAGAGAAGTATTTTGTATTGCTTTCCTTTAATATCATGTCAGAAATAAACACCACAACAACCTGCTTGCCCCCAAAAACGGCAGTTAGAAATGTCATTTGTCTTAATATGCTAAACTGTTGATCAAGATCTTTTGTAAACAACTGGAAAAATGCAAAAATTATACCTTTATGCTCAGGTGACATTTTGTTTACATGGATAACATCAGTAAACCAATTTTCAAAGCCAGAGGAGCAGACATGTATCCTGACAGTGAAGTAGGAACTGAAAAAAAAGGGGGAAAGTATAATTAATATTTTAGTTAAGATTTAGGACAATAAAATTATATTTTGTTGAGGAAGCCTTCAAATCTCACACTGCATCCGTTGTTACCATCTTGAAATCCACCTGAATGAACTTGACAGATATGATTACCCAAGGGATTCAGCTTCTTTGCAAATCCAGCTGCTTGCTTGGTAACTAAGTGCTAGTTACAGCTAAAAATTTACAAAAATTACTGCAAAGGGAGTCAATCAAGATTTCCAACAGAATAGCCTGGGGAAATACTGAATAGTTTTGTATTTAAATTGGGTTTTAGCTCTAGGTATCCAAATAGCAGCGTTGCTACACTGAGAAATCTGTCCTTGGGTTTTCAGTTTGTCTCACTTTGCAGGGCAGAACATCACTCATAAGAGCACATGATGCAAGTGCCAAGCCATGAGTATCTGCACTGATCTGAAACTCCTTCAGCTGTGCTGTGATAATGTTATTTTCACTTTGGGGTAAGGCATTCTTCTCACTGATGTGAGCTTGTCCAGACTGTGTGATGGATTTAATGATAATTCCAGACCAAGCTAGGTCCTCTTAATAAAAAATTCAAATACTGAGGCCACCCTTTTTCATGGAATTTATTTTGACTTGCAAAAGTTTTCTCTATTAGAAACTATCACTTAGTGCTTACAGGTGCAGTACAGTCAAAAGAGTCACAGAAAAGGCATCTGGAAAAACTTGCACAGGGGGTTCATGTCCTGCTCAGGAACAGGGCACAATCTGGGGCTGTGCTCCACACAGCAACAAATACAGACACCTACAACAGGGGCATCAGCCAAATTAGCAAATCATTCCAACGACCTCATTGTTTCCATAACACAGGCATGATGTCAGCCTGGCTCCAGTGCTAAATCACTGACTAACATCACGCTTGGTATCTACAAAGACAGGCTCCACTACACCACACAAAGTTACAAATTCTGTAACTTCATTAAGATGGACAAAAGATGGGGGGGGCAGGGAAAGGCTTCTGCTGGCATAAATGGTAAAGTACCACTGGGCTACCAAATGCTGGCATTATAGTCCAACACAATCAGTAAAAACAAAATACTCATCTGTCTTTGACAGCATTAACACAAGCAACACAGTATTCTTGTAGCATAGACTTAAGGCCTCTGCTGCAGGGCCAGTAACTACATAGGAGGGTTCAAAGTTGGAATGTCTATAAAAATGTGTTAGTCATTGCAACAAAGCCTTCTGCCACACCAAGGATTTTACTCAAAACAGATTATATTTAATAACCAGCTTCTCAGAAACAATCATTCTTTCAACAAACTGGTTTTTTTCTTCACTTACATTACAAATGACTTCCCTCCAGCCACACTCCTGAACTAAGGATGAAACATGTTGTCAGTTTTAGAGATGAGTAAACTAAATCACATGGCTAACAAGTTTGACTTGTTTTTTTAAAGATACAGATTTAAATAAAAAAATTCCTTCTCTGAAATAAATTGAATTTCACTACCAAAGAAGTAGGGGAGGTGAGCAATTTTTCCACATCTTTTTTCTTGATCAGCACAGCAGTGGCACAGTCAGTCTCAGGATGAAGAAGTTTTCAGTTATTTTTTTCTGTCTGAAACACGTTCCCTCTGGAGAACTCCCCATCATACAGACAGATGAGAGCCACAGCCCCTTTCTGTGTGAGACAAAGCATCACAAGTGATCCAGGTCTCAAGGTATTTGTTCAACTCCCAGCCTGTCTCAACACAAAGATTCTGCCATCTGAATTCACATTTCCTCTGAGCATGATGAAGAGAAAAATGTCATTCTCCTGAGCAGCCTGAAGGAATCTCCTGAGGAATCTGAAGTGGAGAAAGTTTTAAAAAAAAAAACACCCAAAACCTGGGCTACTGAAAGTGAAAACAGAGACTGTACTGCACTGTAGCTATGCTACTGTTAGACTTCAGCAATAAACATGCCATGGAAAATTCCCAAGGAAACCAGTCCAGTCTCCCTGGTAGGAGAGAATATCAGGGAGGAGAACTAGGAGCTCAATAATTAAAGCTGAGCATAGGCTTTTGCTTAAGAAAGGAGTTTCAAAGCTAAGTTTTGAACACACTGCTTCATGTACCTCCAAACTTCAGGCATCTTGCAAATATACCCCTGCCAGTTTGAAACTGCCTTGTTTGAGTCCTGGTGCAGCCACAGCAGCACAGAGCTCAACACAGGCTACTTAATCCTCAAACACAGGCCCAGCCTCAGGCTCCAATAAAACCAGGCACACATGGTTGTAAGAGAAGCAACACAGATGTGAAGCAATTAACTCCAAGTACTTCTGAGACTGAAAATGCAGAGGGAAAAAAAAGTTAATTTCACTGGGGGGGAAAAAAACATTATTCTGATTGTTCCTCCTATTCAGTATGAGCAAGGCTCATATTGAATATTATTCAATATTTCACTAGTTCACTAGTGAATATTTCAATCATTAATAATAATATATTATTATATTATAGTTAATAATAATATAATATTTCAATAGCTCACTATTGAGCTGCAAGTGTCGCGGAAGAAATGTAACATCCCCACTTTTGAAAAATTTAAATCCCAACCTAGGAATCAAATTGCACCTTTGTACAAAGCTATGTAACTCCTCTAACTTCAATGGAACTACAGCTGCTTAAGTTTAGAGCTGAAAATAGTGCACTCCAGTTTCTGTCCTTGGAAAATGCTGTCCTATGATTGCTCCAGTGGAGTTGCATGGCCTTCAGGCACTTCAAATTTATTTTCAGCTAAGATGATGGGAAATAACCACATTAATTTAGCCAGTGATTGGTTCTATTGCAAAAACTGACAGAAATCTTATTTTCTTTTGCTAAGCTCCTCTTACTTTAAAGGAAGAGGAAGCTGAGGTTGTTATAGCCCAGCAGCTAAGTGAATGCCACAGGTTGTCTGGGATCCCAGGAATACAGCAATGGTCACTTCAGCTTGTTCATTCCTACAACAAAGCTTCTGTGCTTCATGTGACAGAAGGTAATGCCTGATGGCTGAGTGAATAATCCTATATATTCACATTACCAATAAATACACCTCATACTGTGCTGCACATGACAGGTGTGTATGACTCCTCCTTCGCTGCATGTGTGAAGCATAAAGACAGAGTAAATCCATTCATTCTCTTCAGAAGAATTAATTAATAGTTCTACCAAGGCAGATTAACTATTTTTTTTTCACCCAGGATGTCTTAAAAGATCTGTACTCAATAAGATGTGGGCTTTATAATTCTAAAAGACTGTTGAGATATGAATGCTCCATTCATTTAATATCAAAACTGTTTCTTACTGTATCTTCCTGCATGGAGGCAATAAAGTGCCATTCAAAATCCAGTTGTTTTTTTCCCAGAGGTCTTTTTGCATTCTGTGGAACATGGGCAAGCTTCATGTGCTCACAGTAAGCTCAGTGTACAGATAAGTGCTAATCCCCGAGCTCTGAAAACATATATAAGAACAAATGCTAATTAGAAAAAGGATTAAAATATAAGACAGTAATTACCGCTGCATAGTTCAATATGGCTTGGAAACAGCATTAACAAAGGAATTGTGCCTAAGGGAGCAGTCCACCTCTGCAAGCAAGACTAGATGTCAACACTGGCAGCTACACCCACTGCTGGCAATTGAATATTCACCAAGGGAGACCAAGGGAAACTCCAGCGAGCACCTAAATAAACTCTTAGGAAGGTGGAAACAATGCTGGCGTTGGGCAAAACAACAGACCAGCGAATCCTCAGACAGCACAGCACACTGAGTGTACACTTCACCAATGCCTATCTGCAGGGCTGCAGTTCCAGTGACCGTGGCACTCAGCTGCCAAGAGACAAGGCAAAGGAACACGGGTGAAAAGGTTTACAGAGCGGAAGACAAACAGGTAAAATTCCACCTGAGGATAAATTGGAGAGCAGCATTGCCTCTGGATATTGTGATGCGCAAGACAGAAAGAGAGAGAAATAGTAGACTGAAGCCTTAACATGAATAAAATGCATTGGCAATAAATTGATGCTGCAGTCTTCTCATTTTTCCAGGCTGAATTCAGCTCAGATTAAGCCTGAGGTGGAATGTGCCTTGCATAAGCAAAAAACAAAGCATTTTTCAGCTTGGTCTGGTTTTTTTCCCAGGTTATCTTCTGAGTCATAGAAGAACACTAAATTATTTGGCTAGATTGTAACATGGAGCACAAAATAAATTTTACAGACAATGGAGGTGTGGATAATAATCATAAGGAATAGGTCATATGCTCCTAATGGAGCACAGTCATAGCCAAAACTTTTAATGAGTTTTACTCCAAGCTTCAGCATAATCAAGACACAGAGGTTTTGTTCCCACAAACTTTGGCCCAGTGCCTTTTAAGATAAAGTATGTTAGTGGAAACCCCTTTTTCTGCTCATCTGTTATATTTAACTTTAGAAGCAGGGTATGAAGACTGCAGACCACTGCAAACAGTGAACATCCAGCAAGTGCATTCCAAAATTCACGATCAAACTGCTGAAATACCAGACTGAAACAAGCACCTGGAAATGAATTGTTACTGACAGAAATTCTGCTTTTCACCACTCAAGTTTTTATCAGACAGGTGATTCTAAATGACAAGAGCATTGTTTCTCATCTCTGAAAGCAAAGCTGAAAGGTGAGTTCCAAAGCATTCGTGTGGGTGGGCACAAAATCAAAGCAAATTCTCATTTGATAAAATTTTATATTCTTTGTAGAAACGCAGAATTCAATTTAGTGAAAAACAGACAGAAGCAGCCAAGTCTCCATGATCATGTACTTTCCCTTGAATAAAGAAAACTAACAAAAAATACACAACAAATCCATCACAAACATAATCTCGATTTGATTCAATTTTGGTTTGGGTAAATCCCTCCTTCCTTGACCAAGTTTTCCAGCATTACCATCCAGAATGGAGAATATGGAAGAAAACAATCTATAACTACCTGGAAAGGGCTCCTCTTTCACAGGGTGGCCCTGATAAACAGGAAAACAAAACACGCATTTCAGTGGTGTTAGGCATGAAAAATACCCCACTGAGGTTTTGTGTCTGTGTAACTATGAAGTTAAATTTTTAAAAATAAATTGTTCTTGACAGGAGGAGTTGGCAACAGAATTGCACTGACTCTCTCATGTTGCTGACACACCCTGGCAGGCTCACAGGACTGCTGGGTGCTTGTCCTGCTGTGCCAGCTGCAGTGCTGCTGAAACCCAGCCTGCACAGGCACGCTGCTGGTGAGCTCATCCCTGAGGTCACAGCCATCTCCTCTGCAGATGCTGGGTAAGGCAAGGCACCATTTATTCAAATACTTAGAATAGAAAGTTAACATATCAAAGCAGAATCAGACAGGGCTCCTTTCAACATCTTCCTGCACCACACCTTGTCTTAAGAGAGTAAATGATGCACTATGTAGTTCATTTCCTTTCCTTCCCTCCACCTGAGCTCGAGCTGAATTTATTTCTAGCATCCTTGCATATTGAGGCAGTCATAAGTGAGAGCAGTTATGCAAAATCAAAAAAAAAAAAAAAAAAGAGAGGTAAACACACTACCAGTGCTCTTCCTTCTCTTCAGTGTAGACAGCAATGTAGTCTGACTGTCTGCTCATGGCAGCTGCAGCAGAGTAACTCAAAGATTTCTTTATTTCTCTCTAAGTCTGAGCATATTTTAGTCACATGTCTGGCAAAAGGCAAAACTTTGGAACCCAAATGACAAATATCATTTAATAATTGCTGCAGAATCAATTAATTTTGTTTTTAAGATTGTAGAACATGTTGATGATGTGACAGACAAAATAAACCAGATCTACTATAAATAAAGCAGGGTCAAATCAAGTAGGGGATTCCGAAGTGGGTTTCAGACACTCCACTGGGGTGGGATAAAAAGTCCAGACGAGAGAGAGTCAGACTAAAATATGGCAGAAGTGTTCTTGTATGATTAGAAGAAGAAATATTACAGAATATAGTCTCAATGTGACAAAACAGTTCAGCAGTTTAAAAGAAGCTCTATGATAGTCCTTGTCACAGATACACTGAAACAAAGAGGGGTGGCACTGCCTGGAATCTGGACTGGCAAAATGGCAAATAAAACCCCCCCCCTTTATAGAAAATAATCACAGAACTCCCCTTTAAGCCTCAGATCAGCAAAAATACAATTCTTTGAAGTGTGGAGAAATCTTAGATTTGTTTTTTATCAAAGGTGTAAAATATTGAAAATTTAGAAGACCATTGATGGCCCTCTTATAAAAACATGAGGGCTGGAAGAATTTGCTTTATTGATAACACAGAATTAAAAGGCATCATAAAACCAGAGGGCTGGGTATCCTAGATGATGAATCAGATGACTCCCAGAATTTCAGTAACAGAGACAAAATAAAATCCAGTAATACACATTGAAGGGTCGTGTGTGGATTAATAAAAAATAGTTATGCTATAAGAAGATGTTTCTAAATTTGAAAAATGGTAACAATGGAAGGATTTGAATGCCATTGTCATGAAGACTATTGTAAACTGCCAGTATAACAAGACTAAAATGTAAAATGTGATCTTCCAAAGTACCAGAAGTATTTCTACTAAAAGAATAGCATCACTCACTAAGTGCTAATTTAATACCCCAGCAACTCGTGTTGATAAAAACATGGATTTGTTATACAGGAAAAAAGAAAAGAAAAGCTACAGACTGACCTGGGGAACAGGAAACATAGCACACGATAGGAGAGTAAAATAGCTTGGCTTGTTTATAGTGGTGAGATAAAGGCTTTAGGAGGTCAGAAATGTTGTTTATAAGATGCTATTATAGAAACAGACACTGGCACCACCTACACTGGTAAACCAGACTGTTCCAAAGCATCAGTTTGACCATTGCTCTGCTGTGTAACTACCTGAGCAGTGTAAACACAGTTCAGAACAAAGTGTGAATAGGAAGCGTTGTTCTCATTCAATAATTTTCATGATGCTCAAATTACAAAGGCACACATGAAAAATGGCACACAGCATGCTTCAAGAAATGAAGTCTTGGCAAAATGGTGACAGGAAGGGGCAGAGGGGAGCAATTTATCTGTGAAGCCACCAGTTGCCTTATTGAACTCTTCCTTCTTCTCCTTGAGCAAGAAACAAACCTTCAACATACCACAACCAAATTTTTCGGAAAATCACCAACTAGACCTTACTTCTGGTTTCTTTGCCAAAAAGGATCCATTGTGATCATGGTTTAGTGGGAAGGTTAATTTTCTGAACAAAACAATGAGTCCATTTCAACTTGGAAATAACACCAGGAATCAATGTCCATCGCAAAAGTAAAATGTGAGGAAGAGTGAATTCTTCATGACACTTGAGTGAAGAAAGGAGAGGAGAAAAGTGTAAAATCAGGGTAACTTTTTTTTAAATTCCTAGCAGTCAAACAGAAGCCAGGGTTGATGGATCATTACATGCACACAACTCATCATCTACCCAGGACACACCAGCAATGTTTTCAATAAGATTCAGCTTCTGTTGTCTAGACTGGCACTACCAGATAGATCCAAGAGACAGCTCCCCTGCATCTGTCAAAAGTAGCAATAAGAAAGAAATATACCTATGGGAAATATGTGAAACTACCTGTGCCATGAACCTTGTGGCCAAGATGCAAGCAAAGCTGCAGAGCAACCAACAGCAACTTATTACAATTTGTAAAATATAACTTTATGCTCCCATTTGCTTTTTATAATCCTTCCTACTCAGTTCCTTTTTACTTTTGTTGCTAATCAGACTTCTCCACTTGATGAAGTATGTCCTAAATCTTCACTTTTTGGTCATGCAATAAAGATGAAGGAAGGCCTGCATGCTCTCTTTTAAGGGAGTCCTATTTCTCTCTTAAAACTCTTTAAAGATTTTATGATAGCATTTCTTTCAATGCTTAGGCCTTGAGAACAAGGATAGGTATCTGTGCTCTCTCATGAAAAGAGTTAGCAAAGGATTTGTTACATCGTTGGTTTGTCTCACAAGCTCTGCTCACAGCAAATGCTGACCCCTGCAGTCACAAATGCAACCCAACAACAGAATTCCTTTTTAATGAAACAGAGGAAAGCATCATTTCACTGCATGTTGCAGGCTGGACAATCAGTGGAGGTGCAGCTTCATCACTCTTCAGGTAAATAATCTAGCCTTGAAATTAAACTGAAAGTCTCCATTTTACTAATCTTCCACCCTCGATACACAAGCCAGTGATGAACTGTGAATGTTCCACAGCTCCACAACCCGGGTCCACTTAATCACTCACACAGCTCCTGGTTTACCTGTGAGGATTCTCAGTGACTGACACAAACACTTACCCATTTTATACCCGCTAAGGAGTGCACTAAGGAGAAAGTGCAGCTTGATTACAAGCCACCTCTATATTTCCTTTCAACAATGAAAGCTGGCAGGTCATGGGGGAACTGCTCGAGTTTACAGCCACAAGCTGGCAAACACTGGAGAAGGTGAAGTGCTAAATCACTCCACCTCCTCCTTGCACCCTGGATGCCTGCTGTAGCGAAAATAATTTTGGGAGCATTCCCCTGGTACAGAAGGAGCCAGCAAGATGTTTATGAGGTGGGATAATTCAGAGGGCAGGCTAAACAAATAAAACCCAATAAAAATAACAATCTTTTCCCCAGCCCAAACCAATTCCTTGATGTGTTTCACTGTGTAGCTACATGAACAGTACTGTCACACAAAAGGAGACACAGAGCTTCAGCTTATGTAAACAGTGCTGTATCTGAACATCAAGAAAGAAATAAAAACACAACTGAACAACCAGTTGAAAAATAAAGAATGGGAAAAAAAAGCATTATTAAAAACTGGGGAAAATTTGTTCTGTGCAAGGGACTGCCAGCAGCTTACTATAGGGATTGAGTCTAAATATTGTTTGAAGGCATGCTTGCCCAAAAATGAATTTAATTTTTAATAGAGCAGCTACAGATAGAAAAGCACATGAGATTGTAATCAAACTGCTGAGGTAATGGAGCTTGAAGATGTTCCCTCACATTTTAAATTCACCTTAACTACAGTAAGGAAATTCATCAATGGCGCCTGGCATCCAGCAAAGGCATCTGGCCCATAAAAATTAATTTGTTACAACTCTGCTGCTTTGTTTCACATCAGCCATGAAGTGCTGTAGACCAGGTCTAATCACTGCTGTGACAAAATAAACAAAAGTTAAATGAAGGAGCCAAAGGACACGTGAGAATCTCTATACATGGCTCCAGGATTTTGTTTTACACTATATTTTAGATAAAACACACTACAAAAGAGTCAATACTTTTAAAGTCACATACAGGCATATCACTCAGAGGTCTGCCCAATAAAGTGTGAGCACCTCAGGTTAAAGAAAGATTTGTGTCAAGAAGAGCATGCTAAGCACAGGTGATGGAATGAGGTTCATTCCTGGTTATCTTCACTTGGGTTTTTCTTTAAATTCACAGCTCAGAAATTATTTCAGAAGAAAAATAGTTGGAAATAGCTTTTTCAGAAAATCAAACAAGGTACTTGGGAATTAAATCCACAAAAGGATGAAAGCAGCTGCTCTGCCTCTGCCTCTCAGTTTTGCCTGACACTCAGCACATCTCCTTTTTGTTGTCAGAAAAGACAATTCAAAGAAAAGTTCTGCTGTATTCAAACAATAATTCCAGCAACTATCACCACAAAACTAGCACAATTCCTATTTGGAATTCCTTCTATTAATCTGGAACACAGTAACAGAAGCAGGTATCTTGCAATACCTTTGAAAAAGGTTAATGACCCAAGAGGAATTTGTTTGCAAAAAAAAAAAAAAAAAAAAAAAATTACTTGCAGCTGAAAGCAGTGTCCTTCAGGTCAGTATTGGGGTCAATACAGTTAAATGTTTTGGTAGGTGACATGGACAATGGGATCAAGTGCACCCTCAGCAAATTTGTTGGCAGCTCCAAGCTGTGTGGTGCAGTCGATACACTGGAGTGAAGCGATGTCACCCAGAGGGACCTTCACAGGCTTGAAGGCGGGCTGAGGGAAACCTCAAGGAGTTCAACAAAGTGTCAGGTCCTACACCTGGATCGTGGCAATCCCAGGCTGGGCAGAGAAGTGACTGAGAGCAGCCCTGCAGAGAAAGACTTGGGGTGATGATTGATAAAAAACTCAGCTGGCAGTGAGCCCTCACAGCCCAGAAAGCCAAGGAAATCCTTGGCTGCATCCAAAGGGTGGTCGTGACCGGCATGGTCAGCAGTTCAAAGGTGATTCTTTGCTCTGGTGAGACCCCACTTGAGTGCTACTGGTAATTCTGGTGTCCCCGACTTAAGGACACAGAACTGTTGGAGCAAGTCCAGACGAGGGCCACGAGGTTGGTGAGGACTGGAGCACCTGCCCTGTGAGGACAGGCTGAGAAACTTGGGGCTGCTCAGCCTGGAGAAGTCAGAGTGGAGACCTCAGAGTAACCTTCCAGTATCTGAAGGGAGCTGACAAAGAAGTGGAGAGGGACTCTTCATCAGGAACTATAGTGCTGAGACAAGAAGCACTGGGTACACACTGAAAGGGGGGAAATTGAGGTTAGATATTAGGAAGAAATTTTTCACTGCGAGGGTGGTGAGACACTGGAATAGGCTGCCCAGGGAGGCTGTGGGTGCCCCAACCCTGGCAGTATTCAAAGCCAGGCGGGATAAGGTCCGGAGCAAATTGATCTAGGGGGTGTATCCCTGCCCCTGGCAAGGGGGGTTGAGGGCCAGACAATCCTCAGGATAACCCCTCAACATTCCAGGGACCCCCCAACCCTGGGAGACGCGCGCTCACACCCCGCGCCGCCGCGCGCACCCCTCACAGCGCACGCGCTGTAACGGCTGCACGGGCCCGCCCCGCGCACGCGCCGCAGCTCCTCCCTCCGCCCCCAGCCCGTCCGCGGGGGCCGCGCGCCCGCCTCTGCGTGACGCGGTTGCGTCAGACGCAGCCTCGTCCCGGGGCGGGGCGGGGCCGGGGGGTAACGGCGCGACTTTTCAAAATGTCGGCGGGGGGGGCGCGGAGCGGCCGCCTCCGGGCCCGGGGGCGAGCGGGGCTGCGCCGGGGCGGGCGGCCCGGGGCGCCCTAATGGGCAACCGCGGCCCAGGCCCTCGGCAAGACCGGTAGCGGGACCCGAGGGAGAGCGGCCGGCGCCATGGCGACCTGCATCGGCGAGAGGATAGAGGTGCGGCGCGCAGCCCTGGCCGTCGGGGCCGCGGGGCGCGGAGGGGCCGGGCGCGGGCTCGTCCCGCTCCCGGCGGGTGTTTGTGGAAGCGCGATTCCTCCCGCGCCTTCGGCCCGTCCGCACGTGTTTGTGGGGAGCGGCGGCTCCGCGGGCGCTGCCATGGCAGCTGGGGGCGTCCCGGGAGCCGCGGCGGGAGAGGCGGCGGGAAGGCGGCCCGGCCGCGCCGCCCCGGGCAGCGGCAGCGGCAGTGGCAGTGAGGTGCCGGCAGGAGGATGCGGCGGGGGTGGCTGTGCGGCCCCGCAGGGCCCCGCCGCCGGGCCCCGGAGAGCTTCCTCCAGGTACCCCCGGGCCGCCTGGGGGTTTGCCCGGATCTCGGGGGTGTGTGGGCTCCCCACCTCTGGTGGGAGGGTCCGCATCGGGAGAGGCGCTGCGAAGCCGGACTGACAAAGCCCCAGGCTAACCAGGCTGCTTTGTTCGTCTTGCAGGATTTCAAGGTGGGGAACCTCCTGGGGAAGGGCTCCTTCGCAGGGGTCTACAGAGCAGTATCCCTGAAAACCGGCCTGGAAGTGGCCATCAAAATGGTAAGGCAGCCGGCCAAGGAAGTACCCGTCTCCCTAGAGACCAAATGCAAAGTGGTAACAGGTTGGGGTTATGCTGTTGGGCACTGATGTTTATGTATATTGAATGTTGAATGTTTATCTATAACGGACATTAAGGTTGTGACTCGATCTTTTAAGATGCACCGCAACCAAAGAGGCTTGGTAATTAATGGAAATGATTTCTATAATGGAAATGTTGACTATATTTAGCCTATCTGCAAAGAAAAATCAGATTTAGGTTTCTCTGCTTAAATATTTCAGAAAAATAAAAGTGCTAGTATTGATAATGTTAACACCTGACTGCTTTCCGTTGTGGTGTTCCTCCAATTATCTATTACACTTCTTCCTTTAAAAAGTATATTAAGTTAAACTATGTGAAAACTCGCTTATACTTAAAAAGTGTCAGGCAGATATGCACTGAATATCTGAGTTATGCTGTGATCTACTTACAGATAGACAAAAAAGCCATGCACAAGGTTGGAATGGTACAGAGGGTTCAGAATGAGGTGAAAATACACTGTCAGCTAAAGCATCCATCTATACTTGAGGTAAGAACCATGGGGTTTGTAGAGAGGGCTGTATATGGGATTTTCTGCATAGTCTACAAAATGAAATTTCATTTTTTCCTTGTTTTATGTTCCAGCTTTATAACTATTTTGAAGATAGCAACTACGTTTACTTGATACTTGAGATATGTCACAATGGTGAAATGAGCAGATACATAAAGAACAGAAAGAAACCCTTTTCAGAAGATGAAGGTAGATTTTTGGGTTTTTTTGATCTGTGGAGCCCTCTGCATTAATGTTTTATCTCACTCAATAAATATTTAATTCTAGAGCCAGAGTATTTAAAACTGCCATCACATTTTCTATACCTTAAAATCTTGTATAAATTATAATCTAGAGATTAATTATTATTGTGCATATATTCTCTTGCATTTCTATATACATTTCTTTCTGTTTGTGCTATTTGGAGTATAAAAAGATGGTGCTCTTAGAAGGTAGAGACAGATAGAAGGTACGGCTTACCTTTGTACTTAGAATTGTGTCAAAATGTGGGTGAAGACTGGGAAGAGGAAAGAAGAACAGGAAAACTGGCAGCTTCTGCCTTTACTGCTTCCAGGCTCACCTCACTGCTTACCTCTTGCTAACTTCTTCCAGTTTACATGCTTCTCTGTCAGTTTCTAATTTAATTCTATGGTACTGCTATAGATAGGGATTTTTTGAGACCCAGGCCACAGGACTGGATTATTGGGGTACTACTATAACAGGCATCATTAGTTTAACTTGTATCTGTTTCCAAAAGTGATGAGCAACTTAGCTTTAATTCTTAAGAATCTAATTTTAGAAAGTTTGGGCCAATTCAAAATATTTCCAGTCCCTTTTCCTGTGTTACATAAGTTTTCATGAACTTAGAACAAAGTTGTGCCATTTTGCTTAAAGTAGAAAGCAGAAAGTTAATTCCAATTTTAGTAGTCTGACACCTAAACAGTCTTGTAACATTCTTTTTAATATACATAAGAAAAAATAAAAGCAAGATGAAAGCAGATTTAAAGCTGAGTTATTTTCAGAGCTATTGTTTAAAATCTAAGACTGCAACATCTGGTTTTGTTTTGACAGCACGACACTTCTTGCACCAGATTATCACGGGTATGCTGTACCTCCATTCCCATGGAATATTGCACCGGGACCTCACCCTCTCCAATATCTTACTCACCAGTAACATGAATGTCAAGATTGCTGATTTTGGGTTGGCGACTCAGCTGAAGATGCCTCACGAGAAGCATTACACCATGTGTGGAACTCCGAATTACATTTCTCCGGAGATAGCCACGAGGAGCCCGCACGGGCTGGAGTCTGACGTGTGGTCTCTGGGCTGTATGTTCTACACTCTTCTCATTGGAAAGCCACCTTTTGACACGGACACAGTGAGGAACACGCTGAATAAAGTGGTGCTGGCAGATTATGAAATGCCAGCCTTCTTGTCAAGAGAGGCACAGGACCTCATTCACAGGTTACTGCGCAAAAACCCGGCAGATCGCTTGAGTCTTTCCTCGGTGTTGGATCATCCTTTTATGTCCAGAGGTAGCTCTGCACGGAGCAGAGATTTGGGAACCTCAGAAGATTCCATGGACAGTGGAAATGCCACCATCTCTACAACCTTCACGGGCTCTTCCAGCATCAGTACCAGCGGTTGCTTGAAGGAAAAGAAAAAGCTGTTAGTTGGACAGCCACTCCCAAATAAAATTACTTTCTTTCCTACAAACAAGAACTCCAGTAATAATTCATCAGGAGATGGAAGTGGTTCTTTCCAGCAGTGGGGAATTCAGGGAAAGGAAATAGGTGTAGGTGGCAGGGGAAGAACCACGCAGCCTGGTGAGGAGAGGCCACATTCCCGCTACCTCCGGAGAGCTCACTCCTCAGACAGGTCTGGCACATCCCACAGCCAGACTCAAGGCATATCCAACATCGTGGATCGATGTCACTCTTTGGAAGTGCTTTCCAAGCCTAAAATAGGAACAAGGGAGAACACAGAATACTTTTCACCTGCCACCAGCTATACTGACATAGGAGAAATATTTAAGGAGAAGACTTCTAGTACTTCTGGTTCTTTTGAAGAGCAGATATCTCCACCTGTAAAAGATCAACCACAGTAAGAATCAGTTTCTTATTCAGATGAAATTTAGAGCTCCGTTATTGTCTTCTTTCCACTTGCAGCAACTTGATTATTTCTTTCCCCACAGTAATTGTAGTAGAAAGCCTTGCTAATTGTTCTTTGTAGAAGAGACAGATGAGGGGAGAAGGCATTCAAAGTGCAATTATCAACGTTTTTACTTTTTGATCTCTTGAGGTGATTTTTTTCTTATGTTTAGAGAGAATAAAACAAAAATTTAGTGAAGATTAGGCAATGGATTGTAAAGGTGGTGTGCCAGAAAGGAAAGTGTCAATAATAGATAATTATATGAAATTGAGTTCTGTACTTATTTGTAGCTGCTTTGTGAAAATCATGGCTTCTTTCTATAGACTTTCCATGAGCAGAATATCAAAAGAGTAATTTTCTGTTTTAGTATAAGAACTTCCATATCTTTGTTCCTGCATTTTTCTCCACATTAAGAACTGGCATAATTTCCTATATTTTTTCTTTGCAAATCAGTTCAAGGAAAAGACAAATAAGCACTTTTCCTTGTCAAAAAAGTAAATGGAGAAGAAGATTTTCTTGACTGTTCTCATGTGTTTGACAGAAGCAAAGTTCAGTGGGCATGTGCATTCTTTCTAGTTTGAGAAATGTTTGATGAATCAAAAATTTATGCAAATGTTACTGTAATGCTTACTTTTGTTCCCCATGACTTCATAAAGCCATGCTGAATGTAAACATGAGAGAATATTAATGCGAGTGTGGGGATTAACTTAACAGTTACAACATTTTTCTACATAGTTGATTAGAGGAAAGCCTCTTACACCTGTAGTTAGCTTGCACAGCAACCTTAAATGCAAGGTCCTATGACTTGAATTTGATGGTTTATATTCTGATGTTTTGGTGATAAGTGAGCCCTTGCCAATAGTGAAGTAGTCGTCATCACTACAGTAAAGTGCAGACAGGTTCAGGATATGGAGATAAAAACCTCACAGGAGCTTAGTGTGAATTTACAACAGACAGTGAGTGACTCTTCAATAACTGGTTTGGTGTGTATTCTTTATCCTTCAACACATGGTTTATATCTTTAGTTCACCTGTAGCTATATATATGTCATCATCTCAAAAGCTGGTAAAAAGATCTTTATAATTTTTAGGATTGACTGTCTTTATACAAATGTAAATTATTTTGGGTGGTAGGATTGGCATTTTTCAGCTGCATGTTTGTAATGCTGAGTGAGATACATGGGGTTCAAGGGTGTCATGTCATCACTGGGTCTTCTCCAAGACTATGAATTCAGAGCTACATGTAAGAACAATTACTGCTGGCAGCATTATCACAGCTTTTCATTCCATTTGGAAATTATTTTATTTTCCTGTTCCTTACCCCATGAAAAAGTAGCATGTTCTGTGCTGCCTAGAACTACGAAATGCCACCTGCACTTCCTAAATGTTCTTAATGTTGTGGGTTTTCTTAATGTTCTAAGTGTTGTGGTTTCTGCAGCTGTAGCATAATAACTTTTGTTGTGCAAGTGTCTTTGATGCAATCTTGATTATGTGTGTTACTTTTATTTTGTAGGTCAAATTTTCTGTGCCCACTGAAGCCCCAGGTTGGTTTGTTAGAGCAGAAGTCCCAGGCTGAGACAATGCAGCAGTGGCTTGGAAGCATGCAAGCAAATGGTGTGTTACTAATCACTTGTGTATTTTTGCACTCAAGTTAGTGACCTGTAATAGTTTCAGTGGGATTTTCTGGGTTTTTTTTTTTTATTTCTTTTTACATTGAATTTGAATACATAGTTTCCTAAAACAAGCTCATTATTTTCTACCAAAAACAAACCCAAACAAAAACAAAGAGGAAACTAGAATTTTAGACCCTAATGTAATTACTCAGTTGTGTAAATGTGTCAGTGTAAATATATAACAGAATACTAGCAGGTGACTTGAAAGCCCTGATAATTTCCTTGTGCAAATACAGCTAAATAAGAGATGGGGCCTCAATGAATGAGAAAGATAATAAGGCTGCAGAAGGATGGGTGGAGGAAAAGACAAAGACACAGAAGGGAAGGAGGTGTTCTTTGTTGTGCATCATATTACATCATTTGCAAATAATGTAATTTAATCATAAGAATAAACCATAAATCCATTCTGGCTTTTTTTGGTTTGATATTACTGGACTCCTTCCCCTTCTGTCTACAGGGAATTGGAATAAGAGAACATGATCTGAATAATACTATTTAATTTTTGTCCCTTCTCAACTGTTCAGCCACACAGCAGAAGGAGCACAATAGTGATGTGGGTGAGGTGAAAGTTGATCAAGAGCTTAAATATCAAAACTAGGGAAGGAGTTACAGGAAGGTTAAACATAAAAACCGATGTTTAAAAGAAATAAATGCAACGATTTAAAAATAAAACCAGGGAATTAGAGTATGCATTTAACATTTGGAGTACTGAAACTTCTGGTAGATGGTAAAACACTAGTTAGATAAATTTATATGAAATTTTGCTACTAGTGGTTATCTGAATGGTAAATAAGCTGTTTTTTCAACAGATTAAACTAATTCTTGTGCAAGAATGTATTTGAAGTCTTAGTATTTTGTTTATAAACTATTCTTAAAAAATTATTTGGTGTATAAAAACTGAAGACCAGGGGTTTAGTCAGCGCTAAACCCACCACACCATCATAACTGAAATATAGGAACAGCTTATTTTAAGTAACACTGGAATTTTGCTAGCACTGGCATTGATGGTACCAAAAGGCCTGATGATTAAAGAAATTCCATTCTTCCCTTAAATAAGCCTTCTAAGACAATCCCTTGAAAATATTTTAAAGCTATACTAGAATTTTTTCCTTCTGGTTATGACTCTTTGAATCTTCTATGTTCCTTTGTGGTGCTTTCAGTTCCTCTGAGACCACCTGCAGACCTGACCGGCAAAAGCAACGCACATGGTGGTTTTCGGTACCATCTGGACATGCAGCAGGATGAACCAAGAAATGCGTGGAACACCTTAAAAGATAGAAAGAATCATGATGCATCTGGTGACTGTCCACATTCTTTAAACCAGAGAAACCCAAAGAAATGCATCCCTGGAGTTCTCTGCAAAAATGAGAAAGTTCAACCATCTCCTACATGTGGCCTTTGGTCAACACCAGAACAAAACCAAACTTGGGGCCAAGAACCATCAGCACACCAGAAACCTACACTGCGAAGTGTTGTGTCACCTCTCACTGCTCACAGGCTGAAACCCATCAGGCAAAAAACCAAAAACGCAGTGGTAAGTGTTCTAAAAATGGGAACAATTGAAGTGCTTAATATAGTGTGACTGTCTCTTAAAAATCACTTGGTAAAATAGAAAGTTTTTATGAAACTTAATCTAGAATAACTTAATTTAGAATCATATTAATAAGATGCATATTAGTTTTTGTATGGAAAATACTTAAAGCATAATAGAGCAGACCTGTCTGTTTGATTTATCACTTAAGAAGCCTCATCCTCAGTTACCAGGCTGATACCCTTCAGTCATCTTGAAGTGCTCTGTTTTTTAAAAAAATAGCACTTATAACAAAAGTTATTGTAAGAAGCACTTACCAGTTTGAAGTTCATTTAAGAAAAAAGAAAAGCATTTATTAAAGCATTTGTGGGAAAAAAAGTGATATCTTACCTTTTGCAGAAAGTAAAGGTCTTTTTGTTTAACTTTAATATATTTTAGGTGAGCATTCTAGATACTGGGGAAGTATGTATGGAGTTTCTGAAAGAACATCGCTCACAGGAACTTGTGAAAGAAGTTCTCAGAATATCTTGTGATGGAAATGTGGTGAGTATATTTTTGATTTCTTCACTGTTGTATAAAGTGCTTAGAGTTCATTCAGAGCTGTGGTTTTCTTTTTAAGTGATTATTTCTTTTGAAATCCACTGTTTATATATGCACAGCTGTAAACTTTTCCCCTCCATAATAAAGCCACATAAATATAGGGAGCAAGCAATTCAGAGAAAAATTTGACTTGACCAAGTATTGGTGAAAATGTGCTGCTGTTAAATAATTACTTAAAAGAATAGAGCTTTCATGGTAAATCACAGTAATTAATTAAAATGTAAGTTATTTCCATACCTGTTAAAAGTGTAGAGTGCTGTAGTAAGTTGCAACTACATACAATTTTTTGTTCCCTTTTTGTAGATTGCAGTTTATCATCCAAATGAAGGAAGAGGTTTCCTTCTTGATGACAGACCTCCTGATCTTCCTGAAGGCATCTGCACATATAATTTTGACAACTTGCCAGGTAACCTGAAATTTATTTTACTACTATGATGATTAATGTGATATTTTAAGTGAATCTTGCACCTTTATGGCTTTTATCTGTTACTTTTCAGATAACTCTGAAGTAAAACTCCTTTCAGAATTAGATTCAAACTACAGTTTAACTGGAAATGGTTTTGAAACTACACAAGGAAGTGTAACCCACAGGTTTTGATTCCTTTTATAAGGAAGCTTTAAGGAGTCTCCTCTTTACAATGTAGTGTACCAAAATTAAAGCTCTTGTAATCTTTTCCTGACTCATACTGGGAGCTGTTGGTATAAGTTGTTGGAAATAAGTTAGTTTCTTTAAACATACTTATGAAGTACTTAAATATTACTCACAACCTTAAGCTGTCAAATACAGAATTTAAATTACTACTCTTCAAGCTGGTGCACAGTGTTTAATCTGCTAATATCTAAACTTTTTGAATTTTATTTTTTAGAAAAGTACTGGAAAAAATACCAATATGCAGCTAAGTTTGTGCAGTTGGTGAGAACAAAAACCCCCAAAGTGACGTTTTATACAAGATATGCCAAGTGCATGTTGATGGAAAATTCACCCCCTGCAGATGTTGAAATTTGTTTTTATGATGGTATGTATTCACTTTTGCAGTTATGCAAATAGGTAAATCATGATTTTAGAGCTGCACTAAAATACTGCCTAACACTAAACAACCACCACTCCAGTTTGAAGAAAATAGTGCACTATAACCTTTTTTTTGGGCACTCTGCCTTTATTCTAGCACTTGTAGATTAATTCCTTACTGCTATCTTCTTCAGGAAGTAAATGTTGCAAAAGTGTTATTTGAATTATACTTTGGTTTTTTATTCATGAGCTCTTCTTTACATCTACTTTTGATTAACTTAGTAAGAGGCATGACCCTTCTCCAAGCCTTCCATGGTTAATTGTTATTTTATACAGCTCACACTGAAAGTGTTCACATTTTCTTGCAGGAGCAAAGATCCATAAGACAGGTGGTGTAACTCGTGTGATTGAAAAGTCAGGGAAATCTTTCACTTTGAAAGGAGAAAGTGAAGCAGGGTTGAAGAAGGAAATCCAGGTTTATATGGATCATGCAAATGAGGTAAGGTGTTTTACATAGACCTTTTCCAGTGTAAAACAACTTCCTGAAAATTCAGCTTCCCTTTCACAAATGTGCTTCCTGTTGCTTTCCATGTTTTTCATTGCACTGTTAAGGAGGGAGGATGGTGTTTTTTTTGAAGGGCAAATATCAGGGTAGAGGTTATGGTCACAATCCCTCAGAAGCAAGACTAATTGCTTACTATTCATGCATAGTAAGAGGAAATTCTTACTAGTGTGTAAAGCAGGTCTGTGTGTCTGGTGAAATAATTAAACACAACAGATGAAGCTGCTTTATACAGCTTGAAAAATTCAGCACCACTGAAATTTCCTTGTGTGGGCTCACAAATTTGCCACACTACATGTGTATGAAATAGTTATACAATTCTCAAATTAATACTAATAAACTCCTCATTTCAGGGACATCGTATATGCCTTGCACTGGAATGTGCCGTTTTGGAAGAAGAGAAAAGGAGTGGCAGTGCTCCATTTTTTCCAATAATTGTTGGAAGGTAATATCTTTCAGTTCAAAATACTGATGTATTTGAACACTTACGTATTTATTGAATATTTATTGAGTACTTACATATTTAAACTGAAAAACTGTTATGCAGAAGACTCCTGCCATCAGGTGCTTTGGACGGTCCATGGTAAAATGAAGGAAGAGCTACATCTCCTCCCTTGTTTTTTAATCCCTTTTGGACAGACCTTTTCCCTGTTTTTCTCATTATTTTTCCAGAAGACCTGGTAATAGTGAATCACCACAGGCTGTAGCACCTCCACTTTTGGACAAGACAAACTACCCAAAAGAAGTTGTGGCATTGGATCGAAATAAAGCTGCCAGTTCTACTCCAGTTCAGACTCCAAACTGTGTTCCTGTATGTACACAAGGATGTACCATGGAGACCAGTCTCCCATGTTGCTGTTTTACTTGAATTATTGGAATTACATTTGTATGGGCATAGGCTTTTATTAGCTGTTTGTGAGGATACTGACTAGAAATGTTAACTTTGATTTCAACTAACTTTTGATATCTGGATTTAAGAGCTGCTGAAAAATCAGAACTCTCCAAAACTTTACCACAGATGACTCCTGGGAGCAGAGTTTGAAAATTGCTTACTTGTGTTAGCACAGTCTTCAGTTTGAGAGCCCTGATGTGCCCTGGTGCTGTATAACAAATGGTGTCACAAAGGGTATTGGCAGTTGATGTCGTTCTGAAATAATCAAGTGTTAATGTGAATATAAAGAAAGGGTAAGTGAAGATATACATGTAGCCAATAAGGCTTTGTGAGCAATTTCATCTGGTTTAAAAGGCCCACCAAGCTTTGGTTCCTGATATAACTGCCTCATCTGACTGAATCCTACTGGGTTCTTGGCACACTGAGTTTGTATTGTGAGCTCCATTGAATATACATCAATCTATGTTTGTTGGATCTGCATCTGCTTGTGTAGTTTGTGTCCCTAGTACAGAATCTGACCATTTCTACCTGACTGAACTGATAACAAAAAGTTGTGTCCCTATGGGGTTTTTACACTGTAATGCTGTTAAATGAAGCATAGAGGCTAAATCTGCCTGTATACATGAACAGATGGCAATTGACCACTACAGCTCATCAGGAGGATTAATGCCAAGGCTGTTAATTCTGTGCATCTCTGGGTTTTAGGTGGTGTCTTACGAAAAGCCTACGTTTCTGACTAACACTGTTGAAAAGACGTGCTCCTCTGTTCATCTAACGGAATGCAGTCCAAATTCAGCCCAACTTGTCAAATCTGTTTTTGTGAAAAATGTTGGTTGGGCTTCTCAGGTGAGAAATTAAACAAGGGGGCATGTCCATTCTTTTTTCCTACTAATTGGAGATGTGTACTTTCACATCAAAGTCATTACCTTTACATTAACTTTAAACTTGATTTGTGAGGAATCATTCAGTTGTTCACTAGTTTGTCTAAAATTTGTATGTGGAAAGATACTTTAAAGTACCTTAGATAAAAACCATGGTTCTTATATAACTAGAAGAAACCAAAATAATACTTCAGTATCTCAGTTACCACAGTTTTCCTGTGGCTGTTATTGTCTATTTCAGTGTCCTTGTCATTTGACTAGTAAAAAATTGAAACTGTTTAACTTCTTTTTTCCCTAATACAGATGCAAAGGTGTCATGACAAAGTTTTTAATAGATATGTAGCAGGTCTGTACAAGAGAAAGCATCTTCCTCTACAACAGGAAAAGCTGTTTCCTTGCAAAGCCATTTTCCCTCTGCTTTTCTGTTGGATAAGCTTTAGGTTTAAAACATTATTCTTTGCAATCCAGATAATTAAGCTTCCTGTCCTAACAGGAAAAGTTCTCTTGATATATATAACTTTAAATGATGTATAGCTTGAACTCTCACAAATGGGCCTCCTTTTAGTGTTTGGCCCTTCATAAAATTTCTTTAGGAGTGGTTAAACTAAAGGTAATTCTTCATTTATCTGGCATTGGCAAGGATAGCTAAAGCCAAGCATCCTGAGGAAGTCAGCATGAGACTAATATTTCTCCGATGTAATATCCATGCAATCTTTCTCTTTAAGACTGACCAAAATACCTAAGTCCCTTCAGCAGTTTTGGAAAGCTTTCAGCTTCCATTATTAGAAAAGTTGTAGGTTTGTAATTGTGTATTTCATATGCTCAAACCACAATGTAACTTCTCTCATCAGCTGACCAGTGGAGCAGTATGGGTTCAGTTCAATGATGGATCCCAGCTGGTAGCCCAAGCAGGTGTCTCTTCCATCACTTACACTTCTCCAGATGGCCAGACAACCAGGTGAGTTCTGTTCCTGCCATAAAAACATCCAGGTAACTTAGTACAAGGCTGTTGTACATCAGGTAACTTCATAGCTGTTATTGATTTTGGTTTGTATATTTTAAACTTTAGAGTTGCCATCACTTTGCAGTTGGTTAGCTTATGTAAGCTTATTAAATAAAGATTTTTTTATAAGCACCCATAGCTGACTGAACTCTGGATAACAAATGAATAAAACAAGCTGGGAATGCATCTACTTGGTCTCCAGAGTACAGCCACTATTCATGCATAGTATTAAAAACAGGGAGGTTGAGGATAGTGTTTTGAAATACCTATCCATTTACTATTTACATTTACATATCTATATACTTTATTGTCGTGAAGTAAAGCAAATTATTTAAGCATCTCAATTTTTCTATGCTGCTTTGCCATTCTAGATATGGAGAAGATGATAAGTTGCCAGAATACATCAAAGAGAAGCTGCACTGTCTGTCTTCTATTCTTGTAATGTTTACCAATCCAGCTGGTCCTCTCTGATTAAAGGAAACCGGATGTCACTGCACAAGAGCTTAATAAACTCACTCACTGACTTCCCAGTAAAGTGACTGATCTTACTCAGCTTATGCAGAGAGTCTTCCAAAATCTGCTAAAAAGTTAGGAAGGGAAGGGTTACTCTATATTTGTAGCAAATTGTGTGTGAAGTACCATACAAAACATACTTTTCATTAAAGTGATGGATAAACTCACTCAAGCAAAACTTAGAGGAACTTGGTTCTTGACTGCATTAAGTCTTTGGAAATAATCTGAATCTGTTGTATTTTTTTACTTATTCCACTGCTTACTCAGTGCCAACAATCAAGGAAAATGCATCTGTGCTGTTCATGTATTTGTAAATAACTTATATTTTTATGTCTTACAAGTAATATATGTAAATATGTATATGTTTTATAACTCTGTTTTTATTTTTTGTAGCAGCAGCTTAAAACTTCCCTGCACAAGCATGATATACAAAAAAAAAATAAATGCAGTGGTAATTGTCTGGATCTATTTATTTGTTTCATGGTCAAGTAATGGTTAAAGGAAGAGAGTTAATAACTAGGTGGTTTTACCTTGTTTTACTCGTTGAGTAATACTTACAGCAACTGAAGTTTCATTAACAGTAGCTTTTCTCTCAAGCATTTGGCTTCAACTGTGCTAACACTCCTGATGGTGTTTGTATCTGTACTTAAATACTCTATGACTTCTTATCAGGCAGGAAAAGATCTTAAAAATCTTCGGTGTTGGAGGGGGGAGGATGAAGAGTTTCAGAGGAACTGGTGCTGGCTGTGTGCAAGCATAGTTCAGCTGAACTGACTCAAGCAGTTCTCCTTGTTCACCTGCTGTTTAAAAGACAGAACTTTGGATGTCCAAATCAAGGAAATAGCTTGCAAATAAAGAATTTAGCAGTAGGAACATCAAGAATGATATACAAGTAGCACTTGTTATGAATTAGCTGATAAAAGTGAAGTTCTTTTTCACAACCATTTGTGGTTCTGTAGCAGGAAAGCCCATGAGAATAAAACTTACATATCCCCTTCAGTCAGAATTGAAAAAAACATCTTTTAATTCAGTAGTCTCTTAGTGTTTGAACAATTGAGTACATAGGAATACATAATTACATTTATTAAATTCAAATAGTAGAGACATTAGACAGCAGCCACAACCCTCATACTGGAGTTACTCCAGAGGTTTTTTTCCCAGTAGCATTAAAACAGCTAAACAAACCCGTACAGATGAGCTTAGGCCCCATTATGAAAGGAAATTACAGTCTCACTTCTTAAAGTCTGAATGACTAAAACAGTGTAAATTCCTGTTTCTTGTACCCTAGTATTAGAAAAAATAGAAGTCTGCAGATCGTAGTTAACATCCAGGAGCCAGTTTCTCCTTTCACTTAATTACCACCACTGCTCTGCACAGTGCATTCATTCTCACAAAGCACAAAAGTGTAAACTATTGTGCTTAGACTTTTTTTTTCTTGTAGTTAAGAAAAGCAGTGCATATTTCAACGCTGCAGTTTATCTTTCTTGCCACAAAAAGGCATTCAGCAAAACAGTAGAGGAAAAATTGCACGTTTGGTTCACCGCAGTTCAAGTAACAGCTGCTGAAACTGATTTTCAATGGCTCTTTGTCAACTTAAAGATCCAAATCCCACACCAACTACCTGTGTGGAGGGCACCTACCTTCCTCTGTGTTTCTGTCACCTGTCATTTGGAATCCTGGAGGAGATGTAACAGGTTCCAGAAACAGACAGTCTGTATTAACTGGTGCTTACAAGCCAACAAACCCAACATCAGAAGGTTTGCTCAGGCAGTGGTGTCTCCATACAAAGTGCATGCAGCTCAACTAATCTTGTAGTTACAAAACAATTATGAATCCCGATTCACAGAATCAAGATAATATTTCTTTTACTTCCTGGAAAGGATGCGTGTAACCTGTGACCTTCACAGCTGCACTCAGTGCACATGTACATCATAGAAACGGTACACACTTCAAATGTGCCATTGTATCGCTCTAACCCCTCGCATTCCTTCCTCTGCTGCTAGAAAAGCAGGACACAAAAGCCAGCTGCAGCAGGGGTAACTAGGTATTGGGGTATGACCAAGTTAAGTGTTCTGTCAATGTGTAAGTGCAGGTGTACAGTTGTAGCACACAGCCAACAAGGTCAGTGGTTAGGTACTCCTCGATCAAAAACAGTAATAAACTACGTATTACTTCTGCTTGGTTTTACTGTTTGGGTTTTTTTTTTAAATATGTATTTAACAATTCTCTTCCTGCATCCTCCCATATCTGACAGAAAATGCAATTAGTCTCTTGTATACTATCTCCAAAAGTAAGAGAGAGACCACAACTACTCCACAGATCAAGCTGAATGCCCAGCGTGGCCCCAAGTGAGTGTAGATCTGGCTCACAAAAACAGGCCCAAGGATCCGTGCTCCACTTCCAGAGGCAGTCAACCATCCCATGTAGACACCCTAGAGCAGATCAAAAGCTTATGTAAGTGATACAGGCATTATTTGGCTTGCCATTAATTCCAACCCATTAGCCTAACTAGCCAATTTGGAAGTACTTAAACAACCACATATCTTTCAGAACTGATTAAGACACTGATTGCTTTGTTTCCACAGAGTACTGCTCAGCCTCTCCAAGCTTTAATTCCATGGCTCCACTCATAGGTACTCCGCTTTCTAACAAAACGCATTCTGGCTCAAAGCTTTAAGTCTCTTTCACCAAAATATAACATGAAAAAAATGGGCAAAAGGGGAACAAATTTTTTTGTTAAGCAATAATGTAAGTTTGCTATAGTGTTTCACTACTAACAAATGCCCATACTGGGGAACTAGTAGCATTTGTAATCTTTATATAATAAATTTACTTAGAGACATTATTCCATCCTGATATTCCACATATGGAATTGGTAGTTACAAAAAGGATTCAGTCATGGGCTGAACATTCAGAACAGTCATGGAATTTTCACATTGTGAGATTTGCATAAATAGCACAAGCCTTGCTTTCTAAGTCCCCTAGAGACTTGCCTTAGATTTTAAAAAATATTGGAGCTCCTGCAAAGTTCTGCCCTGCTTAAACACACAATTATTTGGCTGGTGATAGAGGGCCCCTCATTCTAATAAGGAGAGTGCAAGTCTTGCAGAGCGAATGAAAGAAACCATTTAGGGATGGTGCTTACCTGAGGCTTTGGTCCTAAGACTTTTGAGTATAAAGTGTAGGACATGACATTACAAACGGGATAGCCCAACCCTATGAGCACATCAGAGCTGATGTACTGGGCCAGGTAGATCATGGGAGTGTTCAGGCACCAGGACTGTGTGACAGGGCAGCCCACAGGTTCTGCTGTGTGGTTGGATGGCAGCTGCAGCTCTGGCAAGCTCCAGAAAGGCGCTAACATTTCACTGGGGGCTGTTCTGGGAATGGAGCTGTTCTTTACTTCTGTAAAAATAAGTTATTTGTATCATTAAGTACAAAAGTGCAATAAAAGGCTTTCAAGAGAGCACTACAAAAGTGGTCTAATAAGACTTGAACTATACCTTGCCACTGGATATTTGGTAGTTTCTTCCCCCAAGGCAGTAAGATAAAGAATCCAACCAAGACAATCAGTAAGCCTGCATGGAGAATGGCACGCTCACCAGTCCTAGCAAACAATGACATTTTAGTTAAATGTATCATTTAATTAATGTGAAATTTAGGTAACTGCTAATGACATAGCCCATTAGTCTGTGGAAATGATATCTGACCAAAACACCTGCAAGTTACAAAATCACAGTAACTTCAAACCAGCTTTTCTTGTGATTCAAGAGTAAAAGACAGTCAAGTAAGAGGGTTATATTAAAAGAATAAAGAAGAATCACAACATCAAGGCTGTGCCAAAATTGGAAGTATTTTGTTGTCATAGTAAACCCAGACTCATCACCAAGTAAAATACTTGAGTTAAGAGATTTGGCCTTGCCATAAAGCTTTTCACGTTTAGCCAACATAAGTAACAAAATCCCCAAAACTTACTTTTTTGATAATATTTTAACCACCATGAAAACAACAACTGATTCAATGCCAATCACACTAAGGATTATTCCATTATAAAAAACAGCTTCTTTCCTGGTCCAGGAATACATATCCATCGTCAGTGGAGTAGCTATACTGAAACGACAGAACAGAAATACACTAATCATAAAAAGCTTCTTCCATACATTAGTGTCCATACATTTATCATCCCAAACTACACCAGCCATACTCTGAAGCATCACTAATCTATTTCTGATAGTTCATGGAAAGATGATGGAGTGAAAACCAAGCCTGGAGACAGAAAATAGAACAGAATAGAAAATAGAGACAGAAAACAAATCAGACCCTGTGAGAACAAAAATAATTAACTTTTGATACTGTTTAAGTTTTAGCAACCAACCAGTCTCTAAAACTTCAGTTTTATAAAAATAATGCAACTTCTGACAGAGCCATATTGTAAAACAAATTTTAACTACATTAGAGCTCTGCAACTTGCAGAATGAATCTTGTATCCTCAAAGTATTTTCTAAGTTAAAAAAGTACACTTGAGCCTGAAATAATGTTATGTTTTACTTTTTTTCTTACACACAGAAAATTTGTGAGTAAATAACATACCTCTTTAAGCTGAAAAAAACCCAGTCATATAAAACAGTGTATTTCAGAATAGAACTGCATTAACTCTATCAAATACGTTTTAATCATTACTGAAATAAGAGATACACTTAAGCTTATGGAGATAATCAGAATCATACTAAGAGATCACACAAAACCAAGGCAAAAACTATAGAACAAGATACTCAACTGAAAACATGTTTTCTCTGAAAACTTTAGGCAGCCCAAGTTAAGCTTTTTTTTTTTTTAATATTTAAAAAGTTGAAGATATGGGTTTGCCTCCATTCAAAAGATTTTACATTAATGTTTTCTATACCACAAATTGTATGTATCTTTAGTTATTACTGACCTTTAAATCATTACTTTATATCAATACACATCAACTTGATTGCCTATGATTTTGGACTTCTGCTTGGGAAGTTGGGAAGATGAGTGGAACAGAAAAGCCTCTACATGCACCACCAGCCTAATTACTCTACATGTCTGAATATTTTGAGAGAAAATAGACAAACTTACGTTTCAAAGACAGCAAACACAAATAGGATGACAAAGAAGAGAATGTTGAGTGCTACCACAGCAACGTGGTCAATGCTTCCTTCTGTGTTCTGATCCAGAACATCATTTCCTGTAGCAATACAAAAGAATCACCTGAACTGCAAACTGAGCTTTTTGTTACACAAATTACAAACAGCTATGATTCCTTTAGTCTTTTAAGTATTTAGCATGCAAGTTGGTGGGCAGCTAGGCAGTTATACTTTGACAGTCAAAGTATAAAGTTTTTACATCAAAATGGAGTTGCTGAAATTTCAATTCCACTGACAATTAAAGAAAATTATTTCAAAACTTGTTACACGGTCTGTTTTCCCAATGAGTCCTGAGTGACAGCAAAATAAGCAAACTTCTTGAAATATCTGAACAATGGAAACCAAAACATTCTCTTCAAAGGCCAAAATTACACAGAAGAATTCTCAGGGTAAAAATATGGAAGGATCCATACAATTTATTTTTTCTTTCCCTTCTTTGCTACCAGACAGCAATATGGACACAACATGACAAATGAAGCAATTCCTGGACCAGCTAGGGAGGGATGTAGCCTATTTTCCACACCAACTTCCCAGTGCATCAGAATTTAGAATACTTCTAAATGCTTGTATGTAACAAGAGAGTACTTCAAAATAATAATCACAGAATAAGTTTTCAAGGAAACATTGGTACCTTCTCCATCAGAATTGATACTTTTGTACTGCCGTCCCATGTCATCCACTCGATGCTCCCTAGAAATTTAGAACTTTTTTCATTAATACACATTTTTATTTGATCTACTATTGAGTCAAGTTTCTATTAAAATAACTATAAATGGTATAATCTATATGATAATTATTTGCAGCTCTATTAAACTTCATCTACAAAGCTGACACCTGACTGCAGCGATCACCAACCTATTCAAGAAAGGAAACATTCTAGTGGGAGAATATCATATATCCATATGCATCTGCACCAATGGGATAATGAATAAAAATCCCCCCTGAGAATCTCAAAGGGAAGACACAGACAGTGAGATCCCTACAGATGAGCTAACCTTATTTCTCCTTAGAGAAAAAACATGGGTAGCAACTACTAACACTAAAAGTACATCAAGCCTAATCGCCTAATATCTTTAACTTTTTTTAATCAGTTTACATTCTAATGATAACATCACCAAGATTCATTTAGCATCAGAAATATACAGGTATCAAAGAAGGCAGAAACACTGAAAAAATAAATAACAACTTACAGTTTTAGCACTCCAGATTTATTTACAGGTTTATTACTCCTCCTGCTGAGCAGCATATTATTTGCTACAAGTCACCCACAAAAACAAGGTAGAATATTTATAAGTTTTTTTTTCATTTGATTACCTGAATATGGCAAAGATGAGAATAATATTAGTAAGCCCTAAGAGAGCTCCAAATAAAACTGGTGCCGTGTACATGTTCAGCTGAAGACAAAGGAATTTCCATGTTACTCCTTCTTCTCCAATAAGTGTAAAACATGTCTGAAAAACTTAAAAACATCAATGTACTGTGAAAATCTTGAGAATCATTAAGAAAACATAAGAAAGGTTGTTCTAATTGCCAAGTAAAATTTAAGTACTATACCTTTTACATTTTGACAATTCTACTCTAAATAAATGGATAACAGTGGGATCTCAGCTAGCTGGGAAAGTACTTGATTACATAAAATAAACAGTACATCATGACACTTATAGAACAGAATTCTGAGTGCACCAATGGTTAATTTTCTTGGCAGACAGATTTATTTACTCTTTTTAACTCTTGCTCCTACATAGAAAACCTTGGTCCTGGGACTGGATTATCCCTGTGCTAAGGGCAAACTAGAGAGAAAAGATGTAGTGGGGGGGTGAAATTAAATTTTAAATTGGTGCAGAGCAATTGGAGAAGAATGTTCCATTTATATTGGCTTACAGAAGTATAGGTGAGTGGACTCCATTTATACAATTGTGATATCATTGACAAACTATGCCTTAAAATCCCCTGCATACAGCTGCTGAGGATTCCTACTTCTAATGCCCAATTTCAACCTAGTAAGAGAAGCGAGGAAAGATTTTGCTTTACCTGGCCCTAATATGAAGCCAACTGCTTGACAGGCACTGGTATTGGCCATGGCACTCGTTCTTTCCGTCAGAGAAGTGGCACCCGCAATATATGATCGAACTACAGCCACATTTCCTTCAAAAAAACCACAGACCAAGCAAGTGTTTGTGTAAATATCAAGTTCATATTGTTAAACTGTTGAGTGACATTTATTTTAGGGGTTTGTTTCTTATTTTGCAAGATAATAAAAGCCAGCACTCCCTCCAGTATTTTACACAACAGCACAATTACACAATTTTGTTACAAACCACTACGGGTCCACCCTTTGCTTTGTTACATATTAAGTTACAGAATTCATTCACATAATGGTAAATCTGGTATTAAAACACAATGTTAACCATCTTACATGAGACACAGAATGTAATCATTTCCAGAAATGCAAATCCTGCTGTGTTTACCTGCTCCAAACCCCACGAGAGCACGGGCAGTCAGCATGTAGTATTTGTTGTGGGAATGGGGCACGTGGACATAGGCATAGAGACAATTCGCAGCTACTGAAATAGCAGTGGAAATGACCAGAGGTTCTCTCCTGGGCCTGTAGTTGGACCACAAGCCAAAGAGGGGAGAGGCAACCATTTGGCCAATGCTGTATGAAGCTATAATCCAGCCCAAGAAACTCGCATCCGCTGTCGGATCAATCTGCAGGAACACGAGTCAGTTCTGTGGGTAAAGCACTGGAGTATTTTATATTACCAGTAACACACTTTCAGAATTAGTACCTGGGACACCAAGGACTCTGTACTGTAATGCTTTGTCTGGGGTAATAAACCTTGGCTCACTCTCTCCAGCAATGCACCAAACCAATAAAGTCTGCTTTGCTTCCAAGCTTGGGAATGCCTCACTTGCACCATACTCCAGTTTTTGTACAGCACTGCTGATGTTCTGGGCTAGAGACAGAACTTCAGCAGCATGGCAGGCACTTTCCATGCCAGGACCAAGGAGTCACTTCCATTGTTTCGGTACATGCCTGAATCTGTCCTGATTTACAAGGCTGGAAATGCATTTTCTTGTCTTCTGCAAGAATTCAGCATCAGCCTCACTTCAATGACACCTCTAGGTCTTTGCCCAGGTTATATTCTTCCAAATTTGCATTTGAAACCACCTTCTGCAGTTTCAGGGACACTAAAATCCTAGCAGAGTTTAAACTGAAGTTTTAGACTTTTATGCTGCTTTTAAGATTGAAACTAAGAGGTGAAAACACCCAAAGAAACTAAAATCACTATACAGGAACAAGGGCAATCCCTGTTTGGAATATCAAGATCTATGTGCAACAATGTGACATTTACAGAGCAACTTCTACCTCCAGTTTCCTTTTTTTTTTTTTTTTCAAAATGTAGACAACTCTTGTCTAGTATGTTTTAATAACAAGACTTCTACTGATTTGCTGTCCAAGAAATTATGATATTGGAAAACCAAACATTTCTGGATTATGATGTACCTTTATCAATTCAGGAAAAAAACTGACAGATTTTACAAGAAATAATAAAAGCTGTCTAAGTGGATGGCAGAATAAAATTCTCTTAACGCCACACACCTTCCTCTACTTTTCCTAAATCAAATGCCAGGTTTTCTATTACCTATTTTCTGAGCAGGAGCTTTCTGTTCTTAATTATTAAAAAAAAACCATGTTTACAAACCTTTTGGAGATACGGCCACACAGACATAATTACAATTGAGAAACCTGTAACACAGTAAAAACTGAAGTTATTTTAGTTGCCATTTTTATCAACGCTTTTCTTTCCTAAAACAGTTATTACAAGTTCATTCTTCTGCCTCTAAATGTATTACAGTATAAACCTGTGCGTTTTCTGCTGTTCTAAGGAGTGGTAATTCCTCCTATTGGGAGGAACTATTTTTAAAAAATAATTTTTGTAGGTGCATACACACTAAAGAAAAAACCTCCTATGTTGTCCTCCCAATGGAAAGACAAGGTCCCCAAAGTAAAAAAAATTTAATGATATACTGACATATCTGTATTCATTGGTCAAAGAGATTTTAATTGATGAAAAAAAAAAAAAAAAGAGTTATTGAAGTATCCTATCATCTTCCAGATAATATCTATAATATCTAGGCCCACAGAAAATCATCACAGATCAAAGATCAACAGCATTCTGGGGGAAGTTACTTAGGAATAAAATTTCAATTTGTCCTGCAATGAAGGTGTAAAGTCCAGTAGGAAAAAACCAAATTTTGATAGATATTTTGGAATATCATACATTCCCAGGAAGATCGTACCTCTTCAGAACTCCACGTTATTTCCATTTTCATTCCCTAGAAGTTTCACTCTGGATGATAAAAGTGCAACCTTTGCTTTGTTTGATTCTGAGCAACACCCTTACCTTGCCACTACCAAACTATTAGGCAGTCATAGTCCACAGACTTATATAATACATAATTTCGTGTCAAGCCAGTTTTATTACGTATCTCATCAGATGTACCTTTCTGTTTGATTTGCTAGATTCATACATTCTCTTTTGAATAATCAAACAATGCAGCTCTTTTGAGGTTAGTACAGTAGCATTAAAGAAGCTCTGTAGTTGGAATTTAGAAAGCCCTGTCATTTTCAAACTGAAGTATATTAATTGAACAAGTAACATCAAATTCCACATGTATTTACTCACCTACACTACTGAGAAACATTGTCAGGTACATGATCCAGATGGATCGCCACCTGCTTTTATAATGTTCCTGTGTTTCCACAACATTCCTGGTTTTAAAAAAAAAAAAAAAGCAAGAGAGAGAAAGAAATCATCAGATCCTCTTCTAGGTGCTCCCACATGACACTGAAAACATTTTTCACCAGCCTCTCAATACAGTTGTGTAACTTGTTAAGCTGAAGTGGATTTCCGCTCAGCAAAGACTATAAAGAATTTATTTTTCGCTGGAAAAATACTAGATTGACAAATCAAACAAAACAACAGAAATTCTATCACACACCCAATGTCACACATAGAGCTCTTGATCTAGGGAGGTCTTCAATTCTGCAAACTCCTTGTATCGACACTTGGGAGCATCACAGATCATATAAAAGCTTTAAAAAGTGGGTGTTAAACCATAAAACCCTGGACATCTCCTCACAGCTGTAATCTTAAAAGAACCACAAACCTCAACAACCCTTGATTTGACAAAAAGCAACATCCAGTCTGTTCTTATGATGAGAAAATAACACACAACGTAAAAGTTGTGCCTAAAAGATACAGCTAGATTGCAAGGGCTGAAAAAAAATTAAAGTAGAAGTCACAAACAAAGTTACAAAGTAATCTCTATCCAGATGTTGTAGACTCAAGTTACAGATATATAGGTTCCTAAACATAGTTTATAAACGCTGTTTATGTGAGTACCTAGACTTAGGCATGTCCAATATTAAGTTCAAGACACTTGTTTTGCTGTCAGAAGGGGGAAAAAAGCGACGGACAGCTTGAGCCACACACGAAGGCTGCTGTTAAACACCCAAACTTCTGCCCCACATTAATCTTGTTCGGCGGTTTTTAGGAACTTTTCCCAAGGGAGTTTGTGTTTTCCCACAGAGGGAAGCAGCCCCCGGCCCGCTCCCGCAGCCGGGCCCAGGACACTCCGAGACACGGGCTCCGAGCTCCGGAGCACTGGGGAAGGCGGCTGGGGCCGGACCCCGGCCGGGCAGCGCCCTCAGGCTCGGGCTCCCCGTGCGGGGCGGGAAGGACCCGGCACCCACGGGCGACTCCTCGGGTTATCCGCGGCGGCGGCACCCCACGTCCTGGTGCCGCCTCACAGCGGAAACAGCCCTACCTGCTCTCCTCCTCCTCGTCCTCATCCGCCGCGGCCCCTGCGGACCCCAGCAGGGGCTCCTGCCCTTCGGGACGCGCCTCCGCAGCGGAGCCCGCGGCCGCCATGGCCCCGCAGCGCCGGGCCCCGCCCGCGCCCGCCTCACGCACGCCGCCAGGGGGCGCCCGAGCGCTCGCGCGCGCTACCGCCCGTCCGCCGCTGGGGGGCGCTGCCGGCCGGGTCAGAGCGGAGCGGCGCGAGCGACGAGGAGGGGCGGGGCAAGGCGGGGTGGGTCACGCGCGCGGCGGGGCGGGGGGGGCGGGGTTGATGTCCTCCCGCGCTCGCGCTCGCGCGCCCCACGCCTGAGCGCCCCGCGCGCGCGCACGCGCGCTCTCCAGGCCCGCGCGCGTGAGGCGCGTCCCGTCCCGTCCGTCCCGTCCCGCCCTTCGCCCTCCCCTCCTCCCCCTCCCCTCCTCCTCCTCCTCCTCCTCCTCCTCCTCCTCTTCTTCTTCCTCCGCTTCCCGCTCCTGCCCTCCCATGTGGTGCCTCAGCAACGGCAGCGCTTCGGGTGAGCGGTGGGTGACCTTCGTGGGCCGGGCCGGGCCGAGGGTGGCCGTGGCGCCCGCTCAGGGAGCGGCGGTGGCGCTGCCAGAGCTGCTCCCCCTCACGGCATTGCCCGGCCCCGGGGCCGGGCTCGGGGCGCCGGGGGGAGCTGAGGGAGGTCGGAGGGGCCGCGGTGGCCGTGTCCTGCATGGGGGGCTGTTCCTGCTGGGGCAGCGCCGGGTCCCGCTGGGGCGGGCTTGGAGCGGGGGATGGCAAAGATTTGGGATCGGGGGTCCCACCTGCCCCCTGCGAGTGGTCGGGTCAGGTTTGCAGGGAGCTGCTCACAGCCCTGCTTTAGGCCCCGTTGTTTATCCTCCGGCTCCTGCGTGTCCATCCCGTTTTGTGGAGTGGTTGTGGGGCTTGTGTCTGCCTTGCCGTCACTTCTTTGTGATTTCTTTGATTTCTAAGCAGCCATCTCTTCTATCAGAAAAGGAGCTGGCATTAATTTAAGAGAGGGTTTTTAAATAGAGAGGGAGGGTAGGGAAGTTGACAACTCCGCCTTCTTAAAACAGAGACTCCGTGTTTTTTTCAGTTTGGCTGCTGGGTGGGAGCTTTTTCATATCCATGTATAGAATAGAATCTACACTGTGGACCTTGAGTGAAGTCCTCGTGTACTTTCCAGGGGTGTTTTTCTTGTAACTGAAGCTGTTTGCACGGATAAAAAGCAACCGCTGACCTTTTATGTGTTGGATTTTGAATGAATTAATATATCTGATTCTATGTTTCTTCTTAGCGTGCTTTTGTATCTGCTTGCAGTTTCCATTCACTGATCACGTTATGTAAAGCTTTCTGTGTTAACAATGTATTCATTCAGGATTCATAACACAGATCCTGTCTCTTGGGCCACACAGCTCCACAGCATCGTTATCAGGTCACTGCTTCCAGCTGACCTGTCTCACAGTGGGATCGGGATGTGGCATGTATGCTGTCAAGCGGAGGAAATCAAGTTTCATTCTGAAACCGCCTTTCCTGATTCTTTCATGCATTTCAAATCCTCACTGCTGAAATACTCCTGTTAAAAAATAAATAACCCTAAATAAAACTTCAGCCTCCAGCACTTGGATTTGCCTTTGCTGGCAGTAAAGTGTTTGTAATTGTCTTGCCATGTAGGCATGGATGGGCAGTGACTGAAGCATGTCCTGCTGTTTTGTTAAAGAGATTCAGTAGGGGCCATTCTCCCAAATTTTTTATCTCAATGATATTTCTGAGAAGTTCTATGCAGCATACTTCACATACTAGGAATGTTTTTTTTTAAAATTTATTTTAGTGTTTCCTGTACTCTTTCCAGTAGTGCTTTTATCTTGATTCTGATTAATTGAAATATCCCAAGTTATTTCAGAGTCTCTATTCCATCAATGAAGCAGAAGAGAGGATGAGACAACACTTTTGCATCAATCAATATTACATTAAAATATAATGTCCTTGCCTAGAAAGTTGTTTTGGCACTCCCTTGGTGCAGCAGAGAGCTTGTCAGGCCAGACTTTGGACTAAAAGCAAAATCTACATCTTCATGTTTTTAAAATAAAGCATCCCCATTATGACTTTCTGTTCATTTAATGTATTTATTTTTACCCTGTAGTGGCTGAACCATCTTAGAGTCATCATGGCTTTCTAGCATGCTTTTTTCTAAAATTCAAGTGTCTATAACTTCTGTTTTGATAGTAATTTATTCCAGGTGTTAAAGAGTTCTCCTTTATTTTTGTGTACTGATTCTTAAATATTGGCTTTCTAGAAGTGTACATGAATGTTTTTGTTAATCTGACCACAATTTTGACTTGTTATAGTCAAACAAGTTTCTTTTTAAAAATGACCATATTAGAGTGTGGCAGAATAAGTTTTTTTGGATGAAAATGAAGTTTCAAAAAACCCATTAATTAAATTACACTATTTTGAAGTGTGATGAGATTATTGAGTACATTTAGTATGGAGGGATCTAAAAATTCTAGAAAATTCCTGAAGTAAACTTACTAACCAAGTGTTTGATTATTAAATCTGTTATCTTCTTAGGTATACACAGATCCTGGACTATATTTTAAATTGAGTAACCTGTATCCTGCTGACCAAGAAACCAGATCTAAATTCTCCTTTTTAGTACTGTTTGGTTGTTGTTTTCTTCCTCATTGGAAGAGCTCAGCAGTGGCTCTCTCTTCACTTCAGTAAGTGTTGCTTTGAAAATAATACTGAGCTTGCCTAAAATCTCATTAGATTTAGCTCTATTTGAGCTGGTGTATTTGTTGAAAGAGACATGATCCTGGCAAGGATTTTGGGGGTGTTGTTTCTTTCCAGAAAGGAGTGGGAGAAGCATCACTTTGTAAGAAATAGCAGAATTGGAAAAGAACAGATAAAATGATGTTTAGGATATATGTTTAATACACCAATGAAGGCAAGATTACAAAAATAAGCTTTCTCTGCGACAGTGACTGGGATGACATTCTTACCCTCCTCTTCCTCCCTTCCTCCTTCTCTCTCACTCCTTCTCTCTCTCATTCTCTCCATTAAGAAGGTGAAGAGATTAAGTCTTCTAGTGGTTTAAATCCAAACATTGTTTCAAGCTTCCATTCTGAGGTGTGTTTATGACAGCCCACATTCTCTGAAGAGTTTTGCCATGGTAGCTCTGTTGAGAGGACAGAGATCAGCGCTACTACTCTTTGTTTGATCAGTGCAAGTAAAGTGCAGTTAGGACTGGTTGAAGATGTAGTTTGGATGTAGCCCTGATGTGCCTCTTCAGCTGGCTTATCATCAGTGGTGTAATGAATATCTGGTTTTAATTAGCATTTTAAATTCCTACATGTTGTATCAACTGCCTTTATATTTTGCTTTAAATGAAAAGAGTTGACCTGAATAGCAAGGTTAATTTTCTTGGAATACATTAGATGGCTTTTCCTTAATGCAGAAATTAGAACAAGAAACCACTTTGTGTAAAAATCAATGAATTTGCCACTCTCACAGACTTTAACTGCCTTGTTTTTACCTCTGCTTTTTCTCTAGATGACAGTGTGCTGCTAATGGGTGTAAGTAAATTAGATGTCTTGTACCGAAAGCTTCTCCTCACTAAACTTTTCATCAGAGGATGGGGAAAGCCCGAGGATCTGAAAAGGTGACTTGTTAAAAAGTAAAAGCATACATGATATGTTACGTTAAAAGAAAAACCCAACCCTTGAAGTAGCAACAGTAATTGCTATCTTGTATTTAAAATATAAAAAGTGTTTAAATTGGTTCTATTTAAGAAATCATATGTTTCTATACTGAGGGAGTAACAGGATTTAAAAGAAATCTTAAAAGGATTTCCAATTTTTTTTCTAAGAGGCTTTTCTTGAGAGAATGCCTGAGTTTCCAACTATATTTTTACTTGTGTTTTTCTGATGGCATACGTCAAGCAGCATCTCTGGAAGTGTTTTCTAAAAACAGAACTTGATGAATTTCTGGAGAAGAATTGTTTCTGTTTAACATTAACATGTTTAATATGCTATCTTTCTGTAACTTCCCAGTTAGTTTTAAAAGTGTAAGATTTAATCACAAGTTTCTCTCACAGCCCAAAGTAGTAAACTCTTTCTTTTTAGATGTCTTGAAAACAAACAAACAAACAAAAAAATTGTTTTTAAGCATTTGATTATTTTTTATTAATTCCTATTGAAATTAATACCTGGAAGCTGAGCACTTATATTTCTTAAGTATAAAATTGAAATGACTATATAAATTCTGTATTGTGCAGTATTTAAATAGGAAATGATAAACCTGTATTTAATAAGCTCACTCTTATGTATATGAAAATCAATAAAGAAAATTGGAAAACTACTGAAATAAAATTTTGTGCACTGGATAGCAGTAGAGTTTTATGGGAGCTTGTTTATTTGGTTTTTAAGTCCATGTGAAAGATCTGATCTGGAAATAGCACTTGGATTGCTTTGTGTCTGTCTTCAGTTGATTTTTTTCTCTTAAGTAGCAGACTTTCCTGTAAAATGAGAACGTTGGCTTAGATTGGAATAGCCAAAAATGGTGGGGTTTGTTTTGATTGCAGCATTTCTGTATTCTATTCCATGTGTATATCCAAAATGGGATGTTTTAATGTTATCAAAACCCTCTCTTTTAAAAACCTTTGGGTTCTTGGAGAGACACAGTGAAGTTTCAGTGTCCCATTTCCCTCCAGTGCAAGTGGTGTCTTCATACAGGGAGCCTCTGACTGATGCTGCTGCTCACCAGTGCAAGGCTTGCCTGGGCTCTGGAGGGTGATCACACCCACACCAAATGACACTAAGGTTGTGTTGCTGGTGGTAACAGGGATACCAGCTACAGTTCCTCCTTCTTCATTCAAGGAAAAAAATCCTCTCCCACCAGATCAAAAGTGGTGGGGGAAGCAGGAGGCAAGCTTGCTGGTCTGCAAAGGGGGAGAAAGTTTTGTTCTGTGTGTTGCCCCTGACTGGATGAAGATGAGCTGTCCCCCAGCAGCCTGGCTTCACCTGGATGAAGAAGGAAGAATACTACCTCCTCCTGATTCCTCACACTGGCTTGTGGGAGGAGGCTTTTTATTTTTGTTTGTTAACTCATCGCTGTGAAGCTCCATTATTAAGTTACTAAATGTTTTATACTTCAGGTATTATCTGAGATTGAATGGCAGACTACTCTGTATAATCTGAAATTTTGTGTGCACACCCTTGGTGTGATGAATGTTAATATCCTAACTCTTTGTCCTCAACTCATTAGCAAAGGTTGAAATTCCTCAGTAGAGGCAAGATTTAGCCTTCAGTATCCACCTAACTATAGAAAAAATACATAAATGCAGTATTTTTAGAAGATTTATAGTCAAAACCTCTCTGTTTAGCTTGCCCTCCACGCCCACATCTTTCCCCTTACTTTCTCAGAAATACTTCATGCACTTGCTGTTTTCTATAAGAAAAACAAAGGTTATAAAGTAGAGCTATTTCTTCTGCAGTGATAAACTGGATTTTCTTCCATTCTTTGGGTTTTCTGTGGTGTTGGGGAGGTGAACAGGTCATTCCTCTGTACTTTTCATTCAAAACTCTTCTATCTTGTCAGGCAAAGTCTGTATTTATGAGCACAGAAATGAGCAAGTTATGAGCTATTTAAGGTTGAAAGGGCCAATTTGAGGGCATCAAGTCAAAATCCCTGTTCAAAACGAAGCTGACTTCTTTGTTTCTTCAAGTCACTTGGCACTTCATTCACTTCAAGGGCACTTCATCCCTTGAGGATGAAGGTCTTTTATAGTTTCCCTGGGCTATTTTTTCATGTGCTTAACTGTGAAAGCAATCTTTCACTTTGTTCCAGGAGGGCTTTCTTACACTGCAGCACACTACCATTGCCTCTTAAATGTTCACATCCTTCAGTAATCCTGTCTTCTCACTGTACACCTCTGAGAAGAGTTTTGTTTCAGTTACTCTGTGTACCTCTGCAGCCCATTTAAGTAGCAGAAGAAAGCAACCAGATTTGCCCCTTAGCCTTCTGTTCCCCAGCAAGGTACCTGAGACTTTTTTTTATCTTAGAAGCATCCTATGGTAGCTACCTACTCTGTGGTGGCCTGATTGATCTGTAAATGCAAATCTGTCTTCATAAGTTTTCTTTGTTTGTGGCTTACTTTAGCTCCTGACATTTTATAAAAATATGTCTCTTCTTTTTTTTAGATTAAAAGTTGAATCTTCTCTACTTGTTTCCTTTCAACAGAATATTTGAATTCAGAAAGATTATTGGAAACAGGGAAAAATGCCAGACGCTTGTTTCGAAAGATTACCCAGTGTTCATTGACAAGGTACTTAAAAGCAAGAGATGATGTGATTTAACTGCATTTATTTTCCTATGGGTATATAGAGGTGAAATAACTTGGTACTTAACACCAGGCCACTTTAATAGGCTACTAGAAGAGAATGGAAGGAAATAGAGACTAAAGCAGTGCCTGTACAGATACTGTTTTTTTTTCTTTTTTTCCCAGTAGTACAGTAGTTGGGCAGTGAGATGTCAAATGTTGAAACTCAAAAAAATGTTCAAAACTTAGTCTGTGTTATTGAATGTATTTAAAATGGGACAGCATTGCATCTTTCTTTGATTCCTGTAAAAGGTTAAAGACTGACATAGTATTTATTTGTATTGTCCCATTTTTTCTGCAGGTTGAGGGGCAATCAGACTGTAAAATCCTCGAGGGGCACTTCATTTCCCCCTTGGCTCATTGTGTCCCAGGTATCCTGCCAGTTGAATCTCTTGTAGCAAGGTAAGAGAAACTGAGAGGTATTTCTGAAATTAGTGCTGCAGAGAAGTAAAGTAATGGTCTGTAAGTAGTTTTATTGTGCAACTAATTGATTGTAATGCAAACAATCTGTAAAATCTTATTCATGTGATATGTGATAGTTCAATCTATGTATTAAAAAATCCAATACCAAAATATTACTTTTTTGATTTGGTTGGGTGGTGTTTTCTTTTTTTTTTTTTGTTGTTGTTGTTTTGGTTGTTTTTTGTTTGGTTTTTTGGGTATTTTGGTTGCTTTTTTTTGTTTGTTTGTTTAGTTTTGTTTTGTTTGGTTTTTTTGGTTTTTTAAGCTTAGAAATCATATTGCATAAAGCTGTGGAATACCCTGAGTCTTTTGAATTATTGGTTTATTTTTTTCCAAATGAGGGGGATGCTGGAAATAAAAAACAGTAGTTATTGTTTTATATGTAGCAGGAGAAGCTGTTTATATCAAAGAATATTATGTTGTATTTGAAGGAGCCATTCCATTGAATCCAAAAATCTTGTGTCTGTGATAAAATAGCAAGCTTATTTTATTGTAGCCAGAGAAACTGGTACTTTTCTTACCTGGCAAACAGAAAAAAAATAAACAACAAAACAACAACAAGCATTCTCACAGAAAACTGGAGGCTCCCTAACAATGCTGGTTTCACACTAACATTTCTTTGCAGATGAGTGGGTTTGCAAAGGGAGCATAATTTCTGTTTGCTTTTAATTTTGAGCTGAACTATCATGCTGAATTTTTTTCCCAGACTTTGTTTGTTTAATAGCATAAACAAAAGTTTGTCAGCTCAAGTTGATACGGAAGTTGTAAATTTTGTCAGTAATACTGGTTGGTGTTTATATATGTGTGCTCAAGCATGTAAAATTAAGGGATGTGAGAAAAAGGCTGATAGTCATGAAATTAGTTCTGTTCCACCTCTCTACTGGCTAGAGAAAGAAACTGTTAACAATATCAAACTAATTAGTGCCATACTGGAAAATACAATGTGCTCACTGTTTCCTTTTCTATGTTCTGTTGTGCTTTGTAGCCAAGTTATGATAATTGTTACTTTGGCCAGTATTGTGACAGGTTCGAAAAGCTGTACAAATTTCCCTCAAGATGGTATGAATGCATTTGCTGAAGTGTAACACTCTCGTAGGTAACAGTGCTCCATCTTGTGGGGAAAATTGTGGTGGCTCAGAAAGGATTTTTTTTTTCAGTAGTTTAAACTGTAAATAAGTAGCAGCAGAAGACATTAATTGAATGATGTTGAGTGTATAGAATAATTTCATGGTTTGTATGTTGGGGTTTTGATTTTTTTTTTATTTATTGCTCATCTTAATCTTCAATTTCAGCTGTTGTGCCTTCAGGAGAAAAATAGCAATGATGCCTAGGAGAGCTGGACATGCTTGTTTAGGCTGCTCTTTATCTGAAGTTGCATTTCTCCACTCTGCAAAGTTTAAATTGTGATGATGAGGTAGTAATCTTTTTTAGGAACATGATCTTTCATCTTGGCTCCTTTTCTTGTTTGGCCTTTCTTCTGTCCTACTTTCAGATTCCTTTGTTTGCTGAATGTGTTCATGAAAAGTGATGTTGCTGAATTGCTGGCAGTTTGCCTGCACGGGTTACAAATAGTTATGTTGTTTTGGTTTTAGTTTTTTAATTAATTTCTCTTGATGCAGCTTGTTAATAGATATTCTCACTCTGCTAAAATAGGTGTTCATTTCTTACAGATTTCAGTTCATCATACCCAGAAGATGGAATGGCAAGCACAGACCTGTGTGCATTCATTTAGCAGGCACTGGAGACCATGTGAGTGTGTAAAATGTAAAATTGTTATGGAGAAATTCAGTCATCAAATTTTGTCTTACCTATATTGTTTGTGCACCCTATCTTTAGCACTTCTGGAGAAGACGCACGTTAATGGCGCGGCCGATGATTAAAGAAGCCTGTATGGCTTCCCTGTTGCTAGAAAATCCTTACTATATCCTTTTGTGGAAAACACAGTAGTTGTTCCTAATGTCCTCTCTGGGAGGTAGAAGAGTTACCACACTCATAAAATACCAGCTTTCTGGTACCCAGTGGGTAGAAGCAAAGAGAGTATGACTGCTATGTGAAACACAATTCTATGGTTCCTCAGGTAACTTCTGAGAAACCTGCTCTTATCACTTCAGATTTGGGTGGGTTTTTAAAAAAGCAGTTCAGTTTTGTTCTGTCATCTTGTATAACAGTATTATTCTGTTTCATTATATAGGATCTTGAGTTACACTTTTTTCCTACCCATATATCTGACAAAAGCAAAATGCTGCAAACTGCATCATTGAAACAGGTTGAATTTAATTAGGTGACAGTTTAAACTTGTGAGTTTAAGTTCTAAATTTCAATTGATTCATTCTATTTATGCATATTATTTATTTAATATATATTTTTTTTTAAATGGCCAGTTTTGATAAATCTTTTTTAACTTTCTTTAACTGGAGTCTTTTACATGGCTGTAGAAAACCTAAGGATCAATTGTAAGTATTCCTGTTACATTTATGGATACCAATTTTTATGATACCACTTTTCTTTTTTTTCTCTTTCAAGCCAAAAATTGTCTAAACTTTGATAGCTTATTAAGAAAAAAACATTTCAAAAACCACTTGTAACCTGCCAATGTGAAATTATCTGCTCTTTGCTAAACTGATTTGGGTGTTGTGTTAGGAGATCTCGGGGATCAGGAAAGTTTGCACAAGATGAACTTGCAGTATGGAGTGAGATGCAAACATCTTGTGTCAGTACAAGCCAGGACTGTTTTATTTTCCTGACTCACAGCTGCATGACAAGTGCTGCTGTTATATTTCAATCAGCTCTGAATAGTCTTTCCCCAGATAGCGTATTTCCATTATAATTGCTAGTATTTTGCTTTTCTGGGATCTTTTAAGGATTTACAGGCATATGAATAGATCTAGCGTTGATTAGCTGTTAGTCAGGATGCTGTGCAATATTCAGTATTTTATTGGATTTGTTTCTTCAGTCAGTTTCTTAGATTGGAATTTGGAAGCCTAATTAGGCAGTCTTGGTTTTTTACTTTTTGCATTTTACAAACCACAGACATATTATCAGAATTAAACAGGATATGTGTCTGAGGCAAAGCTTTTAGTCTCTCAATATTTATGAAAGTCCAAATATAAGTTGGAGTTTTAATTCTTTTTAATCCTAACTTGGACATTTAACATGACTAGAAGACGCAGGTTTTTTTTTGTAAGATTATAGGAAAGTGACAGGAGAAAGCACGTGCTGGAGTACATCCATTGGGAGGTTGAATTCCAGTTATGGATAATCTGATGCAGAAGAATAAATTAAATGACTGTTCTCAGTTGTTCAGTGTGTCAGGATTGTTTCAAGGGGGGCAGTGCTCAGTCTAATATCCTAACAGGTGATTGTCACTCTCCAGTACAGGGTTACACAGTGCCAGTGAAACAGATGACAGTGTTCAATAGATACAGCAGCTGCAGAAGGCTGAGGAGTCTCACAAAGCTGTAGGAAAGAATTACATTAGGCTGTAAATGCTGCTCTGCAGCAGCTATGTTCATTTCTGTCATTTCTGTGTGACTTCACAGTGAGCTTTGTCCTTGTGCTCCAGAGTGTCACAAATGTGATGGTGGCATGCTGGCAGGAGAGGCCAGGAGCCTTTTGTAACCTGGCTGTGGTACTGAAAATACTCAGTCCCCCTCTCCAGGTTAGAGGTCTATTATTTTTAGAGTCACTCTGATGGCTCAGCCAAATAGATTTCTATTTCTTTTGTGTGTCTTCTGTGTTTTAGTGCTTTGCAGTACACTGCCTGAATTTCTCAATACCGTGACAAACTTCCCACATTACAGTTTCAGTCTTACAATGACACTGATGAGTGCTTCCAAAGCTGACATACTGATTGCTCTTCAAATGTTGTGTGCAATTTTACAATGATGTAAGACAGGTAAATAAGAAAAAAAAATATACTTGTTTCTGCAAACGAGATAGGGTATGCTTAGGACTGTATAATTTTGATTCTATTTCTAAAATATCTGTGACAACTTCACAGGACAGAATATTACTAATATTCAGAATATATTCAGAATGCTACTAATGAGTTGCTAATGTTGGTAATTGTTTCCAAAAGACCAAGCTGTCAGTGATTTTACACTAAAAGCATAGGTAGGTGTCTATTTCTAGTCCTCATTTGTATGAAAAATTACAAGTGCCAGAAAATCTGGGCTTGCTTTTTCCTCCTGTTGAATCAACAGGAGTCCAGCTCCAGAATTCTGTGGGATTGTGATGAAGCTGTGTATAAAAGTATGTATAGAATGATAAGAACTGTCAGAGTCTAATCTTAGAAAATAAACCCTCTATTTTCCTTTTCTGGGGAGAAAAGACGGTCATGTTTAAAAAATGTCTCGGACCTGTTTGTGATGGGAGGAGCTCTAATTCTAGAATCGGCAGCTCTTTTGCACTGGCTAGAGAGAGAAGGCTATGGACCACTAGGGATGACTGGAATATCCATGGGAGGACATGTAAGCTTTTATATCTCCTGTTCAGTAATTTTTGTTTTAACTTCTCATTTGATTATGTAGCATATGGAAATAATTTGTTTTACAGTGTTGATCTCAGAAGTGCTTTAAAATAAACACTTAGAGTCATGAGAAACAAATTGTTGGCAATTCTCATGTTCTCTTGTGCTGAATTAGTATAATCCTTAATATGTACTGACAAATCATAGAGCCCTTTGTCAGCCATCTCCCAGTAGGCTTAATAAGAATATAAACTTCTCACATAATTGTTTTTTTTTCCACAAGGGTGGGGGGCAGAAATGTTTGCTGAAAGAAAATCTGCACTGATCGATTGCTAATTCTCCCTCTTTTCCTCTTTTCTTCTTGCTTAAACCTTTGTGTTTTAATGCATTGTGTGAAATACCCCTTCTTTGTAGGCATGTTGTAATTGAGGTGACTTTTGGTGTCAGTGATCATTGGTACTGATCAGAGATTTCTGTGGTGAGATGGATAACATTTTCTGTGTGACACTGTGCGTACTCAAACTAAACCAGCAGTGTAGCACTAAGATGCTTGAAAGACTAATATACAGGTAAAATATTACTGCTTGTGTCTCTGCAGATTATCACAGCTCTGTGAGACACAGGTGCAAAGCTTATTAAAACAACATCCTTTGTTTGTTAGGAGCTCAGTAAATAATCTTGGTAATGGTAGTGTTTCCCAAAAGGAGAATATTCCCCTAAAGCAGAGTTTTATAACTGTAAATGTCATAAATGTACAGAGCACCTTTGGTTTACGTCAACATCACCCTGCTGAATCTTTCAGTTTTTTCACAGAAACTTCTGTGAAATAATTGATATGTGATGTTGATATAGATGTGTTTTACAATGGAAGGTTGTAAGCATTGATTCAGTTCTACTAAAGGGGAGAGAGTTCTCCTGGAGAGAATCAGAACATAGACTTGTGGTGTTCTTGTAACTTATTAATAAAAATAATTAGAGTAGAGCAATAGTTCAGTTGCATAAATCCATTTATTAGAACATCTAGAACAGACATGAGGTATTTCATATTAATAAAATAAAACTTGTCAAGAACATACCATTCAGGGAACTTCTGTACATTGAACTTACTTGCTCTGTTTTTTTCTGGGATAAACAGAATAGTCACAAAAGCATGTTCTGAGAACTGTTGCAAAAGTAATAATTCAAACTTAAGGGACAGAAAAAGTGTGCTTAACATTGCAAATTACTTCAAATTTTGTTTCCTTTTTACGAATTTTGAAAGCATAGAATTTTAAATAGTCCTTCTCATAGATTGCCTCTGTTTTGCCTTGAAATAAACTTGCAAGAGCTTGGTGAAAAGTTATAGAAGTTATAGAAGTTTATGATTTTAAACAATGAATTGCTTGTATCTGTTTTTATAATTATAATTATTATAATGATAATTAATGAATTGCAAATATAATTAATTGAATTGTAATTGTAATTAATGGAATATTTAGTAAATATTCTATTGGGAACACTTATAACCAAATCCCATTCAACCTTGAAATGAGCAACCTTTCCAGAGAAATGTTTATTTTTTAAAAAAGCACTGGAGACCAGATAATAACTTCTAAATAGGTGAAAGTCTATCCAGCTGCCACAGTCCTTAACTCTCTGGCACCACATGTTTCATAAATACCATGTAAACAAAGAATTTGAAGATGAGAGAGTTCTTTTTACCATATTGTGAATCCAGTATCAAAATGTGTAATAAGTGTCTTTGCTTCTAGATGGCTTCACTGGCAGTGACAAACTGGCCTAAACCATTGCCACTGATTCCATGTCTTTCCTGGTCGACAGCTTCTGCAGTCTTCACTACGGTAATTAACAAATTACAAAATACATTTTCTGTTAATATATTAGATTATAATCAAAAATATAAGTTAAAATATTTGGGCTGGCCACAAGGGAGGTGGGATTCCATGTCCTGTGTTATAATATGTGCTTGTGCTTTGATTGCAATAATTCTGAGGGCTGTCCGGGAACACAATTCCACTGAAAAAATCAGGAGAGGAACAGGTCAATTTCCTGTGTGTATCATTATTTTAGAATGACCTCTTGGTTTTACTTGTGTACTGAATTTATCATCTCAGGGTGTGCTGAGTAAGGCAGTGAACTGGAGAGAGCTGGAGAAACAGTATTTTACACAAACTGTGTATGAAGAGGAAATCATTCAAATGCTTGAATATTGTGGAGTAAGTATGGTTTATTTTACCTGTCTGCTAATATTTACATGTGAAAATCTAGCAAATAATGTAACTTCTTCCACTAAAAGTAGACAATTGTTAGCTAGAACATACTGCCACATTGTTTCTTTATGCTTTGATAAATTTAGTCTTTGAAGGAAAAACCTGAGACACAAAAGTAATTGTTTTGGTTGCACAATGAGTTTAAAGTGTAGCTCTTGCTACAAGTTTTTCCTTTGATCACACTTAGTGTAATCTACAACATGAAATATATTCAATCAAAATTCTGATAAATGCCTTTTTCTTTCCCCTCTAAGATTCTTTTCTTTGTGATGTTTTTTTTTCTAATACCTCACAGCAGGAGAAGAGGAGGTGGTGTGCAGATAGTTGTTACTTGGGCACTTGCCATTTTTAAGTCACAAACACTCCAGCAACACTGTTGGAGAAGACAAAATGAAAAGAAGAAACATTTTTCAAGATGTTCAGCTTGTGTCTCCCTAGTATTTAGAGACTGTCAGTTTTCCAGTCCTAAACATAACATTAGACCTGGTCACATATGTTCATTTTTCTATTATTATTATTATTATTATTATTATTATTGTTATATCATTTAAGTTTAAATGACTGTAATTACAAACTCAGAGTTTAATACAGAAAGAAAAGCAATTATTTATATCACAAGCTTCTGTATATGTAAGTACCTCCTGCAATTTTTTAAACTGACAGAAACGTAGAATGAAATTCTCAAGAGGTTATGATGATCAGGATTTAATTGAAAGACCTGCAAGCTGAAAATAGAAGTGAGCAGTGCTGGTAGTGTCTTTTTTATTTTTATTTTAATTATGAGTTCATCTTCAAAATAAAATTAGCCAAATGGTTTAAGGGAGAACCCTTAATTGTTGTCTTTTTTTAGACGGATTCTTTCAAGATGGGACAAGACTTTGTGAAGAACTTCCCTGACAGTGTGGACAGTCTGGCAGACATGGATGTGACTTCCAGAATATTCAGCTTTGAGTCCTTGAATGACTCTGTATCCAAGGAATCTGTTCACAGCTTTGCCACAAATAGAAGTGCTCTAAGTGCCTCCTCAGAAAGACTCTTAATGCAAGATGCTCCTAAAATGCAGTGCATAAATCAAACCTTTTCCACCAGTAGCAGTAGCAATAAAAACTTAACCAGCCCACAAGGACACAGGATAAATACAAGGAGAAGGAGTGACACTTTACAGAGAGAATCCTTAATGTTCATGAAGGGAGTAATGGATGAATGTACCCACGTAGCTAACTTCCCAGGTATGTATCTCTTTGTTTCAATGTGCACTTTGGAAAGCTGAATAAAATACAGTGGGGGGAAAGGTATTTTCTTCCTTCTCCAAGTGTAAAGTTGCTGGCACCTTTGCTGAAATAAGGAATTATTGTGAGCATTATTCCATACTGTCTATTTACTACTCCATTTCCTAATTGTTTTTCTGTTCCTTCTTGATGGCCAACTAATGACAAAGTCACTTAAAAATTTGCTTCTCTGTATCTTTGCACATTTTTCTCCTCTGCCTTGCTGTGTCTTTTTTCAGATATGAGTTAGTGCAAATTTGTATTATGTAAAGGAAAAAAACGCCTGTGTGATGTGAGTAACACCCAGGTCTAATTAATCTTAATTAATCTGCTAATAAGGTTTTTCAAGCAGAAATCTCATACTGACTTCAGATAGAAGGTAGCCTGCATAGCTGAACACCAGGCTTGAATGATACTGCCAGTAAAAACATTTTGGGGGTCCTTCTGGGCTGGTGCAGGCTGGTGAATACTGTTTCCCAGGACAGGCATAGCATATAGGGGGAGCTGTAGTCCAGCATTCCTTGGAGTTCAGGACAAACCCTTTCCAGCAATGCAAACAAGTGATTGCTTCCTAGAGCCGCCTTAAAAGGTTCTGCTGGAGTAGGGGCTCAGAATTCCTTTTGTGGCAGTTCATGGTTTGGCTGTGCATGAACCTGCTGAAGGCATCTCCTACAACATGCTTTGACTTCAGACAGCATTGTCGTTTAGTGTCAAAGCTTTCTGGATACTGAGCCCTCGTGCCACCTCATGTCTTAGTTCTGTCATTTGGTACTCCATTGGTTCAAGTGTTTTAAATTTAAATAAATGTTAAAAATAAAGGAAACATGCATTAAAAGGAAACTACACTAGTGTAGATTCTTCCACTGCTAGCCAGAGATACTTTGTGAAGAAAACCAGTGAAGTGCTTTCCTTAAAGCTTTTTAAGTTATTTCAGTAGACAGGAAAAGCCCTGTAAGTTTTATTCTATGTACAGACTTTCTTGTTTATTTAGACTTATCCAGGTATCACTTAGCTAAGCACTGACCTTTCATGGAACTTAAAAGAATCGGTGTTCCCAATGCACTTGTCAAAGTGATGGAGTTCATTGTGTCAATAGTCTCCCAGGTCTTGTCATTCTCTGGGGGACTTTGCATCCCCTCCCAGAGTATCCTTGGAGTGAGGCCAGAGAGGAGCTTCAGGAAATCTGCCTAATTCTCAGATTTCATGGAAAATTGAATGGAAGACTTGAATTTATCTTAGCATTGCATATTCTCTATATAAGATTTAGTATGAAGGAAGGAAGTGTTTACATTATTTGTGACACCCCACTGGCAGACATCTTGGCTGGTCACTCTTTAACATATCATGTATTTTCTTTTTGAAGGGAGAAATGTTCTGTGTTCAACATAATTTTGGTGTTATTTTTCTCAACATCATATTGGTGTTATTCCTGCTAGTAATTTGATTGGTGCAGTTCTGATTATGAGCAATAAATATGTATAACAATATGTTGGGATTTTTATGTTGCAAGTAAACTATGTTGGAAACAAAAAAGGAAGTGAACATAGGCTGTACTTTCTGACCTCTTGTATCAAAAGTTGTCTTTTTTCCTCCTTGAGGGGAAAAAATCTATGAAACGTCTATTTTGTTGAATTTCATACTTCTTTTTGCCCAATAACAAGGATCTCAAAGAACTGACATGAATGCTTTAGAGTTTTGTTGATGAGAGGACAGAGAATTCTCTTGTCAACTTCACAAGTCTTTGAGGAATTTCTGCTCTAGGGGTGAGAAGGATAAGGGTTAGTTTGTTTTTCCAATGATGGCCTCACTACTGTAACATCAAAAACCAGATAAATTCTGCTGGAGACTTTAGAACATGTAATTTTATTAAAGCTTCAAGTAATTTAATTTTTTTTGGTGAAAATAGCATTTTGACAACAGAAACCTCTGCTGTTGTGTTTTTATTTCTTACCACAGATGAATCAAGTTTTGCTTTGTTTTCCTTTAGTTCCAGTTGACCCAAGTTTAATCATAGTAGTACAAGCCAAGGAGGATGCGTACATTCCGCGCACTGGCGTGCGCAGCCTCCAGGAGATCTGGCCGGGGTGTGAAATCAGGTATCTGGATGGAGGTCATGTCAGTGCCTACCTCTTCAAACAAGGACTTTTCAGGTAAGGTGAACAGAAAAGTTTAAAATTAAATTTTAGATTTAATCAAAATGAAAGCTTGACTGTAAATAAGTAGTACTTTCATGAATTTGTGCCTTAGTAATATTAGGCATTGATTTCCTAAAGACAGTTATGTGAATCAGTTTTATGAGTGCAGTTCTGTAGTTTTCAAAAAGTTAAATACTTGTGCTGTTGATTTTAAAATACAAGGAATTAGGAAGACTATACACACCATTTAGGAAGTCTAAGGAACAACAGAAAAGAATAACACTATATTAGGTTAATGTATGCTAACCAGTAGTTCAGTGCTATTTAAAACAGTTGCTCAAAAATTTCAAGCTATGCATGTCTCTGATGTGTTTGAGTGGAAAACTCTAAATCCATCTACGTTTTTGCTTGCATTAAAGTTGGAAAACTGTCCCACTCATTCCTGAAATGTAAATATATTACTAGATTGAAGTGAGAGATCCCAGAAATAAAGGAAGGAGAAAATACCACCTGATACCGAATTTTTATTGAACTCTGTTTTGAAATTGTGATGATAGCTTTGTAGATATATTTGTAAATATATGGAAAGATGCCACTTACATCTGCCCTTTTCCAAATGATACAAATTCTCTTCTCTTTTCCTGGTTTCAGACAAGCGATTTACGATGCGTTTGACCGCTTCCTCCAGAAATACACCATGTGATCTTTCTAATGCATTCAGACTGATCTCATTTGTAATTCAGCTTACTGGAACTCATGTTTGGAAAACAGGCCTCTTGTAGTGTTGAGCAGATGGTCACTGACTGTTGTAGGTAACAATTACCAGAAGTGGTAAAGTACCAGCATTGCTTTCATTTCAACCCAGTGCCATTCTGACACAGCTGCTTCAGCATTACCTGAGGAAAAAACAACAGCAGCATTTGTCAGTGGATGAGTGGTTCATGTACTTCATGTCCAATCAGATTGTGTGTTCCTTCAATTCTGAATAAATTCTGAATCGTGTGTCAGTAGAAAACAGACCAATCAAGTATTGGAAGAATGTAAAATGTGCTGTGGGGCTAAGCTGCTCTCTTGTGTTTAGTGTAGTTTTGGTTTGTTCCAGATACCTCGGTTACCTCTTGCTTCCTCATGGCCTTGCTGTTCCTATTGTGTTGTACCGTGGCTTTGCCAGCACTCAGCCTCTCGTGTTTGTCACTGCTTTTCTCTTCAATTATGAATTGAAAATGAGCCTTAGCAGAAGGCTCAGCACCACATCTTGCAAAGAGAGACTTTGACAATTCAAGGAAAAGTGAGAGAGAGACGTTTTCATTCAATACATCCGTGAAGTTTTCCTGCCACTGAATTAAACCGTGCCATTACAGAAGGATCATGTAGCATTCATCAGCCAGGTTCACAAAACTGGAATAAGTGAAAATCAAGTGTCTGGTAGTTAATTGTTTACATTAATTCAGTTGGATAACATAAGCTTCCAGGTTTCTTTTTCTTTTATGGAATGATAGACAAAATAGAAATATTATAATTTTACTTTCTAAGCACTGGCTGATTCTAAGCAGTTAAACTGACAGCAGATTATATGGTGCTATAAAGACCTGTTGGAAATACTTCAACAGATGTCCTTTCTAAAGTGCACTCAGCACTGATATGCAAAATACATTTGCACTGTATAATTTAAAAGATACGTGAGACTAAAGGTTATTGAAACAGTTAGTTTTGCTCCTTGTTTTTCAACACTTGTCTTTTTTAATCAGATGGAAAATAAAGAAACTTGGATTTTGAATGCATTTAAGAAAATCCAAAGTCTGTTCTTTCCTCTTTTGGGATCAAAAATGCCAACAAATTACAGTAGAATAAAAGGTTGTCATGTACCAACTGTGTGGGTATCTCCCCACATATTTTTTTTCTTGTAGTACTCTCCTATAACATTCTTTTAAAACCAATTTGCAGAGAAGTTGAAAACTGGAGCACTTCAGTATTTAGTAAAGTCCACAACCAAGATTGCTCTGAAACAAACAAAAAAATCCAGCCATTTTTCAGGATGTGTGACTTCTGCACCTTTCCAGTCAAGCACTTTTGATCTCCATGGTTACTGTAAAGGTTTTTAGCAGGCAGAGTATGGAGCAAACAAAGCTCAGTTTACAAATTCTCTTGAATTTTAGTCAGGTACACAGGACTAGTAACTGAAGAAATCATGGTTCAATTGAAAATCAGGTGTGTTCAGATAAAACAGAAGAGCAGCAATTTTGAATAACCCAAATGATGTAACATACAAATTCACTGAAAATACAGAAGAGGTTCTATTCTGTTGGAAGTTAAATTGCTTCTTTCAAGCAATTTTTCATCATTTCCTTGGACAGCGTTGGTTTTGTATACAGGGAGCCAGTGTGAAGTGACTAGCACATATAAACACCAAATATTTGGAGGGTTTGAAATGAAATATTAGTAAATTTACAAATTTAAAATGGAAGTCTTGACTATTGTACTAAAAGATTCACAGTGTTTACGAGCACATTCATCAACTAGGAGTGCTTTACCAGAGCACTGACTGCTGTTCAGCAGCTTTTGTAGCTCTCACATTTTAAATGTAATTGTGTGCTTTGTGTCCTGCTTCTGTTGCAGCTATGAGAAAGGGAGATAACTAGTGGCAAGGGAAAGGGCTTGAATAAATGCAAGAGAGAAAAGACAGATTTTGTAAAGGCCAGGAGTAAGCACAAAAAAAAATCAACTATGCTACAAAGTATAACATGCCAAAGTAAATATTTTCAAAGCGCACAATACCGGGAATTACACAACTGATGGGAACTCTGCATCCTGAGGTTGGTGTCCCGATGGTATTGCTAACAAGGTTTGACTTACCAAAAGGGCACAGAAGGATGTTTAGGCTAATAGCACTCCTGCTGTGAGAGTGTCTTTGGGGACAAATGCTGCTCCTGGTTCTGAGAGTGTCTTTTGGGACAAGCAGTGAAAGACTGGCTTCTGACCAGAATAAGGAATCACACTTTGCTCAGTAACTGAAGTTGCCAAATGTGAAAGCCCAGTAAGCATTATTTAAGAAATTTCTCAGGTTAGAATAACAAAAAAAAAAAGAAAAATGAGCTCAGTGGTCTGTTTCTGCCAGTTATCAGACATAGGGAGCTGGTCTGTGAAGGGGGTAGTCTTGCTGTGTATGTGTTTTTAACCCTTGAAAAATCGACTTTTTAAATCATATTTTAAGGTTAAATTCTAAGAAAGTATAAATAATCAATTTTGATGTTAAATGAGAATGTGGTTTTAATCCAGGAGTTGCATGAGAGAAATATTGTAATAAGGTTTCTTGTGTGTAACAGGTAAGCCATTCTGTATGTCTTAAATTTATTGTAAAACTGGCCTTGGTAATTTTTTGGTTTTAAATTTTTTCAATAAAAGTCCTAAAAATGTGTAGGTGTGAGGGTTTGGTTTTTTCGCTCTCTTGTTAACAGGTGTTCAAAATGCATCCCACTGTTATCCTGTAATCCCTTCTGTTCCTACTAGAGCTGTAGCACGAGGAGAGCGGGTAATCTTCAGGACATGATAAAAGCTTCACACAACAAACACTGATGTTGCTTTGATGTTTTTCTACATGCCTAGAAACCTGGTAAAGAAAATAAGCTTGTATCAGCTAATTAAGATACCACTGTGATTCCAGTTTTACACTTGCCAGTGCGGGACATATCTAATAATGGAGCTGTTTCTAATTCTTTCTCCAAGGCCAATAAAACTCCCCAAATAACTCAAAAGGAGCCACTCAGGAATATATATATATATATTTTTTTTTTCTTCAGCAAGGATAGATCACTTGTGTTTTATTACTCCAAAAAGTCTGCAGAAAGGAAACACTATATGAAGGAATGGAGTCTTGCTGCTTTTTCTTACTTCTTGAATATTTTATTATTTACATTTGCTTCTTGAATTCTTTCTTACCTCTGGAATGTCAAATGCCTGTAATGGAGATACTCTGTGAACAGTAGAAAAGTGAAAATCCTTGGATCCTCAGAATACTGCTTTTGCTTGATAGCTGCTAACACTTTGAGGCAGGTTTGTTTCTGGTTTGTTTTTTTTTTTTTGGTTTGGTGTGTTTTGTTTTTTTTTTTTGCTTGTTTTATCTTAATTGTTTCTGTCTTGTGGGTTTTTTTGGATTTTTTTTTTTAAATGTTACTCTGAATTGCAATTGGTTGGGCAGGGGAGTTTCTTTATCTCAGACCGTCAGGTTCCCTGCCAGCATGGCAGTAGTGATAAGTTACACAGTATGGAAAGGAGCTTTTTGTAGCCATGTAATTCCTCCTGAATTTTTACCCTATAGGAGTAAAATGCTGCTATTCCATGCAGTCCTGGAATTTGCAGTGTTCCTTGGTAGGCTTGGTTGCTTCTACACCAGATAAAACATGAGCATTAAAACAGAAATAAGAATTGTTCTTCTCTTGGTTTCATTTGGTGTAAATAAGATGCTTTTCCAAACATGAGCATTTTAAGTACTGTGTTCCCGAAGGAAGGAGAGTTTTGCCTGAGGAGCCTGACTCGCACTGCTAGAAAGTAACAAGGAGGATGATACAAGTGGACAACATGTGAAGGATGATCCTAGCAACTGTAAAAGCTTTTAGTATCCTCTTCAGCCCCAGTCCATCCAACAAAATCTGCAGGAAGCTCCCCCCTGCAGAGTTAGCAAAGCAAGTATGGACAAACACTTCTCAGGTGCCACGTAACTGACCAACTTTAGTGCTTTTCTGCCCCCCGCGTAATTCGCCTTTAATTATTTTCCTGCTTTTTTCCTGCTCTGTTCAGGTTCCTGCGCTGTAGTATTCCTGAAAACCCAGCTGGCCTACTCCTCTGCTTCCTTATCTTCTAAATCTTGTATGGGAAAAAGAGGAAACAAGAGTTTAATCCTATTCTTACCTGTGACTTAGGTAGGGCCTCTTTACTTTCATATCACTCTTAACTTCTGCTTAACTTCAGAGCTCGGGAGACCAAATAAAAGAAAATGGAAACTGTTTTAGTATGACTAACTCTCCTTTTTTCAGGAATGTATGCAGTCAGCACCTCCTTGATTAGTAAATCTATGGCATCCAAAAAAAAAAAAATCAAATTCTTGGTATCAAAGAAAAATGCCTCTAAGGGTTTGAAGATTTGCTGTAATTTTAATCATTCTACCCTTTTTTTGGTCTTTATTGATACAAATTTTAAAAGAAAATGCATGTCACTTTCGGTACAAAAGGTGCTTAGAAGCAGAAATTACGTTTTCCTCTATCTATGAAAATTCCTCTAATGTTTGGAACTGAAATCTGCAATTACAGGAATGCGCATTAACACGTATATGTGGTTTGCTCCTTGCCACGTAACAATTGTAGCAGATGTTTTAATTCCAAGCCTTCACCACAGCAGGTCATTAATTTCCAAAGATCTTGAACAAAGCAGCAGGCTCCTGGGGTTTGCTTTGAGGTAAGCCCACACTTCCACCAGGTGATCTGATCTGCTACTACTGGACACACAGTTCCAGAATAATCCTCAAAATGTTTCAGTGTCTGAAGTTTCAGCTGCCGTGGGAATTTGTTGAGTTTTTGGTTGATCTGTGGTGGATTTTTTTCCTGATGAAGAGGTGAAACTCCACACGATCTCATTAGAGCGGAGAACAACATTACCCTGAACAGAACATATTTTACTGCTGCAAAACCCAGGAAATTTGTTTATTTGTGACACTACTTCAAAACTATTTGACCAGCTTTACAGAGGCCTATTTGGGAATTTGCTGAGTTCATTAAAGAAGTGTTGGCATTATTTTTTTGGAACACCTTCTGTAAGAAAGGGAGTAAGACGTGGCTGAGGGATGAATGAAAGAAATGGGAGAGGAGCGGGTGTCTTAAGGTGTAATCAAGGAGAATTGTGGGAGCACTAGGAGCTGGGAAACAGGGAAAAGAGCAAATAATGTCGCGCTGCCGTGGCTTTCCTCATCCTGTGACCGGAGCGCTTGTGGGATAACGCGGCGGCAGGAGTGCGGGTATAACCAGTGAGCGTGGAATGAGCACACGTGCTACTGAGAGACGATTTTCTGGGGGATTTTTGGCAGAAAGTAGAAAGGCGGAGGTTGTGATGGCAGAGGTACCTGGCTGTTGGAAGGCTTAAAAGATACGGGATTCCCTCGCTGCTGGGACCTCAAGGATGCCCTCCTGCGCCTGTCGAGCACGTTCTCGAGGCTGCGGCCCGGGGAGTCCCCTTCTCACCAACGAGACGCGCTCACCCTCCTGCTCACCATAGCCAGCCCCTCCCCGCGCCGTGCAGGTGCGGACGAGGCCTGCAGAGCCGAAATGTCCGAAAGGCCCTGGAAAGCCTCCCGGCCGCGTGAGGTCACGGCGCACGGGAGAGCCCCGGGTCCCTCCCCCGCGCGGGCGGGGCCGGGGCAGCGCGCCCGGAGCGCCGCCCGTCCCTCCGCAGGCGGCGGCGGCGGCCCCGGCGGGTCGCGGTCGCTGTCGCTGGCTCGGCGCTCCGCCGTCCCTCCGAGCGGCCGCAGGGCAGCAGGGAGCCGGCAGCGCTCGGCCCGGCCCGGCCGGGGGGCACTGGCAGCGGCTGCGGGGCGGGGCGGCGAGGAGAGGAGGCGGGTTCCCCTTCCCCCGCCGCGGGCTCCTCGCCTCGGCCGCCCCGGCTGCGGCCCCTCCGGCGGGCGCACGGCCGGGCATGTCCGCGGCGCAGGTGTCGGAGCGGCGGGGCTGGGGGGCGGCCCAGGAGCCCCGGCAGCCCGAGCCCGGCTCGCCCCGCGGGGAGGAGGCGGCGGAGGAGGGCGGCCGGAGCAGGGAAGCCCCGGCGCCCAAGGAGAACGCGTGGACGCGGCGCAGAGCCCGGCGGGACAGCCCTTCCCCGCCCGCGGGGCCGGACGGGCGGCTCGGACCGCAGGAGCCAGGTGCGGGGCCGGGAGCGTGTGCGCGGCGCCTCGATGGCATCGGGGTGGTTTTGGTTTTGTTTTTTTTGTTTTTTTTTTTTTTTTCTTTTTTAGGAAGGAAGGAAAAGCGCGTGTTTGTCGGCGGCCGCGGAGCCGGGCCCGTGCGCAGCGCCGGGCCGGGCGCGCCGGGTTTGACATACATGGGCACAGGAGGCAGCGCTCCGGGAGGGGGACGCGGCCGCGGACAGCAGCGCCGGGCTGGCCGCAGGTCCCGGGGCTTGCGAGTGGCCACCTGGGCCCGGCGGTGACCTCCGGCCGGCCCCTGGCGCTGGCAGAGAGGGCTGTTCGCCCACTCGTCTCGCTTAGCCTCCTTTAGAAGCGCCGCTTTGCCGCAGCTCTTTTTTGGCTAATTATGTAGCAAGGCCTTCGGAAGGATCCGTTACTTGGGTTTGGTTCCCGGAATGGGGTTGCCGAGGCTCTGAGCATGGCAGGAGCAGGCGATTCGCTCGCTGTTGGGATTTGGTGTGCTTACACAGGGAGAGTAGCCACGGGATAATTTCCTGGCCTTAAATCACTACACGTAAGATAAAGCTGGTTTATAGGCACCAGACCGACTGAACGCGCATATGGCTTTACAAAGCTGGTCGTCAAGGACCTAACTTAAAATTGCCAGGCTTTATGCTTAGGCTAGCAAAGTGTTCCTAGAAGTTTGCAGCTTCTTGGAGTATTGTTCTTGGCTGCAAGTAAACTGCTGACCTCAAAATGAATACTTCAGCCAGTGCTTCCAGAGAATTTCAATCTCAGCACTCGCTCCCGAGGGCACCTGGCAAACCTTTTTTGTGATCTCACAGCCACTTTTATCCTTGAATTAAACATGTACTTCCTTGACAAAGAGAAATATATAATTTACAGTTTCAAGCATACAGGTCATACAAACGGAGACCACATTCCAGACCGCAAAATTTCTACTTTGCTGAAGAGCAGAACTTTTGGCAACGTGCATCCCCGTCTTTATTATCTGGACTGTTTTGTTTACGTGTACTGACGCGCTCCTAAGTACCTGTTTGTGCCGGGCTTCCAAAATGCGTGTGGCTGGGCAGCAGCTCGTGGCCCGCTTCATGCATGAAGGGCACTTGTCACTTGTTTGCCTTGCTGTGGCAGGAATAACAGCAGTGCTGCATCAGAAGCAGTGGGAAAGCTGCTTTTGTCGCGTTAGCACCTTGTGTGCTTCACCTCTGCAAAGTTTGCTTTTCCAGCAAAGATAAAGCACGCAAATAATTGTTGAAGGAAGGAGGAGGAGGCAGGAAGGCAGTGCGTTCACACACTGTGCGCATTGTCTGCTTCATTTCGTGATTTTGGAGAGCCTTATATTGTTTTTCTCCTGCAAGAAGTTGTGCTTACCATTCATGGAATTAATAATTAAACTGAGGAGTTGTACTAGAGCATAATTTTTCATGGGCAGGTGTATAACTGAGCAAATAAGGGAGTCAGTGTTGCTGGCAGTGGCACTGGTGAAGAACACACAGCAGGGTGTGTGTTTTGGTTTGGCCACCACCAGAAGCACCGTGAGGAAGCCACCATTCTTACCCTTGTAAAAGGCAAAGCAGCTGATCCTTCCTGGCTCTTTGGAGGAAGAAATTGCCATGTGCCTCCACCCGCAACAAGGGATGCATTTTGAAGAAACTAATTGCACGTTGGCAGGATGAAATCTGTCACACTAGGCCCTTATGAATGTTGTAGTATGGAAATTAGTCATGTGAAATAATAAGTGGATGAGCAGAAATACTACTGGGATGGAATGTAGAACTATCCGTAAAGAGGATAATAAAGTGTAAAAGTATCTCACATCAAAGCAGTGACTGGATCCTGTTAGACTTGTTGATCCTGGCGTAATTTGTTAAAAGTTTCCTGAGACGTGCACCTATGGTGTGTTCAGTGATAGTTACAGACTTGAGAAAATTGGTTCCAGCCTGTCATCTTTGGACTTTCAATTTATCATGGGATTGGTTTGTGATAGAGGCAAACCTGTCTCTTGTTACTGAAACAAACTGTTAATGTTGCCTGATACTACCAGGAAAGCGTAAAAATTTGGCAGAAGAATTGGGTCCAAGCGTTGTTACTACAACTGATTATATTTTTGTCTCAGGTACCTTAGTAGTTTTTAGTCATCTCACTACGCCTAACACCCAATGCAAACATATCTGAACTTTTCATGGTTGTGTTTGTTACCGCAGTTCAGTGTTTCTGACCAAGCCTTTCACTAAACTTAGCTTCTAAGCTGAATAACTTCAGAATTACTTCAGAGGCTACTTCTACATCCTCATCTGCTTTTAAGTTGTGGGGAAAGACTCGTTTCAGGTATAAAATTGCTAGTGAAATTAATAGGCTTCTCTCTAGTTCAGGAAGAATTGTTTCCCTGAGAGAAGTGGTTAAGCTTTGGAACACGCTGCCCGGTGGAGTGTCAGTCCCTGGGGAGGTTCAAGAAATCACTCGGTGCCAGGTTTTAGTTGACAAGGTGGTGTTTGTTCAAAGGTTGGTCTTGATGATCTTGGAGGTCTTTTCTAACCTTAATGATTCCTTAGGTCTAATCCTGGTGATGGTGGCCAGGGGGAGTGAACTTTAGTGGAGGCTGCCAGGTGATGAAGGGGGCAGTGGTGTGCCTCCCTCCCCTTGTTAGTGCCAAGCCAATGTATTGCAGTAAGTCCTCACTTCTTTAGGTTCAAACTGTGAGTTACCCATCCTCCACATAAATAATTTGCCAAGAATTGAGTGGTTAAAATAACTTTATTTCAAAACTTCTCCCACCTCTTTGTATGAAGCCTTTGGTACTGCCCTTTTTGTGAGGCTGCAAAAAGGGAATCTGAATGACAAGTTCTCAAATCTTTGTGTGATTTGTATAGCTGATGTGGGTCTCCAATGACTTATTAGATGATGATTCAAAAATTGTTCATGAAATTAATGAAAATATTCAGTGAAGCAAAATATTTGTGCTGCTGAAGTGGTTGAAGTGAGTTTGCCTACTAGCATGTGCTTGAATGATGTAGCTAATTAAGTGCACACTTAATTCTTTTATTTTGTGCTTATTGTGTTTATTTCTGGGCATCAAAGAATACATTTTATCTGTTTGGTATTTTGGTAGCAGAACCATTTCACTGTAGTGCTATTGTATAAGTCAATTTGCTTTAGTCTGACAGCAAACAGGTTGTAAAGGTACAGTTTAGTGATGATACACTATGTTGCTAGGAATAGCAAACCTTAGATGAGTCAATTCATAAATTATCTGATTGTCAGGTTTTTTTATCAGGGTGTATTTAAGGCAGGTGTTCTCATTAGTTCTTAGGAATTTATGGAGTGTTTTAATAGCAGCATCTAAAAATTATTCAAAGCATTATCAGAAGTTTCAGCATTGACAACTTCCCCAACCCTAAAGGGATTAAAAATGTTATCCTTATAAAGCTGCTGCCTGTATTTTAGCTGTACATAACAGCATGTGTAATTTTGTCTGGGGTTTTTGCTTCTAAACTGGAGACCTGTTATGAAACTGAAACTCACCTCTCCGTGCTATGGCATATGCTACATTTAACCATGAAAACTTTGGTGGAAATTGAGTCACACGTTGCAGTTTTCTATGAAGAAGCTAAGAAAAGCATGAACTGGGAAATTAAATATAAGGAAAATAAATAGCATAATGGTGAATCAGTAATCTGTTGTGGATTCCCCCTCCCCCTAATGCTTGCTGTATTGCAAAATTGATGGGTTTTGAGCATAAATAGGTGGAAGGATGCAGGTGTCATAAGTTGGTTAATTGCCTTGGTTAATTGTTCAAATAGTGTCGAGATTGACAATCTAACGTAGTTTTTGCTATAAAATGCTATAACTCTTGTAGGGCAGAATGTTAGGATAGTGATTAGGATTTATTTTTTTATTGTTTTGCAGAATCTCTGCTCTAAGTTCATGCTCTGGATTTAAATTACTGATATTCTTCAAGGGATAATTTTTGTTGCATTTGCAATACTTCATCTGTTAAAAAAATAGATTTAAGCATAGCTTGCCTTCTTTAAAAATGGAATATACTGTCAGGTCTCCAACTGAGCATTGAAAGGAAAATACTGTACAAGTTCAACACGCAGGCTCCAGTTAAGTTTTGAAGAGCTGGGTGATTTTATCTGCTCCCTGAAGCACTTCTGGTATTTATGTGATGCTGTTCTTTCACAAAAGGGAACACACGTGCAGTCCAAGTAAAAATAAAACCTGAATATTGTCTAGAGACCCTCACAGCATTAACAGTGTTTGTATCAAAAATCAGACTGCATTCCACCTATATTTAGAGATTTTGCTTTCAGAAGAAATTGGCAATATCATCCGCCCCTTTCCATCAGAAAAAATTACTTGCTGACTATTTATTTGCAGAGCTTCAGACCATCCTTTCTGAAGTCCTATTACTTGTGATCCTGTTGTCTTGTAATCCTGTTGTCATTGTGACCAGGGGTATCTTGGTGAGAGCTCTTATGTACAAACTTTGCTCCTCAGCCATCCAGTCTGCTTTTCTTTCTCTGTTGCCATTGTCCCAGAGGATTGCTGCAGTTTTGGTGGTTCCAAAATCCATCTTTCACTTTCCAGACGTGCTGTTCCGTTTATCTTGACATGCTGCACGTGGCATGTTTGTGCAGCCTTGTGTTTGTGCAGGAAGTGCCTCCTGCTAGGATGTGATCTGTCAGGAGACTTGGAAGAACCATAATAAAAATGTTTTCCTGTGAATGCCACCTCGACTGCATGGAGTTTGGTGATTTAAAGATGATCATTGGCAATCAAACTGCCTCATCCTTGAGGCGGTTACAATTCATACATTTATTTATTTCTCCCACACCCTCAAGACTCCAAAACCCAGCGAGTAAAATCATTGAAGATCAGTGAGTTCTTTTATCGACACAGCATGCCACTAATGAACAGGTTCCTTGTAGCATGTCACAGAATAAACCATTTTAATGCAGTTGTGTTGGAACTAACAAGTGGAATAGTTTATTTGGAAGGCCTTGTTGGGTTCTGCTGAAATGAAAGATGCCATTTTGGGGTACCCAACACTGTTATGGGATGTTAAACCAAACCCCAGAGTGATGTTAAGCAGAGAGCTTTTATCTGAACACGTGTTTTTGCCTGAATGGTGTCTCTAGGCCTGTTCATGGCAACAGAGCAGGTGTGACCTGGGTAAAACCTTTCAGTCATCTCATGTTATGTTCTTTTACTCACCCACCCTCCTTGTTGTTTTTCCTTCCCCTTTATCTTCCCTTTCATGCTTCACACTGAAGTCCAGCTCCCACGTGATAAGCCCCAGAAAGCCAGGGGGACCAGTTAAATTTTAACAGGCCAGGAAGGACCTGTTAAATTTGGTTTTGAGCATGGCTCTTTTGGGAGGAGAAGGAACTTTGTGGAGGTGTTGTCAGGTAGGGAAGTAGAGAGCGAGATGAGATGAGGTCTCGAGCCCTTTGAGTTCCAAAAGGGCATCATCCACCAGGAGGTGCATTGCCTAATATTCTCTTTTTGTTTAGCTTGCAAATGCATCTTCCAAGTCTTGGATTACTCCATTCAGATAAGAGGGATTCCTTAAAACGAGTTGGGTCTCATTCTGCTCAATTCAGATAGCCTCTCCTGCCGCCTAGAATAAATTATATCCCATGACTAAGGGCAGCAACAACGAGCCTTGCGCTTCTGAGCGCCTCGCTACGCCCTGCTGACACACAGAGCAGAAGTTCTGGCAGAACAGTCCTTCAGCAGCAATTTAAGTAAAAGTGCTGTGAGATGGAAAAAGGGCTTCAGTCAGGTAATTGGGCACAGACGTGTGTTTACAGCCACGCCGTGGCCGCTCGGTTTACCTGCACGGGTAATTGGCACTTCTCCTGGAGAGAATTACAAATTTGTTTGCTGCTCCACCCCTGCAGTCGTTTGTCTTGTTTTGTAAAAGGGCAATTAGTTTACTAGTGAGTGGCAAGTGAGAATTAGGGTTACACGGTCACTGTGTGTTTCTTAAAGCTCTCAGTCTGAAGTTAATTGAGATGTGTGTTTTGTCTTTGTTTTAAAAAGCAGATCTGTAGGAGAGGCAAAAACCTGCTGGCAAATGGTGGTCAGGATTCACTGGATTCGTGTCTGTTGAGATGTCCAAGTTGTGCAAAGCACACACATGAAATTCGTAATTTATGTGGCTATAAGTGATATTAAAATTTAGGCTGGAATGTGGAGTAAGCCTTACTTTGTGCTTGTAACGTTTGCTGTGTATTCCAGGAAGCAGACAGAGAGGCTTTCCAGAGTCACTGGGGCACAAGGGTGGGGTTCCCAGTGTGGAGCCGTGATAAGGGAGATTAGTCACTGGATGTGAAAGAGATAAGGGCTGAGGAGGTGATGTTATCCCCGTATAAAATAATCCACTTGTGATTTCAGACACGTTCGGTGTTTCAAGCTTGTCTTGCAATAAAACACCGAATAAGAAGTTTCAAGGAATGGCTGTGACTCCCATCTGTATGGGAAGGCATGCACTGGGAGAGCCAGGGCTTCACAGAAGAAATTAAGAGATGGTTTCCTCTTGCACAGGAGATCAGATGGGATCATTATTATAATGTTTAGGCTTTGACTAAGTAGTAGTTTTCATATCTTCCTTTGTTTGTTTTGTTTTGTTTTTGTTTTTTTACTTTGGTTTGATTTTGAGCTATATAGCTAAACTCTATTTGGCATCTGAGTAATTACTTATAAAAGAAAATTACTAGGAATTTGGGAATATGTAATTGTTTCTATGTTTATTTTTTTTCCTTACTTGCATAATTATAGATTTCATACATTCTGCCTTATAAGTATAGCTTTTAATAGGAGAACTTATTGAATGTGTATCAGGGGTTTTCTTTGCCACTTGTTAGGTTAAAATACCAGCATTTTGACATAGCCTTGACCTTCTTAGTTGAAAGAAACACTCAAATAGAGCAAGGCAGCATCTTGTTCACCTGGTTTGAAAGAAGATTTGCACTTGTTATGAACGTGAGTTTTCAGTGTCATGTACTATTAGTGACTTTATTCACTAAAAGAAAGTTCATTGACTTTGATATCAAGCCCTCAGGAACACTTTGGTGTAGTGTGATAGAGCATGGCAGAGTTGTTAACACACACCTGCCTTACTCATTTAAAGTGCAGCCTAATTCTTCACCTGAAAATGTTTTTCTTCCTTTTCAGAACTACAAAATTCCACTAAAGTGATAAAAGCAGGGAAACCCAGGACAAGAAAAAGCAGCAAGGTTTGTATTTTTGCCTGTAAATATTCAGCATTATAAATAGGTGATACTGCTCTAATAGAAAGATGGAAGGTATTTTGGAGTTCCAACCACAAGTGTTATGTTATGCCTTGGCAATAGACAATTTTGAACACAGAGACAAATTAAAAAAAAAAAGGAAATTAAAATTATGAGAGTTGCTAAATTGGTATATGCACAAGGGATAAAGAAAGGCATTTTCTTTAAAAAATCAGTGGGATTGCATAAAAATGTGAAGGGGCTGCAAAGAAACAGCATCACTTTGAGCACAAGTGATGTTAGATTGGTTTTGGAAATCCTCCTTGCACCTTATGTGATGAGCGTCCTTTATGTGCATAAAATTACCACTATGACAACAGGAGACACAGAGTCCTTTTATTGAAACATTAACTTCCTAAAATTTTGTACATCCACCACTTTTTAGGTTGGTTAATAGCTGCCAAAGTTTTCTAAAAAGTACAAGCCTTGAGCAGTAGATAGCTTTAAATCACATATGTGTAAGACAACATTCAATCTGACAATTGTTTGTTGTGAGCTCAAATATCTTTCAAAAGTTGTGTGTTTGTTTTCTGTTGTATTTCTTGGTTTTTTTTAAGAATTGCTACTTTTAACAGCTCTGCTCCTGGGGGTACTCTGGCTCTCTGAGCCATGACTGACATCTTCCCTGTGTTAATAAGGGCTAAATCAATCAAGGAAGGAACATAAACTGTTTGTCACCTTTGCAGGCTGATGATTTGGGCGATATCACAAGCTGGCCGACCCCGAGCGAAATAGCAAACAATGAAGTAAGTGTCCTTTGTCATCCTCAGGATTTTTTCTCTTTTTTTAAACCATGTTGGCTTATCTGTTCAATACTGTTCCCCCCAGAATGTGCTTTGGGTGTTGTAGGGTTTCAGTAGAAGTTTTGTCAATAATTCAGGATACTGATGTGTGCTTAACTGACTGCACTGGTACTGGAATTTGTTAGTGGCGTGCCACGGAGATGTACATATTAAATAGTGCCTTACTTTTGAACTCCACTGTTTAAAAAGTTTCATTTACCTTTTCTGCTGTTTTCATCTGTTTATGCACAGATGAGAAGGCCTTTGGAGTTGTGAACATGCTGTCCTTTCTTGCGGCTCAGAGCGCTTTGTGCCCGTTGCCTGAACACAGTTTAGTTATTCTTAGTTATCTTATTCCTCTGATGTATTTTTCCCCTTCTGGGTTTTAAGTTAACATCTATTCTGTCAAATTATCTTCCTTTCTCTTTATCTCAAGTGATAAGTGCATAATGTGTTTTAGACCTCTCTGATGCTATTTAAAACTGGAAGAGAGCACAGATGATTGCAAATGGTGAGGTGCCATTTCATGTGCTGTAGCTCTGCAGCAGCATCCCTGTGGTGCTTTTACTGTGTTCTTGGTCAGGGAAACCACAACATTTGGGTTCAACAGCATGCATTTTGTGACTGAAAGTGTCCAAATTTATGCAGTGACTGTAAAACAAAATAACATTTGGTTTGTACAGTTTGTTTGTCTAGGGGAGGGCTTTGTGTTCACATTAATTATAGCACAGTATTGCAGTATCTACTTTCAAAGCTGTCTCCACAATATAGGAAAATTCTTTCTCTTCCGCAGAAATGTCTGCAAAACTTCCCATTTTGCAGGTAAAAATTATATCTGACGATTGAATGATTTGGGTTGGAAGGGACCTTTGAAGGTCTTCTAGTCCAGTCCCCCTGACCCAAGTGGAAGGGACATCTTCCACTTGATCAAGTGAGCTTCATCCAGGATGGCCTTGAATGTTTCCCAGGATGTCCCAGTGACATCCAACCACCTCTCTGGGCAGCCTGTGCCACTGTTTCAGCTCTCTCATCATGACAAATTTCCTCCTATACCTTGTCTGAAACTCTTTTATTTTAAGGCCATTCTCCCTTGTCCTATTGCTACGGGGCCTGCTAGAAAGTCTGTCCCCCTTTCATAATCCCCTTTTAAGCATTGAAAAAGCATGATGATGTCTCCCTGAGGCCTTCTTTTTTCCAGGCTGAACAATCCCAGCTCTCAGCTTGTCTTCCCTGGAGAGGGGCTTCAGCTCTCTCATCATCCTTGGCCTCCCCTGGGCTCTCTCCAGCAGATCCATGTTTTCATGTTGGGGGCCCCAGAGCTGGAGGCAGCACTGCAGGTGGGGTCCCACCAGGGTGGGGAAGAGAGGCAGAATCCCCTCCCTCCCTCCCAGTATTCTGTGAGCCCAGCTTTTTAAAGATAGTAAGTCTGAACAGTAGATACTAGTGAGAGTATTTCTTTCTTTTCTATAAAGTACATTTTCATGTCTGAACTCATGATGCACGCTGCCATTTTACATCTTCTCTTAAAAACCAAAAACTTTCTTAATCTAGAACCTCATTTTGTGCTCTTGCTATGTTAGCAGAAAATAAAAGTATTTTAAAAGAGTCTTGACAAAACAAGTCAATTCTTAAAGTTCAGCTTGCTGAAGAGGCTGAAAACAGGTAATAAAAAAGGAATTTTAATATCTAAAGGAAATGTGCACCTCCTGCTATCAGCAGCTGTACTGTCAGAAATAATTACCTGTGTCTCTTACAGTGTAAGACTGTAAGTCATAGTAAGAAGCCAACAAATAGAAGAGAAAAGGAGGAGAAATCCGATCAAAAAAGCAATAATGGAATCAAGGACAACCCGGAGGCAAAGCCAGATGGTCCAGCAGATAACACTAGTGAAGATGAAGCTCAGACTAATAACCAAAGGAAAAAAGGTGAGTTTAGGCACTGTGTATAATGCAGCAATGCACTGTTGATACAGCTGCATAGATTCCAGTTGAATGACTCGATAAAACTTCTCCTGCTTTGCCTGTGCTGGATGAATACAGAATATATTGCTGTCTGCATGGAAGCCTCAGCCAGGCTGCCTCCCTCAGGGTTTGGAGCATTCTGTTCAGTCAAGTGAGAATTCTGGGGGAAAAGCAGCTTGTAGCTTGTGCCCTATTGATGGTCCTTGGAGCTCTGACAATTTCTGGAAGATTTTACATTTCTGGAGACATTACTGTCTCTGGAATCTTTGCTTCCCTGGATAGGTAGCACTATGTTAATTTAACTTAATATACATATATGGGTGTGTGTGTGTTACTGCATATACACCAGCACTTCAGTTTTCATGTCTACTATTAGCTTGCACATTGAAGTGATCATTTGAAGACTAAACCAGGTTATTTCCTTCTTTTTGATCCAATCTGTTACACTAAAAATGGGAAGCAAACCTCTATCTCATTTGGTCAGGAGATTGGAATAGGCTGGAGAAGCAGCAGCAGGAGTTTCAAGATCAGCTGCTTTTTTGTCTTGCTTCCCTGCTGGTGTTTTTTCCAGATCCTAAAGATCTTTGCTGTTCAGCTTTATTAATCTTGTTATATACATATATGTATATATGCTTTTAATTTTTTCAGTCTGAGTGGAAATCTAAAGCAAAGCATTCCACGGATAAAACATGTTTTTTCTTTTCCCCCCACCACCAGTGCAGAGAAGACATCTTATGTACTTCTATTTCTTAGCCAGGAAGGATAAAGCCCACAATACCAATCAATATATTCTAGCTAAATAAATTGCTAGTGGATACTTTAGGCCAGCCTCCAAATAAAACGAAATAAAGCTTTGCTAGTAATTTTTGATGCATGTGAATGAACTTTGAATATCTTGAGATGAAAGTACAGTACCACAGCTAAATTATCAGGAAAATTTCTATGATTTGTGATTGAAATCTTTATTGTGGTAGTTAATTTTATATGTTATTTTTTACCTCAAAGTTTCATATACAAGTTGTAAAATTATATAGCAAGGAATTTGCTGTCTGTATTTAACATTGACATAGCTGTAAATTCTTGATCATGGAGCATCTAAAAAGCCATCAAATGTTTGCCTTTATTACTTATATTCGAATCTTAGGTGAGGTTGCAGTTGAGTTTCAGAAATTCTTGTTTAATGCATTTATTATTTAGTAACTTGTAATACCTTAAAATTTCAATGTTAAGCTTCTCCCGCTTTTTAAAATTTGAAATTAACTGTTGCTGTTTTACAAGGAAAATTCTGTAGAGTCTTTTCAGGAGCTGAAACTTCAAGTGTTAGTATAATTAAGAGTAATATATTAATTTTTCAAGGTAACAAGCAGAAATGGGTGCCGCTTCACTTGGACGATGTGAGGTCAGACAGTCAAGACAGAGCAGGCTCCCGAACGAGCTCCAGATTTGTGCTGGAATCAAACAAGTTAATACCTCATAACAACAGAAGGAATGAGGCAAGAAGTAAGTAGTTCTCAGTCTCTGGCTCTTGCTGTTGGTGGCAAATAAAGTGTGCTATCACATGAGCTGGCAGTTCATGCCGAAACTTAGCTCTGCCTGCAGTAGGTAAAACCTGGTGTTTATATTTGCCAGTGACCAGCTGCATGTGTATTCCTCTTCGTGGCACCCTACACAATCCTGTCCCACAATTTTACAGTACAGAAGGTTTGGAAAAAGCCTCAGAAGGTGTCTGCTCAGTCCTGCTCTGCTGCTGTTCCCACAGCTTGTTGCTACCAGAGCAGCTGCTTGTGGAGCTACACTTTGAACTCTGCTTTGGCACTTCTACTGATGTTGGTTTTTCCTTCAAGCTGGACCGAGTCCCTCAGATCCCTGACCTATTTCTCAGCACAGCTATGCAAAAAGCTCTGCTGACACCACAACTGGTGCTGCTTCTGGTCCTTGGGTGTTGTGAACACAGCTGGTTAGGCGGCAGAAATCTTAGGCCGAGTGAAAGTTGGTTGGTTTAGGTTTTAAAATTGCACACTTTGAATGTTTGCTCATTATAATAAGTACTGGGTGCTACTGACATGGAATTTATGAAGTCGTTTTAGGAACGTGGATGTAAGAGTTTGATCTGGATGTCTGAAGGATGGGTAGGGGTGGGAGGAGGATTTTTACCAGCTATCACTTCCTTCGGCAGATTTTTTTTAGGATGGTCAAATGACTGAAAACCACACACATACAGATCGTATTCTCTGTAAATTCAGTCTTATGTGACAGGACTTGAGTTTATGAGCATACACCTGTGGTTGTAGGGTTCACTAAAAATGGTTGCTAAACCAGGATTTTTAATACAGTTTTTAGTACATATCTTTAGTCAGTCCTTTGTTAAATTTAGCTTTGATGCAGTAGGGGCTGTATCCCCAGGCCTTCCTGTGGCAAAGTGGTCTCCCTGGCATCTGAAAGACTATCCACTTACAACCTGGGGAAACTTTCAGCAAAGGTGACTTTCAGCAAAGAAGTCTCTGCGAGTGTTAGGAAAAGAGAAAGAAAATGAAACCTCCTCTCACACAATTCCTCTCAAAAGTGAAGAGGGAATTTCACCTGTCCCTAAGTTTTGGGGTGGATGGAGCCCAGGTCCCTGGGTCTGGTTTGCACAGTTGCTGTTTAATGGGCAGAGTCAGGGGAGTGGTTGGCAGCTGCTGCCAGGGACAAAAGGAGTTTTCAGAGAGGCCCTGCTGCTGGATCCTGTCATCAAGAGCTGGGCTTGAGAGCACCCTCAGCCCATCTGCAGATGACCCCGAGCTGAGTGCTGCAGTGGACATGCCTGAAGGACAGGATCCCACCCCGAGGGACCTGGGCAAGCTTGGGCATTGGCCCATGGGAATCTCATGAGGTTTAACAAGACTGAGTGCTGGAGCTGCGCCTGGGTGAGAGCAATCCCTGGTATCAATCCAGGCTGGGGATGAGCAGATGGAGAGCACCCCAGCCCAGAAGCACTTGGGTTGCTGGTGGGTGAGAGGCTGGACGTGCCCCAGCCATGGCACTCACAGCCCAGAGAGCCAAATGTGTCCTGGGCTCATCCAGAGCTCCGTGGGCAGCAGGGGAGGGAGGGGATTCTGCCCTTCTGCTCTGGTGAGAGCCCACCTGGAGCACTGCATCAGCTCTGGGGTCCCAGCACAGGATGGACATGGAGCTGCTAGAATGAGTCCAGAGGAGACCAGCAAAATGATCAGAGGGATGGAGAACATCTTCTGTGAGGAAAGGCTGGGAGAACTGGGTTTGTTCTGCCTGAAAAAACAAAGGCTTTGGGGTGACCTAATGGTGGCCTTCAGTACCTGAAGGGAGCCTGCAAGGTGGAGAGAGACTACTTAAAAGGGCATGGAATGACAGAACAAGGGGGAATGGTTTTAAAATGAAAGCAAGTAGGTTTAGATTAGATATTAGGGAAAAAAAAAATACTGTGAGGGTGGTGAGGCACTGGCACAGGGTGCCCAGAGAAGCTGTGGATGCCCCATCCTTGGAAGTGTTCAAGGCCAGGTTGGATGAAGCTCTGAGCAACCTGGTCTAGTGGAAAGTGTCCCTGCCCATGGCAGGGGGGGTTGGAACCAGATGATCTTTAAGAATCCGTCCAACCCAAGCCATTCTGCAGTTCTGCGATTCCCATCTCACTCCTGTAGTGTTGGGAGTTGTCCAGAGGAGGAGACTGAACTGTCCTGATCATTCCTTCCTGCCCTGAGCTGACCACAGGTACTGTGACCTCTGAGCTGGCACCAGGGTGTCCAGCTGCTTCAGAAGCATTTGGGATTGACTGCCAGTCCATCGATTGCCTCCTTGCTGCTGACCCCTCCTGCCTGAGGGGTCCCCTCAGGCTCTGGCAGGGCTGGCAGACCTTTCCTGTTCCTCTCCTGCAGCTTTGGCTCTGGCCACCTCGGCATGGCTGTGGGTTGCCTGGGCTCAGGCTGGGAACTCTGGTGGCATAAGAGGAACCGGGATGTTTCATTGTGATTGCAGCTGTCTTGTGGTTTGTTTTTTTTTCTCTTCAAGATTGGCGTCGTGATAGAGAAAAGAGGGACGACCATGACGAGGTGTGCAGCGTGAGGAGTGAGGGTGGCAGCGTCCGAGGGTTCTCCAGAGGCAGAGGAAGGGGGAGAAGCAGAGGAAGAGGACGAGGCAGAGGAAACCCCAGCAGTATGCAAAGAAATGGATACGTGGCAAAAAACTTTCAAACTGTGGTTATAATGTTGTTGTTTGTATTTTCTAATGTCGTTACTTTATGTTCTCTTTTATGTTGAAGTGAGCTTTGACTATTCAGTTGGTTATCAAGAACTGTATGGTGAAGGAGTTGACCAAGTATTTCAGCCTGAACTTAACCCTGGTGTGATTTATTACTATGGTGACGGAACAGGAGTGCAGATGTATTCTGTGGATGAAGCACTTCTCAAGGAATATATAAAACACCAAATGTAAGTAGATTGCTTAATGTATAAATATTTTCAGAGATCTAGTTCAGACAAAATAACTCATTTCAAACAGTGTTGAATCCTTGTTATCCATGTCAAGTTGGAGATTAAGGCATTTCAGCTTAAATTTTTGAGTTAACTTTGACCGATTCTAGTGTCAGCTCGAATTTATTCACTGGTGGGATGGAAAAACTTGAGTAATGGGGAGGAGTTTTCAGGAAGCTGTTTCTGCATCTTGTGCTGTAGTCTGGCTCTAACTCGTATAACTGCTTTATTTATGGTACACAGCCCTCTTTATGTTGTCATGTAATTGAGATATGGATGTCTCTGAGCTTGTGCTTTTGAGTACTGTTGGTCTGTTTGCCTGTAAAGCTCTTCTTGGGTGATGTTCCCCCTATTTGCTCTCAATTTCACTTCGAGAAGTCTCGTTAGTTTGATGTTTTCAGTGTGTTTCACCTGAAACATGTAACAGAGAGAGAGAGAGGGTAGTTTTGCAATGATACTTGATTTTTCAGTAATCTGAAATGTTTACTTTCTTGTGTATACCATTAGGCAATGAGAAACCATCTGGAAGACTGATTATCACCAGGAGACAAGTCAAAAAGGGCCTGGAAAGCACTAGTTCATTTTAAAGAGACAGTTTCCACCACTGGCAGATATTTCATCCTCTGTACTTGCGTTTCTCTGCAATGCCTCTGTGGTGGTTTTTGATTGCCCTCATGTTCCGTACAGCAACTTGCTTATTTTATTCTCGCTTCTTTTGTTACAGTTGACGCAAAAAGGAAGAGAAAAGCCTCTTTAAAGGGCAGAAAGTATCTGACATGTGGCTATCAACTTCAAAACTTCTATTGCAGTCTTTTTTTGCTCTTGCTGCCAGGCCCCTATGAGACCTGACAGTGGACATGTACCCCCATGTCAGGATAATCGGCCTTCACTGTCCTCAGACAAGTGGGGGAGGAGCACAGCCACTCCACTGTTGGCCAGATTTCTGGGCATGCAGTGTAGAATCCAGACCTCCTAAGGTAGGACATGACGATGTCCCCCTCTGCTGAGAAAAATGTCAGTTACAGCACTGGTCACATCTGACTTCTGGGTATATTTGTATTCCCTTTTGGCACCGAGAGGTTGGCAGGTGTTGGTAGAAGACTTGGCGTGGCTGGATAACCGCAGCCATTGGTTGCTTACCTGGTGTGAACTCCTAAGGCATTTGGTTATGGAGTTTGCTTTCCATGAGAGGGAGATTCCTGAGCAGATTAAGAACAGAACTTCACTAGTTTTATTCTCTCTAGATGCAAAAAAAAAAAGAAAAAAAAAAAAAGAAAAAAAGAAAGGGTGTTTTTTTGTTTATTCCCTTCTTTAATCATGCTAATAATGATGGGAAACAGACTTTATTCATCAGTTACCTATTATTAGGCCCTAAATTGGTGTGACTTTGTCTGCCTTTCATAATTTAGCTATAAAATATTAAAGTGACTATGCCAAAGAAAGAAGTGTATAGAGAATAAAGGTACACAAAATTGTTATGTCTCAGAGTTCCTGTTGGAGTCCAAGATAAATCAGGATTTATTAAAGAAGTGAGACTGAATCCTAGTGGATGAATAAATTTTAAAAGTTTACCTGCTTAATAGAAAAAAATCTCTACTGAGTTGATGTGTAATTACAGGAAGAAACACATTACTATCAAGCGATTTATGCTTGTTCCAAGAACCAGCTTGATGTACAACAGAGTAATATTTGTGTTGCATATAAAAATATCTTCTATGTTTTTAACCACAAGCTGAAGTTGTCAGCCTGAAAAGCTTCAGTGCTTAGCAGCTCTTCATTCTGTAACATGCAGCAGAACTGTTTAAAAAGTCCTTTTGCTTTAGAAAATACACAAATAAATGTTCAACTATCAACTCAATAATAAGGAAATGGACTATGAAAAGGAAGAAGAGTAAAGCTGGAGGGAGTTTGTGTGTTTAGGTTTGTCCCTCTACTTGGAGCAAACTTGTGCATTGTCTTCATTTATCATTAATGGTCTTTCACATTCCTTTTTCTAGAGTGATGGACATCAAGTGAGGCAGTTTGAGTCAAGCTCAGTCATTGTCCCTTTCTGCTTGTGGAATTTTTAACTAGGTGAATCATTACAGGATTTTACCTTTACTGTATGATTGTAAAGGTAACACTAGTAAAATGTTGGTTTATGGCATTTGTGGTTGCCAATCTTCTAGACTGGGAGGGGAAAAGGAACGTAGCAGCTCAGAACAGTAGACAGGGTATTCTTGAAAGAAACTATCTCTTTGTGCCCAGTTGCTTCACTGATTATACTTGGCTCTGAGTAAGAGCTTAATTCTCCAAAAGCCTTGTTCTCTTCTCTGTTTGCTTTGATTTAATAGCAGTGTTTCCATTTGTCCTGTCTTGTCCAGCATTGAGACTTTAAATTCATTCTGTCTTGGAGCTGAGTGTTGGTCACAGCACAGTGCTGATACTGTCAAGGTCTCAGGGTTGAGAGGTTGCATGGGCCATTCATGTGGGAGTTGGACTTCAGGATCCTTGTGGCTCCCTTCCAGCTCAGAATATTCTCTGTGTGATTCCATATGTTTCATAGAGTGAGCTTTTGCTTCAAATTTCTTCAGCTACAAAAAAATTAGAGAAAGAAATGGCATCAAGGTGCTGCTTGAGTCAGCGATGGCATCAGAGTGGCCTGCTCTTGGAGACTTTGGCCTTGATCCCAGCTTCAGTGGAGAGAAGCTTTGTTGTTTTATTCTTTGTTGAAAGTAGAATGATCTTTATTTTACATTTGCATGTGCAGCTTTTTTCCTCAGCATTTTAATACCCTCTCATTTTCTTTTTGCGCTACCTCTATTTTTGTCACAGAATTTTAACTGCTTTCCATTAAGTCTTTCCCTACCTGCGTTTTTCTGAATGTGATGAGCAGTTAGTATTCCTTGGATGTGCTGTGTAAAATCATGGTATGATGTGTAAGCTGTATGAAAGGCCTAGATTTCAGCCATCATGTAAATCGAGGGGGTTTTCCATTCTTGTTCATAGGACGCTTTCTCATTCCCTTGTTCTGTGTGACAGATCATGATTTGAATTCCTTATTTTTTGTCTTCACTAAGTATAAAACCTCTTGACACCTGGATTGTTTCCTAGAGCAGCTTCATTGTTGAGACTTTGTCTTTCTGCTGTTTGTCCCTCGTCTCTGTGGTATTACCAGATTCCTGAAATGTCCTTCAACACCATCTATTCTCTCAGACTTTTTTCCTCCATGAGCTGTTGTGCCTTTGTGGTACAGTTTCATGCCAAATACAACATTTCTGGTTTTGTTTTCTCATCTTCCCACAAGCATGCTTGATGATTCAGGGTAAATATATCTGTGCCTCAACACTCAGATAGGATACTTAAGCCTTCCAGTGCACTGGAAACTGGGACAATAAAAGATGCAGTTCAGGATGAACTGGTACTGCTGTGTGGGATATAACTTATGCTCTGACTGTAAGCAGTGCTTGTCCTTCACCTCTATGGAGGCCAAGACAATGTGGTTCCCTTCTGTCCATGTAAGTAATGAGGGAGGGGGTGGGTGAAGGAAAACTGGAGAGTAGATTTTGCCTGTGCAAATGTACCAAGGCTTTGATTTTTACCCCTCTGTGCTGTACTGAGTCATAAGTCTGTCTTAACCTGTCGAGCATGCTTGCTGCTCTCTGGGTCTTCTGAAGAATGGTTTTGTTGATGTCAAAATATTTGGTTTTTTTAATGGAAGACTTTAACAAGGAATCTGGGTTGCTGCTTTAGGACTTCCTTTAACTGTAGAATAAGCTCAGGTTTGTATGTTTCATTCTGCAGTGAGTATTATTTCAGCACAGAAAATTTAGAGAGAGACTTCTTTCTAAGGAGAAAGATGGACCAACAAGGATTTTTGCCTGTGTCACTGATCGCCAGTTTCCGTCGGATGCAAGCTCTGACTACGAATGCTGCACTCATTTTGGAGGTACAATCATTCAAGAAGGATGTATTTGAAAAGTTGCTTGGTTAATTCTGTGCTGCCATAGCTTCATACCCTCAGAGTTATGAAATTTATGTTTGTAATAACCGGGATTCTATAAAGAGGCTATAAGTGGCCAAGTTGGTGGGTTTTTTTGGTTTTTTTTTGTTTTTGTTTTCTTTTTTCTTTTTTTGATAGTTTTTAATGTTATAATATGCTTGTCACACAGGCCCTAAAGGACAGTACAGAAGTTGAAACTGTGGATCAGAAACTAAGAAAAAGGGTTGATCCAGAAAAGTGGCCAATTCCAGGTCCTCCTCCATGCAACCTGCCTCCAACTGACTTTTCTCAGCTCATCAATTGTCCAGAATTCATACCAGGCCAAACTTTTGGCTCACATACTGGTAAAGAATTTATTTTTACAGAGACATAAGTTTAGGGCTGTCTGTCTAGCTTAGGAAGTTTGCCTCCTGATACTGATTTCATAACAGAATTTGCACTTTTGGTAATGGTTTGTTCAGCTGCTCTGCCTGCCAGCCTTGCACTTGCCAAGTCACATAGCTGATGTGAAGTAGATAAAAATGTCTCTTGTGTGTTATGGCTGTGACCATTCTCCAGAATATAGAATGGTGGACTACAGTCCTGTGGAAGTAATAATAGTAATCTTAAACAAATCCTAAAATCTGCTTCATTTTTGAGGCAGCTGAAAGTTTGCTCTTTATTTGGGGCACCCTTGTTTTGGATGGGAAACTCATTCCCATTTTTAATAGGGAGATGCATTTGTTTGCTGACAACCCTTGGCAAGGGAGTCTTTTTGTAAAATGTTGGCTGGAATTAAATGGGAAGAATGAAGAGGGAGTTAGGCACCCATCCACAGAGCTAGAGAATGACACGGAGAAAACACAGTCCTAATGATGCTGCTCTTTTTTTTCTCCTCAACAACATGTAATGTCTCACTGTGGCTATGAAGAAACTTTCCATGGAAATAAATTCTTAGAATTGATTTTATTCTGAAATGTTGAGTGAACTGTGAAAAGCTGTCTCTTAAAAATGAAAAATTTTTTGATCAGTGTCATGCTTGTCCAGAGAGGTAGAAAAATAGTAGCTATGGTTAAAAGAAAGGGCAGTGAAAACAATTGCAAAACAAGCAAAATAGGACCTAAGCAATCCACAACAGGAGCTGAACTACTGTTTTCTACTGCTAGAGTCTGCACCAAGTTCTCCAAGAGTGGGAAGCCCACTGAGTCCAAAGGAAAATGCTGAATCAAGTAATTTTCAGACAATGTCTAAAGGACTGTCTACAAGTTTGCCTGATTTGGACTCTGAGCCTTGGATAGAAGTGAAGAAGAGGCACCGTGCATCCACTGTCAAGCTAAAGGTAAAACCAAAAACCTTTATGTTACATTTAAATAAACAAATGCAGAAACAACTTTGAGGTTACACTGTAAACCAAGGTTTAAACATATTAACATATGTGGTGTTTGAGAATGCAATGAAGTTTGGAAAATCATTATCCAATTCAAATATAAAATCTTTTCCAACTTAGGAGACTGTTCCTATACCTGATCAAACACCAGATCAACACCAGTCACCCCCACCTCCAGAGGAACAAGAACAGGAAGAACTTGAATTTCTGTTTGATGAAGAGATGGAACAAAATCAGTGTCGGAAGAATAAATTTACTGATTGGTCAGACAGTGATTCTGATTATGAAATTGATGATCAGGATGTAAACAAGATTTTAATTGTAACACAGACACCACCATATGTGAAAAAACATCCTTGTGGAGACCGCGCTGGCAACCGTGTGTGCCGTGCAAAAATGACATCAGAACTTGCTAAAGTCATTAATGATGGCTTATACTACTACGAACAGGATTTGTGGATGGATCAGAGTGAAAATGATGCCATGATGAAGGTAATTCTCTTTAATTTTTGACTTGAAAACCATGCCTGTCTAAACAGTTCCCAAATTAATTTCAGCCTTCTGCTATGTAGTTGTAAAATGCTACAGAAAAGTGACAGTAATTTGCAGGCCTGCTGAATTGTCTTTACAGCTGAAAGCAAACCCAAGCTTTTCATGCCACAGACTTGACCAAAAACAGTGAATGAATATTTTTTGTAAGGTTTTGGAGATGGTTCAAGCTTTCCAGTGTTTTCTTGTTCTATGAGTAGTTTGTTTCATAACAGATGCAAACCCCTGCCCAGAGGGGAAGGGGGTACGTGTCAGACATGAGATGATGAGAGGGAGGTAATACGGTGATTTTAAAGTAGTTTTATATTAAGGTTCTGTTTGCCTTGTAGTTTGTTAGAACAATAATTAGAATGATGTTACCTAAACACTGAGTGGTGAGGGAAAGGGGCTGCTTCTGTGCACAAAAAGGGGGAATTGGCTTCATGGACAAATGGAGCATGTTTGTACAAAACCAAGATGACAAAGGTGGAAATGGTTGTTGAGAATAAGAGCAAGAGATTGAGGTAGCATTTAGAATACGGATTAGAATGGACCAAGAATAACAGCAAACAGGAAGAGGGTAGTGAGAAATAGCAAACTGCAAGAGAGAATATTTCCTTTTTTGTTGCTGTTACAACAAAATGTTAGACTTCATAATGATTTGACGGTATTTTTCACACACAGTATGCACATGTCCCACCTGAGAAGGCATGTGTCACTTGTGTGTCAATTCTGGCTTATTTTCTCTTCATGAAATGCATCTGTTTCTCAAGATGGTATCTATTACCCTGCTTTGCATTTACAATTTGCTTTCTCTAATCCAGCAAGAGATTGAGAACTTCAAGAAGCTCAACCTCATTAATAGGGATGAATTTGTTAGTCTTGCACCAGAAACTGCTGATCCAACCCAAGAAGTTCCTCCAAGACCTCCAGGGTTACAGAAAGGTAAGTATGAAAGTATTTGTTTTTTAGAATCTCTGTGATAAAGAACAACTCTGTAGGTGTTCTGATTCTTTCTGCCTGTGCAGTATTTTAATTTTGGTTCAGTCAGCAGTCTGAGGGGGCTTTTTCTTTGCTAATTTTTCAAATTGTCAGCTGTTCATGGGTAGCGTGGTTTCAGCTGAATGACAAGAAGCTGGCGCTTGTTCTGCTTTGTTGTCACTCTCCACCAGCACCAGGTGCTCTTTGTGTGACTTGGAATTTATAATGTGTAAAGTTGAACCGAAACGTTTTATAGAAACCAGCATTTTTTATGGGATACAGGGATGGAAGGAAATGAGATTAGAAGAATTTACTACTTGTACCATACCATTACTGAGCAGTCACAACATCCATATCTTATCTCTTGTGGTATTTCTGATACAGTACTACTAACAATTACTGGGTCGCATGCTAATAGCATCTCTAAAGCAGCTCAGTAAAACCACCTCACTTTCTCCTTCCTGCCTCTATATTTAGCAGAGGAGCTGACCTGTAATTTCCTAAGTACTGAAGTACCTCCAACAGCAGGAATGGCTCGATCACTGCCAACAGCAGTCCCAGATTCCCCCCGTTTCCACCCTGGCTTCGTCCCACGAACACCTCGCACCCCCAGGCTCCAGGATCCCAACAAAACACCCAGGTTCTACCCTGTTGTTAAAGAAACACGATCCTTTGATGTAAAGGTAAATGGAAAAACATGTTTAAAAAAAACCCCAAAACAGCAAAAGCCTGTGAAACTCATGTTTGTGCATAGTTTAATAAGAATTAAAAGGCAAAAAATTAAATGCTTGTATTCCTATTGCTTAATTCCAAAATATTTACCATATTCCCTTTTTTATTTCTATTGAACACTTTTTGAGTCTTCTTCCTTGAAAGTAATTTCTAAAAGAAGTGTAGTGCTTAAGATTTTTTATTAGTTACATAAGACTAATCTTCAGGTTATGAAACTGTGGTATTGTGACTTTACAGCTTGTTAGATAACAGAATGGAAAACTTTTAGATCTCTGTTTTAAAAGGGAGAGAATGAGTGAAGTCAAATTAGGGAAATAAATCCTTCATTTACTTTCTTAGACTCCAAGAAAAAGAAAAACGCGCCACAGTACAAATCCTCCCTTAGAATGCCATGTTGGTTGGGTGATGGATTCCAGAGACCACAGGCCAAGAACTTCCTCTGTGAGGTAATTGTTGCTGTTATTCAAAATTTATTTGCATAAAATAGTGAGATAGTTCTCACTACTAATGGAGAAGCTAGCTATAAAAGGCAATTTATAAATTTATAAATACAATAGAAGCAAGAAAAGAATAATCAAGGAAGACAAAAATATGGAACACAGAGCTGTCTGGAAACAAGCTAGGCAGATTGGTGTTCACAGTGTTGTTTGATCCGTGACACAGCAGCAGTAATGTTACTCGAGGCACTGATGTTCACTTCAGTGGTCATTTAAAGACAAGCAGGACATCAATGTTTAATTATTGTTATCCAAAACTGTTTTATTTTCAACATATTAGCACAAAATCTGATTTTCTTGAGGTGCACCCAAACCCAGATGCACTGCAGCAGTTCCCAAGTGACCGTACTTCAGCTCTTGCATAGGTCAGGGTGGCAGAAAAGCAGAAAAGCTCTTTTTACAGGGCAGAAATATGTTGGATTTTTTCTCCAGCAGTTCCAATGCCTCACCTTCAGAAGGAGCTCCACTGGCAGGTTACGGCTGTACTCCAAATTCTCTTCCCAAATTCCAGCACCCATCTCACGAACTGTTAAAGGAAAATGGCTTTACTCAGCAGGTGTACCACAAATACCGGCGGAGGTGTTTAACAGGTAAGCTGCTCCATGCATTTCCTAAAATTTTTAGAAGCTTCCAGGTGTTGTCTGATACCAGTTTTCTTCCCATTGTTCCTCATCCTTACTTTTTCTTGGGAAAGGCAAGCAAAATTTATTTGGTGCCTGTTTTAGGAACCTTACTTTCCATTTAACTTTACATTCCCTGACAAAAAAATCACCCTCAAATTTGAACTGAAGTTACCAGAAGATCCTGGCGTGTTTTTCTCTAAAGGCAATGCACTTTAAAATATTCTGGTGAAAAATTAAAATAGTGGTTTTGTTCTTCCCTTTCTTTTTTTCCTTCCAGAGAGGAAACGGTTGGGAATTGGCCAGTCCCAAGAAATGAACACACTTTTTCGTTTCTGGTCCTTTTTTCTGAGAGATCACTTCAATAAGAAAATGTATGAAGAATTCAAACAGCTTGCTCTAGAGGATGCAAAAGAACACTACAGGTATTTTTTCCCATTCCTTTTAAGGACTGTGAAGTTTACATACATCTGCAGTGAACATTTTTAGTACTGCCTTTGACTTTTTGTGAATCTTTAAAATAGCAGTGTGTGTAAGTTATTTTAATAGGAAAAAAACAGTATATAGTTGTGCTTTGCAGATGAACAGCTGACTGTGCAGCGTTTCCTGACCTGTAATGAGTTCTGAATTCTACATTAACTTGTTGACCATGTCGAGTGAGCTCTGTACTAACACTCCTCAGATTCTTCCTACTGTAGGTGAAGACATTCTTAACCTCATTTTACTTCTTCAAACTGGTTCCTGCCTTACAAAAATACCAGAAAAATGACCACAAAGGAAATTGTTGCTGCCCTGCAGTTCTTGGATAGAATTAATTTCTTTCCACCCAGTTCCCCCATCTCTATTTCTGAGCCGAAGAGACAAGGTGGATTTTTGTACCTCTCTGTTCTGTTCCAGGTACGGCTTGGAATGCTTGTTCAGATTTTACAGCTATGGCCTGGAAAAGAAATTCAGGAAAGAAATATTTGAGGATTTCCAACAAGAAACAAAGAGGGACTATGAAGCTGGTAATTATCTCAGGCCTGTCGCTGCTCACACTTGTGGTAACATTAGTTGAAGATAATCCCAATTCCTTGGCACTGACTTGTTAACTAACCAAGAACAGCTTTTATTCATGTTCTTTTCATCTTCAGTTCTCTTAAAAATATAGTTACAGTGAAGTTTATAATTGAATTTGACCTTTGTAAAGTGGTAAAATTATCTTTTTCTGTTACTAGGTCAGCTGTATGGACTCGAAAAATTTTGGGCTTACCTAAAATACTCTCAGCACAAGACTCCAGCTGTTGACCCCAAACTGCAAGAATACCTGAGTAAATTTAAGAGACTGGAGGACTTCAGGGTGGATGTAAGTTTCAATGCCTATTTTAAATAATGTTTGGACTACTAATAAATCACTGCAAGGTAATCTGAGAGCAGTACTTGATTTCATGAAAAGGCAACCTGATAAATTCTAAGGGTCTAATCCTTTCAGTCCTACAAGTCTGTGGAGAGGCAGAAATACCTGGCTTTATGGCAAAACACCTAACAGGTTGCCCATGTTTATTTTCAGCCTCCTATTGGTGAAGAATCTGGCAGGAGGAGACCAGGTGAGGATTCAGGTCATCGCAGACATCAGTCCAACTCCTCTAAAACGCTTTCCACCACCAAACCTGCTGCTGCCTGTCAGTCCAGGGTGCTGGGAAGTGTTTCCTGTGGGAATACCGTGCAAGCCTCTGTGGGCCATAGCAATGCTGCCACAAAATCTATAGAAGGTGATGTACCAGAAAAATAGACTTTGGATGAGCTCGTGCCCTCTAGAATCAACTTTGGCATCACTCCCCTAATCTGGAGATCTTCAAGGCGAGGCAATCTCTACTATGTGATTAGAAAAGACAAAGGATGGGATTCTCTTTTTCACAGGATATAGTTCCAAAACACTTGCCCTAGGAGAGTTGCTCTTGGTTATGGGATCATTGGAAGGATGCTAGGGACGATTCTTTGGCTTCAGTATTGCTTTCCTCAAGCTTTTGTTTACAAAGAACTGCATTCCTTGCATATGCAAAAAATACTTCGAGGGATGCCTTACATTTCAGCTCAGATTTCTTAAAAAAAGGTATGATATATACCCATGTTATCTACTGTGCTTTCCTTACCCATATTTCCCCATTACTTGTATTTTACCAAAGCAAAAAAGATTACATTATATGTAGAATATTAAATGGAAAGGAAGGATCTATGTGACTGGTTTGCTTTCAAGGTTTAACTATCAAAAAGTATGTTTTTCTGCAAAAGCACACTTGAGAACATGCAGCTGTATATGAAACTGCATTTCTGGATTCTGTTTAAAGATATAGTTTCTTTTTCTTTCAGGGTCTCCATAGTTAGTATTTTATAAAGTATGGAGTTTGAGTGGACATAACTGGGATAGTTGTGCAGGTATTTCCTTCAGTGCTGGTTCTTTAATAACTCAAGCAACAGAAAACTACAGTGGAAAATTGAGCTTTTGATTTCATAGTGTCTTAACATTCAGTAACTCAGTTTGTGCAGATTGTTAAAATAGCCAACTGTTCATACTCCGGGCTTGAGAGGTGTCTTCATTTGAATTCTCTTATGAAGTCTCGCAGGAGAGGCATAATTTTGAATTTTTTTTCTCTGTATTTCAAGTAATAATTAATTTGGAGGGAAACAAAGTATTCCTTGTAAATTTTAATTTTTGTTTGCTTTGTTTTGCAATATCTGAATGAAGTTCTGCTTAAATTGTGCTCGCTAAGCCTAAATGATTTCAAACAGGTCTAAAGACAATTTCACTGAATGTAAGTTATTCGAATAGAAACCCATTTTTGTAGCTGAAAGAGGGGGATGTTTATAACCTGTCATGTCTTACTAACTTCATTACTTTGTTTTTAAAGACTCAAGAAGAACCAAGTGAATAACTTCTCTTCCAGGGGTAGGTGAGAGGAATTCCAGCTTTTGTTAGTTAACTGCATAATTCTTTCAGTTAACTTTTAAAGTTGTGATGTCTAGCACAGATGCCTTAAACTGACTGCCCAGCCATGGATGGAGCTTTAAACTAACAGCTCTCAGAGGTTATAATGAATCTGTTAATTTTTCAGTCATTGTCCTGTGAATCTCACTGAAAGAAATGATGGATGTTTGCATTGAAAGCAGTGGATGGTAGCAGTGACTCTCCCCACAGTTTATACCATTTCAGCACAAAATCCAGCCTTTTGTCAGTGGCCTGTTCTAAATAAATTTGAATGAACACATACCAAGATTTGAAGTAAATATCCTATAAATATGCTGAAGTGACACATCTCAATCCTGTGTTTGATCCATGCCTTTTGCTACCCATGAAAATGATGCGAATGTAAATTTGGACTGAAATTGTATATAAAAGTAATAAACTTAAGATATTTCAATTTTTAATTGGAAAATGTGCAGATTAAGCTTTTGGTGTGTGTAATTTTTGTGATAACTTGAAAAATTTTATAAAAACAACAAAAAACCCTAACAGTGTTGTATATCAAGTCTTTCCACCCCCCCCAAAAGTTTGAAGAAAAACAACTTTAAAGAGTGTAAGGCTGTAGATTTGCATGAGAATTTCTGCTGCACTGTGTTGGGGAAACCCAGCCTGGTGAATGTAGAAGTGCTTCTTGGAATCCAAGCCAGCTTTCTTCAGAAGAAGAATCAAAAGAAAAATGTTAATTTAAATTTGTCATATGATTGAGTATTTGTCAAGAATATGACAGATGAATGACAAACATGGGGCAAGGCAAGGAGAGTGAATACTTCACCTGGCCTCTAGAGCTGCTCAGTGCCCCTTGAGTGAGCTGGACAAAGACACCGCCCAAGTCCAGCCACAACACTGGCTCCCTCTCAGGAATGCCCCTTCCACTTCCCAAGGGATTCAATCTTCCCTCTCTTCCCTTGCAGATAGTGGAAGAAACAATCCTTGCATTGCTCATGGTTTCGCTGTCTGGCTTCAAGTGGCTCATCATCTCTGAGTAATTGATGGACCTTGGTGCAGGGCCAGAACTCTGAACACGCATAGCTGTGTATGCAGCATCCCTTCCCATGCCTTTTAGGTCCATTTATTCCAACCTTAACCTATGTCTTAAGACTGGTTGTGTTCTAACAGTGGTCTAGGATTGACCACTTTGCAAGTTAGATCTTGTCTAAAAATTCTCCTGTGTGCTTGCTGAAGAATTTCTAGGTTTGTCTTTATTTGTCCTGTTGATGAATAACTGTACAAACACTTCAAAACATTGCCCTACCTAAAACCAGATTTTTGTCATGCTCAAAATACTGGATTCTAACAGCTTTCTAAACCAGAAGATTCAGACTGGCTCTTGTTCCTGTTGGAAACCAGATAATGTTTTCCTGCACTGAGCAGCAGTAGCCTGTCTGTGTTTTAACAGGAATTTGGATTGTTGTGGGAGATAAAGCATTAGAATTCGTGGAAAACAGTTTGTATTCATGGCAGCCTCCACGCTGCAGCCTTTGCTTCAGGCACTGCTGAGGTGACAAACGACACTCCCTCAGCTCCAGGCTGAGAGGACACTTAGGATTAGTTGAGGATCTCTTCCTGACAAATCCCAGGGCTACACCAGGCTTCATCTGTCATCTCAAGTTATTTTCTTCTCTGCTGTCTTCAGCCTCTGTGCTTTTGGGATTTGAGGTAAACAACCCTTCACCTGCATTTCAGCCAACCCTGGCACACAGGTTCTGTCAAAGCAAGTTTAAACCCCATCTGTGAGCACCTGTTAAGAAACATTCACCTTTAACTATAAATTACAAGCAAGGAGAAGGATTTGCTTTCCATCTGCAAGCAAGTCTGCAAGCCAGAGTTACATTATTACTCACATTAAAGGGGAAAGGAATAAATAGCCAAATCTTTTTCATGTATTATTTCATACAGAGGAATAGTACCTCTTCCTAGAGGAAATAAAACCCCACAAACTCTTACTGTATTGTCAAACAGAATATTGCCAGAGACTCAAACAAAGCCTAGGAAAGGTTTAACTGCTCCCTGCCCTTTACAGTAAAGACAGTAAAATCAAACTTACTTTACAGCAAAAAAAGAAAAATTTAGAAAATAGCTCAGAACTGAGATATTTAAAGTGAAACAGCAGAGTGCCAAAATGATTTTATGTGCTGTGTCCAACTCTGAACGATAGAAAATTTATGCCTTCATCAAGGAAAAGTAGATCTAGCTCAATAAAAAGATACAAACAAGTAAAAAAGCATGTGAGATAATTCTGCAGTCCTTACTGGAAATTCAAAATGTTCAGATCAAGAAACAGCATGGTACTTTTCCAAGGAGGTTTGAAAATATATCGCCTGCCAAAATGAAGCATTTTTGGGAAGTGGTGTACAAGATAAGGCAGAAGTGTCAAAATAAATGATGACTAAAACTAATTTAACACCAAGTCTAGCCTAGGAAAACAAGTAATATATTACACTAGAAATGTATTTTGTTTCTGAAGATGAGACATTCTTCCATCAAGACCCTCATGTTGCTTAAACAAAATTTACCGCAGTATCAATGTGCCTGTCATTTTACCTAACAGTGATTTTTGACCGAGTGATTGACACAAATGTTCCAAGATTGAACACCTCCATCAAATTTTTATAATAATTGCACTGGATGTTATGCTAAATTATGCTTTGTGTCAACTTCTTACAGATATGAAAGCTACAGTGTGCTTTAAAGCACTTTTTTTAGATTGTCAGTTTTAGATCACTAGTGACTTTGTACGTAGGATGGATGAAGTTAATTTAAATCCACTAAACATTAAGTTTATAGAATGTTCTGCTGCCATAGGACAAGTTTTGTATTCTTCATAGTTACCATTAAGGTACTTTAAAGCAAAACTCACTCTTTACCCATCTTGTTGTTCAGTTAATCCTGAAAGTTAAATTTTAAGCATTGTCCTAAAGCAATTTTAAAACCCCAGCAACAGAACTACACATAACTTCACTGTGATTAAGCTTCACTGTCTTTTTGATAGCAAGGGAAAGAAAAGGCTGCACTTGGGGTAGTAAGTCACAGCAGATACCAAACTACTCTTCCTTCAAGTTACCTTTCTTTCACCGCTAGGAAGTTAGTCCATCAAGCACATACAAGCACTAATGGAGGAGGAGCAGCTAATGCTACAGCTGTGCGTGGTGTAGCAAAACCAACAGCTGTACTGAGTGAAGAGCAGAGAAACAGCAAGTGTCAAGAGCTTCCAGCTATGACTTTATAGCAGAAGCTGTAACACAAACATTTTCATGTGGAAGCCTGGAGACTAACAACCTAATCCGACTGAGGATCCTAAGGGATAGTTGGGCAAGCTGCCTTTTCTTGTTCCACAGCCAGACAAGCTGGGTGCCATGACGAGGTGCAACAGCTGTGCAATAGCTAAAAGTGAAAGGCGTACTGTAAATGCAGTATAAAACCTTTTATAGTGAAACTTACCTAGAAGAAAAAAAATTCCCTAGTGAAGCATCCAGATACAGAACTGGTGTTTAATTACTCCCAGCCCCTGTCCTATGCAAGGAAGCTTTTATTTATCCTGTTGGTTCCCACTGCTCCATCTAAACCACGTATTTCTGTGGTTAGTTACAGCAGCATGCCCAGCATTTCAGCAGTTAGATGATTAGCAGACACTCAATCCAAGCCTGGACACTGCACTGTTGCTCAGCTCGTGACTCAAGCAGAAGCCAGTGCTTACTGATTTCGCACCTCCCAGGAGTGTCAAACCTCTACAGGAGCCTGCAAGCACAACTTCTATGGAGAAACAGCTCCATTTCTATTACTTCTTCCATGCCAAAACAATTCTATTTCAAGGCTGGAGATGAAAGAAAGGGAGTTCATTCTGCCTTCTAGGACACGTGAGTTACACACGATTCCACAGAGGAGTTTTTGTTTATTTGTTTCATTTACATCAAAATGAATCTCTTTCAGTCAAATATGAATAAAAAAAGTAGTCATCCCTGGAATTTCAGAGTTTACAGTTCAACAGCATGTAAAACAGAAGTAGATCTAGCTCAATTTTGTTACAAATTGTAACTGTAGACTTAACACAGGTGAAATCTGCAACCAGAGGTACAAACATGAGCCACAAGGCTGCTGTTCTTGTCCTGTTAATGCCATGTGACATATTCCTTATACTCTATATTACACTCAGTTACTAAAATGCGTTCTTTACATCACTTTCCCCTGCACCACCATAAATTCACTGGCATAGGATTAGTCTCTTAAACACAGCTTACCTGAGTAAGTCTTCAAGATTCCTCAACAGCTGGGACTTGAAAGGGAAAATAACTCCACCAGGACAAAGAGCAGTATTAATAGCAGTGGCTGCTTCATCTATCCAAGATTTTTCCCCCTTTTTATTGCATCATATTCCAGCTCTGCTTAACAGCTTCTAGACAAAGTCTGACAGCACATGTGGTATTGTACATGCTTTATTAAAATGGTACTCGTATTTACAATATCTGCAGAAACAATCCCTCCCAAGTCTTGCATTCAGACAGACACACACACAGACACACGCGCGCAACGCCCCTTCACTCTACGGGGGTGTGAAGGCTATGCTCCCAAGAGTTAGGCAGCTTCTGGAAGAGGAGGAAGGGAGACTTTTTGTGTGTTTGTATTTCATTAAAAAGAAGCATGGGAGTATGCATTTGGCCATCACAATGCTAATTTAAGTATATGTAGTATTAACATATGGCAGTAACACTGAGTACTCCTCTTTTACATTCTATACACAGAATGACATCAAGGTTTTCCAGTCAACAGAACATTCCAATTCAGTCTCACTGCTGCTTGTAGTGACTATGAAACCGCAATTTGGGGGCTGTCCCTTAAAACAATTCAAGTTTATGTAAGCGAAATAAGGCACAATTAATATTTGATTTGATTTAGAGGATGGAAAAAAGGTGGGGAGGCAGGCTTCAGATAACAGTTGTTGTAGAAGAAACTTTTTTACCCAATCCTTTTGAGAAAAGGATGAATTTTATCCCCATCCTAATCTATGTGGACTTCTCTTAGAGAACTGAAGTACTCTGCTGGGCTACTAACGCCCACATACAAAACAAAACTGGAAATTCACATTTTTAACACCGGCTGCAGTAGTCTAATCTACTGATGCTGATGTGTATGAGTATATCTTTCTTTTAATGCTGAAGGAGAAGACACACACAAAACAAGATTCAAACCTTCCTCTGAGCTTGAAGACTCACGTCTTTTAGAGAGCTTGTAAGGTACACTAGTTGAAGGCTTCAGCTTACTGATAAAAAGGAATAGCATTTTTGCCTTTAAATCCCTGGCCCCTCTTCACTAACGAAGCCTAACCAGACATTACAAATAAACTGCAACAAAAAATTTGGCAGCACAAAGAATGTCTAGTATTCAAATCTTCATTTGTGAGTATATTATTTTCCTTGTACAAAACCTGTTGAATGTTTTTTCGCAGCAGATGAACTGTACCCAAAGATGCAGGACATTCTGTGATGGGGAATAAGAGGTTGCAGTTCCGAAGGCCCCTGACTTTGGTTGTTTACAAAGTTCATTCCTGTTTAGTGTGATCCTTGGTATCTTCCTCATCTGTGTATTCTGATGGTTCTTCCCCTGGTTTTAGGAGTCTACCTACGTAGTCATATTTTTCTGAAAGAGATTTATGATTCCATTAACAATTAAATACAGCTGCATTTGCTTGCTAGCCCATACTACTGCAAATTCACTTTTTCTCCTACACACTACAGTTCTAAATCTCAATCACTGAAATTGATGGTAATTTAGCAGCAAGCTCAGCCTTCTAAAGCAATCTTTCTACCATTACTTTCTCTAACTGTGAGTACTTAGTTTCCATTCTCCTCTAGCTGATCAGGCAAGATTTATCACCCAAGGGCTAAAAACCACTGCTCTTCAATGCTTCAGCCTGTTTTAAGTTTGTGTGAAAATGATTCCCCCTCCCTCCAGAGCCATACTTCCATATTTGTCAGAAATTATTTCAAGATAAACTCGTTCAACCCTTTAAGTTAAAACAACTCTTAGTCCTAATGATAATTCCATGGCATCCAAAGCCAACAACCTTGAGCGGGAGTTCCACCAGCTAGGCTGATGAGATTTGGGAGTGAAATTCTGTGCTGAAAAGCTAAGAGAACAGTTTTCTTGTATGGAATTAAAAGGTTAAAAAAGCTTTAGTGACATATAGGGAAAGCCTCTGTGGAAGAAAGGCCTGAAATCCCTGGTCTGGTCTTAACAAAGTTACACTGCACCCACATGAGAGGGGACCTTGCTGCAGTCTGCACCTCCCTTATGAGGGGGACAAGGAGGGGCAGACACTTCACTGTGGTGACTAGTGACACAACCCCCAGGCTGTATCAGGGGAGGGCTAGACTGGCTGTTAGAGAAAGGCTCTTCATCCAGAGGATGGCTGGGCATTGGCACAGGCTCCCCAGGGTACCAGCACCAGCCTGACAGAGTTCAAGCAGTGTTTGGACAATGCTCTCAGGCACAGGGTGGGATTTTTGGGGATGGTCCTGTGTTGGACTAGGAGTTGAAATTGATGATCCTTTGGGGTCCCTTCTAAACCAGCATATTCTCTGATAATATTACTGTCAACATCTTTAAAACCTTCCCCAAGCCCAAATCAGTAATTTTTATTACAATTATTTCCTTAAGCTGATAATTTGAGAATTTACCTTTAAATTGCATTTCCCACTCTCTTACACTTTCCATCTGTACAGCATTTAAGTCCGATAGGTCATCATATTCATCTCTGAGTGCATCTTTATCTAGACAGAAAGTTGCTAGTCCCCTGGAGGCATCTCTGCCAGCAAATATTCCATATGGACCCTCTGAAAACAAAAAGACAAAATTGATACCTTCACGTCTTTGCTTATAGCGATCAAATCTCAGTTCTTTACGTAGTCTGCCAAAGCCATACATTAAATTTCTGCACTGATGGGAACAGCAGCAGTTTCAATGCCATGGCTGCTTGACATTCAACAGCACTGCAATTCAATCTTTAATATCACTAGGAGATAAAGTCTGCTGAGAGAAGCAGAACCACAAAAATAGCTTTGAAGGGGTATCTGGAAAAATCCCTGTCAGTTGATGCAAGCCAGTTGAGGCAAATTCCAAAGGGACCAGAGGCTGGAATTCAAAAGAAATATACTTCTATTAAGCAACACACTGAATATTTACAAGTTGGGTATGAACAGGAGCAAACTGCATAGACATCTTAATTAGAAATCCATTATTATAAATAAATAGAACTTAAGAGAGCTAATTAATGATTTCACTTCACTTGCAGAATCACAAGAACTTTCTGCACCTTTTGTGACATTTCTTACTTCTGAGTAAATCATCTCACTTATTTTGGGCAGCAGATCCCCTAGACCCTTAGCCTGTAACGCTCTTGAAAACAACACAAATTGTCACATTAGGAATGTGCAGCAACTGCTTCCTCTGTACTTTTTGACCAATGAAAAGCAGTACAAACATCCCAATAAAATTTTGAGCAATGACTGTGAAATAAGTATTATTACCAAGAGAAATGGACGATTTGTAAACCAACAATTTGCAGGGTAAGGTTGGTAACTGGCTTTCCCAAATTTTAATTAACTGAAAGAACTTTAAACATATTGTTATCTTAGATTTTTTTGATCTAAAACCAAACACCTTAAATTGAGATCAATTAAAAAACCCAAACCAATACAAAAAAAACCAAAAACCCAAACAAAACAAAAAACCAACCAACCAAAAAAAATACACCCCAAAAAAACACACTTTAAAATTTTCTGCACTAACTGCAGCAGCCTAGCACCACGGAGATATCCAAGCCTTGCTACAGAGTGGTCCCTGCTTGGCGGTAAACAGGCCAGAACCCTTCTCTGGCTTACCTCTCAACAGTGGCCGTCAGCCTGAAGAAAAGGCAGCACCCATGGGCAAGAATGAACACAAGCAAGTGGCAACACACTGTCCTTCACCCCCTCTATTGCCTGCTGGAGCACCTCAGACCTCTTCTGCACCAGGATGAGCCATGGGGAATCATTCCGAAAGGCTGGTTCCTCCCAGGCCGCTCGCTCCAGCCACCACACCTATCTGCTCCTGCCGGGCATTGACTCCAGGGCTGAGACACAGGCTGAATGCAGCAGGGAGAATTCCTGAAGCGGGGAACCCGAGTACCATATGGATTAGAAGAAACTACGTCCTCACCAGAACTGGTGTCGTCTCTCCACCCCAGAGTGCTTGGCATTGTAAGCTGCTTACAGTCAAACCTGAGAACAGAAGGTTGTCCTGTGTGCCAAAGACAATTCCCTCGTCTCTCTGGAAATAAACCAACTGATTTCAAAGCACAATTTCACGAGAAGTAGATATTAGAGCATGAACTATCAGCTGGAAGTTTGCACTGTATCAGTCTGACCATAATGATGAACTCTGTGCTCATCCCTTCAGGTATTCAGCTCCAAGAACAGCATTCATGAGAACTACCTCGGGGATCAGGGACTACAAGGTACAGTTCTCTAGGGAAACCAAGTCAAGAGGGCTATCCTTTCCTATTTGCATTCTGAATTAGGTATTTATTTGAAAAGCAGGATTTAGAGACTGAAATCAATCCTATACCAATGCACTCGACATGCTCAGTCACTTCCACAGTACAGGCCAAGAGGCAGCAATGACCATCATCTGCGACACAACACAGAGTTTCTTCAAGCAAAAAATCCTGCTTCAAGCAAAACAGCAATCATTCAAGTGATCTCGCTTTTGATGTTCTCAATGAAGAACATGGGAGCTATCAACAGCTCTTATAAACAGCTCTTACAAATTAGTAAATCCTTAAAAGCAATTATAAATTGTTGCTTAGTGACCCACCAACAGTATTATTCTGTCCCCAGTTTTTCCTTTCTCTGAAGTGTTTCAAGCTAATGTGTCTATAAATCCTACGATTTGCACAAGGTGTAACTCTGGCTAATCAGAGAGTAGCACCCTGCTCCCCTTCCCTTCTACCCTGCATTTAGTGGTTTTCAGAGTTTCTCAGCACCTGCCTAGATGCTACCTCTTAGTCCACCAACTTGATTCCAATTATTTATATTAAAAAGAGAATGATATTAATTTATCTGTATCAAACACTGAACATTCTTAAATCTCAATAACACAATTGAAAGCATCAAAACTTTTAGAATACATCAGCTTGCATTAAGATTAATTGATGCAAAATAGCTGCAAGTATCTTGTAATCTCAGATGCTATTACACCAATATCTTTTTTCTTTCCTAAAACTGAATTTGAACTTCAACATTCCAGAATGTTTATTACAGAAGTATTCAGAAGTCACATAGGAATCACCAAGTCAGGTCCAAGCACTCAGTGGAATGCTTACTTGTTAAAACCAACCTTTGGACTCAGCAGACAGCATCTGAAATTTCAGCTCTGCAAATGTAACTTAGAAATGTGTTCTATTCTTAATCCTATACTAAAAGGTAAATATTGAATTGTGATTATTAGTAAATGGGGCAAGCTTGGCTTCACCTTGGTTGCTAAAGCAGAAGTTCAGAGATCTCAGTATGAGCAATCTACTTCAAGATTTAAAGCTTCCATTCAGGTGCTTTTACACAGAGGTTAACTACAGTATTTTATATTAATACAAAACATACAGATCTGGGGCTCTGCTCTAGGTCCTAGTTTATTAGTCACTTTTATATAAAAAACTGGTGCAACAGTCTGAAAAGGCTATTTTGCATATCAGATTTCACTGCACTTGGAGAAGTGTCCAGGAAGGTGCCAGAACAAAAAATCCCAGGGAGAAAATATCCTTCAGGAACGTGATTGAGGCAGAGACATCAGTGCAATCCCAGACACACTCCCAGGGAGCTCTTTCATGGCCTGATGCAATTTACTCTGCAAGCCCTACCCACAGTCCTTCTTTCCTTTCCTTTTGTCTGCCCACCTATTTAGCCTGGCTCCTGCTGTAAATAATTGATTGCAGCCTGACATGACAGACACGCTGAAGAGAGGGCAGGAAGAGCAGCTTGTAGCACAGGTATGTAAACCAAAACAAGTTTCTGAGACAGTATCACAAAATTTCAGTGGTGTTTTTTTTGCTGTATCCCCAAATTAGGCATTTCACAGTCAAATATGTCTTTAAAAAATTCTCCTCCCACTTCTACTTGGTATAGTACAACAACAAGAGTCAGAGAAATGTCAAAACCAATTGAAGCACGTCTGCTACACGTTACTTGGTTAGATGGAGGTATGACTCTTCCATAAAGGAAAGCTGTTCCTTGAAGAATGCTTTTCTTCCCATTATGGTTTTCACATTTAAACAACTCTGTTTCAGAGCCTTTGTTTATTTTAGCCCTGAGACTAGTTATCAAGCCCACATATTTGCCTGCCTCTCTCCACATCTGTGCCATGTTCATACACTGCATTTCCCCTGTATAAAGTCCTCATCTACCTGACAACTCCACCTTGTATGAACTACACCCTTCTCTAAGCTACAACACAAGCAAAACGTTGCTACCCACCACCTACAGAGCTTCACTTCCTTTCAGAATCTTGGTAAGAATTTAGTAGCCTTGATGAATCTGACATCCTGTTCAGCCTGACAATTGTCTTTATTCACAATAAACTGGGTATCTTGAGAACCGGTCAAGTTGAAGTCTCTTCGGACCATAAAAATACATTCAAAGTTTCTGCATCTCCTAGCACTGTTTTGGTTCTCTAATGAAGATTTAATTTCTCTTTTCAGACAAAGAAAAATCTACTCAACCTAAAGCAACACATTAAAAATTCTGAACCATGAAGTTTTTATTTGGAAGCACTGCTTCTAGTCACTTCCTCCAAAACAGGGTGAACTGGATCTTGGAACAGCACATGTTTCAATTTTCAGCCAGGTTGGTCAATAGTTCCCTCAGCAAAACCTATGCCAGTATCCAACTTCAGAGTATATCCCTGGTTGCCAAAGAGGCTCCCTACTGTTTCAGTTTGGTAGCAGCTTTGTGGAACATCCCAGACCATTACTCCAACACCAGTAACAAAGGTGAATGTTGCACACTGAACTTTGGATTGCTCCAAGGGGCAGCACAGTCCACAGATAGCCACATGTGGACTTTATAGCTAATGAAGTGATAGGTGAGCTAAAAATCGTATTCATTTTCACAAGATCAAGGTCCATGTGATTTCTCTAAAGAAGCTGCAGAGGTTAACCACAACATTCAGTTTTAAACCAGCAGCTTTGGTTTCTTCAAAGCAATCACCAGATATGCATCTGTGGGCTCCATACACCCAGTTTTGTCTGAAATTTAGATACTCATGGACAACACTTGTTAATCTGCAGACAAGAGGAAGGACTAATCTCCCTTTCATGTAAGTTAAGGTAAAGGGAGACAGGCTACAAAATTATTAACTGTATAATTCAATTGCTTTGCCTACTTTTTCCACTCCAAACTGAAGTGAAACCTTCACTGGCAGTTTCAAATTTTATAATCTGAATCCTGATACATGTTTGTTCAGTGTTGTATCTTTCATGACAGAATGAAAAAGCTGGAAGTTTGACTAAGCCATTTGGAGATGTAACTTGAAAGCAGAAGGTTTCTAATAACATTTATCACTGGGAATTCAAGGTCACATAATTTTAACTTTAGTGCTCCAGATTTACATGACAAGGAAGATATGGGTCAATTTTAACTTACAACTTGCATGGAAATTATGTCTTCTTAGGAAACCAATCCACATGCTAAATGGGAACGAACTCTACAGATGTGAACTCTACATGCTAAGATGGGAACTGCCCAGAAACAGGAGTCTAAACCTGACTCCACAGGCACAAAGCCAGGGAGTCTCACTCTCTCTTTTGATTACTTGCTTTTTAACTCTGTGGGGAAAAAAAAAAAAAGAAAAAAGTGCAAGAATCAATGACCCAATTTCAACTTAAGGGGCACATGACAAGCACTGGTAAGAGAGCCTGTAGGCCAGCAGTCAGGAGCTTTCTGGAAGATAGCTGCATTCTTGAGAAGGGCCTGGATTCCACATCTTGGTTTAGCGTGAAATGCTCTGACCACCAGTTTATTTCCTAATCAGACAAACAATGCTGGCTGGGTTCAGTGAGAATGATGCTGCTGTGTACTGGACTTAACATCTGCATGTCACTAACAATGATGTCACTATCACATTTCATGTATCCTGCTTTGAGCACACCTGCTTTATTAGGCCCCTCAAATGTAGATGACTCAATGAACTCAGAGGTGTTTTCCAGCCTAATCAATTCTGTGACTGGAACATGATTGGTTTAAACAAGAACTAGGAATTTACACAGACCTATTATGAAACATACAGTTGTTCAAGTTTTAAGGAATATAATGAGGTTGTGAAGAAGGGGGAAAGAAATTTAAAAAACAAGAAAGAGATGACGGACACAGAGCAGAAGCAGAGGAGGAGACAGAGTGCTGATCTTCCTGCACAAAAGCACTTTACTGCTCTCCATGAACATGGCCTGGAGGCTCAGAACAACCTCTACCCTGGTAGCAAAGGCACTACTCCCTTTAACCAGAAGTATGGAAACAATCCCTCACCAATATGTGTGTATACACCTTTTGGTTTTACTGCTTCTGGCTGGAACTCCACTTCTTTAACCAGAAATTCTATTTCTCTGAAAAGCTGCATCCCAGGGCGAGAGACACTTCCACTACATAGACAATCAAAAAGAGCTGACAAACATCAGAACCACTGAGAAGACCTTTCACACTTTACAGAAAACATTTCTTTCCCCCAGTCTCATCCTCTGTACTTATCTGTAACCCCTCAGACTGTTGTGTTCTTAAGATAAGGCCACCCTTAACAGTATTCTCCAAACACAACGTATGTAGAGTCCCTCCTGCAACATTTCACTCTAACCATACCCTTGGAAAGGATGTATGGAAAAGCACCATTGCCATGTGGTCAAGGGACAAAGTTCAATCTATGGCCCTCAATTCCAAAGGAAGTCTAACAGCATGAAATTATTTTTATAAAATTATTGGAAAAAATGACAGCTGTTCATGACAACAAAATAGAGGCAGTTTTCCCCCCATGGAAACTGTATTATGATGGAATATTTTTGTGGAACTACTACTATCTAATCTATTCTTCTTGGCAAACTTGGAAAATCAGAAATCTTCATGACATTGTGTAAGACAGGTGGGATGAGAAATGAGTTGACAGCAACAACATACTGCAGTGAAGGAAAGTCAGGAAATTGATTTTTTTAAGATCATGAAACATTAAGAACCAAGAAGTGACGTGAACAGTTGCAAACTCAGGGTTGCACATAATCTTGCTTTGTCATGCTCAAAGACGCGTATTTTTCATAAATACACAAAGTATTTACTATGTTAATCAAAACCTATTTACAGCATTACCTTGGCATGCAAACTTAACTTCTAAATATTAAGATTTGCTGACATAAAGTACACTAACTCTTACAATGCTCTTCTACTGACAAATATACAACCAGAAATCTTGATCCAAACAAACACACAAAGTTCAATGTTACAATAAATGAGAAGTAGCAAACTGTGTCTCATTGTAAGATCTAAAACCAACACAGCACACACAGAAGGTATAAATGACTAGACCCTAAGTTATGAGATGTGATTACAGATGGGAAATCGTCCCAATAGAGGTTCTCTAACAGTCTGGTTATGTGATATTTTTAATAGTGAACCACTAATTATTTACTTTATTTCTTTTGGAGTTTGTGGATGCTAAAGGGAAAGGCAATTAATTAGAGTTAATAATCAGTCAAAGCATTCTAGGTCACTTACTCACCTGGGCACAAGCAGAAGTGGAATTTAATACACCTAAATAAAGTCTTGAAACAGTGTATTTGCAGGACAAGGCAGCATTTTGGAAAAGAACTTGGCAAGTAAAGTTTTAAATTAAGAGTTCAATGTAAGCAAAGTGGTTTTTTGAGGCACAGACTGTTACATGTGCACTGTAGCCTTTCTTTACTCCTAGCTAAAATACATTAAGAAATACTGAACACTAACAGGATACCAATGAGGTAAACTGTGGAAGGCTTAAAGAAGACAACATGAGAAACAAACACACACACACACACACACAAAAAAAAAAAAAAAAAAAAAGAAACATTTGGATTAAATGTTCAAGAAAATGAAGTTTTCAGTCATGGCTGTTTGAAAGGATGGTTTCAACACTCTATCATTATTTAAAAATACCTTAACTGCTTGTTTGTAAAGGGCTCTTCAATGAAATGGACAAAAGTGTAACAGGATTTGCTGGACAGAAACTTAAAACCAGGAGAACTTTGAATAAAATCAGAAGTTTGGTGGAAACTTTAAAAGCATCTCAATTGTTGGACAAAAATCTGGACTAGATGACAATTTTGTGCATTTTAAACTTTCTGCCGTAAGAAGAAAAAAAAATTAACACCTTGGCATCCAAACTACACTGAAAGAGAAAAAATAGACCATACTATGAAGACATGAGAATCCACCAGAGGCAGCCACGTCATTAAACATTAACCCAGCCCTCCAGACTTGCTGAAAACCGACAGTGAGCCCTCAGCCCCTGCTTCCCACTGCCTTCAAAACTAAAGCACTCTCTCTTCACATCAGTACCTCAACCAGCTACTAAAGGCTCACAGTCAGAGCCTGAAATATCAGCAAAGCCAATGTCCTCAGCTCTTTCTTCTGTTAAAATTTGGCCACGCTTTGTTGGTATGTTTTGCACTTCCCTTGCCATGCTCCAGCTATGAGACATAAAATTTCCATGGGAACTGCTGTGGACATCTGGCTACTCTGGCTGAAGTCTTACTGAAAAGATCTCTACCAGCTGTAGGAGACTTTTCCACCTGAATTCTTTGGTTTTAAAGGCCTGTAAACTACCTACTAGTATTTTTCTTTTCGGCCACAAAACAGTTGCAAGAAAAAAATTCCCTGATATGTATCCAAAAAGGGAAACCACGTCAGCACGATTCAAAAATCATCATGTTTGGCAGAGAACACACAGTGATGATGTACTGGTTGAGCTTTACATGCAACATCCCAAGTAACAGGCCTGACAGACGAAAACGATGTCACTTTTGTTAGAAAAAGGCAATCTTTCACTACAGGGACAAAAAAATAAAAAAGCTTTTGTCCCTCTCTATGAAAAGCTTGAACCACTGCTTTTAAGGAAACTAGCTGCTACCAGTTATCAAAAAGCAGATTGATGTCCTAGAACATTAAGTTTTAGCTTCCTAACAATAATAGGCCTCCAAAGGTTGACAGTGTGAACCACTGATGGTATCTGGAGAGGAGAGCCTAACACTCAACTGAAGTTTGATACACAAAAGGGAGAAAGTGAGTATTTAGATCATGGTTCAGTATTATTTCACAGAGCACTCTGTCAGCTTACTGGTGTTTTAAAAGTTTCATGCAGCATGTGTATTACCTGTATTTTATGTCAGCACACAGGTCTCAGTTTAAAAACTCCTAAATAAGAGACAAAAGAACTAGCCTGATTAAGTGTCATGAAAGCTGCAGCTCACCAGACTGCATTTTCTCAGCTTTACTGGTTAATAAACAACATAAAGCATGGCAAGGTACTTTGGATTCCACTGAGAACTTTTACAGCACCCAGCCAAAAAAGCATTTCAATTCAATTACAGCAGTTTCACTTTCTGCAACTGGTATCACAAACTTTGAGCGTAAAGTAGTCACAAAATTCTAGCCCAGTTCAACCATAGAACTGCTTGTCCTTTCCCTGCCAAGAAACAAAGTCTTGTAACAGGCCAGCTTTGTATTTTTCTTTTTGTAACTTCAATTATTAAATAATAATAAATGATTACTTCACTTGAATTGTTTCCTGGGGGAGCGGGAAGTATCCTCTCTCCCCTCCACCCCTTTCACAAGGAAGACTGCCATGCCTACTATGAAAACCCCTGCATAGTTTGATTACAGCAAGTTTTCCAAACCACCATTGTTTAAAGAAGAAAATTATCAGCAGTCGTAAACCTCATTTCCTTTGGCATCAGTCGTGAACACAGTGCTCACCAGTGAGTTTACCCACTTCATTATTAGGAATGCTGTTTATCATGAGAAAATATTCTGCAGTTTCACAGTGTACAAGGTGAACAAAAAACCAGAACATTTCTTTGAAGCTCGCTTTTCTGAACCTTTGAAATACACATTTCCTCTCCAAAGAGGAGTGCTGTCTGTCTGCTTACGAGATTGGCTCGATTTCTGCACTCTTCCCAACAGCAGCAACATACCAGTCCCAGAGCTCTCCTTGCCTATCTCTATCCTGGCTAAAAGTCACACTCAATACTGCATTTACACCTAAATAAATAACCAGCTGGTTGGCTTCCTCTCCTGAGCCGTAAGCGCTAGAACGAAGAAAGCACTGCTCAGCTGCACTTGAGAAACCTACTAGAAGAGACAGAAGGGAAAAAAAAATAGAATTAACCATGGCACATCCAAATCAAGGCATCTGGGAAAATGACGGCTGCCTGAGGAGAACCCAGACACGCTGAGCATCACCAATCTAACACCGCCGGTGGGTCCCAGGCCGGGACTCCCCCCATCCCCCCGCCGTCTCACCGGGCCCGTAGAACTTGCTGCCTTTGGTCACGTCGAAGACTTTGCCGTTGACAGCCAGGAGGATGCGAGGGTTGCGAGCGCCGTCGAACTCGCGCAGCTGCTCCAGGGAGAAATCCCGGCGCTTCATGCGCGGCAGCGCGGCGGCCTCGCCCTGCCGGGCCGCGCCCCCCGGCCCGCTCCGCGTTCCCCAGCGCAAGTACAGCCGGTAGGCCGCCAGCAGCGCCAGGGCCAGCAGCCCCACGCCCAGCAGCATCTCGCCGCCCGCCACGACCGCGCCGCTCGCCCGGCCGCCCTCAGTCCTGAGCCGCCCCTGCCCATCGTCCGCCATCGCTGCCCGGACAGCGCGCGCCCGCCCGGGACACGCCCGGCCACGGCCACGCCCCCTCCCACCGCCCCTCCCGCTTCCCATTGGCCGCCGGCCCGAGCCGGCCCCGCCCCCTCCCGGCTCGCGCCCCGCCGGCGAATCGGGACGCGGGCACGCCCCGCGCCGAGCCCAACGGCGCGCGCGCGCCGCTCGCGCGGGAGGGGCCTCGGCCCCCAGCGCGCGTGCGCGCGCCCCCCCCCCCCCCCTGTCTCACCTCCCCCCACCCCCCACTCCCCCCGCGCGCCCAGGTGGCGTTGGCGGGAGCGGCGGGGGCGGCGCGCGGGCGGGGGGCGGCGCCGGGGCCGTGCCGTGCGGGGTCGCTCGCGCCGCCGCCTCACGGCGGAGGGCGGGAAGCAGCGGGAGGGTCTAAGGGCGCCGCGTTAGACCCGCGGGGCGGCGGAGGGGGGGAGTGGCCGCAGGAGCGACCCGTCCCCGCCACCGGGGTGGGGGTCGAAGGCCGGCGGCTTTCGGCCACCGCGGTGCGGCCACGTCGTGCAGCGCCCGCTCGGCAGCTGCTGAGTGAGCGACACGTCTGCCTGCGCAGGGCTCTGAGGCGGCGGCGCTGCCCGTTCGGGTGACCCAGGGCCGGTCTGTGAGGCGGAGGCGGTTCAGGGGGTTGCTTGGTGCACCTCGCTGCTTAGGGTGGACCCGCGCTTCCATTTCTGGCTGTCAGAAAATGGGGTGCTTGCTAACAAAAGGGCTGATGCACTAGGATCATCCCCGCTGCTGTGAAATGTACTGGCAGCATGTAGATGGCTCTCGTATACCTCGTTACGTACTACCTGTGCTCCTCCGGAGTGAGTTCGCTCAGTTACGTGGGGAGAAAGACTTAAAGGTTTTATTGTTTCCAAGGGGGGAGATGGTGCGTGTGGATAGTATCAGCAGGAGCAGAGAAGACAAAGACCTGGAAGCAGAATTAAGGCCTTCTGCATCTCTCACTTTGTGAACGTGTTGCCAAGCAGCACTGACCATCTCATCGGGTAACACAGAAGAGGCACTCCATGAATGTGTAACAGGGCTCAGGGAATGTAAGCCTGGCTCAGCAACTCTCCCTGCGGCTGGAATGTGATACAGGGAGTACTTCGGGCTTGAGAAACCCTGTTACTCCACGTAACTCCGCGATGCTGAAGCATCCCTGCCTAATGGCAGCTTGAGGAGTAATTCACAACCATGTAACTCGCTTGGAAAACTCAAATGTTTTCACAAAGCTGGGAGGACAGTGCGAGGGACTAAACCCAGTGGGAAGTAACGTTGAGGATACTTGGCATTTTCATGAAGCCCTGAGTTTTCAACACCCTATGTAATGATTAGGTGTTTAATCTTCTGCCCTCTGAGCCGGTTCAGTAATGACTACCTCTGTGAGGAAACAGGATAAAGTTCTTGCTAGTTAAAGACCTGCAATTTAAATACTTATCACTATTCTCCTTAACCCAGCAGTCTGTATTTAATATATGTCTAAGTAAACACTATTAAGAAAGTCCTTTTATCTGAACAAGTCACAGCTTGATTGTGGTTAACAACAGTTTTTATTACAGAATTATAATATGTTTAAATTGTCTGGGCACAGCTATGGTGCAGATCAGAAAAAGACAGTCACGGTCTTATCTCTGGATTTCCATCCCTCTTAAGTTTAATACAGATTTTTCCACATCATCTTGAATCTATGTATTTAAAAGATGGGTTCAGAAAACAAAAATAAGTGATAAGAGATATGAAGTACTTTTACCCATCCTTCTAGAAAAGTCCTGCCTCTAAGTTCATCCAGAGTGGCTAAATCATTCTACATATTTTTTTGAAAAACCTGTGGTTTCCCACTGCATGAATGTGGTGGTGTGGTAAATTCCTGTCAGGAATACTTTAAGAAATTGGTGTGGCGACTCCAACCGTTCCTTTTAATTTCTTCTGTTCTGGATTCCTTCTTAAGAGATTATATTGCTACCTGGGCTTGGCTGGGGCACCTTGGCTTAGTTCTGTGAGGCATGGTGGCTATTTTGATCCCCAGATAAGAGCTGGAAACCAAGAGGAGTTTCAGGAACCCACCCTAAGGACATGAAATAATTTAAAAGACCACGTTTAGGAGACTTGTAGTTGAAAGAATTTAAACACTACAAAATAGACAAATACTAAATAAATCTGGACCATTTCCAAACATGTCAAATTTTGTTACAGTGCTATTAGTTTCACCTGCCAAAGAAATGCCAGAAAACACAGTTTCTCCACTATTTTTTTCCAGCATTTCTCGCTTGCCTGACTGGTTTGGCAAGACAAAAAGTCTGTCTCTCCGCAGTGTAAGACTTACACAACTGATAAATGGTCTCCAAAAGTCTCTCAGCATTACTGTGCTGCTTCTGCTGTTCTTTACCTGTGCTTCTCAGTGGTTATTTAGGTGTGAACAAATCTTATTTCAATCTAATTGACAACCAGCTGTCATAGATCGTGATCTGTGATTGGGAAGCCCAGGTACAGTTAATGTATATAATTGCAGGTGTCAGGGCAGTAATTGCAGCAGTATGATTAAAGGAGTGAGAGGAAAGTTGGGCACTGTGGCTTATCTGTGGGGAAAAAAGCCCTCATAATGTTTCAAATTCTGAAATCTGTGCACAGCTTGATCAATCACGTGGATTTGATCTGAAGAGCAAACAAAATAGTAATAATATATACATATGACAGATTCCCATAAAGTGCTTAGAAAGCCCTGAACAAATGTATAAAAGAAGTTTCTAATTACAGGTGTTATAGCTTTGGTTGTTGTTGAGTATTTACTTAATTTTATAGATTTGTTGTTTTTTTTTTCCCTGAGAAAATTGAAAGAACACCTAGAAAGTGAATAACTCATTGCTTTATTCACACGCAGTCTCACCTTGTTCTGCTTCCTCAACTTCTGGATAACTTATCCATTCGGAGGTGAATGTCTTGACTCAGAGCGATGCTGTTCACTTTTTAGTTTCAAACACTGCTTATTACAGCCTCTGGAAAGAACAGAACTAGGGAAAAGCACAAGGAGAGCACAGCTTTCCGAACAGAAATTGAACGCTGACACCAACCACTCTTACGGCTGAGGCCTATTTTCAATTGATTTTGAAGCTGAGGAGACATCTCTTATCACGCAAGGACAGGCTACATTCAGGATAGATTAGGAGGTGGGCTGTGTGTGAAGGAATGTAGGGATTTCTGAGTAAATTTGGAGTCACAGAACAATCAATCAGCTCCATTGATCTGGGGTATTTTTAAACCTGGCTTAATGTATGGGATGCGCTGACAATTTTGTTTTAAGCTGATACAGCTTGGAAACACTTATGAGGTCAATGCAATGCTTGATGTCTTATTTCAAAATAGTACCTGCCTGAATTTCTTTGCACATATTTATTTCATAGTAAGTTCTACATGTAGACCTATGAAAAATTGTTTACTATCATGTCTTATAATGATGGACTGCTGAATTATTCAGGAATTTCATTAAAAATTTTGAAAATGCAGTAAAAGCAGTCACGTAACAAAATTTGTATTGGCCCACTGTCCTGGTTTAGGCTAGGAGAGAGCTAATATTCTTCAGACTTTTTGGTCTGGGGCTCAATTTTTCATGGGTAAAAAAATCAACTGCTTTTTCTTAGTCTTTATAAATGGTGTTTTTAATTTTAACGCTCTCTTGGGATAATCCTTGTAAAATTCCATTGTGTTTATGTCCTACTGTTTTGTAGGATCAAAGTGAAGGAGCCCGTGTCTCAAGCCAACAAGCATTTTCTTTAGCCCTATGTGTTACAGTGTTGGTTTTTCCCGGAGAGATTGGCTTCCGTAAAGGGCAAAAGCCGTTTAAGCAGCTTACACAGTTTATGGCCTCTCTTCCATCCCAAAGTTCCCCTGGATAAGAGAGAATGGTAATTACACAGCCAAGTGTAAATGTGTCATACTAGTGACCTATATACTTTAAATAGGCACCATTCATACAATGAGGTGCCTTTTCTTTCGTGTGGTGTCATAGTCTAGAACTGCATCATTCACACAAAATGGCTAACAGATTGAGATAGAGTTGTCACGATAATTAGACAAAGGTGTCAGGGTTCAAAGTCACCAAAAGTCAGCCTGTCCTCGTAAGTAATTTTTTTTTTCCCTTCTCCTTTTGGGGAGAGGTATGTGTGAAAACTGCACACGTGCAGCTCCTGTTCTTTGGCAACCAGTCATAGCAAGGAGTAAATTGCTGAAGTCCTCTGTGGCAAAGTCCGTGTTTATTTCAGAGTTTGCCCTTTGTATTTTTCTATTTTTGATGAGGAACAGGGAGGAAGTTGAGGAATAACAGTCAGATTTTGTTTATCAGGTAGGATCATTCACGTCAGTAACCTTTGCCACTTTCTAATAAATGTTACCTATGAACTTACTGCACAGCCAGAATTTTGATTGGTTCGATTAATAAGGTGAATTTTGCTGGGTAATTTCTGTTTTTAAGACTCACATTCTCTGATACATGATACTGTCACCAGAGTCAACAGAACCTTTTCACTGGCTGAAGACATTCCTGTACTGGAACACAACACCTTTTCATTTTTTTGCACAGCCTTTGTGTTACAGTTTGAAAACAGAGGCCTTTATCAGAGAGAAGCCTGACAACATTTTTCTTTGTAATCTCACATCAACAATCCTTTTTCTTCAATTTTGAAGGTACTCAGAGAATGGAAGGGCCAGTAAGGAGGCTGAGCTAAGCCACTGCTACAGGTAGCAAGGAACTGCATCTCATTCCTGGTGACATTGCTGTGGAGATGCACAAGAGGAACACCAAAATCCAAACTTGCAGCAGGTACAACAGGAACAAAGGAAAAGAAACTGACAATGGCATGATGAAAAATGAGGGAAGAAGGCACTTGCTAGAAGGGCAACAAAGAGTTTCTAGCATCTAAAGTTTATGTGCAGATACAAATTCTGTAAATACTAATTACAAGGTCCCTGAGCAGTAACTTGTATAGTGTAGAACATAAAAGTTATGACAGTGCATTTATAGAGTTTATTTTCACAGATTTCACTTTAGCTTTGGTCTGCCAAACTCTACGAGGTAGTTAAAACCAGGGGGTTTTTAGCTGACAGAAGGCTTGATGGCCTTGCTCTTAAACATGTCCTTTTATATGTTTTTAATATTAATGAAGTTTTTTAGATATTTTTTGTTCACTTAATCATAAAGAAATGGCCATTATGCCATTTTCAGAATTTTTGAAGATGAGTAAAGCAACCAGCCTGTAAGATCAGCTATAAAAGCATCCTGTGCTCACAGAAAAGCACACACCAAGATTTATGTTTAATTTGACATGTCATCTAAAAAAGCAATCAACCCTATGGAAACCTTACAATGATTCTGGCACTATAAAGCTGAAATTTATGGCCTAACCTAAAGCTTGTTAAAGAATGACCACCACAGGCCTCTAAAAAGCCTCATAACATACAGGCATGGTGGTTCCAAACCAGTTTGCTAGCACCAAACCACCCTATCTATCAGCAATAAACTGCTCCCTAAAATGGCCTCATCTGAATAGACATAGTCTTTCTAATTTTAGTCTTCCTGATTTATTTTCAAAAGCATGGATGTTTCCCAAAATGTGAGTCAGCTCAAACCTACTCCTAGCAAAAAGTTTTCAGGATCCAGACCTTGCCAGAGTCCTCACTTTCAGTTTCTCAATGAGGGTGGAAAATGAAGCAGGCTACAAACGAGTGTAAACTGTTGATAGCATAAAAGGAAGTGTTGTCCTGCCTGCCAAACCCGTGTTCTGTTTCAGCAGTGGCTGAGAACAATAGCTGATTTTTCTCTGCAGGTCCCACATTGTCTGGGACTTGCTTCTAAAATAATGTCAGGAGAAAGCAGATGAGGTTGACCCAAGTATGTTAACAACTGCTAATCTACTGCAAGCAATGCCACTGGTTCTGAACAAGGTTCCAGTTTGTCCTTTCAGTGCTTGACACTGGAAAATAGTGGTTTTGACATTGGTGTGACCAAATTCCTCAAGGCATTCAGAACGGGACTTACATTTCTTCTGGTATTAAAACTTTTGGGAGGAAAAGTTAGGCCCAACTCTTTCTAGCGGGGAGTACTCCCTATGGTAGTTGATGTAGACAAGCCTTATTTGAGAAGAGACAACCATATCCTTTTGGGAGTTATCTAGGTCCTGTGATGAGAGGAGTGTAATTATTGTGCATATAATGAATACATTAAGTATTTTAAGATTTGAAGGACAACTGGAAAGAAGAACATAATTTTTGTGTTTTGTTATATTTTCTTGACTGTACGCATCAGTCTGCGAATATCTGAGGCTAGATTCAGAGTTTCTAATTCACAACTGAGGCACACTAGAGACCTTGCAAATAATTGGTTATTAAAACCTTTTTGCAAGTAAGTAAATAATACTAAGAAATTAAAATAGGAGGCCTTGTCCTGTGTTCTGCACTCACCTAGCAGGTCTGTGGGTGACTAAATAAAACACAAGACCTTGGAAAATCAGGCTTAGTGTGTGTATATCCTTCTGTTATCCCTGTACCCCTTATGTCTTCCTTTTGATTTTGAGTAATGACCAGGACTATGCTGAAACTGAGTGAGAAATCCATGTTCCAAAGAAGCAATGCAGTATTATAATTTAACAATCAGATTGTTAGATTTGAAAGCTGGATGGACATTAGCCAGAAACAGCCTAGAGAGAGTCAGAGAGGTTGTCTTTAACACAGGTAACGATTTGGGAACTTTGCTGTTAAATTCTGTGTTTGATGCAGACTTGAAGAAGTAATCTCAGAGCCTAAACTTTTCCTGTAGTGGTAGCAGCAACCAGGTACTTGTAGTGATTTGTGCTGAAAAGGGATTCAGGTTTGCAGAGGTGCATAGGAGAGCTCAGACAGCATAAAGCCTGTGAAGGACTATGAGCTGTTGGAAGTCAGAGTAACCTGTTTCCTCTATTCCAGTGCTGTTAATGGCTGCAGAGAGGTGAAACATAGCCCAAAAGTACACGAGTTTGTCTCCAGTGGTGCAAATATACTCCTAGTCCAACTTCTTCATTGCAGAGGGATGTTACAGCCTGCTTTGCCTTGTGTGAGGTTATTTCTTTACAGACCATAAAGGTACAAAATAATGTACACCATGAGAGGGACATTGGCACTCTCTGGAGATCGTTTTTCCCTACTTGAAGGATCATTATGCTATAGTAGACTCATTCCACAAAGTATTTTTCAGGGAGAGTTCAAATATCTTTTCAAATATCTGTATTCTTTGTTTGTGCCCATCATAAAGTAATTAAAACTCAATTAATACATAGAATAAAATGATGCAATGTAATGCTGTGGTTCTGCAGTAAGCCATATAAAATTTGTGAATGTGGGATTTCCTGGCAATTGAAATTTGATCTGTATTGGTGTGAGCACACGACTGCATTTTTACCAAATGAGCCCCAGCATATGTTACATTGTTTATTCAGTGTTTATGCCAGCTTTCTGTCAATTGAGCTAGATAAATTATGCCTGATCCAGCACAAAGTTAGAATGGTACAAACAGACAGTATCTCATCTGATAGGACCTCTCCTGGGACAAAATTATTTCTTCAAACTATTTAGAATAACACAGAATGATAGCCTACCACCCTAATATGCTGTAAATACTGCACAGACTTTAGAAAAATCTGTTTCAAGTCAAAGCATGTCTATACCTGATTAGCTGTAAATAGACTGACGATTTTTTCCTCAGAGGGAAAGAAGGGGAAAATCACAAATTCACATGATATTTTACACCTTAGGCAAGTACAGAAACGTTCCAGAATATGATTTGTATAGAAATCCTGAGTGTACTCATGTGTAAATGTAAATAATGGGGTGGGAAAAAAAGAGTCATAGTGATAGAAACATAATTCTGGAAATTATTTGGTTGAGTTTGGATCCATATTGTCAAAGAAAAGGGATTTGATTTTGTGTGTCTCACCATGTTTGGTCTTTTAAATATGTAGCTGCTGTGTCATATTATGGATCCTTGGCATTTCATCCTTAAGCAGAACTGTCATGACAATAGTTGTGGGAAGTGAAGATAGTAAACCAGAACATACAGTGTCAACCCAATGATTTTTGAGATCTCCTAAGCTGGAGGGCCAAATCCATCAGTAAGTGTATGCAGATTTTACCAATTTGGATATAAAATTGACTGAGGTCCTGTTAGACTTTTGTAGGCATTTTGTTAATTTTCATTTAAATGTCATTAGATTATTAACTAATTTACTTAAGCCGTTATTAACTTACTTTTATCACTGCACCAGTGTCAGTCTTTGGTCAGGGATGGTGACTGACTGCAATGCAACATTAAATGACAGCTCTGCTTAGCACTGTTCAGGCTCCCTTGGCTGCCTATTTCTGCCTGCATCTGTACTGCAGCTTTTACTGGGCTGGAACAGCAGTTTTTTGGGTGCTTGCTAGACCAGCCTATGGAACTGGTTTAACGGAAGAATAGCAGGGATTATCACAGCTGGCACTGTCACTGATTTTTTTTTTTTTTCCTCCAAACTACACAGTCTATTAAAACAAATGGATCTGGGAACTTGGAGCAGACCTGGCAAAAGGATATGATGGCAGCTTGGAATAAACTGAAAGGAGTATTATCCCTGACAAACTTGAGGTAAGAGAATACCTGTACATCCCCGTAGGAAAAGATTACCTGAAGTAGATGTGCTCATCTTGCACACAAGAACACTTGGAAATCATGCACTGGGGGCTGGACGTCAGATTTCTTCTGGTATGACCACATCTATACCAATGGTGCTGGTATAACTGTTAATAAAAATACCTTCCTAACTGAAAGAGTGATGCTAATAAAACTTTTACAGGTACAAGACCCCTAAAAATTTGAATCAGTAATCAAACCCATCTAATGCAAACATTGCACATGCCAATTAAACAAGAATTCCTATTATGCAGGTCTGAGTTTGTAGAGTTGTTGTTCTACTAAGATAGCACTGTGGGAGAGTGCAGAAGTTACCTTTTAGAAGTTGAAGAGCCATTTTACCTCCCTGCACAGATTTTGGTGAACTTTCCAAAATCAGTCTTGGCGCAACTGAAGCATCTTCAGCATTCTTCTATTACTACTACTTCTATTGCTATTACCTCTTGTGTTTATTCTCCAAATGGGACCAGGTTGTACTGGGAGATTGGTACTTTTAACCCAGTTTCCTGTGGAGGAATAACCTGGGCTCCTGGCAGTGCACTGCTATTTAACTCCTACAAAGTGCTCACATCACTCACTCCAGACACAGGCTTGGACTCCAGACCATTCCAAGGTAATCTACACCAACAGTGCTCTTTTACCTGCAATTACTGTACATTATATGCAAGTACTAAAGATATACAAGAACTTAAAATACCCTTTGGGGTTGAATTTTACAAAAAGCTCATCAACAGAAAACACTTCCAGGTGATAGTTGATGAAATACACCAAATTAAGGTCTGATGATACAAAGCAGTTTGCTGCATATGAGAATACTTAACCCAAAAAGTGATTTATATATTTGACTTCTACCTGCAAGAGAAACACCTGCTGTGCTGTTTGTGATTCCAGTGCACTTGGGATGGAATGGATCCAGCTGCTGAGCAGCAGGCCTTATAGAGGCACACAGACAGGTTGCTGTGGATGCTCAGTCTCAGGACTCACCACAAATCCTAAAATAAAGGAACTGCTGAAGATTATTGAGTATGGCTCACCCAGATAATCCAAGAGGATCCAATCTCCTTGAATGATAGGGCCTGTTAATTTGGGGTAAACCAGGTGGGACTCAGAGTCATGAAAAAAAACCAAAACCCATGCATGTGATTTCTCCTGGTGCATTTTCTTGTAAAATAATGGCAAATTTGTGTAACATCACACTCTAGGAGTCAGAATTTTCCTCTGCCTCTTCTGTGCCCTTCCCATAAATGCTATGCTGAACTCCTAAGTCTTCTTGCTCTTTGCATAGAAAAGGCAAAAGCACAGGGAGGACAAGAATTCAAACTTTTTGAGGCCATTTGTGCATTGAGCTTGGTCACAAGCCCTGGGGCAAAATTGCATTAGACCAAAAGATGTGAAGGTATCCAAAAGGAAAACTCACACCTTTATCAGAATTCAAAATATACAGGATATTTTAAAAAGACACTGACAGTTTAGTCTTCGATTTTGGACATGGACAATATGGGAGAGAATAGTTAGTGATGCATGTGACTGAGGAGTATACCAAGGGATTTTTGGTATGCAGAAACTTGATTTCTCAGGAATGGATGTAACCCTGTGCTCCTCCACCTTCCTGTTTCCCTTCCTCCCAACATCTCTGTTGCTGTCTGGTCTTCTGTCAAAGAAACACTCTGGCTGTAAACTGCATTGTAGAAGAATTTATTAAGGGCCATTTCTCTTACCATTGTAAGATAGTGGTGTAAATATGATGTTGTGTACACATAGTATTTATTTATTTTAATTCCTGCTTTGTTTGGTGCTCTTAATATGTCATGTGGACAGGTTTTGTATAGGTCTAATTAGCCTTTTTTTAGCTACAAATCACTAAAAACCCCATAGCTCTCACATTGCACTAGTGAAGTAAAATGCACAGAAGCATTTTACACAATTTATAATTAAATACTATTATTATAATTGCTGTGCTGTAAACTCCCAGTGTGCTTAGATCTCATTTCACAGCAACGATAATGACACACCAAACTTAGGCTTTGCTCTCAGATGATAGAAAAGAAATTCTCCCAAATGAAAAGTGCTTGGAAAGGCTGTAATGCAAGGCAAAACCACATTCTGATTTCCTGGGTGGGTCTCTTAAGGTCTTCTAGCTTTACAAAAAATAATAATAATATTGTTATTATAAATAAGTATCGATTTTACTTATTTTTTGTTTTGGAAAGACAAGTTAAGGCCTTTTACCTATCCTTATCCTTCTCAGTGTTTCTTGAATTGCACTTAAGTTTCCCTGATGTCAAGGCTCCCCATAAGCTCTGTACTCTTAGATACTAAGAAAGAGTGAGAACATTTCCTGTGCTACAAAAAAGCTGATATTTCCCTCACTGCCCTGATGCAACTACTAACAGTGTCAGAGCTATGGGCATTCCCTTAATTTCCAAAGCATTTGAAATAAGAGTGTCCTAGTTTAGGGCAAATTTGGGAGAAAAACTCCAAATGGGGGTTTCCCCAGGGAAGGAAAAAAAAATTCAAATGACCTCTCCCCCCCCTCAACTGGTTCGGGAAAGGAAAAAAAAATTCCTTGGAGACAAGTGGAAAAAGCTGTTTATTTAACAGAAATTGAGTAATATTAAATAATAAAACCTCTTGCTGTTCGATGGGATGGCAAATCTAGGAAGAAAAGTCCTTTTCATGCGGTGGAGCTCGGCTCGCTCAGGTTCTTATCAGTCCTTTCGGCACTGGAAAGTGCCGAGGCCCAGGCCCCGGTGGGCCACAGGCGTGAGCTCCCGGGGTTTGGCTGGGTGTTCAGTCCAGAGCAGATTTGTACAGATCCAGGAAAAAAGGGAAAAAACAAAGGTCCAGGGAACTCCTCTGCCTCAGCTAGCTAAAACTAACTAAAAGCCAGAGAGAAGCTTTGTCCCTCTGTCTGTCCATGCTGCAGACACCACAGTCCAGGAGCGGGATGTGTGGGAGTGATGTTTTCCTTTAACACAAACTGCGCGCTTCTTCTTCCCCCTCTCTTGCTCTCAAAGCCAGTCTTAAAGGTGCAGAACTTAATATATAACATAAACCAGACGATTGGGGATACCAGTATCATAAAGTCACCCCAGGACAAAGAGGTGGGAAAAGACATGTCATCTCCACTACCAGGAAAGAGGCTCAAGACCCAAGATCAAAACCTTTGCTACTACTAAAACTGAAATTGAACAGAACTCTTAACCTTTCTGGTATTGCTTCTAAACACTGAGCTTCTCCAAATCACCTGTGTTATCAAGTGCTTAGCTGTCATAGTTTAGCGGGGAATTAAAGATAAGTTGGTTTTTTTTTGGTGACCTTAAGAGCTTGAGGAAATGGATAAATGATAAAAAGGATAGACTGAGGTTTTGCTTTTTTTGACTGCTTTTTGGGATTGTTCCTGAGCGAAAGTCCTTAGAGCCTCATCAGTCATTCATATGGCACTCCTTGGTGACAGAATTGCAGAATAATTTAATTTGAAGGGATTCTGGAGGTCACTTGGTCAATCTCAGACCAGAGCAGGGCCATTTGAGACAGATTAATTGGTGCTTTGTCCTGCAGAGTTCTGAAGGATGGAGAGTCAAAAGACACCTTTGGACAACCTCTTCCAGTTTTGGACTGTCTTTATTTTGATACTTTTTTTCCACAGTAGCTGTTCTGTCTGTCCTACAATCCATCTGTCCTACTATCCAATCTATGAATAAGACCATTTCAGGAAGTAATTTTATCTCTTCAGAATCTGCTGCACTTGTCTGTTCTTCTGGTCTTGGACTTTGATGTTCATGGAACACAACTGGCAGGAAATCTCCAGTCAGGACACAATAGGATTTGCTGGAGAATCCTTCTGGGTTTTAAAACAGAGAGGATTTTGTGCAGTGATTTGGACAAGGTCTTAGTATAACTCCAACTGAGCAGCTGAGCTGAGGAGCACCTTTTGCTAAGGGTATTCAGGAGGGTCAAGATTTGCACTTTGGTGGAACCTGAATTTGATATGTCTTACTTTTGTTTTGCCTTAGGCTGATGATTTATAGTCAGGTACTAAGAGCACTGCTGCTTCTCCAACCCCTGCTCTGGTCCCTGAAAGGCAGGCAAAGTCCCTCACAAGCACTGGTAAAGGATTACTGCTGCCTCAGATTATTGACAGTACTTAAAGTTATGGACCGTAGCCCTGTAACCAGCCAGTGCACATGCAGGTAAGCGGTGCCAAGATGGACAACAGTGGATGTATTGTTCCATGAACACTTTTGCCAGCAGCAGCCCTTTTCCAGGCATTGCCAGGATCCACCTCAACTGCCAGCTGCTTATTCCTGAAACCCTTTCAGCTGTGCCAACACAGCTGTATGTGCTCATGTTTGGGAACTGAATCATGAGACTGATTCAGGTTAAAATGCTTTTTTTATTAGAATTTTTCTCTAATACCTGTGAAATTCCCTGGGCCTGATTCGCAGGGTGGCCTTACAGACAGTTGTACTGCTAAAAGTCATATGGCCCTTGAGAAAACAGGACAGGCAGCAAGGAAGGAGAATTTGTTGGAAGTACCTTAAGTCAATCCTGCTGCCAAAGGCAATGTCTCTCCAAACCTACAGCTTTATGATTTTGATGCTGACAGCTCAGCTGAGCTATTGCTGTTGTGTCCATCTTACAGTCAGCCTCTGCAATGCTGCCACATCCATCTACTCATAACAATTTGCTCATCAACAGTGGTAAGCTAAAGGTTAAATTTGAAGAATGTAGTGGAAAGGGATGCCTCATGAATTTGTGAAGTGTTTTAAAAAGGAATTCCTGTCTCTTTACAAGCACAGTGCTGCTGAATCTGCAGAGCAATGCTCTTCACAGTTGTGGAATAGAATCTGAATTAACAGTGTATTTAAAACTGAGGTCTTCATTTAAATTTTTATGTTAATTTTAGTCTTCCACTGATGTCACACAAGTGTACAGCAGGAATAATTTTACTGAAATCACAGACATTGCTGTGTCCCTTGTGAAGTAATTTCTACCTGTGGAAAATGCATATGAAATGTTACTAAATCAAGTCAGCATTTTTTATTGTCTTGACACCCATATTGCAGTGATGTAAATTGTTGCAATATGAGGCATCAGTGAATAAAATTGCACTAGAATAAAAGTCTGGTGTCAGAATTTGATCCCATATAAGTGTTTAGTACTGTTGTTTTAATGGAACATTGCAAAATTGAAAAATCATTAGTAGTCCTGCCAATGCTTTAGCATTTAAAAGGTCCTATTTTCTATTTCCCCGTAGTCCCTTTATGCCACTCCATTAGTTTAAAAAGGCTATGAAGAGAGCACATTTATCCACTTGGGAATATTTTCATTTCTGTGTTACTCTTGCCTTTGGCACAGTAGATATGTTAGGTTGTGGCTGAGGAGAAAGGGTCACGGCTGGCCCGCCCCCTTGTTCCAGCTATTCTTGGCTGCTGGAACAGCTCCTGGGGGCCCCAGGCTGCCAATTGTACTAAAATTGCTGGTAGCCTTAAGACTATTCAAGGAGTAATTAGCTACCAAATGTGGGTAATTGTGACAGAATCTAGCTAATACTGCTTTTGTCTAACAGACTAATTAAAGGCTGCACATATGAGAAAAAGAGAAAAAAACACTCTTCTTTAAAGGAAAATAGTTATTAAGAAAGAAAAATTGATCTAGTATTAGAAAAAAAAAAAAGTTCTGTTTCTTCTAGTGGGATCCTAGAAGATTTTGATAATTAATCTTGGAAAATGAAGCACAACTAGAGTTCTTAGATTAAATGCTTCATTATGGCAGCCTTTCATAATCTTCTTTGATTTAATTAAAAAAAAATTATATTTTTTTGTAAAAGCATTGTTCAGTGCAGGAACATTTCAAAATTATTCTTGCCAATGAAAAATCAGGAGTTCTGATTGTGCTATGAGATGTAGTTTGAATTTAAAGAAGCCCAGCTGGAGATACACCATCGTGGGGTACCTATGATCTGTTTCTCCCTCTGTACAAAATGGGATGGGGAAGGGGAATAATCACCTGCTGGCCTGGCAACACTACAGCCCTCCATGCATCAGTAGAGCTGCGTTTGCTGTAATTTCTACCTGTGCTCCTTCCCTCTGCTGCTCTTGCAATCAGCTGTGAATAGTTCCATTCCAGCCCATTTATGTAGTGTGTGTCTTCAGTGGCACTTCGATATTTGCTAATGCAATCATAAAATCTCACATCTCAGCTAAATTTTCTATGCCTTTAGCTGTGCTGCAGGCAATAGCAGGTTTCTTAACTGCAGGAGTCCCATCTATAGCTGATTATATTTACTCTTTCTCTACTCTGAAGTAGATCATAGTTAAAAGCGAACAGGCAGAATGAGATCCTTGCAAGAGCAGTGGATTGAAAAGCAAACAGTTTCCTTTCCTTCCTACAGCCCAGCTAAAACAGATTATTTTAGAAAACACTTCCTTGTGTTCTGAGATGCTGCAGTGTCACTAATACCCTCTCAGCCAGGACTTCCCAGCCACCAGCAGCTACCTGGCCACCTTGAACATTCTATTTCTTCCTCTTTGACCTAAGTAATACATCTTTCAGATACAGCAAACAACTTGCAGTGTCCTGCCTTGTGAACTGACCCACATATGCAGACATTCTGCAAAGTTCAAATCAGTCTGAATTCCAGACATTTTACAGGTAGGAATACAAGCATTACCCTATTATGGCAGCTGCAACTCCTTTTTTATAGCCAGCTTCAAAGAGCAGCTGATACAGCCTTGTCTCCCTGTTTAACTACCTTCCTACTCCATGTCCTGAAAGTGGATTAGAAATAACATATTGCAACTGCTCATGATCCAGAAAAAAGAAAACAAAGCTCTGTGACTTCAGCTAGAATGGGGAGTTTATGATTGTCTGGCTGAAGATCAGCAGAGTTTGTGGCTAATAATTCCTTTTTCCTTCTCTATCCTCTCTATTGATTTGCACTTGGGAGTTCATCTAAGTGAGATGTTCTGCCTTGGTGTGAGAGTTCCTGTGGTTGGAGTGGGGGGGAGAGGGGATGTGGCAGCTCTTTGAACTGGAAATTCAGGTGACTGAATGTCAACTCATGAAAAAGCTCTCCAGTGAAGAGCAGCAGCGGTACTGGTTTAACAGGGCAGTCCAATTTGAAAGAGTCTTCAGGTGGCTTTGACTGCTTTTGAGGCTGAGGATGAATTTTTGACTGCTTTTGAGGCTGTGCATGATATCTCTGGAAAGATGTCAGAAGGCCTATGGCACAGGGTTTTAAGCAGTCTCCTTGTTTACAGTCTTTATAACAGCAATTCTCTTTCCCTTGGAATTAGCAATTGGAAGCATCTTGAAAGTGAAAGGCAATCATTGCAGCCCAAAGGAAGGGAAAAAAGTAGAAATTGCTCTGTAGCCTCATCGCTCTTTTGTAAATTCAGGGAAGAGGATCCCAAAAATAGGAACAGCGATGTCTGTACCTTTGCAAAAAGTCTGACAGCTGATTGTTGCAAAATGTGGACTATATAAAATTTTCTTAAGAGTGTTCTTATATGTTCTTATATGTTTGATCTTTGTATACTGTCAAGCCTAAACAGCAAGAAAGGAGGTTTAACCTGTGAAGCAGGTGACAGCTAACAAGATCTAAGTGATGTCCAGGTGTTAGAAAGACAAAGTACCTGTTGTAGAATTGCTTTGTTAAGGTTTAGAGCTGGACATGCTTCAATGATCTCAGACTTAGCAGGAGGTTAACCAAGCTTGGCAATAAGGATGTACCACTCATAAGGGACACAAAGAATGCAGAATTTAGGGGCTATGAGGATGTTTGGCAGAACTCCCAAGATAAGGAACAAACTAATAAAGCCAGCTGAGCAATTGCTCCAACTAATCAGCTCCTGCTGGGTCAAAGGTAATTCTGTCAGGGGTAGATATGTGGCCACCAACTCATAGACCACCAATCCAAGAAACACACTGACCCAAAAGAAAGACTGAGCATGCAGACTAATTAGCATTAGAAGTGAGAGAATCATTAACCAATTGAAGGTACAATACTTATTAATACGAGAACTATGTAACTTGTAGCCAATGAACACTAATCCCCTTGTTTGCTAAAAAGAGTAAATTGTAAAAAAGTTTTAGTAGCTGGTATGCTTCATTTGTGGAATACCACTGAGCACCCAGGCTTGTGGAACTCTGAAATAAATAATCGTCTCTTTCGAGTGTAATTATTGGCCTGTTGCACACTGGGTAATGAATCCAATTTGTGTGGACAACAATATAAGCTACATTTTAAAAATACCTGTCATTGTTATTATAATTCACATAACTTTGCAGAGATGAAAATTGGGGCTTCTATACTGGTGCTACCTTGCAGTAGGAACGGCAGAGTTGATAAAGTAAATGTGAAGTAAATTAAATTAATAAAATACTTGATACGGCAAATTAAATTAATAATAAATATGCAGGTTCCACCTGCATTTATGAAAAAACCCCAAATCATACTTTTAAAATTTTAGAGGACAAATCTCGGTTTGGGTTGAGGTTTTTGTTTTGATTTTAATTGACAGTAATTAGCAACTGACATGTGAGAAATCTAAATCTTTTTTTTCCCCTTGTTCATCTCTAGAACTGTTTCCCATACCTGCAGTTTGGCATCATGTCATGAGGATGAGTTACCTCTTTGTTTCTTTTTACATTAAAGGATTAGTGTCATGCTTTCCATCTTGCCCAATGAGCTTGGAATTCTTCAAGTAGCACACCTTCAAGTACTGCCAATGCCTTTGCTACCCTTTGCTCCAGCCCTCATCCAAGAGCAAAATGATGGCCTGATGATCAGAGCACACCTCAGAGAGGTTTGTGTCTAACTGAACTTGGCCAAGGAAGAAATTAGGCCAAATTCCCTGCCTCTGACCAAGGCTTAAGACCATTTTTTAAATTGGAACGTTATCACCATGAGCAGATCCTTACAAAGAGAGATGGAGGACAGGACAGGACAGCTGCTTTCCATGACTGTGCAAACAGATTGCCTTCAGCTGCCTGTGAGACCACAGGTACAGGCTCTAGGTATTTTGAGGGAGAAGTGTTTCTCTATTTTTAGATGAAATAGCATTGCCACTCCAGTTTATCTAAGTAGTCTGGCTACAGAATGCTGCTATATTTAGAATTCACTTAGTGCAAGAACAGCATCTTACAAAAAAAGGTCACAGTACACTTCTCTGTTCTCTTAGTACTGAGTTTTACAATTTATGCTAAACCACTCTATTCCTCTTTAATTACTGTACACTTGAATGTACATTTTCCCTATGTAATTGTGGCCTCCATTTCCATCAATATTTGTCTCAAATGTACCTATAAAGACCATTCCACTGATTTTAGAGTCATCATTAGCTCTGAGCTCACCCAGAGGCTCTGAATGGTGGAAAAATAAATGCACCCTGGTACATGAAATTAGAATACATATTGGTACATACCAATGCATATTGGTACATGAAATTAGTACCTTGCATTGTCCTGTCCACTCCTTTTCAAGGAATCCATTCCCTTATTAGGGTTGGATTGACTGGCTAATGAGGGTGGATTTATGGCATGCAACCTGCACATTAGCGTGCACTTCAAGACTGACATTTCTAAGGGGAAATACACTGTAGTGTAGTGTAGTGTAGCACACTTCCACATCTGATTTTAATGAGTTTAAATGAAGAACCAATTAATAAAAAGACATACCTCATTGTAAAGCAGTGAGGATCAAAGGCATGGATGGCAGGGACATAGGACAAGGAGTCACTTTCAAGAGAAAAGGCTCTGTGTTTGTGGGGTATCAGAAATTAAAATCTGAGCTGTGTAGAAATGTGTTACAGAGCACATGAAAACATATCCTGGTAGTCTTTGTACCTTTAAAAAGCTAATCTGAAACGTCAGGAGATAAGAAACACCTATCAGCATGAATGTATGTAAGCACTCTGGATTTTGAAAGAATAATTTGGCATGAGGTTTAGATATTTCAACTGTCGGGGTTGAGCACTGTGAGCACTATTATCTTGTTACTTCCTCAGAATGGCATGCACGAATGGCCAAAGAGAAATCAAAGCCAAATCTCAACATTTTAAGAATATGCTACTAAATTCTTTGATGTGTCAAAGAAAGTAGACAATGTTAATTAAGTGAGGGGAATTCATATTGAATGTCATATGTCGTCCACACTTGCAGTGTTCCAAGCTGTGCTTAGCCTGTGCTGTGACTTAATATACGCAGTGGCATTGCACAGAACAGGTGGGAATCCACAGGCCTCAGCACAGAAAAACCAGGCAGCCTTGGCAACAGTTCTCCTGGTATTTGTCATTTGGCTCTAACAGGACAAATTTGCTGTTACACTTTCAGGTATACAGTAACAGGAACTGATTGGGTACTAATTTGAACGATTTTAGTGGTGCATCCAACGCAAATAAACCAATTTACCAGACAATCTGTCAGTAAAAAATTCCGAGCTTTGCATCAGCTTTGTCATTTGTGAACCTAACAGCTAATTGCCTGACAGAACTCCACATAAAAGCAGCATTATTGATATAGATGTTTACTTCATATTTCTTAACCAGAGTAGATTGAAAAAATTGTCATAGCAGTAGAATAATGAGATTATTCTGCAATTCTTTGGTTTTAGAATTTTAGAGAAATAACCTATTCATAGGAATAAACAGTTTGGTATTCAGTGGTTCACGCAGAATAAGAAATTGCTGAGATTTTCTGTCTGAAGGAGGACCACTCCCAAACTGAGCTTGTGTCTCTAAGCAACTTGAATTGTAACATGTAATTTAGAAGCACTTTAAAAATCTAATTCATGTGAGCCAGTCCCCCATTATATACACAGTATCATGTGTGTGCCAGAGGCTTGATAGACCAGTAAGGCAGATGATTCACTTGATTTGCTTATGTAGGTGGTTAGATTAGTGATACCACTAATTCCATAGGCTCTGTCTACATCTCCCTGTGTCATATTCAAATGTTGCCCCACCTATTTTACTGTCCTAACTTGGAGCTGGCAGCTCCTGGTGCCACCGACCCTGGAAGGAAGTCTGTGACCTAATCTCTGTAGAGTGGAAGATTCCCAGGGCAGTAGCTTAGCAAAGGCTTTCCAAATCAACACTGGTATGGGAAGATTGCTGCTTGGTTTGGTCTGGTGTGGTTAAAAGTGGACCAGCACCTAGTTCCAGAACAAGGTCAAGAAATTAAAGGAGGTCAGAACAAGCCAAGAATAGCAAGTTATGCTCAGGGGCTTCTCAGGGGAAAGCATTCCTGGCTGAGGTATGATGTTTCCTGGGAAGATTTTAGCAGGGAAGTGCACATCTGTGACATGACACTGTGTGTAGTAGGGAGAAAAGAGATCTCATTGCCTACTGCATGGTACAGAAGAACCTGATTTGTCACAATTTTGCTTTTAGGCAATGATATATATCAGACAGCTCTGGAGTTTCCAGCCCCATTCCAAGTATCTGACTCAGGCATTCAGTATTCTGGTAGCCTGACTTCATTCCTGCAAGATTGCTGTTTCTGTAATTGTCAAGAGGGATAGGGTGAGAAGTGGGGTGGGAGAGAGAGGAGCCTGGAGCCTGCAGTCTGCAGTGCCAACTGTGGGGCTTTTATGCCAGATGGCATTCCCCTGTCTGAGGTCAGGACAGCATATGGCACTCAGGAGTCCTGGCATGCCAGGGACACACTGCATGCATTTTGTGTCCAGTGATGGGCACCATGATTATTGTAAGTATGAGAGGTGTCATTCCATCCTGTTCCATGATTTGTGTGATCATTGTAGGCAATTAATCTGTGGATATCAGCTCCTAACTTAGAATGGTGTTAAAGTGCATGCATAAATTAAATGTGGCTGCTCAGTTAGTTTTTTGGGCCCTGTGAGTGGCTTTGTTTGCTTTTCTAAAAAATAACAGGAATTTAAAGAATATGGTAAAAAGCATACCAGTGAGATCCAGAGAGATTTTTCTGCAGGTGTTTTATTATCCACAAAGTTGCTGTTACACACAGTGAAGAAATGAGTTAGGCTGGGAAGGGGTTGTTAGTTGACAAACATCTGCAGTCTCCTTTCATGCCTTGTTCCAGAAGAGGACTGAAAGCAATAGACAGCAGCACTGAACCTGACCCAGCCTTCCTTGCCCATGCTTTTTTCTCACTGTCTGTCATTCATCCTGGCTATAATAGGTACCCAGTAAGACTATCCCATGCAATTAAAGAAAGAGTCAGAGGACATTCACTCACTACACAGGCTTTGCATATGACCTTCACAGCACAAAGACAAAATAACTCCAGGCATGCAGAGTTAGGTTTGCTGCCACTGTAAATTGTTTGGGACAGAATAGGGTGAGGGCAGACAGGCAAAATGACAAAACCATATGATCCCCTTTTACATCCTGTAACTGAGTGTGTCTGCAGAGGAGGAGTGGAGGGGCCATGCTTGTCATTGTCACTGGCCACAGATTGAGAACTGCAGGTATGGGCAGATTTATGCAACAGCTCTTCATCTCCTGAGTTCTATACTTTCATTCCCCAGCTTCGCTTAGTTCTCCCCACAGCAACCCTATTTGCTGCCTTGGAGTTGAATTTACTGAGTTTACCTGCTACAACTGATACCTCTACTGCTCTTACCTGCACAACAGAAGAACAGTGAATGGAATCACATTTGTATTTTATCACTGTTGTATGCACTGAAATGGTAACTGGTCTAGAAAAGTGCATTAAGTTAATTGTAATATAGTTAAATGTAATACACACAAAATACTCAGGAGTAATTTTGACACCAGCAATAAAAAAGGAAATAAAGCTTTTATATTCATGGATGACCATACTCTTGATGCAGGGATTGTTTTACACTTACTATGCAGAGTAGCAGGTTCCTATTCCAGAAAATGGTATGGGAGCTTAAGCAAATACTGTTCTATTTTATTCTTAAAGAACATGAACATTTTAAAGTAGCATAAATTTTAAAAAATAAGGACTACTTTAAATAACTATGATCTGCTTCTGTTTGTAAACTTAGCTATTAAAAAACCCAGCTTCTTTTCAGTACAATTTTTAGTGCTTCTACCGTAAAATTTAATGCCAAATAATCACATTTGGAACTGATCTGTATGTTCTACAAACCAATTTTCCTATCATTCTGGTTCATTTCAACAACTTAGTTGTTCTTAAACTAAATGTTTTGAAAGACAAGTACTCGATTGAAAAGGAGAAGCTAAAATTCCTGCTTGTACCTTGCCTTTTAGGCTCAAATCCTCTTTTGCAGAAAGCTTCTCCTAGCCTTCAAGGAAGGGAAATTCCTTGCCAGTTGCTCACTTAATTGTGCATCTTCTCTGCAGTCAAAAGGTTTCACTGGTTCCATAAGTCCATCCAGTGGCTGCACAAGGGAATTGCATATTTTTAAGGGTACATGTCAATTTTGTACAATTCAGTTTATTAAGAAGCATAGTTAATGTTATTACTGGAAATAAACATGAACTGAAATGTAGAATTGAAATACTCCTGGCCTTTGCTGGTATGTAGATAAATGCCTGTAAATTATCCTTTAAATAATACTGGGAGTTGATTTGTTATTCCAGCAACAGGAAAAAATATAAAAGTTCATGATTATTTATTAATTATTTAAATTAATTACATACTAGAACGAGGAACAGAAACCTGCTGGGTGAAAAGTTTTCATTTATTTTCATTGTGAACCTGAGACAGCTGAGGACATTGTGAATACTAGCTCTTGTGAGTTGTCCTCTTAGATCTCATTTTTGGGTTTATGCTAAAGCAAACCTCCATGAAGTTACACCTTTTGATTATTAAACATGTTTTTTTGTCAAATGGCATAAGGTACTACAAAAAGTAATTAAAAATCTGAATGTAAAGAGGACAAGATCTGAACAGTGTGTTCCAGAAGTCGTATTAAGAATTTATACTCAAACTGTTTCCAGAAAATCTTGCTTAAGTCCAGTATCCAGCCTTGACGGGTCATCAGACTAAATTAGGCCAGCTGATTGATTGAGAATCTGTGATAAGCTGCAGCATTTCCTCTTGATGATGGCAGCAATTTGAGCCTCAGTGCCTTGAACCCTAATTCTAACATCACTTCCATTATTGCTACCACTGTTGGGGTTGTAAGTGTGGAGAATGTCAATGGAATACTTTTACCAGTTAGAAAAAGTCCATTTGCTAAAAGCCTTTTAATTCTCTGTTCTTAGCAAACAGGCTTCTAAAATGTTCACCATCATTACTGGCTTTTTTCTTTCCATGAAAGTAAATGTATCTTTAATTTTGCCTTCTAGAGTGAATACATTATGATACAATGTACAATTACATGATAGCCTATAATTTGCCTAGGGGTGCCCTGCTTCAGTTAGTGCGCAGGCTGGGGAAGCATAAATAGAGAATGACTTTTGTAACACCAGCCTAAATCTAGCTTTTTTAAAAAAAATTAGATGCTTTATTTTTTCTATCTACATAAATAAATTTTACCCTAGAAAGTTTCAGAAGTGTCTCCAAGATTCTTTGTGCATGGTGAAATCACCATTTAATAACTACTGCATGCTGTGGTACAACAGTTGTTGCCTTTAAAATCCTTCCCAGGGATTTGCACACTTCAGATCTTCATCATTTTCATTCTAAAATTGCCACTGCTGAAGTTGCTGTGGTTGTAAACTCTAGCAGCTTCTCTTCAACAAGAGGTCTGGTTTTAGTAATAGAGTTTAAAGTTAGAATATCACAATTCTTTCCTGCTGCAATGATTACTATAGAAGTAGAGAATGTCAAAGTTTTGAGGATATAATGCAACTCAATCTTTTCTGCTACAGAAACTCTGCTTTCAGGTTTGGATTTATTTTTTGTTTGTTTTTATCTAGGGCCACCATAAATTTATACCTTATTTGGTAATCTAAGTGCTTCCCAGACCTGAAAAGAGAGTCCTATTTAGGCTCCATGGGACTTTGAGTTTAAAATAAGGTGCCTGCAGAAAATGAATGCATAAAGCATTCAGTTCATCTCTGGACCCCACTGCAGCAGATTTTGCATAGTTCCTACTTTACATAGTTGGCTGATATCTTAGGGATTCACTTTCCTCTGTAAAGGGCTGAGTAGCACAGAACTACTGAATGAGCTTCTTCTTTTCCTTTCTCTATAAGCTCTGACTCTCAGCATATTTCTAGTTGGAGCATAACATAGGTTTCCTTAGAGCTGAGTGTTTATCTTAATACTTTAATACTTGTGCTTGGTCAGGCCTCAAAAACTGTCATAATACTGCCTTTGTCCTCTCCTTTCTTACAACCAGAGTATCAGTTGGTTATTTTATTTTATTGGCATTTGCCACTATTGGGTTTCTATTGTTCAGCAGTAAATTATAACTATCTCATTTACCAGAACCAAAAATACTCTGCTTCTTAGTACATTACATTACAACAGTTACAAATCTTTCCAGAGGTGTCCAGTATATTGTTTTGGTTGTATTTGTTCCATTAAATATACAGGGAACTATTTTCCTGTAGAAGACAAGGAATAAACATGATGTATTTTTGATTTGTTCTGAGCTCTTTACTGGAGATGGGAAGAGAACTCAAGAGGTATTACAGCTTTTCTTGAGGCTGTAGCAGAGCCCACTCTTGTACTCTGACATCTTCCATTCTTTCTGTCTGAGGAATATTAGTACTGCAGTATAAGAACAACAATACTATTAACAATAAGAATACTGCAGTATTCTTCTGTTAATGCAGGTCCTGTATTTTACCATGTTCTGTGATGTGGCTGATCAATAAACCCCTTCAGTGGGGAGGTTGCAAATAAAACTGTGAAATTTACAGATTTAGGAAATGATTTTCAAGTCAGCCACATTTTCTTAGCTACACAAAACAAGATTGATAAGCGCCTGCATATCAAACTCTTCCTATAAGACTTCATAAAACTTACTAAGCCTATGGGTTTATCTTACAATTTAGCAGGTGTTGTAGTACACCCTTAATCCTGACCTCAGATTGTTACAGAGACATAAGTATGGAAATATCTGCGCTGTTCTAGTATCTCTTTCAAAGTCCCCAGCAGTTCCAGAAGTCACGAGATCCATTGCCTACCTCAATTTTGCCCTTTCATAACAACTGCAAACAAGGAGAAGCAGTTTTCTGGGGTTTATAGGCAACCTCTTTTTCTAGAGTGAGCACAAATTAATTATTAAAATTTCCACTTTTGGCATACTTCTCATTAATCTTGCTGAATGGAAAGACTTCACTATTGTATGTGTATTTACTTCAAAGTGGAAAAATGAAGAAGGAAGGAATAAACAAAATTAGAAGCTTTTCAGAGAAAATAATGGTCACAGAATTGAGTTTACAGGTCAGAATTAAGCTTACCGGCTTATGTTAGTCCGTCATAATTATGATTGTGCATTTATTCTTGCCTTTTGAATAAAAATGAAATAGGATATTTATATTTCTGAGGCCATGTTTTTTTCATCTTTTTCTAAACCAAGCAGTTTTAATTTTTTAAATCTCCTGTGCATAATAGGGGCCAATTTAATAAGGATTGTAAAATGTCATTGCAAAACTGGGTTTTTCAAATCCTAAAATAATTTTTAAAAAGTCTTTTCAGGGTTTATGACATTATGTTCCATATTCCCTACTCTTAAATCCAGAGATATGTTTCAATTGTATTTGCACAGAGGTTTGTCCAGTTACTATTTGGTTATGAGGTTAGAAGTCAGTTTTGAAAAATTTGTTTCTTGAATATTTACAGTCCATCTGTTTATGAATGAAGTACAGACTAAAGAGACAGCATAACACAGTTATAAACTAATTATTCATTCCTAATTGATTCCTAATTATTTCATTTTGGAGGCTTGCTCCTGTATGGTCCTGCAGCTGCTGGCTCCTTGCCTTCCCTTGAATTTATCTCTTAACACAGCTGGAGGACTTTTGGATACCCTTTAATAGTCTTTATTGTGGGCAACTTTGTGTCAAAGAGGGTAGGAGCAGAAACCAAAGATGCTAAACTAGCTTTGAAGCAGAAGGGCTGGCTGCAATGAAATGGGAGTAGTATTATTTTAACTAAAGAGTGTTTTAATATAGTGAACAATCTAGAAAAATCTTATTCTTAACAGAGTACAAAAAAGGTCCAGTGGTATTTAATTTATTCCTGCTCTAAGGCCTAGCTTGCTTCTGAACAAGTATTAAGAGAAACTGTTCTATCAAATCCATTTAAAACCAAGATTTTATTCAACATGAATGCTAATGGATCCTTCTATAGATAAGATTAGAAAATTATTCTCTTTTTTGTAAGTGAGGGAAATAAATTAATTAAGAAAGCCAGCAGTATTTGTGCAAACCCCAAATGTTCTTCTCATTGTTGAAATCTTGCTTGTATCATGTCAGACTCACTTTCCAATAGTTTTGTTTCTGTGGATAGTATTTAGAAGGCAGTTCCTCTCATTTTTGCTCCAAGGTAAATATTTTTTCCCAGGATATTTTCAAGCCTGATGGGAGTGTGGGTACTAACATCAGGCAGCTCACAGTCAGCATATAAGGGATGCATATTGGCTGCTGTGCATACATTTGGTAGGTCACCCATGCAGAGAGTAAATGGAAAGAAACTGTAAATGACAGGGTTATAAATACATGAAGAGTCTCTTGAGCAAAGATTGAGTGGTTTCTGATGTCAGCAGAGCCCTGAGATGAATTCAGTGTCCTGCTTGGGTTTGCTGTTTTTCCATACCCTGTGAAGCAAGGCTCCTTTATAAAAAGCAAGAGAAAACCAATGATATTTAATAGAGAACTTAGACACTAAAGTGATCGCTGAAAATTTACCGAATGTCATGTTCTGTCATGGCCACAAACACATGCATTCAATTGTGTTTCATGGATGAAGCTCAAACAGGGATTCTGAACCTATTAAATAGAAAGTACTTCAGTTCCTGGCTCTAAGGCTGTTGTAATTGGATATTACAAAGAACAGTCTTAGACTTTAAAATACTGTTGGTATAGAAACTGAAGTATAAAAACAGAACAAATGTTAGTACATTACAGATTTAAGCAAGAAAATTAGGAAGATAATGAGTATATGTTATATACTAAAGAATAATAAGATAATCTTTTTCCATGGCAATGCAACAGAAGATAATTTTAAAGAAGAATATCAGAGTTCTGTAAAATCAGTGACAACCAAGGAGGAATAATCTCAGTCAATGACAGTCAGAAAAAAAACCAAACAAAATTGTTCTTGAAGAATTATCCATAGGCTTCAGTAATAAAAAATTGTATATTTTGCAAATTGCACTGCAGATTACTCTGAAACCTGTAGGCAGGATCAATGTGACAATGCCCAACTTCATTTGCTTCTGAGTCACAGCAGGAGGAGTTGTGGTCTGAATGAAAAAGACAAAATAACAGCATGTCCTGTGTATGAGCCAAAGCTATCAGGCTTAAATTCAGTCACAGCAAATAATAACTTTATTTCTATAGAAATATTTATTTTTCACATTGTGTCTCATATTAATCCTAAGAAATCAGTTGTGATCACATTGAAGTATGTTGCATATTTCCTGTAGTCAGCCTGAAGGCACTTTAAACATGTAAACAGTGTCATTTGTTTGAGAGGTTGAAGATCTAGACCAAAAACCAAATGTCTGCTTGGATCAAAAGCCAGTCAAAACCTCTGACATTTCAGTGTGAGGGGAATCTATTGAAACAATGAAGACCTCCCAGGCAGAATTACCTTTGTGACACAGCTAAATTGTATCTTATCTGCCAATACTTATTTGAAATAACCCAGTAATCTGTCAAAATCCTATAATGTGGGATTTCAAATCTGAAAAATTAGCTAAAGACAACTGTCATTGGGAGGATGTGATTATTCTGTGCCCCCATCTTTTCCTATCCTTCACAAAGTTCTGTAAAACTATTTTCTAGTATTGTTACTGAAATACATATGGCAAAAATTTGTGTACTATGACTCAGCTGTGATTTTCAGGTGTGCATGGAAGTAAATTAGAGGTTATGGGATTACAGTTGGAGATGCTTTCTTCATGTCAGATACTCTGTGGTGGTATCAAAAATGCTTATTAGATTTCAGGCTAAAATATGGAATAAGACTAAAAGTAATGACTTCTGTGTGACTATACAGCTCCTTCTTCTAACAGTAAATTTATCTCAGGCTTTAAGGAAGTTTACAGGCATTGGGAATTATATTTAACATATTCCATATGTGCAAAAGTGAAACAGAAATTTAAAATACATTCATTTCAGTCACGGATGGGATATAACTCTTAATATTTCCACTTGCACCCTGGGCAATATCTCATAGCTCTGTAAAATTTCTTACTCTAAATGCAGGTGTTTTCTTAGAGCAACCTTGTAGAGAAAAATACCACTCCTTTCCCTTTGGAAATCTAGAATAATAACTCACAGAGTAGAACAAGAAATTAGTAATATCCGGGAAATGTTACTGGTTGAAAAAGGGGAAAAAAAAAAACCCTACAAAATACAGGTTTGATATCGCTTTCCAGATAATGCAAAACTTTGACTGAGCACATGATTGCATTGTCATATCATGCTGGAAATTAGCATTTCCACATGGCATTGGACACAGTCCTCTCACTGGGTCTGGTCTGATGAGAAGAGAGCCCTCAACAACTTCTACTCATCTGTTGTAAAATCTTTCTGCAATTGGGCTTTTTTTCCCCCTCCACTAAATTCCTTTTAAAACCCACTATAATAATTATGTTAATATTTCTGGAATTAGGTGCTTTTCAAAGAAATTCACTGTGCACTGTACTGTACTGAGCAGCAAGGCCCAGAAATGTAACTGTGCAAACTATTTCATCATATATATTAGGAAGATATTTTAAAACATAGGTCTTAATGGAATTTGGCTGCAGTAATACAGGAACATGCAACAAGAAACTCTTAAAAACTTCAGAGCAGACCAACTTCTTACATGTGTATTATCTAAAGATAAAGGGTATTCATCATAACAATAGAACGTACAGGTGTAAATGAACAAGATGAACACATCTCATTTTTTTCCTCTTTCACTTCAACACATTTGGGAAGATCTATGATGGAACATGCCTTCCACTTTCCCTCTTAGTGAAAAGTGATGAAGTATTTGGCAGGATCAGTTACTTTAAGGTGTGATTTCCTGCTGGAATAAGATCTGGAGGCCAAAGGGGAGGTGAGGACTTTATTAATTTTAGCTGGAAGTAGGCGCGAGAGATCACATCATAAAACATTCTGTCAGTGTCAGCTATATGTTCCAAGAGTGGATTAGCATTTTAAAATCTTACTGAGTCTGACAAGCAAGTCTTTCCATTCTTAAAAAAGATAAAACAACCTTCTCAAGTCTGTATTTTTGTCAGAAATGAAATAATTTATTTATAAAGAATGTTCATAAAACCAGCTTGAAATTATGTCATAGACCTAGATTAAGGAATCTTGGAAATACTACATGAAGGTCTGTGGGTTTATGGGTGGGGTTTTTTGCATTTTGTTTGTTTTGTTTGTGTAGTTTTGGTTTTTTTAATGGCAACAGGGTCTGGATCCATTGATGCAAAAGAGCAATAGGAACAAAAAGTCTCAAGTTTCTCTATGTGTTTCCCCAGAACATGTTAGTCAGGGCTTTTTCCTGGAGCTGAGGGTCTGAATCTCTAGTTCTCTATATTTGGAGCCAAAGGGAGAAAACATTGATTGTGTATTCTGAGAAACAGGTAACTCACATCAACCCTGTAAGAGAAAAAATCAAGGCTTCAATTTATCCAGAGTAAGAATTCAAACAAACCCTTACCCCTACAAAAGCAAAGCTGCTAAGTATTGCAGTTTGGGAAACAGTCCCAATTTTGTGTCTTGGGTATTTTTGGGGGGGTTTTTTGTTTTGTTTTTGGTTTTTTTGTGTTTTGTTTTGCTTTGTTTTGTTTTGTTTTGTTTTGTTTTTATGAGGAGGGACTGATGGGACATAGCTGTTCTAGAGGAGAGCCAGTAGCTAAGAATCCTGAATAAGGGTAGGACCCTAACTGGTGCTGGGGGGATATATTAAATCTTCTCCTTTTTTTTGGGCATCTCTAAATGGTAGCCTAGGTGTCAGTCTGTTAAGCTTGCTGGTTTAAATGCCTGAATTTCCTGCATTTTATGGGGACTATGGGCACCTCTCAAGAAAGTTAATTTTATTGTAACACATGCATCAGTGATGGAAGTAAGCCAGGGTAATTTTTTTCTACTCTGAAAACAACTGAGTTCGTTCCACAAAACAAAGTGCCAGTTTTTGTGCTTGTTCAGCATCAGGCAGAAAACAAATCCAAGGCTTTTTAAGAATTCAGGTGTGAGAAGTTGTGCAGAGCTCTGCTAAAGCGTCTAACTAAAGGAATGTGAAAAGTTTTAAGCCCTGGTGTCATCTGATATAACAGACCATAGTATTGCAGTTTGCTGCCAAATCCTCATCTGATCAAAGCAGATACATTTCCTTTAGCAAAAGAGTTACAAGTCACGTCAGAAACAAAACAAAACAAAAAACCCCCAAAACAACAAAAAACAAACAAAAACCAAAGCAGTAAAGGTAATTGTGACCTACCTAAGAAAACAAGGTCATTCTTAATCTGGATAATATTTTATTACTTTATTATAAAAGGATAGATTCAGATTGGGTGTTGTTTTAGTTGTTTAGTTGCTGATGAGTGATGCATTTATTTTGGGAAATATAGTAATTAAAAGCTTACCGTACTGACAAAATAATGTCTGTGCACAAGCCAGAGTGGGAATTCAAAAGCATGCCAGATTATATTTCAAATGAAATTCTGTGAATTTAAATCATTATAAATCAAAATTGTTTCACTTCCCATTGGAGTGGAATAGGGTCACTTGGATATCACTTTATCAGAAACAAACCACAATATATTGTCTTTCTCAGGCCACCAAATTTGTGAAATGATAAAAAAAAAGTTTTCCTGGTACCTAGTTTACGTAGATGTTTTGTGGGTAAACTAATTATTTTTAACTGTATTAAATATGAATATGAATTGTGCACAAATAGTAAGAGATTATAGTAATTACATGGAAGGACTATGTTAACCTCTTTGATCTTTTTTTATTTTACAAGGGTTTCATTTTACTGCCCTAAACAACTTAGGGCTACTCATGATTAAACTTCAGGTTTTGGGCATACACTTCACATGTTTTATGTCTGAGCTTTCTGGATTGGTCACACCCCAGTTTCACATCCATGTTGCTGGAAAAGACTACGAAGGCACTGAAGGATAAATGCATGCAATGGTAATTATGTAATCAGATGCCTGTAGGTTGCTTTGAATGCTCTGCTACATTAGGAGCAGAGCAGATTAAATGGGGTTTGGTTTCTTTCCTGAAACACCTGCTCTGTCTCTATCTTCCTTTCCATCTTCCATGTCTCCTTTGCTTTCTGCCAGGAGCTGCTGTAGCCCACAAGCATAACAGGGTGTCAGGACACCAGCCCTACAGCTCCAAGCTTAAGCATGGATAGGTTCCTCTTTAAACTCCAGAGGTTTGTTCAAGCTGTAGTTCACAAATATCCTGCCTTCTAGGCTGTCATCAGCTGGGAATTGCGGGTGATTCCTGCTAGGGGACACAGGGGAATTCCAGTGTAGAAAGGGATCAAGTTACTAAAGAGTTTGGGAAACATGCTTATCCTCCCATGAAAGGAAACTGTTAGGTTCCTCTTAGGAACCTAACAAGAGTGTCTCTGAGAAACGCAGTCAGTTAAACAAGACTGTAAAATATTCAATTAATATGTTCTTGGCCTATCTTCAGACTCTTATCTATAAGGCAGAAGTTATTTTTTTGAATAAATAAATAAAGGTTGTATCATTTAGAAGGTGTGTCTTTCAAATAACTTTTATCCAGACCAGCAGAGGGAGAGGAAATGCCTTATCAAGCCCTGGCCACCTGAGACCCACTGGGATATTCAGGCCAAGTTAATTGGTTCTGGGCAGGGTGATACGGGCAAGGCCAGCACCCCTCCCTCCCCAAAATGAGACAGAAAGAGTAAAATCCTTCCTGTGGTGGAGCTGCTGTGGGAGGAGAGCTCTTGCCTTCTGGAAGAGGAAGCAACCTTTGCAGCTGTGAAACCTGAGAGAACAATGGAGGTTGTGTAGACCAGCAGTTACAGGGGCTGCTCTCAGGGCTTGATGCCAGAGATCTCCCACAGCAGCAATCTTTTCTCTGCAATAAATTCTAAACTTCTCTTGACCTTATTGCTGCATTCTGGGCTGAAATGCATCTGAACAACTGCTGGGAGGTACCCCATACCTTAAAATTTGTGGGTATATACTGAATGTCAGCAGAACTGTTCTGGACAAAACCAAAATGTAACTGAAAGCATTTTCCTCTTTTTTCCAGGCTGAATTTGAACTCAGCTTTTTATTCCTGCCTTAACCATGCACTGGAAGAACATCTCATACCACCATCTTGCTGTTGTGAATTAAGTTGCTTTTACAAGTGGTTGCTCACATGCAGGTAGGCCTTTGTGTACCCTACATGTGTAGTCATTACAGACCATTCTCCTTGACTTGTAAAAGTACTTAAATTCACATATATACTAAGGCCATAGTTCTTCCAATTGTATGAATATGCCTAAAATCTAATCATGTGAGCATTCCCATTGATTTTTTTTTATATTGTGTGCAACAGGTATGTGCAAAAATTGGAACTGAATTATTACTTTGTCCTCAGAGAATTAAAACCTTTAGAAATGCCTGTTTCTTGCTGAATGAGACATAAGATCCTGATTTACACCATCAGTTTTCTATACATTGCAAGACAAAGGTATTTAAACAGTAATATTGTAAATAATATTATTTCCTCTAACATAAAACGGTGGCCTCTCATAATAAGTGGCCCACAGCTGTTGGATTAATATATGTAAGGATTTTTAATTTATGTTTTAAATTATATAGTCCAGGATGATCTATGCAATTTTTCTATCTATCTAACTAGTCTTGGACTATACTCAAGACTAGGTGAGAAATATTGCTTGTGTGGAAACTCTGAATGGCCTCCTTCTACGGTCATCATCATGCTGGTATTTTCCCTCTTTAATATCTACTACCCCTCAATGCTATTTCCTTTAGGTAACTGTTTCTGGCTCACATTACACTCAAAAATATTCCCTCCACAGCCTGTCATCTACTAGGATTCATTTTAAATGAGGTAGTCACTATCCTTATCTAATGAATGGTATAGTTCTTTGGCCAGCACAGTTTGAAAATTAGGAGGATTTATAGTTCAGCTGTCTGAACATAATACAAGATTTTTGACAGTGAACTAAGCATTTGAAATTCAAATTTTATAAATGGGTTCTTTAAAACTATTTGATGTTAAATCACACTGAAAAATAACTTTATTACACAAGTGGCTGTAAGACTTTTGAATGCTGTCTTTATTTATACCACACCAATGCAACAGAAATTATCATTACTTACTGATGAAATAAGCTCTGTTCTTTCTAGTTGGATTATATTTAAATCCTAAAAAATTTTTGCAAAAGATGGAGCTGAAAGCAAAGGTCAGTGAAAGATTTAGTCCTGAAATAGGTGAAATGTGGTTCGTGGGATAAATGTTTTTTTATATTAACTGCATATCAGCTCTGTATTAGATGTGAGCATGACAATAACTGATAAAGCATCTAATTTCCCTTTTTGTATAAAAACAGATATTGTTGTTTGACCCATGCAAGAGTGGTGTTATTAAGAAACGTGGGTGCTTCTCATACAGCCTCATTCAAGGCATTTCAAGGCAAGTGCCTGTGTTGGTTGATTAGCCTTCCTAGAACACTCCAAAATTTTTTGGAGAAAGAGATTTCTATCACCTAGAGGGCAATTCAGAAGAAGGATTCATAGGGAACAGAATTACTCTCCTAATGAGTCCTCTCATCCTGCTGATGCACAGAATACCAACAGCATCCAACTTCCTAATTTATTGTATAAACAGGAAAAAAGAATGACGTCAGGAGTAAAAACCAAATCAGGATAACCGTATAAGCCTGTAGTATGACACATGCAAAATAAGGGCACTTAAGGCCAAAATTAGAAACCTGAAAATGCCTACTTATGTGGTACCAATTTCTAGGCTTCCTCAGAGTGTGCCAGGAGTCTGGTGATACATCATCAGGCATGTCTGGAACTGCTTGAGAAGTGGTAGTGCTGGAGAGGCAGTGCACATTGTGCCTCAATGTAATCCACCTACAGAAACTAGATGTTCTCTCTAGTATAAGACAAATTGTTTTATTTTCCTCTATTTCCATGTCAAGACCATTATGAATGATTTTAGTGGTTAAAAAGCCCATTCTCATTTAAAAGTTTCTAAAACAGGCATAGGAAAAATTTAAGCATGTTTGAAATTACCATTGTGATTACAATAGATGCTGCACAGTAACAGAAGGATAAAACTGTAGTTCTCACCTGAAGCAATTGTATAATAAGATACAAAGCCTGGTTTAGTTCAGAACAGCAGAAGTTTAATCAGACTCAAGGAACTGATGAATTGGCAATGTCAGTGCCATATTTATTCCATCACTGCGGCACAGGATTGAAGTTTCTAGTGGAACAAAATAAAAAAAGATCATGGTACTAATTATTGTCACTTTTTTCTTAATTCTTAAGAAATATTAAAAAAAAAAGGAAAAGCCAAGGAATAGTGTTAGCAGAGTCAAGACAAATTGAATTTATCATTGACAAAGGAAGAGGTAAGTTGTAACTGATGTCTTATCATTTCTTTTATTTAATAGTATACAACTACTTAAGGAAGCCAGACAAGCTTGAATAAGTGTTTAGAGATGTCCTGTAAGAAGATGTGTGTACAACAGTGCTGTTGAATGACTGGCCAATAATCAGAGCCTACATTAATTCCAGAAAGTACACACAAATGATATTCCTTGGCTTCATTTTCAAAGCTGCATTTGGAAATTTATGCATATTAATCCTGTAACAATATCAGGGTTTGTGTTGCCAACACAAGCATAGCTTTGAAAATGTGACCATAAGGGTCCAATGCAACAGTCAAAGTAATCCCTGGCCTTTTACCCTCTGAGAGTAAAGAACAATTTTGCAAAAATTTTTGTCACTAAACTAAAAATATATTCTATACCCTGGGGAATCCTCACATGAACATTTTCTTTGTGGCTGGAGGGATGTAAGATCATTAGGGAAATGGAAGAGAAAGAACAGTTATTGAAGGAGCCCAAGTCTGTTTCTTAACCTGTCTAAAAACCCCCAGTTTCCCCACACTTCTACAAAAGTGTTATTCTAGAATGGTTTGGTTGGTAAGGGACCTTCAATGTTCACCTGGTCCAACAGCAGGGACATCTTAACTCGATCAGGTTGCTCAGAGCTCCAGCCAACCTGACCTTGAATATCTCCAGGCATGGGGCATCCACCATCTCTCTGGGAAGCCCATGGCATTGTTTCATCATGATCACTGTGAAAAATTTCTTCCTTAGATCTAGTCTGAATCTACCCACTTTTAGTGCAAAATCATTAATTAATCCTTGAGCTATTGCAACAGATCCTACTAAGAAGGCTGTGACCCCAGAGAAGTGAATGCTGTGTGATTTAAACTGATGCAGATTTAGAATTATAAAAGTAAATATGCTAGTTTACTCTCCTGTTGCCCAACAGGGCAAGGTGTTGTCTGTTCTCCTTCAATTCCTATTGCCAGAGAGTAGGACCTTTGGAAATTTTCAGATCTGGCATTTTTCCTTTTCTCCCTAGAACATGAGCTGTGTGCAAATCTTACGTATGAATAGGAAGTTAAGTGAAATTCAGTAATTCATACAGAGAAGTAGCAAATGTTATCTGAAAAGTTTCAGCATGGGACTTTTCATTCAGAATTCCTGTAGACTTCAGAAAAATGCAAGGTGTGGGTCTTTTCCTTAGGTGAAAATTAATCCCCTGTGTTAAATATCTTTTGGACTGAATGGATGTTCATGGCTTTTTGTCTCATACTGAAAGCTGTCGATTTTGGAGGATATTGGTTTCCAGTCGTATGGTTCAGAGCAGGGTTATTGGTTGTTGTTATTATTTGTGACACCTATTTTAAAGAAGGACATATTTAATATCTCTCCAGGATAGCAATATCTAAAGATTGCAGACACAAATATCACTGTTGTTGCATGTGTGAATAAAACTGCAATAATGTTTTTATTTCTGATTAATAAAGCACAAAGTCTTCTTAAGATTGTTAAAAAAGAAAATGGCCTAATAATCAAATATAACAAAGGATATTAAATATCCAATATCCAGATACCTCTAAGTTAAAAGAAGGGAGAGAGAATTTCCAAGACAGAAGGATTTTATGGAAAAAGAAACAATGTTATGCACTAATGAGGTTTTAAAAAATGGGGATAAGGATTTTTTGGAAGCAATGGCCAAGAGGTGGCAGCACACCCTGCACTGCTGAGTGTCTGGAGCCCTCAGAGTGGTGCTCATTCCCAAGGGCTCAGCAGCCACTTTACTTCAAATACACCCAGTAAGATGATGTCCTTAGGAAATAAATCCTTTTGTGGCTACAATTAGATTTTTAGAATTACACAAGACCACATGAAATTAAATATTTTAATATGTCTGAAAAATACTCATTTGATGCTCAGGCATTCTGGGCTGCTGGTTCTTGCTGTAGTCTCACATGGCATGTTGCTGTACCACAAAAGTCAGACATATATGCTTGTGGTTTAATGTCATCAGTCTGGATCCATAACAAGATCTAACCAGATTAAGACTTGCTTTATCCTTCTGGTTAACAAAAACCCAGGATACAGCTCATGTAAAATCATCTTATATTTAGAAAAGTATCTGCAGGGCACCGTTCAGACAGGTTGGTTCTTTATGCCCCAGAGGAGTGACACAGTAATGGAAGTAAACCTGCCAGATGTTAAGATGGGAACAGCTGTGGTTCTTTCCTGTGGCCACTATCCTCCCACAATCTTCAGACAGAGCCCAGCCGATTCTGGACCCCTTTCTCATGCTTGAAAACAACATCTGAAGGATGCTTGCTATTAGCAGTGGGTTGTTTCAGCATATGGTGAGACATGGTTACAGTTCAGCTCTAAATGTACACGATACAGTTGCTGGTTCCTGCCGTGCCAGGATTGTATCTGTGGCACTCGATTTTGCTGTACTCTGTCACAGCCTGCTCAGTCTGGCTCTGAGCATAACTGTACCCCTATTGCCTTCTTCCTGTTCCTTTGGCCTCCTCACAGGGCTGGGTCCACCTTACCCCTGTGGTTTTCTTTCTGTAATGGAAATATTCACCCTCCCTGCCCTGTGGCCAGGAGTAGTGCTGCTTTTCCCAAGGAGAGGCCAGGAAGAGCACTGAGCCACCACACGTTTGGTGGGGGTGGAGGTTTGTGTGTCCTAGAAGGCAGTTTGGGTGATAAGAAGTTCAGTGAGGGGCAGTGTGGCAGGGAGAGGAACTCCTCCATCTGAGGAAATCCTCTGTAGTGATCTTAGCCCAAAAAGCACATTCTTAGCTGTGTCTCCTCATCGATTGCTATCGGGGTTACAAAGGACACCAGTGATATTCTCTGCTGCTACTGCTTATTGTGGTGCGGATTATTGCTTTCATTGCCAAGAAGATGGGCTTATTTTACTGAGAACTGCAGTTCTTTTCACTTATACCCTTTATACCCAGGGAAGAAAAAAAAAAAAAGTGACAAGAGTTCCTCTGAAAAACTGTTAAATTTAGCTGTTTGGGCTAAATATTACAGCCATCAGTAACTGAGCTATTGGTTATTATCTTCAGCCAGAGAAAGGCTTTGTTCTTGTTCTGATGTTGAACTGGTTTAGTGACTTGCAGTGCTGAAAGGTTCAATTCATTTTCCCCTTTCTCCTCACCACATATTCCAGTTTGCTCCCTTGTTGCTGATTGTGTCTGTTTGATCCTACTATAACCTAGTTTCACGCACTAAACCAGAGAAAATGAATCCAGCAAAAAACCTGACTTGTTCTCTGTGATTTGGAGGGAGCTGAAGCACCTCTCATGGGGCTCACACGAGTGCTGTAAGTAGTATAAAGGAGAAGGGAGCGAATGAAGGAAGCAAGACAGCCCCTCCAGGTAGCAGAATGATGTTATATTAGCTCAGAAAAGAAAAAGAAGAGTCATTAGTAAAGTTTATTTTGCAAGAATAGGTAACTAATGAGTACCAAGGTATGCCACCAATGAAGTAACTAAACTCCATGCTCTCTGAAAATACGTGTGAACTAAATGTGCAGGCCTGCCAGACATTGGTTTCCTCCAAGAAAGCCAGCTTAGATAATTCTGTCTCCTTCCCTCAGTGGCTTGTTTCCATGTGTCCTGTTTTTAAATTGCCTGTCTCCTCAGATCTGCCAATACAGTATCATTTAGAAAGCACACTAAACTGGATGACTGAAATGACCTGGCTTAAAGGTCTGTTCTGTGGCTAGGCATGAAAGGCAGGAAAGAAGAGCAGGATCTTAACCTTTGGGTGGTATTATGTTCTCATATTGACTCAAGCCAAACCAAGCACCTTCACCTTCCTGTGCATCTTAAAATGTTTCACTGATGAAATAGGACCAGGTACATTAATGGCTGTACTAAACCTGAAGGCCTATAATGCTATTTTCCCATCTGTTTTCCTTTTTTCTATGTGTTGTGCATTAACATGGTGTTTTGGTGATATGATAACTGTATGATAACTAATATGATATTTGCAGCACTATGAAGTGTTCTGAACTCTGGTACTAGTGTTCTCAGGCAGCAGCCATCCTCTTCTTACAAAAAGTACCTACTCCAGTGTCAGTTTGCCGGGGTGTGGCTGCAGCCTAAATACAGAGAGGCAGCAGTTGTCACCAGCCATTATTTTGACCTGACAGTATGACAGGATCTCTTTAATTTCTGGCTCACTACTATGGAAAATCCCAGAAATTTGTAATCTCTAAACCATATTTATTGAGGTGTCAAGGAAAATATTTCTATGATCAGCACAGACCCAAGATAGTTAAACATCTGAGTGACTCTCTGAGGTAGATTGAGGTGATGTAAATGAAGAAATTGTTTGCTGATCAGCCACAGCTGATTCCCTTGTTCTTGGCTGAGACCAGCTACTTCCTTCTCCTAATGCTTGAGATAATTGTTAACTCATAGGAACTTTCCTTTTTGTATCCTTCCTTCCTGCCTCCCTTCCTTCCCTTCCTTCCTGCCTTGCCTGCCTGCCTTGGCTTCTTTTGGTGCTGCTGTAGCATGAACATGTTAGAATTTTGTGTTTATCATTTTACACAAAGTGCCAAACACATTCCACTGGATAAGACATATTTTTAGTTTTTCTTATGTCATTTAAACATAAAATTGTTCCCTGAATTCCCACTATGAGAAAGGGAGATCGGTCACAGTTCCTAAGTCTTAAAGAGCCTAAAAGTGGGATTCTTAAACCTATTGTTGAATGCCAGTAGGAATGAATCCTTCTGCTAGTCAAACAAAAATTAAAAATAGGAAGAAATATTGCTTCTACTCAGCTGTCATAACTGTCAATGTTTGATTACTGCATGTTAGATTCTGTAAGAATTTGATGCTGATATACCTTTAAAATTAGGTATTTTTAAAGACTTTTTAAAATTATTATAACTAAAATAAGCTTAGCTTCATCAATGACACATTAAGAACACATTTGAATATATTATTTCTATCTTAATGCTCTGTTTTGAAGTGTTACAGCTATGCCATTTTCTTAAGTCTTCCACTCTCTGACTATCAACAGTGAGCAGTCAGGACAATTATAAAACATTTTAAAAACCATGGAGAATGCAAAGTAAAATCTATATCGAGAGCAGTGATTAATACTGATGATGGCCCCAGTTTGATCCTCTTGTACATGACAGTGTAAAATTTGCAATATTTTCCTGAACAAACTGACAGAATTGCTCATCTGCTTTCCTGAATTAGTTTAGGGAAGTATTTTAAAAGGTCTACTGTGATATTATAGGCCATTTTTTATGGTAGAGTTTTCCCTTGCCTGTGTTTGGAGGCACATAGATAGTTGGGAAATCACTCTGTGATGATTCTTCTGAATTATGTGTAGCCCAAATTGGATGCAGAGCTGATGAAATGTACAGGATGTGTTAGCAGTCCTGCTTCGAGCCATTCTTATAAGTAAATAATATTAATCCCTTCAGAGCAATGTACTACCAAATTATTAAAGTTGGTTCCTGAGGAAACTTAGGCTATGGTGCTTAATAAAAATGCCATATTCCATGAGTTATTAGTTCCTCCCACACTACTGAGAATAGTTTTGAGCTTTTCTACTCTATCCAAGAATTTGTATCTTGTTAGGAAAATGAAGCCACAGTACTATCCAGACGTTAGCTGTTACTTCAGATGTGCTGTGACAGCACAGCTTGTAGGAAACCCTTGGGAATATGAAGGGGATTTCTGAATGCCCCAGGTGAAAGGGGATTCTATGTTAGAGTCCAAAGCAAGTTAACTCCAGAATCTGAGTTTTCATACCTGATTTTATAGTTCAGCTTAAAAGCACAACTATGTTATAATACAATGTTAATAATTTCTCTAAGAAGTCTCATATCTGTGTTATCACATTACCTCCACGTGGTTATTGAAACAAAACAAAACAAAAAGAACAAGGCCAGCTGCTCAGTTGGCAAAAAACTGCTTCAACTGAGATTAGTGAACTATACCAATTTGTATCCATGGAGAAACTAGCTTACAGGTGTTAACAACCAGTACAATGAAATTAATGTAATCACATAAATTTTCCATGGTGATTTTCTGGTTTTCTGTGTAGCTAATATGGGAAGTGCAAAGATATTAATTAAATTATATTTGTAGATAAACATAAACCATTTTTAGGTGAAAATTAAACCTGTTATTCAAAGGTAATTAAGAGAGAGTAAATATGCAAATTCAGTGAAATGCTTCAGACAGATTATTTTTACAGATTTCCATTTTAATTGTGCTTTCTGCAATAATTACCAAATTGTTTATGCAGGTCATTTTTATGTGTGATTGCTCAGCAATTCCTTAGGCAGTTTTGCTTTCATTAATGCATACACTTTGAGTCACTAAATCTTGACATTCTCCTTACAGATTAATATTTCATTACTTTTAATTGAAAGGTGACAATTTTTCTGATATTTTCTATCTAGAATTTTAACACATACGCTTTTCTCATGAAACATCTTCTACATCATTAATATTTTACAGTAGTCAGAAGAAATTAGAATAGAGCTTGACAGGACAACGTTTCATGTATCTGTCATAGTTAAGGGAAAATACTTATCTATGTGTGTGTCTATCTGTCTACTTATGTAAGCATAATCCACATATAGAAAAGTACAAAATATCTTCTCAGATAAAGTTCTTATCAGTGATATGCTGAAATAAAAAGCATGCTCAGTAAGCAAAAATATCTAGGCCTGTACTCACACACTGAGGTACTCACCTAAATGTAAGCACATCTATAAATTTATTCCACTGTGCAAAACTCATATTTGATTTTAAGCATGTTTTTCAGGGCTTTGGGGGATTAGAGCTTTGGCATTGTGTATTTCCAAGGAAATCTCACCATTGAAGTTCATCCTGACTTTGAGAAACACTGCAGATATACTCTCAGATACAGTGTCAGAATCTGCCTGCTTGCCCTGTGTGTAAGACTTGTAAGTCATAAGAATGAAACAGGTCTTATTCCAAACATTAAGGGCATCATTTTGCCACTGGTATAAGTAGTTTAAATTTACAGGTGTCATGGCTTATTTCAATAAAAATGCCAGATATCAATTTCCAAGGGATACATACAATTTAATATACTTCTTCATTACAGCTAATTTTACCACACTTTTACAACTCTTGCTGCTGTCTCTGTTACCAACAAATATAAACCCGCTTAAAACAGAAATATTTTTCTTACCATGCCCACAAATAAACACATCTCAATCACTGATTGGAGGTACAGAGTCCACTGCTGATGGCCTTGATCTCTAGAGTAAGGCTTCCATGTTCTACATAAATCTCAGAGCACCCAGAAAAGAGCACTGAATTTAGAACTTGCTTGTGTGGAAATCTTGCTGTCTCTGCCATATGGTTTGTGAGACAATCATGGATGGGTTTTGTGAGCGCTTCCCCTGTTTTCTCCCTTCACTCTTGAAGTGTTACTGTGTTTGTGGTTATTTGCATCTGAGTGTCAACATTTTCAGGTCAGATACTTGGAATTCTGCATTGCTGGGGTTAATTTGCTCATAACACAGTAGTCTTCCTCCCTTATGTTTGCACAAACTTCAGTAGAATTAGCATGTCTATAATCCTGTGTGAAGCACCAAAAACTGAAGATCTCTCTTTGTGGGTTTTCAGACACCTAACTGGTAAATTAGACAGGATTTTTTAAACATTCAGGAAAAGCTTTTTGCATTAAAATGTCTTCAATTTTTCTGTTACAGTCTGAACTCTGCAATGCTGCTGCTTGTAAGCCTGCTACTTTCACTGTCAGATAATAGCTGTCAACATCTTTAATGGACTGCCTGAAATGATTGGTGTTTTAGACACATTGGTAGTTTTCAGCATAAAATTAAATTTTGTTTGATTCTAACAGCAGAACCTGACTTTCCTGAATTATGCCAGGGAGAAAGAAGTTATTTGTTTTGTAACCCACATAAAAGGCTTATGATTAAGAAGATAAATGTCCATTCCCACAAATTTGTGCAAAACCCTTTCTAAGTTTTATGAGAGATTTTTCTCTCAGGTAGCTACTTAAGATTATATTGAAGTTATCCACAATCTCAGCTAAATATATTGAGCTCCTGTAACTGGTAGATAGGAAATATTATAGTAATAATTAAAAAAAGAACCTAGAGGAAAAGAATTTCTCTGCTCCTAAAAGACCAACGATGCATCCTTCCTGACAATCTGTTCAGTAAGGTGTAAAATCTTAGTAGAAATAGATTTTCTTAAACGATGGAACAGCTAATTTTCTTATCCTTTTGGTTGTGTTTTTTGTATTAATCATAACTTTCAGAATTGGATGTTCTACACTGAGATTCCTTTCTTGGTGACTAACCTAATTCTTGTGTTAGCCCAAAATAGTACAACTAACCATACCAACTTCAGAGACAGGGTAAAACATTGGTACTTAAGAAATACAGATTCTGAAACACACAGGTACACCAAAAGCCATATTTTCTTTTGGCTGAAGTGCTTAAGCACAGGATAGGCTTAGATTTATTACTTAGATTTACAGATAGCAGACAACAGTATTTTGCTTTGTGAAAAATATTCACTATAAGATCATTTTGCAACAAGTGGGTGTTTGCCTGTTGAACAGTGAGAAAATGAGGAAGAAAGCATTTATTTTTTTTCCTCCATCAAAATTAATCAAAAGTTGAAGTATTATTTGGGGTTAGGATAGTTCATAAACCTGCTTTGTAGGACAGGCTGTTTGGCTGAGATAATTAGGCTTCGGGTTTTGGCACAAAGTACAGTAACCTTACTGCTTACCTACTGTAATTGTAAACATAACTGCCAGTTCAAAAACAGCCTTTCCAAGGACGGTATTTAATATACTTTCTAGAGCTGTCAATCACTTCTTTGTAGAATGTAAGGAAAGAATTTCCTTTGATTTTATTTAGAAATCGTCCCCTTGTTAGAAATACAGGGCTTGGTAGTCTGAGGAATTTCTGAGGAAGGTAAAATGAAGGCCTTACAATTACTGAGAATTTATCTATATAATTGTTTAAAAATAAAATGCTACATTAAGAAATATATAATCCCTTATGAGAAGGAAAATGGTGAATCAGTCCTGAGGACTGACAAGTTCCAAAGAAGTAATGTCAGTCAATTTGTGACAGCGTGACTGACAGCTGCTCTGTGATCAGGATGGGCATGGAACTTTCAGTGTTTCAAATACTGAGTACTCTGTCTTTTCAACCATCTCCCTTATCCACCCTTTAACCATCCATATCACTTGTAAAGGGATTAATCAATCCAAACTCCTTACAATTTTCTTAGCAACTTTATTGAAGCTCTATTTAGGTTGACCTCTTGATGATGGTTATGTTGAGCTATGTTGTTCAATTTCAAACATTAATCAGCATCAGGGAGTGCTCTTAAAGCCCATGTGCATCATATTTCTGAAGGTCTCTCACCTTTTATAAGGAAATTACTGATCTGCTTTAATTCAAATTGTTCCTTAAAGCACAGTTTCTGCAAATATTGGAATGATGTCTTAAGTTTAAGCTTTTACTAGTACATCCCATTTCCTGTCATTGTAACAGTAATAAAAAAATCACCAGACCATCCTGTAATGTACATAAATGCTACATTTTTTCTATTCCTTTTCTTTTGTACAGTGCTGAACCATTAACTATCTTCAACAGGAAAACAAAATATTGTTTTCTACCAGTCCAAATATCCTTCTATCCATCGTCTATGCATCCATCCTTTTGTTGTTTATGTATCACATTTTTACTCCAGTTTTCTTTGGATTTGTAGTAAAATTTAAGCTTTCACAGGTTTTCATTGCAATTCAACACTTTGGGTTTGCATATGAAAACCTGATTATAAATAATACTCAATGTAATGCAGAGTAGTATAGTTCTATACAAGTATATGGATTTCCAATTTAAAGCCATGAGAAATTTTATTACTTAATATCTGACATGATGGGAATGAGTTTAAAATCACAAATAAATCCTCATAATTCAAATATTTATCAGGTAAGAAATCGAGATAAACTCTGATAAGATTTTGTATTCTTACACCTATGAAATGTAGTCCGAAGGTGAAAGAGGAATGCTTATGTCCTCAGAAAATAGTTTCCCTTGGAGCATTAATTATCCCCTCTGTGGAAAACAAATGGCTAGAAAATACACTGTGATTTTACCCTTTGCATTGTGTCATGGATGAAGAAGCTCTGCGATTTCTTCAAGGTCTTAGCTTTAACTCCTGGTCGGTAGCATCAGAGATTGGTTCCTGCTGTTGTCTGCCATTAGAGGATATTGTACTTTTGGAGGTCTGATCCATTACTGGGTTTTGTAGGATCCACAAAATCTTCATATATTTCTCTTCACTGCAATGTGAATGAGATTTCATTTTGCTTTTTCCATTGTCACAGGGATCCTGGTACGATTTGCACAGATTTCCTACACTGAGAATGTAGTTTTAGATGTTTGTGTAAATTATCTATTATCCACTGAATTTTAATGGGCTACATACCCATGAGATTATGAATTTATGCCAGTTTATGACAAAATTAAATTATTGATGGAAATGCTATTTACTGACAATGACAAGCATAGTATGAAATAATTCTGCTAATATTATCTAATATTATCTGATATTTGGAGTTAAAAACATTTTCTGATTTTCACAGCAAGAACCTTACAAATGACAACTTGTTTTTATTTCTTCCAGTGTTATAAGAACTTCCATGACAAAAAGCATTGCAGATAACAAACTTGATGTCCTGAAGTATTTTCTTTTGTTGTCGGAAGCAATAGGAGTTTTCCCATTTAAAGTAAAATTACTTTAGTAATTTCCTATTACTAAAGTACCTTACTAGGGGTTTAGAGTGACCATTCTTTAGGAATGTTTGGGAATGTTCCAGTTTCTATTGCACTTCTGTCCCTGGTGTATGTGACACACGTGATTTGTGTCAGCAAATACAGTGGTATCTATTGCAAATAATTTTTAAAGGGCATAACCAAGCAAGTAGTTAACTTTGTCCATAGCAGGAAATCTTCACAGCAATTAACCTTAGAATGTTATGGTCAGACTGGATTTAAATAAATTTAAATGTCACTTTTTCTCAGCCACCCTTTGTTTATAGTTTATTCAACCAGTTTTATTGAGCTCACTGGGGTGTGAAATGAAACGTGAGCCCTCACAGAATTAACTAGGTGTATTAGTTTCTGTTATCTGGAGCAACACATAATGGAATAGGAGACCCTGATAGCAGAAGAGTTTCCATAAGAAGATCATAGTGCAAGTATAGGTACAAAAGCATGGCACTGGATCGTATCCTCAAACCTCTTATTTCAACCCAGAGAGAGCTTGAGTACCTCATGACCATGCTCTCCATGAGGACTGGATCAAAGTTTACAATGGATATTTTGATTTGCTGAATTTGCAGGGTCTCAAAAGCTCATGCTCCATGAGCAAGCTCATAACCCAGCTCAAATCTTCCACCAGGAGGAACAGATGCCTATCCCACCTTCTTTGCTGGGCCTCTATCCCACCCTTTGGAGAACTTGTCCCCTTCCAATCTAATTAGTGTAGTGGCTGGCATTGCTCAATGTTTTCTAGAGGATAGGCTTGGTCTTCCATTGTTTTTTCAGAATCCCTGATCTACTCAATTGGATCTCCAAGGGATGGGTTACAGAGGTAAGAGTCTTCCCTAAACGAGTTAAAAGTCAGTGTAGGACAGTTTAATGCAAAATGTTGTCATGTGAGGTCTTTTTTTTTTTTATTTCTTCAGGTGATGGTAAATTATTTTACATGTGAAAGTAAAATTGTTCTTGGTAAGCAAGGAACATTTTACATGGTTGGGCTCTTTAGAAAGGAGAGCTAAACTAGTATTTATACCTAGCTGTTCCTATGCTTCTTGCTAGATCTCAGTATGGTTGCACCAAGGGTGAAATGTAGGCAAAATGAACAAAATTATTTTCCAAAAGATTTAGTTTGTGGGTTGTTCTTTAATGGCTTGAATCCATAGAAGATATAAAGTAGATTTTGATGCTAGTAACACAAGCTTTGTAAAGCTGTTCAGAAGTCCCTACTGAAGGAAATTTCAGTTTTGCATATAAATGTTCAACTATTTTATTGTAATATTTCTCTTATACATGGAACATGTTCTTCCTAAATTTAAAATACTTTTATTTAATATTTCTCTTAATTTTCAACTAAATTAGCAAGTTTTATTATTAAAAAATATTTAAGAATATAGTCACTTTCATTTTCTTTTCAAATGACTTTGATATTGAGGAATTTTCAAAATTCCTTTGTAGTTAAAATTCAAAAACTTAAGTAATTGCATTTAAATTATTTTAGAGGTTACTGGCTATTCTATCCTACTATTTTTCATATGTAAAAATAGCTCCTTCAATGATACTGAGTATTGATCAAGCCGCATGAGCCCTGCAAAAAAACTGGCCTCCCTGGGCATCTCTTTGCTGTTTCTTCTCATGGGTTTCTACAAGTTTTCCTCTAAAAACTGTCACTATATAGTCTACTCAAAAAGCAGCACAGTTGATATTTTAACAGCAAGCTACTTGTCGGGTAGCAGTAAGAGAGGCTGAAATCCAAAGCAGAGTTAATGTTACAGAGTTTCAAATAATTTCATAAGAATATATTCATTGATACTTGGCTTGTATGTTATTTGTAACAAGAGTATTGTACGCAATCTGACAGAGTACAAATCTTCTGGACTCCAATTTTGGCATAATTTCATTCTGAGTTGTGTTTTCTAACATAACAGCTACTAAAACTGCATGTGCTGTTTAATTGAGTGACAAGAGATGCAAGGATTGCTACCTAAAAATAAATTTTAGGGGTATTTACAATATTCAGTGGATTGGTTTAAGTATACATTGATTCATAAAAATAAATTGATTGTTTTTTCTGATATGGAGTAGAAGTTCTGGTCTGTTTATAAGGTAATTTCAGAACTTCTATATGTGAATAAATTATGGAAAATAAAGATACTTGGAGAGGTTAATATACTTGTACTTGTCTACCTCAGACAGTGAAGAATGGAGAGAATTGCATTAAACAAACTGTGATAGGTGGGACAAGTAAGGAGGCGAACCATGATGTTCCATAAAAGCCCAATGACAAAGCCTAATGATTTGTCATGAAATTTCCATTTATGTCTTTAGCCAAGCAAACCTGCAACTAATACTGTTGAGGTGCTAATGAAATTGATCAGAGGGAACCCTTTAAAAGTAAGTTCAGATAAAACAAAAACCCCTTTTATTTGCAACAAGTGAATTACATAGGACTTGGAAATAAAATATGTTTCTCTTAATTTAGAATCAGGTTTTTTCCTCTTTCAAAAAAAACTTCAAGATTTCACTTGTAACCTTCTGTGACAACTGCCTGTAATGTAATAACAGAAGGATTAACTGAGGATTGCGTCTGAACTTGCAGTGTCATTCTCCCTTATTGATTTGTAATCTAAAATATCTAATCCAGAATCTGCTGTTGATAGTGTGCTTTGAGGACCCTCCTCAACTCCCAGGGTTGGATTCAGATGTAGAAGAGCTTTCGTTTCCCATCTTTTATAAGGAAGCAAAGTCCAGATGTGGACCAACTATATCACTAAGGTCCTGAAGGGATGATATTTTTTTCCTTAAAATTAAAATGAGAATTGGAAGTGTTGTTGCAAATCATTTGGCAATTCACATATAGAGTTGCCTAAGTGATGATTGCCTTTTATACTGATGTCTTGTAAGAAAGATAGCTCTTGGGTTTTAGGTAAAAGAAAGTTTGGAGATATGTAACTGGAATAAAAAAACAATGAAGGATAACTGAGAGTGCTGGTAGCATAATCACTTTGAAGTATAAGCCTGGAATGATTTATTTAAAGAGTTTCTATTATCGAAACCCTGGGAAAATCACCTTAATCTTGTAATCCAGCATTGCTTTCACTCTGCCTAGTATTTTCTCTTCTTTTAAAGACTGTGTATATTTCATGTGCTAGTGATAACATAATAAGGCCACATGGAAATCCTATAAAGATTGGAGAGGAAAAAAACCTCTCATGAGAAGCAAAACAGATGCAAAGCTATAACCTTGCACCTGGAAGTCTTTCACATGGCAGTTGTGTGCGTTCCCAACCACTCCATAAGGAGAGAAACAACACGAGCAGCTGATAATATGATTGTGAGGAATGTGTTGACCATGGTGATGACAGGGTGATACATTTACCCTCAAGAGCACAAGTGCACCTGTGAAATATTAGTCTGTGCTTTTTTGCTAGATCAGTTTAGAAATATTTAAGAATAAGCTACAAGATGGAAGGAGAGGGCAGTTAAAAGAGGCTGGGAAGAGGCATTTGGGAAAAGCAGAGTGTGCTTTCAGAACAGCTTATCACAGATCTTTGGAAGCTTTTTCCAGTCTCAAGAATTGACCCTATGGAGGCAAATGTCTATCAGTGCAGCTAATTAAATACACTAGAACTAGTAAACAAGGAGAGAAAATTCCTAGTTTATATTAAAAGTACAAAAATTAACATGCAATTAGTGATGTGTATTTGAGAAAGTGAAAGGGAATGTTTGAGAAAGCTGATTTGATTGCACTGACTCTATTTCTAATTTATGTTTGATGTTAACACACCAAATGGTACAGAAAACATTACATGTGAGGAGAGCATCAAAACTGAAATTACTGTTGGTTTGGTATTCTCTGGGTTTCCTGAATTCTTGGAATTTTTTCTTCTGTACTCATAAATAATGTTTGTGATTATATTTAAAGAAAACTCTGTGAGCTAGCATTGCTGTTTCCAAATTATCCTTTCCCATTTTGGAGTTCTTCTGTGGGTTGAAAGAAGGAAGGTGTACTTGTGGATTGGTTTGTTACTTAGGGTTTTGTTGTGGTTTTTTGTTGGTAGTTTTTTTTTTTTTTGGGGTACTCTTTAATAATGTCTTACTTAGCAAACCTTAAACTGTCTGTAAGTAAGAGATATCTGTGGATCAAGATGTTTTGAAGGGAAGATTTTTCCCAGCTAGCTGCTGTTGTGTCTGGGGAATGCTGATATACATTGGTCAATTTACCTACTTCAATGTTTTGTTGAAGCTGGATGAAAATGTGTTATCTTATACAAAGGCTGATAAAAAGAATGTAATGCCATCTGTATAAAATAGGGAGTGTGCCTTATGCAGGCTTGTGAACAGATGCTAGCTGACATGTTTTAGCCAAAAACTATGAAATTAATGATAAGATTTCCTGGGAAAAATATACTTCGGTGAGTATTTGAGGAAAGCAATTCTGAGCTTAAAATGTCCTCACAGTCAGTTGGATGAGGACTGATTTGGCCTGAGGAGAAGTAGATTCTTCACTGGCAACACCTGAAAGGAAAGGCAAATGCTGAATGCAGAGTTTAATGCTGAAGAAAATAGCTGTCAGGAGCTCAGAGCCCAGCTTTCTGGTGTGCGGAAAAGGATACCAGGAGGCAGAAACAGTAGGACACCTGGATGTAGAGTACATTTCTAGAGATGATAGATTAAATTTTTTAAATCTAACTGTTGGATTCAACCTTAGGAAGAGAAAAATGCCTGGAAAACAAATTAATATTTTGGCAGTCCATCCAACATTACTTTGCTAGAGAAGAGGAGGAAATCAATACTAAATATATGTAGGAGTACATTATGCTGAGTTATGCTGACCTCATTAAATATATCACTAACAAATGGCTACAGTACAGTCGGTAGCAGGACAAAATTGGAATCCTAGTCTGCTGCAGCTTCCTTTAATGTCAAAGACATAAAGTAACTACTCCAGGACAGGGCTCAGTAAAGTTTAGCAGAGATTTTGGAGCTGGTTAGCCAGATCAGCTGCTGTCAGCTGAAGGAGGGGAAATAAACTAATTGAAATCTCAGTGCAGCAGGAGCTTAGTAAATGTCAGACTTCCCAAGCAGTCCTCATAAATGTGCTAAAACAGGTCTGGTCACACACTTCAAAAAAATGGAGGAGAAACTTGGTGAAAATGCTCTCTGAGACTCACTGGCCTTGTGCTTCAGGGTATGGAATGGTCTGGAATAAAATCTCCCCTGGAATGAAAACCAAGTGGTAATCTTTGTGGTAAAGGCTTCTGTGAGCTGAGGGGGAAACTGCAAGTATTTGCAGGACAGTCATTCTACAGTGTCTTGAACAGTGTTATTGTGGGGAGTAAACCCCTCAGACTGAGGAATTCAACAGTTCACTGTTCTGAATATGGCCTGGTAAGGTTCCTTGGGTTCCTAGGTCACACTCACTTGACAGGGTTCTCAGTTTTTCCTAACAAAAGTAAAATGTGAAAAATGTGGCAGTACGACTTTATAATGATCTAACCTGTTTGAAATGTGTGTATATGGTAATAAACAAAACTTTTAATTCTATTTTCTTTAGGAAATGAGACTGAGAATATAATTTCTTGGTGTTTGTTCCTCCCCTAATAACTTCTGAAGCCATTCTTTCATTGAGTTATTTCATTTCTTTCACTCAATTTCAACCGAAGCTGATGATGGAGATCAGTCTTTAAGCTACTTGATTTCTATGAGCTTCATGAAAATACAATCCATCTCTCCTTGCCAGTTATCTCTCATTAGGAGAGTGAGTGTCAGCTCAGCCTTTATCTGTTACCAGATAATCTGTAGGTGGCAGCAATGGTATGAATTGCCCTGATTGCTTCTGTCAGTTCAGTGTTTTTGTGGGTATGGGAGAATCCAGTGTGAGAGCTAAAGCTGTAGGAAGTCAGTCTTTTCTAATTCTGCTGTTCATATTTCAAATCGGTTTCACTTCAGGCACTAGTAAGATGAAGCCATAAAGGTGATTAATATTTTGTAATGAAGCTATTGGCACCTAATAAGATATTCACTTCTGTAGATTCCTTACTAAAAATATTTAAGAACTTGAAGGTAAATGTGACATTCCATTTTGACTACATGCATTTGGATGCTAGGTCCTTTGTCTAAATGAATTAATTAGTATTGATTGATCAATTGCCTTCCAAAGAGATAATCAAGGAGTAATCTTGTAAAAGATAAATGGACTACTTAGTATGACTCAAAATGTCAAAGGGCCACATCTTGGTGTGAGAGTGGAGAACAGCCTTGTGGTTACATCGGGACTGTAAAAATGAGAAAGGCAAGAGGGACTCATTCCAAAAAGGAAGTGAGTTTTTTCCTAGATCTCTAAATCAGAGGAGCCTGCAGCTGGCTGATCCAGCAGCTTGGCTTTAACAGACAGTGCAGAAGGGAGAGACTGTGCAGATAGGGGAGAGAATTAGGTCCATTTTGGTATTGTGCAACAAGAAGAGATAAGGTCACTTGAGCTAAAGCTTATAATTGATTCCTGATGTTGGTTTTTAAAAAGAAAATGTTGTAAAATGTTTTTGGCAAATGTTGGAATTAACTATATGGATAATTCCTAATAATGATTGCAGATCAGCTTTGAGAAGGGTATTGCAAACTTTAATGCATTTGGGTATTTCATAATGGTCAGCTAAAAGTTCATGATATTAAGATGTAAACAGCATTTGGAAAATGTGCTGCTTCATATTATACTAGCAGTATTAAAAATCCCCTAGATCTGAGTACCAGCTGTGTGTTTATTCCATTTATTTTCTGGGTTATCTTAATTTCCATTTGAAGTACCAGATACAAAAGATGGTATCTTTAAGCATTGGACTCCAGATCTTCAAAGACTTTCTTTTTAAATGTCACAATTTCTACTGCTATAAATAGTAATAAACATTCTTAATGTCTCATTTATGGACTTACTTAAACTTCAGACAGTAATTATGGTTGTGTTCAAACAAACAGAAGACAGTGGAAAGGATGCTTTGTGAAACATCAGTACTCTTGGTTCTCTTTAAAATACTCCTCCAGTCCCTGGAGTTCCATGGTAGCATTTTCTAAAAGAGTGTTTCTAACAGTGCTCTGAAACCTACTGGGCTTGGTGTATGACCAGCTGCTAAGGAGGCTAAACTCTAGAATGGGAAACTCCTGGATCCTGGGAGCCTTTGGCCCTGGCAATAAGAGTGACCTGGAACCACTCTGTGAATAATAAGGACTGCAAGATGCCTTTCCAGTCCTCCTGATAGTGGAGATGATGCCTTCTGCAGACACATGCCTGCTTATAGTTTGCTTGGTGTTTTCTCTTGCTCACTTTGTCAGAGGTAGAATATAGACAAGGACTCATACATTAAACATCAATTGCTGAGTGTCCAGGACTTAATTAACTATACAAACTTTAAAATGCTACTTCAGAGCTAGAACAATAGAATAAATAGTTTTTCAGTGTGCATACAGGGGTAGCTGAAACTGGCTAAGTTTCTTACTCCTAACTTCTGTTTATCCTTTGCTCACTAATATTTACTGGTGCCAGACTGATATATTTTATAAGGACAGGCTGCAAACATTTCTGCTAAAACAAAAATCTCTAACAAATGGTTAAAAAAAAAAAATCTTTTGTCTTTTGAGTTATAGAAACCTAGGGTGTGCTTTATGGCACTATCATTTCAAACTGACTTGTATTTTTTTGGTGTCATCGATGAAAAATTTAAAAACTATAACTTCTACATTTATCAAAGTTTCATCTTTGGTGAACTCTGGTCTGTGGCTTAATGGTTGATAATTTTGTATTTTTGAAGAAACATCTGTGACAAACCAGCTGGAGCTTATAGATTCATTCTTCAATAACTCATCCTGCATATGTTCTGATGCTACAGTTAATCTCCTCTTCACCCTGAGTTTCCAAGCTTTGCTTTTAAGCCCAGGCAACTCATTGTACACTGATCTGCAAGGATTTCCAAGCAATAAGGCAGACCAAAACACCTTACATTTAAAATTATTTTGTAATATACACGCACATATGTCGTGGTTTAGGAATGGTATTCTCCAATTTAGTACCCCCACTAAAAACCACACGCTGCTCCCCCTCACCCTCCAGTTGGAGGCATAAAAGTCAAAGATTATGGCCTGAGATAAGAATAAGTTACTGGAAACAGCAATGAGATGAGAAATGAGCAGTAACAACAACAATAATAAAAGCAAAAGGTATAAGAAAAGAAATGTTTCACATGGGGACACCCCCTGATAACAGAAATACTGGATGGCTCCCTCTGCCACAATTTCTCAACTGGATTGAGACCCCTCTTCCTGAAGAGAGTCTTTTTCCCCTGCTCCCAGCAATGATGTGAGGTGGTGCAGAATATTCTTGGTGTCCTGGCCATGCCCTCTCCTGGCTACTGCAAAAATTAACCCTGTCCTAGCTGAAATTGTGACACCATGAAAAAAGTGTGGCATGACAAAAAAGTATTGCAAGGCTTAAGAAAATGCAAATGTCTTTCGAAATATACAAATGAGACTGGTGGGGGTTTTTTTTGGTATTTTCGTGAACTGCTTTTCTTGAAACTTTCATTTCTATGATCCCGTATTTACATTTGAGGTTGTCACCTTTCAGAAACTTGTATACAGAGTTTACCTAGGGATGCAAAATGAAGTATTCCACATGCTTCATTTCCAAACCTCTGTTCCATGCAGAGGAAGCTCAGGTTTGCGTGTCTGTCATATGCTGGTACTTGAAGCATCAAAATTTATGTGGCTGAGGAATTGGTCTGAGTAGGCACATTTCATACAGATGACAGCTTTTGTTACTGCTGTGCCAGGGGTTGGCATAATAAGGTTAAGCTTTCCCCTTTGACATGATCTGCAGTGAGCACCAAGTCTGTACTCAAACAAGGGATTGTGTCTAAATACTGAAGAAAACTCAGGCTCTGGCTCAGGTCTGTGTTTCAAACACAATTTAATGCATGTGAATTGATCCCTTTCTTGTGGCATCGATGCTGAGGGTTCCCTAATGATTAAACTGTTGGTTTTATTGTGTCTTGACAAATAAGTAGGACATACACAGCAACAACAGCAACAGACAAACAGTGGCTTTGAGTTCAGATCTTGGGCCAAGAAAGGTTTTTGACTTATATGAACATCCAAATTACTGAGCTATTGAGCATATTTCTTCCCAGGAATTACAAGATGTAAGGATAGCTTCATTTTTCACTTTTAAAGGGTTATTTGCAAAATCTTTGTGGACAGTCTTCTGTTTGTGATGTGTGTGTGTTTGTTTGTTCGTTCTGAGGTTTTTTTTGTCCTTCTGAATGTGTAATGAATGTTGTTACATTGTTCAGCCCTTGACAGTTGTGATCTGCTTACCCTTGCTTGTTTCAGGTGTTCAGGCTTCGGGATATCTGTGCAGCTGGTGCTGGCTGTCAGCTGGAGGTACAAGGACTGATACTGAACTGATAAGGTTGGCTCTAAGTGGTGACTTTGAGGGGATGGTCTAGGCTATGTTAGCCATGTCCTCCAGGGTAGTGTTCTTCTGATCTAAAATATATCTCCCAAATGTGTTTTTGTGAGCTGAATGATGATTTGCACAGAGTGAACAGAGAATGTAGCTTTCAGGTTTCTCATGTGGCCAGCTTCTACCCCTGTACTTTTGTTACTTCTTCCTGTTAAAACAACTTATACTTTCTGGATTTTAGGCAAGTGGCTCTAATGTGGGGTGTGCCAAAACATACTGAAAAATTGGTCAGTGATTCTTGTCATTGATTTGGTGGGGGTGAACTTGAAAGGTTTAATGGCTTTGTAGGATCAAATAAATCTGCAAAGAAATTTTAATTACGTCTGGTCATGAATCTTTGTTTTTCTTCTATTACTTGTTGTGATTGTACTTGGCCCCCAGCTTAGTGACCAAGGGCATGACATTGAGCAAAAGAGAATGAAGTGGCTTTGATTTGTTTCCAGATGCAAATAAAGTGTTTGCTTGTTTATGAGCACAGCCTGTTTAATCAGCGAACTGACTGTGATTCAAAGAAAGTGAGTTTTATTAGTGACTTTTCTAGCGTCAAGTACAATGGCCTTGGCAGGTGAATTGTCTTTCTTTTGTAGATTGAAAAATGTAGACTTGGAGAAGCAAGTGACAATTACATCCTTTCTGTAAGTTATGAAAGTAAATCTGAACTACATAAATATTTATAAAATAAGTGAAAATGACTGTTGATATTACCGTAGCATTTTCATCTCAAATTGTTCCAGAGAGTTTGTAATGCAAGGATTTAAAACAGTTTTATTCCAGAGCTGCTTCTTTTGCTTTGTGGTGGTAGAGATCCCTTTCTTCTTTCCATCCTCTCTCTGTGTCTTAAATACTACCCCTCAGACCTCTCCAAAGAAATTAGGGTTGAGGTGGCTTTTAATTCTGATCCTTCCAGTGAAGGATCAGTTCCTTTTTTCACCTGTTGCCAGGGTGCTTTTGTTTGTGTTTGTGTTTTTTGGATCAGCAGTCTTTTCTTCTGAAGTGAGCTCTGCCATGAGCGAGATTTATGGCAACTTGTCCATTCCTTATGTATCAGTGTTACTCTGTGAGCTCCCAGCATCTCTGTCAGAGGAGGAACAGCTTCTCAGAGCAAGCCCACAGTATTATCTTTGAACATATGTTCCCTATTAAGTGAGATGAGGAAGTCACTTAGTTTTCCTTCCATGTGGAGGTTAAAATGGAGGGCTTGTCTAAAAACAGATTGTGCTAAACTGGGGGTTTATTTGAACAGTATGTCAACAATATTAACTTGAAAATAGATACTAAATTGATAGGTTTCCTTCAATTACCTCATCTTGAAAGCTGTTCTCAAAAAAAAAAAAAAAAAAGCAAGCAGTTCAAAAGTGATTTAATCTGCTTGAAAATGAGAAAGTCAGATGAAAGCATCCAACCCTTTTGTTATAATGAGTGCTAGATAAACTATGTCACATCTTTGGCCTATTTTACTTCTCTGTATTCAGAAGTAATAACAGATTTAAAAAATAGTAGATATCCAGGTTCTAGGGTTAACCTGCATGCTAACATTAGGTTAACATGCTGACATTGTCCTAAACTTTGGGCACAGACAGCACACTGGATTGCAGAGGAAGCAGCTTTTAGCTCTGACCATTTTGCAACAGGTTATGTGACTGGGATCCTGGATCTCACGCTGTCACCTGCCTGTGCTGACAGATGTGTAAGGTGGCAGTGTGAATGCTTCATATGTGAAATGCATTACACAAATATCTAAAATACTTCCTTGCTTTTAGACATTATTTGGAATATTTTAATGATGTTGTATATGCCAAGAAAGCCCACTTTCTTTAGCATTCCACATAATCATAGACATTTCAGCAGCATTCACTCAGCACTACTTATGTATGTGCCACCCTTTCAGACTAGAGAGCTAAAATTAGGGGCCTTCTAGATTACCCTATTGCAAAGGAGAATCTGGGAATTTCTAGGGAAACTGAGCTGCTTTAGCACAGTTAATGAGAAACATGTGCCAAGCCTGACTTTCTTCAACACAGCACATTAACTGAGAGTTTCACCATTTGGAGCTTTAAAACTCTTTAAATAAATAACCCATTTTAAGAATCCACTTGTTCATAAAACAAAGGGAGAGCTCTGCTGTTGAGTCCTGGTGTGGACATGAGTCTCTACCCAGAGTTCCACCTGGAAGGAAACAGCTCCTTCACTGACCCATTCTGGTAAAGAACAAGTGCTGCCACTGTAGGAATTGATGATCTTCCTGACCTAGTTCACCATTTCAGCTCTTGATAGTGTGTAAAAGAAATATGACATTTTCACATCTTCCAAACTACTCATTTTCACTCTCTCCAGTGACTATACCCAAAACATCAGCATCCAGAAATGGTGCTTTCTGACAAAATGAATGTAGGATGTCACAGTCTAGGCAAGCACTAGCTGTCTGCTGAAGGAACAATGCAAATGTACAAGTCTTGGTCCTTTTACTTCAAAAACCAAAAATAGCATGTCTGACCTACATGGATATTGTGGTCTGAGTATCTTTTGCAGAGGCTGATTAATCAGTTTCTTTTACTGTAAATATTACATCCATCTGCACCCTATTGTTAAAAATACAGCTTTACTGTTGTACAAATTAATTAGAGTACAGCAGTGAATCTAGCTGAGATTCCTAAGCATTAAGGCAAAGAAATCTAGTGATGGTGCACATGTAATCGTGGTTTGTCATGTAAGGTACAAACACCTTCTCAAGTGGAAGAGACTGCAAAATATTTCCTACATAATTTGTTACTGTGCAGAGCACATAGTCTGAGTAACCTTCTTAACTGCAGCTGAGGGATGTGGTGGTTTGGAGGTATAAAACTGTGATTGACATAGGGGATAGTGGTTTGGATAGATAGGAATTTGGGACACTATTATAAAATATGGCAATTTATTTTTATTTTTTGGGCAAAAATAACTTGGTCAGTGAAAGGCTTGCACTGGGCTCATCTGATATCACTGACCGTGTATCTGGCCTGATAATGTGCAGAGCTCATCTAGGGTGCTTAAACTGCTGATCAGGGACTTGTTTAGAGATTATAGTTGGATAAACAAAAGGAAATTCTTCAAAATGCCTCTGGATGTTTGTGAGACTGTATTCAACAAAAATGAATATGCTTAGATATCCTGAGAACCTGTGATCTGAATGTCAGTGAAAAGAATTCACTGAAGTCAGAGCATCATCTTGTAACTGCTTTGGGATCTAGAAAGTGCAGAATTTGGATTTGAATTAGAAGTTAAAAAACATGTGACATGTCACAGACAATTTTCCTGTCCTGCTTACCAGGATGTTGTGTTTCCAATAGGAAGCTGTAAACCCTGACGGTTGTACTCACATCTTCTTCCCACATGCACAGTACATGGGAATATCTTTTCATCTTGCCAATTATTTTTCACAATTGGGGTTGGGCTACTCATCAAGCACCTCCGTGTTATTCTGTGTGATTCATCAGTTTGCATTGTCCTGTTTTATGTTGGAGCTTTTCATGAAAGATCCCAGTGATTGTCACTCAGTACCAGCTCACCAACCTCTCTGCTCTACGTCCAAATTGCAGCTGAGCAGTCACAGCCTCCTTCACTCTGAAGTGTGAAGGTACTAGGTGTGGTATCATGCTTTTCTTCTTATTTGTTCTGTCATTGCTTTGTAGTAGTTATGTCTCCCTTAAATGTTGCCACTCTGTATCCAGTGATTCTCTCTTTGCTAAAAGTATACAGGAAAACTGAGATGGAATCAACTGCTATGTTTACTTATTTTCCTCTCTTAGGGTTTATTGTTGGTAGTTTCATGCTATATAACACATGAAAATAAAGACAGATTTGTATCTCAAAGAGCTTATTATGCTCCTTCTGCAGAAATGATTCACTGGGAAAACCTTTTGGTGTCTGTCTTTCTCTGTGTTCTGGAAGTTAGTACGTAAATTTAAACGCAGAAATGTAAAAAAGAAATTACCATTGCAAGCAGGTCTGAAGCTATGAAAGTCTTTGTAACTTTACATGCATATAGCTGTGATGAATGTAAACTTATTTTGTTGCAAAATGAAAGCTCATCTTATGGCACATGGTGTATTATGCCTTTATAAAAAACATTTATGCATATGTTTGCTTCCCAAGCAGCAGGGCTGTAGCTAAAGTCCACCTGATTAAAAGCCTTCATCCTGCAATTCCCAGTATTAGGATAAATCATAGAGCACTGTTTATATGACTCTTTGTGTTTCCTGCCATGTATCCTCACTTGCAGATGTTTTTAATCATTTATTGCTAATAGTGAGTGTCTTAAAAGTTTTCTGTACTTTTTTTTGGCATTTGGTATGTTTAAACTTTGCCAATGTAGCATGGGGATAATTATGTACCTTGAGAGAAATGAAACACCCTTGGGATAATTTTTGGTTTGTTTTCTCTGCTTATGCAACAGCCTTTTTGCTGTTCTAGAAAAAGGCAGAAACCTTTCTCTGTAAAAAAATTCTGCCTTGCATTTCTGTATTAATAATGCAAGCAGAAGATACATGCCAAGTGCATTGAGTTTGTGACAAAGCCCTAAAAAGATCTGTAGAAAGCTCCTGGAAGCTTCTCTCATGTCCGACAGCCAATGCCAGCCAAGATAGACCTGAGGCTGAGCCTATCAGTGACAGTGGTAGTGCCTCTAGGATAAGAGATTTAAGGAAGGGAAAAAAGAAACCCTGTGAAACAGCAACTGCAACTGGACAGAGGAGGAGGAATGTGTGAGAGGAGGAGCTCTGCAGACATCAAGGTCAGTGAAGAAGAAGGGGCAGGAGGTGCTCCAGGTGTCAGAGCTGAGATTCCCCCCTTCAAGTCAGATGAAGAGTAGCAACATGAGAGAAAGTACTGACACAGTGTGGGACAGAGCTGGTTTGCTTAAGAACCAAGACAAAAGGGAAGTGGTTTAGCTAAAACTCCATACCTCAAGTCCTTTGTGTATTGAAAAAGGTTCCTTATCAAGAGCTTCAAAGGCAAAAGGCACAGGGAGTCAGATTTTTCAACTGTTTTAAGTGACTCAAAGGACAGTAGTGGGGAATGGATGAATAACTAACTGCATGGGGTTAACTGGTCTGAGTCATTTGAAGAGCTGGTTGAGAAGATCTTTTTGAATGAGTAATAGGGGAAGGATAAGGAACAAAGTTTTGAAAGAGTATACAAAATTCTGATTTTTCTCCCTCCTCCTCTTATTTGGAAAATAACTGTAGGCAACTGGTAAGAAGTCCTAGCTGAAAAGCTTGATTTAAGAGAGGATTTCCAGATCTGATTCCCTTCAGAATAGGAAGCTAACCAAAAAACTTTTTAACTGCTCTTACAGGAAGGGGAAAGGCTGATGCCCAATTAATGTTTTTCTTCAGCAGTTGCTCATATTAGGAAGAACAGAAGTCACTCTTCTTCAGGGTTATGGAAAGTCAAAATGAATGCTCAACACTCCTGTAAGTGTCCCGTACCCTTTTTGCTTTCTTTCTTCCCTAGTAAGTTGTCTTCTAGGAAGACAACTAGGAAAAAAGACTTGATTTTGTGTAATGGTTTTATTTTTCTTTGTCTTTTGGCAGAAAATGGTTTTGTTGATGTCGTGTGTGTGTATGTGGGGTGGTGATGTTCCATTTTGTTTTCCCTACCACCATCCATGTCTAGTAGGGCCTGTTTCTGACTTTGGCCAAGAACTTCACAGCTGCTGCTCCTTTTCCTTGTGTGTTCAAAATAAGTTGTGAAGACTTTTAACATCATACAATGAAAACAGGCCCCTAAATGCTAGATAACAGTATCTGAACCTTCTCTCTTACCTGTCAGTCTGAATGAATGGATGAACACATGCTTGTGCTTCTTGTTGAAATTAATCTTAAAGCCCTAAAAAAAGGCACAATTAAAAATCTGTTTGCTTAAATTCCTGACTTGTGAGCTGTTTCTGGCATCCTTGAGAATTTCATTCTAAATTGTGAGCTTTCTTTTCTCTAGAGCTTGAAAAAGAAACAAAAAGTTATATGGGTAAACCAACAGCATGTCTAGGATGCATCCATAGAGATTAGTAGGCTCAGAGTTAATGGTCTGCAGTTCTTCCAAATAAATAGTACTCCCAAATGTAGACCGCATTTAAAAAGCACAATCTGATTTTAGTAAATGCTGGAGCACTGTGTGTAGCAGGAAAGGCTGTATTGTGCTGAGGGATTAGAATTTAGGGTTCTCCTGGATTTTTGTGTTTTCAAAGCTACTCAATTGCCTTCATTAGTGCTTTCCTTTTCCAATTGCTTCCGCAGCAGCAGGACATGCCAGAGACTCTTTTATTTTTGCTGGTGCAAGTAGTAACCTGATTCTGTCCTTACTCACTAAGGTGCTTTATTGCTGCAGTTCATGTGTTTTAATAAAAATCCCTTATAGTAAGCAATAAACTATCTAAGCTTCTGACTTATTTTCTTGTCAGTCCCTTCCTGGGCACAGGGAGGAGGTTGAGGAAGAAGGGTTTAAGTGTACCTGCAGTTGTGCAGCAGTAGCATATAAAATGCTGCCAGCTGCAACAGATGTGCCTTACACCTGCTAAGCCCTTGCTAGCAAGCTGTCCTGGCACCCTCTGGTTGTGTAGCAGGCAGGAGTACAGTTTGATCACACTCTAATTTCAGTTTTAGACAATCTCAGTTTTTATGGATGATGTTTATTAAGTGAATGTCCTGATCAAACTGAGCATCCCATCGTCTTTGCAGAGCAAAAGGCTCTGGTATCCAGACTTGTGACATGAAAGACAAGAAAACATTATCAGTGTAAATGCTTCACATATTCTACATTTGGAAACTATGTGGATTCTATATGTACTCCTTCATGCATCTGTACATATACATCCAGCTCTCTTTTCCCAGAAGAGTAAGGGAGAATTGTTCTTCTCCATAACATTTTTTTCTTCAGAGTGTTTGAAAATTAGTGGTAAAAGTCAAATAGGAAGCACCACATAAAACTGTAGAGGTGTCATCAGTAAATTACTTACTTGCTGCTAGGACAGAGGAAAATGGATGAGATTAAATATGGATAGATCTGACAGAGTAACATGGAAAGGTGGAGGGAAGCATTGCATTTGAAATGATCAGACTGAATATCTTTGGATTATCTCATTTTTGAAGAAAACATCTGTCATACAGTTTCACACTTATGACATTTTCTTCTAGCTTTCAAACTGTTCTTAATTCCTCACTGCAAAAGGGAAGTTTCTTATTAGATGGAGTGAATTTAATTCATGCTTGCCTTTTGTGAGAGCAGCCTGAGGTGTACTGCAAAAACAGAGCAGACTCATCCAATTCAGCAGACCTACCGTGTGACCAGCTGCCAGAAGTTGGACTAGGGAGTCAAAGGGAAAGGCTTGTAATCAATTTAGAAAAGCATATAGCTGGACAGAGAGAGAAGTGTTTAATTTTTAATTTCTACATGGTGATTTGAAGGACGTAGAGATGTTTCACGTGAAGGGAATAGATTTCCTCCCCCCCCCGCTAAACCTAAGTGAGCTGAGTTTAAAACTGTTGAAGGATTTTCTGTGAGATGTTCACGCAGTTCTGGTGGTGACAGTATCTTGGCTTCAGTTCGGAATTTTGTTCTAAATTTAGGATTCCTCTTTGCCTCTCTCTTGGAAATGTAGTTGTTCCCTTCCCTGCTTGGTATCAGTAACAGTCTGCCTCCCTTTTCGCATTATTTCTGAACTCAGTAGTTTCACAGTGTGTGAATCTCTTTATATCTTCTGTGACTATCACCATGTTGTGGACATACATTATTTTTGCTTTCACAGAAGCAATTTACAATAGATGAATCCTTGTTGACGCTTCTGGGCAGGCAGAGAAAAGTTGTATCACAACAGTCTCAGCTCTGAATCAAAGAAATGTTGTCCTTACCACCTCCTACCACATTTCAGAAACTGTTTTGTTTGAGTTATCCATGTTTCCTATATTTTCTTGGCCAAAAGTAAACAAAAATCAAGTGGAAGCCTGTCAGGAGGTCATGTCTGAACCACAGACTGTTATTATTTTTTTAATTTCTCTATTCATCGAGTCTCTTACTAACATGTTGGTACAGATTTACATGTAGCTGCATCAGCACCACCAGCATTCCTGTTGTGTGAAATGGCTTGTCTGCCTTCAAAAATGATGAAGAGACAGCAGGCAGAAAGACAATAGATCAGCCAGAGTGTCTACAGATGTTTTTAATCCTATCCTGTTATTTATACAGTGTCATAGGTATGCATGTTGTTTTATAGATATATAAAACCATGAGAGTTTCCTGTCCTGAGGGGCTTACAACATGTGAGATTGTAAATTAAATCCTGCAAGATTTCTGGTCATCCTGTTCAGTACCCAGCGTATATAGATTACAGCAAATGCAATATGGAACATCCCCACTTCTCACTGGCTGCATGTGTAAGGGCAAGAAACACATGAGAGAACTAGTAATGGATCTTCAGGGCCTCTATTAGAGAATTCCAGTGTGTGGACAAAGTTTGGGTTAGCTTTTTTCCAGTTAGTTGCTGTGGAGGAGCTCAAAAACATGCCCAGTGTTTGGTTCAGCTGTGTGTGTGTCTTCATGTGGAGCACTGCAGGCTGAATTTAAGAACTGTGGAGAGGAGAGACAGCTGAATAATTTCCTTAGTAATGAAATGAGATGACCATTTCAGAAGCCTATTCATGAGTGGGTTTTAAGGTCACAAAGTTAAAAACCAGCTACATATTTTTTTACTAGCATTTTAGCTACTGGTCTGGTAGAATTCATACCTGAATTCTGTGTCTGATGATATTATGGCTGATGGAGATTTGTGCACTTTGCACTTCAATCTTCCTTCTTTGTGCCATGAAATGTTGACTGGAAAATTTGACTGTGAAATTTATATTACTATAAGTTCTATGTTAGGAATGCAATCTGAGAAGCGATTTTATGGCCTCTACTATGTGGTTAGGAAAATCTTGACCCCTGATAGGTAAGGATAATTTTTCTAGTCCTGAATTCTGACCTTAGGAAGGGTCAGTATTGACCTCATTACCTTGTTTCAGGCACAATTCCCATTTTTACACACTATCTGGGAGTGATTTATGTTCTTCAGAATGTCTTCATATGATACAGACCTTGAATTTTTTTCAGTTATTTTTTGATTCATGAAGATGATGAAAATAATTGCCTAATGTCTTTAATTATATGAATACTTCTCCTGCCCACCTTCAATTTTATTTTCTTTCTCCCATGATATTCCTCATTTTCAAGATTTGAAAACAACTGTAGGACAGAGGGAAATGGGAAAAAATCTGGAAGTTGGAAGCTCAGAAAAGAGTTAAGTGAGGGTTTTCCTTGCTATAAAATTATTGGGCAGAAGCCAGGTGCATGAGAGCTGGAGAAGAGGAATTGCAGAAGTTGTTTCTTTGTGTGTTGTAGTCTGGAGGAGGAAAAATGAGTGGAGCTAAAACAGGGCACGACTCCAGGGAGGGAGCCTTTTATGACAGCTTTCTGGGAGAGTGGAAACTAGGAGAAAAGATGGCCAGAAGAATGTGCATGAAACATGTTTGTTTTACTTAGCTCAGACTGCTTCCTAAAAAATTTAAGCTGAGCTAATTAGCACTTGCAAAATGCTGCTTGAAGTTGCTGAATTGCTTCCTGACTTTGGGCTTGTTCATTTAGAATTAGCTAGTTCCAGGCTGAGATTGCCAAATTTCTGACCCTGACTGACAAAGAAGCCCACCTGAGTTAATGGGCTCATAGCCATCTAAAACACCTCTGTGCCTCCCCTCCACAACTCAGAGCACTTCTGATACTCACTTCCTCATTTCACACGCAGGGATCCTCAGAGATGGGGACTGGCTCCCACACAAACCCCAGCTGGTTAACGTGGCCTCCTTAGGGCTGGAGGAAACAAGGCTGTGAAGAGGACAGGACAGAAGACTGTAAAATCCTGGGTGACATGGAAAAGGTGACTAAGGAGCAAGTAACCACGCTTTCTCATAACCCAAGGGTTGGAGGAGCCTCAAGTGATACTGTGGCAGTGGCAGGCTGGAAACGTTCCAGGATGATGAATGATCCTGGGGCACTTGTTACCATGGGTTACCTACCTAAAATTCTTTTAGGTAGGCTCAGGCTCAGAAGTGATGAGGCAAATGAAATCTCATGAGGGTGTTTTGAAGGCAAAAATGTCCTCTCTGTTGCAGAAGGTGCCTGAAAAAGCAGGGTATGTGTTGGTGTAGTGCTGTTTCATGCTCTCCCTCATCTTGTGCTCTTTATCCAGATATTTGCTGCTGGCTGTTGGACACAGAGAGTCTGGCTCAGTGTGGCCATTCACATGGAACAGCAGGTCTTAGGCTGTAAATATAATATGAAATAATCACTTTGGGACAGTACAGATTTGCTTTTGGGTTCTCTTACAGGGTGTAAATACTTTAGATGCTATTTGAATACAGTTGAATAGCAAAGTGGTTTTGCCTTTTAGAGCTTTCCTTCTTTTAAGATGAAAGAGAGTAATTGCTAAAATCTAAGGCTATTCAGACAAAATTTCATTGCTGAAAAGAAGGTTATGCATGCAAATCTGCATGGTACACATGTTTGATTTGATGTCTAAGTAAGTTTCAAGTATGTATCCAAATGTTAAGACGCTGGCAGAGATTCAACCAGGCTAATATCAAACTTCAGCTGTTGCTTCAACACACTGGATATGTATTTTGCCTAATTTATGTTTAGTTCTAACAGTGGCAAGCTGTGTTGCCCTAACTGTAGTTTCAGAAAAAGCTGTACTGTTTTTGGGTTTTTTTTCCTTCTGTTGTTTTGTTGTTCTAGAAAACAGTGAAGTTACTGTGAAGGTTCTGGTCTTCTTAGAAAGTTAAATTTCTTCTAAAAATCTTTTTCTTTGGCTTTAGATTTATAAGCTTTGAGCATAAAATAGGGCCATTGAGTATGTTCACCTCTGGACCTAATTTTTGTGTTGACATAGCCAGTTTACTATACACTGAAGTACTTTACTGTGCCCATGTTGGTATTTTAAGATAGGGCTCAGACAAACATTACTTCTGCAAATGCAAATCGTGATGGTCACACCACATAACTTTGGTTGCTTCATTTCAGGGTTTCCCTTTTGCTTTAAGCTGGTCTGGAGAGAGATTCCTGTACGAATCCTGTGAACCATCTCTGAGAGGAAATTGAAAAGGGACTGTCCTCTCAGAAGCGTCTCACTTTATGCATATAAGCACTTCTGCAGGAATATCACAAAATCCTTCTTTCCTTTTAAAAATAAAATTCAAAATCCCATTGAGTAGGAAACTAGGTAGTAATTGGGGGTTTTTAGTGAAAGTCTTTGTACTGTATAACTAAATTGCACACCATTGTAGCAGATTGCAGTTCTGCACCATAGTTCATCTAACATTTGCATTAAGTGCATGGAACTGGAAATGTGTATAAAGTAAGAGTTTTTCCTTTTTCTTAATGGGAAGAGAGGAGGAAAACATCCTAAAATATTTCTTATCAGGTGCAGTAATCTTAAATTGTGTGAATCTAAAATTAAAATCTGTCCTGGTTCCATCCAGGGAGTACTAAATTGGAGAATACCATTCCTAAAACATGACAAAATCCTACAAGCCAGTGGGAAGGAAGAGATATTATGAAATATACAGAAAAAAGCACTAGGAAATCAGAATAGTGAAAATTGGATGTCTCTGTGGTGTATAGATCTTTGCAAATTTGTTTCTCTTCCTGGAACTGCAGAGGATGCCTTGACTGAAGACAATGATTAAGAGAAATGTAGCTTCAGAAGGCATGTGATTCACCACTTCTCTCAGGAAAGCTTGGTATTAGTAGAGAAAAAAAAGATATTTGAATTGTATTTTGGAATAGGACATTCTGTTCTGTGATACAATGCTGTGAAATCATGGTATCATGATAACCTTCCTTTCTTTCTTCCTTCCTTCTAATCTGGGCTGGTATTTATTCTGCACTCTGCTGAAGACTCCTTTCTGTGTAAGAGAGAATTCAAAACAAGTAGTTCCTATAATTTTGTGTGCTTAAACCAAACAAGCAACACTTGTGTTGTTGTGGTTCATTGCTGTAAAGTAAGGAAGAAGATACAGAATGAATCCCTGAAAACCCAGGCTTATCAAAACTTCTGCTGTGTTAAGTATTCACATCTATGATCTTAATGCCCAAGCCATTAGCAGCCATGGGAATTTCAGGTAGATACTCCACAGTAACATATGTTCTTTAATTGTTTGTCTGCCTTTAAAGGGCAAAATTGAAGAGCATGAAGGTTTCCAAAATCAGGAACACATAAATCTGTTACATAGGACAAGTCATGGGTCAGATCCATGTGTGTTCTGAGGGTGACCACTGGTGATCTGAGGAGTGGAGTGTAAAGTTCAGTACATCTGTGAGAGCTGGGTTTTTTGGGGGGCAGGAGAGTGGGAAAAAGTGAAGAAGCAATGAGAGAGAACCTCTGTGAAATGTGTGTCATTATATACATGTATCATGGTATCAAGGTGCTGTGGGCACAGCTCCATTTTAATAGGATTTGATACAGGAATGGCATCAGGGCTTGTGGCTGGTACACTTAAACTTCTTCCTTCTATATGTTTTCCAGGTGCTTTTTAGAGTCAGTAGAGGTTGTAGGTGTTTCCTGAAATTCAATTAAAGTTTTTAACATTTTCTTCCTCCTTATGCATAGTCAGGATAATGCTGAGGTGCCCTTTACCTGCAATTGCTTAGCCTGGCACAAAGGAAATGCAACAGTAGTTGCATTCAGAAAAAGAGAAGAAAAGATTTAATCAATTTACTGAGTAAATGCTGTCTTCCATTAGTTGAAACAATTACTAGAACAATTAAATGCCCACATGTCCACGGCCAGTGTAGTCTTGACTGTCTTTCCAGTTCTTTCCTTTGGGATTCCAGAATTTATGCTGGGCTTTGTCAATTAATATCTTTCTAGTGAGTGTGACAATTACAATTGTTACTTCAATAGAGAATGTCCCATAGCTTTACATTGTTAATTCTCCTGTCCCAAATGATCTCCCAAAGGGAATATGAAGTTACAGGTGCACATCCATGACTGGAGAACAAACACTTTAGTATTGTAAAGTTCATAAAATGAAAGAAAGGCATGAGAAATCCATAAGACATGGCATTCACGTTGCTTACTGAGGTTACTTTGTTTCCAAAATCTTCACAAAATCTTTGATATTATTCAGTATGTCTGCTAGCACAGATAGAGTTGCAAAATTAAGCGCTTGAAAGCTGAAAACTGTCCAGATGACCTTAAGCTGTCATCAGCATTTGTGTTATTTTCACAGATTTTGATAAACTGTACTTCTGAACTTTGCCTACAAGTGTTGTATGTTTCAGGTATGCTGTAGAGAAATACTTCCTCCTTGTCAAATCTGGTAGGGTGGCTTTAATCCATGGCCTAATTCTAGGATAAACTTTCTCAAAAATCCACACAAATAAATATAAGAAAAAACCACAAAGAGTGGACTTCTTCTACAGCTATAATTAAGTAGCAAATCACAGGAAAACCTTTCTGGTGTTTGATAAAAGAAATGATGTTTAGCAGACTGATTATTCCTACTGTTTGCTAATAGTACTATGTTCAATTTTTAGTTCAACAAAGCTGGATAAGAGACTGTGGTGCTAATTTGAGTTGAATACTACTTGAATCATCAAAGCTGTTCTAAAACCAAATGAAGCTCAACAAATGGCTTAGTCTTGCTTGTATATGGAGCAGGGAGGAGTGAGAGAAAACCTATTCACCTAATTATGAATTCATTGTTGTCCTTTTGCACAACTGCACATCAGGATGGAAAGCTTTAATTCATTTGCTCAACTGTCCTTTCAGTTATGGGGGAAAATGAATTGCATGCAGCTCCCTAAAGCAGTATATAACATGAATTATTTACCCCAAGAATAACTCTGGTTCTGCATTCTGTGCACTGACAAAACTCCCAGTGCTGATTATTGCTGCTTTTGGAACCACACTGCCTTTTGTGCAGCAACCTGTTTTTTTTCCTCCAGCTCTACTGTTAAACTTAATTATCAAACAAAACAATACCACAACCACATGAACAGACCAAGCAACTTTTTGACCAGAAGGTCCATAGCTAATACAACAGATGTTTAGATCAAATTTGTTTCCAGCCTGCTCTGGTCAGACCTCTTTCTATCTTAGCCCTTTGAGTTCTGCACTGGGTGCCAAATAAGGCTGTTTTGGTTTAGGAATGGTATTCTTCAATTTAGTGCTCCCACTGTAACACTTCTAACCACATGCCCCTCACTCACTCCCTGTCTCTCTCCCCCTGAGGTGGAATGCAGAGGAGAATTGGAGGCAGGAAAAGCAAAGATCACTAGTTGAGATAAGAACAATTAACTGGAAACAGCAATGAAATAAGAAACAAACATTAACAGCAAGAATTTTAATAAAGTGTACAAGATGGGTGAACGATTCCCATGTGACTGCTCATCACAGCTTCTCTGGTTGCCAAAATTAGAACAGTTTGGTTGACAAGAAGATACTTGGGTTATTTTAGATTATTATTCCCATTTTAAAAATATTTCACATTAGTTTAGTTTTACCAACAGTAGTATTGAAATAACAGATGAAGGGAGAAATGTCTGATGTAATTATAAGGGTTTTGCATACATATTCCTATTTAGATCTCCTCAGACCTGAGACATTTGGCAGAAGATAACCTGAAGGGGACATCTCTGTCACCTTATGCACTCTATCATAATTGTCATATGCAGAAATTACATGGTATTTTTTTTCATAACCTTTTATGTTGTGATTTGAGGACGGTTTTGAGAATGTTTTCCATGGGAGGAGTTTGTTCATCTCAAGTTTGCTTGCAGATGTGATGAATGCTGCCTGTGTCTTCAAAGCACAGACAAATGCTGAGGAATAAAAGGAAGTTAGATTGACTAAATGAGATGATTGGATCATCTACTCAGGCATGTAAGTTAATTGAACTGCCTTTATAAAAAACTGTGAAAGTAGTCAATCAAGTTGCTCCACCAGCAGCAGAACAAACAGACCCTGGTTTCTTACAGATATGCCTGAGTAGCTGGAGGTTTGGGTGTCTGGAAGATGTGAGATCCAGCTGATGCCTTTTTGCAGATAGGATGATTCCAGCCCTGCTGCTGTGTGGGCATCCTTGCCTGTATAGTAAGGCTGGAACAAAAGTTGCAGCCTTTCTCTCTGTCAAAGTGTTGAGATTCTCTCTTCTCAGCTTAACTACCTAATATCATAATGCTTGATGAAAATCACTGTCTTTGAGGAAATTATTGATTCAGAAATTACTGGAGAGAGAGAGAGAAGGAGAGATAAGGATCATTTCTTTGGGAAGCCTTGGTATAAAAAGTTATAAGGTAGTGAAGATCAGAGATAACTATTTTTAGTGCAGTCTTAAAAATGAATTCTGGTTTTTTTCATTCCTTTATAATATAGGGAAGTTCAAAATTATTATGCCTGTTTTGGACTTGTTTTTTCTCTGGTGTTTTTGTTTGTTTGTTTTTGTTTTTTGTTCTAGGTTTTGGTTCTGGTCTTTTTTTTTTTAGCTGTAGATCGCCTTTAAAGTACATTGCTTTGCATACACTGGAAGATATGACATCCATCAGGATATGCTTGTGATGTGAAAATTGTATGCTTTCATTCTTTTCATAACATAAAGGAAAATGGCTTTTCTTTTTCTAAGTGTGACACAGGCATTTATCCTTGCCTGTTGCTTTGGGAAGCTTCTTCCTTACTTGTCTTGAGCATTTTCCACTTTTTTAGTAAATACTCAAAGAATTTTAATTGAACTGTGCTACTGAATCAGTCCCAAATCACAAAAAAACCCAAACCCTCTGAACTCTAAGCCCTTCTAAATGCTTCCCAAAGCATGTAGATCTGAATTAAAATCAGTGCAAGGAAATGTACAATAGGGAGAGGAAAAGCCAGGGAAATAATACCTCTCGATTTGTGTAAAGTAAATTAATTAGCGTAATATGTAAGATAAGAGGAAAAGGCAAGTTCTTCCCTTTGACACTGGAACCTCAGGATAGAAACATCCTAAGGAGGAACTTTGTCTCAATTCATGCTGATAATTAACACTCAAATTTTGCTGTTTCTTAGAAACTTATCTCCCCCTCTCTTGCATTAATCTTTTGCTGAAATTTTGCTACAATAGGATTTTTAAGAATAAAGAGAGGGAATAGAAAACATTTCTTTTTTTTTTTCCGAGTTATAGTGTATCTGAAATAGCAACGATTATACTACAGAAAACCCAATCTCAGTAATATGAATAACTGAATGAAGGCATTCTTAACACTGCTGAACTTAATTGTCATGTAAGAGCCTAATGTTAGCCAATTCCAATTTCTTCATTCAGCAAAAAGGATATATGCAGCTTTGTGTGGGAAGAGAATATAGAAACAGCCTAATTTATCTTGCAGTAGGAAAACCTGACTAGAAGTTGATTATGTCAGTCAATGCTAATGTTTCTGTTTCTGAGGACTAACTGTGAGCAAAAAACGATAGTGCAGAACCTTATTTGAAATCCAGTTTCCCTTTGTTCCTCCTTCATTTGTAGAAAGGGATGCTGTGCTGTGGACCTGTACTAAGTTCACTTCAACAGCTGGATACAGTGATTCACATTAGATGGAGAGGTAACAGCCTCCAGGATATTTCATCCATACATGATTCATAGGATTCTGGCTTTTTGACAGCATGTGACTTACAGGGAGCACACCTGTGAAATCCTCTTTACAATTGCTGCTTCCAGCCAATCCCATCTCCTGGCTGTCAGCTCTCCATTCCTTTCATCTCTAAACCCAAATTTTCCCAGCTTGTCTTAAGTGGTGAGTGCCTCCAAGAAACAGTTTTTCTCAGTAAGAATTCCAGTGATAATTTGTAGTGACTTGTCTTGACTGAAAGGAGTAGAGGGAAATAACAGTTGTGCCATTTTCTTCACTATTTCAAATATTAGCGGGGGAATTGTAATGACGGTGTGCGCTGGATCAGTGCTTTATGTAGACCTAAGCCATGTGCTGTTTGGTGCACATTAATATCATCACATAAGGTATAACATATTTCCATCACATAGATAACAGGGCAGTCTTGCTCAATTTCCTGGCAGGACACAATCAATAGAGGTGTATGAGAGGTGTGTATGTAACTATAATTACATACATGAGGGCTTTCTTCAGGCCCAGTCAAAAATACATGAGAGTCTGTACTGATTCCATTCCTGCTGTATGTCTATTCTGTGTCTGTGTGCTCTCCATGCCATGGCCTCCAGATCTATCAGTTTGTTTCTTTTCATAAAACTGACTCTGAATTTTTTGATAGACAGTTAGCAAATATGCAAGTCTGTGAAATTGCACATTACAGATGAATGCAGATGGCTTTTTAGGTTTCTTTTTATCCAAGATTTATATATTGAAACAAAGTTGATGTCCCTGCCATTGCTTATCATCATGAATAATCTTTAAATGACATTGTAAAATACTTTCACATCACAAAAACTTATGTGTCAGCTTTCATATTTTTTGCTTGGTATCAGAAAGTATTTATTCTGTTGCCACATTTTCTACTTACTTTCCATGTTGGCATAATCCTAATAATCCCATGATACACATGTGAGCATCTTGGATCAATATAAATAAAAAAAAAAGTATTTTTTTCTCTCTTTTTTTAATATCAAGCTATGCAAAATGAAAATCAAGAGACAGAAAATAAAAGCAGTGGCGAGCTGTTGACAGACAAATAAAAGAAGGCATTTTTAACTGATCCACACTGTACCAAAAGAGGCCAAAACTTTGTGTGCAGTTACAAGCAATCATCTGAATTTTTCCCCACTAAAGAAAGAGCTTTCTCTAGAAGATTGCAGACTCACGCCTCACAATTAAAAGAAAATAATTTACTTTCATCCTTAGGTAATTTTGTCTTGTCTAATGTAATTGGTAGAACCCTCAGTCTTGTCAACTTTCAAAACCTTTTAATACTGTAGAAAAGCAGCTGTTTCTGGAAGTAGGTAACTGAGTATTTGACCTATATTATCTTTACTGTACTCTTTGAATTAAAAAAAACCCCGATTTTCATTTACTGAGGAATTCCAGATGCAGAGCTTTTACATGGTGAATGTCTTCAAAGAAAGAATGTCTCTAAGTTCAGGGTTTGATTCTTTACTTCCACCTACCAAAACAGACAAGACTTTTTTGCAGATCCTCAAATAATTGTTTTTCAGATATGCATTGACTGCTTTCCACAAATAAGAAGTGCTGAATAAATTCTTCATTGGAACTATTTTTTCTTAAAGGAATAAAAAAATGGAGAATTTTTCCATAGGGAATTCAAAACAGAGGTTGTAATTTTAAGCAAAGCTCATAGTCTTCAGTATTATCATGGGAGGAAGCAAGAAAATTTGTCAAACTCACTTATCTGAAGCTGCCCATTGTGACAACTGTTTTCCTCAGTCTTGGAATATGTGCAAAGCAAACCAATGACATGGAATATTGTTCAGCTTGTAGAGTTTGAAGCTGTCACAGGCATATGCTTGAGTGAGACCTTAAGAACACAAAGAACAGCAGGGGAACTCCTCCTAGGCTTTTTACTTCTCCTACAACACCTGCTGCTAACACCATCAAGTTAATTCCAGGGTAAGTTGTTGTGGAAGAGGCACTCTTTTGCCTGTTTTTAGCAGAATCTCAGAAGCTCAGGCTGTCTTGGCAACAAAAATAATCCAGATGTAGGTGGGATGGCTCAAGAATAAGGTGGTTAGATGTCTAGGAGCTACGCTGTGAGTTAGGAGGAGTTTGCTATACCAAATAGGATGAAAATGAGAGTTGAAATCCTTGTTTAAAATGATGTGTGATTTTTAAACTTTCTTTCAAATATGTTTGAGTCGAGTCTCATATTTCCCAACAGATAGGGGGATCTTATGGCATATTTATATATAGACTTGCAGTTCTGGTTTTGTGTTACCACCAGAGACGAGGTTGCTGCAAACAGTGTTGGCAGAGAACTGGGATGTAAAACAGAGAAGGCTCCTCTTCAGAAATTTAACCAAAATGAAGTAAAGCTGAGCAATTCTAATGAAGAGAATTTGTAAGAAGACTTGTAAAATTTTGCTGTTTCTTGGAGTGGTGCTAACAGGAAGGCTCATTCTAGAACTTTCTCTGGCTTCCTTTGTCTTTAGTGCAACTCATCACTACTAAAGCTTTATTAAAAAAGTTATTTGAAATCAGTTCTGATTTAAGGAACAGACAAAATTCAGACCCTTTTAAAAACGTTTAATATTTGACAAGCCATGTTCAATGTATACCTTACTTGTGGCTTATGACTTGTAATTTATTTTTGCACATGGTATACAAAGCTTTTGTGAATTCATCACCAGTGAAGAAGAGGTACATCACTGCACATTTAAGTGCAGTGGCTGGTGGTGCTGCTTTGTTTTAGAGATCCTGATGCTTACTCCACAGGAAAAAAATCTGTGTTTTGTCAGCACTGGATATGTAAAGGTCTCTTTTTGTTGGATTGTGGAAACTCAACTTTTATATAGCTTAGTTTATCTTCTTTGGTTTGTAATGCTATGAAAGTCATAGCATAAAGGGGGGGGCACACATACATTTGTCTATTCTTTTTTCAGGAGTTTATATTCAGGTACACAGTGCTGTTGTTGTCTCAGTCACACCTTTGCTCCTTTCGGGCTTACTATGGAAATAATTGTAAGAGTGGGGCTTATAGCTGATGTGAAGTGTATTCTTCCAGGTTAATTGTTGAAAAGAATTCAGGATGAGCAACATAAAATCCAACATAATTCTGAATGAGAGTACCTACAAGAGGATTTAGTGGTTTAAGTATTTTATTAGATTAATTTGGATTTCTGAGTGTACTTAGGTAATTGAGCTTTCTGACATGCAATGAAATAATTTCCTGCCAATTTGACTACTGTGGAACTTTGTAACTTGAAGATGTTTTACTTCTTATTTCTTCTGCCTCTTAATCACATCACCAAGTAAATTTTGATACTGTTGTTACTTCTCAACTCACTCCCATGTGATACTTTTTAGCCACTGTATTTTAGGTGGCCAGAGATATTAATAACCTCCAACAATTTTGTTTCCTTCAAAGCTTGTCTTAATGCTGCAAGTTTTTCTGAAGTTGTGTTACTTTATCAAAATGCCCTAAGTTTGCCACTGCAACAACTCAGCTGGGGTGTAAATGCTTTGACTGTGCTAAAACGTTGCTTTTTTATAATTTCTCTCTCTTCAGATGCTGTTAGCTAATGGGTAGCACCTAGGCTTGTTGTTGAACAGATATGCTCCTCGATTTTTGGTGGTTGTTCTCAGTCGGTGTTGACATGGCACAAAAGCTGATGAGACAGGAAAAATGAGGTCTTTTTTGTGCTTTTTGTGCTTTTGTGCTTTTGTATGCCTGTGCCCAAGGTAATGATTGGTAGGTTTCTAGAGGTTCAGCCAATTGTTTGGCTGTGATTCAAGGACTTCAAGCGATGTGTTTTGGAAATACATTTCTATAGCATGGACGTGCTAAAAACAATCTCTTTCCCAGTGCTGGTGCAGGGAAAGAAAACAAGCCACAGTGGCTTATTCTACATGATCTATTTACATGTAAGTTCTACCCTGCTGGTTCATATACAGGACTGTTCACAGAGGCATCTTTTGCTTTCTTTTTTTTAAAAAATCAACACATTTTCCCAAAGAATAGGGCTGTTTTGTTTATTTGTGCTCTGTAAGCTTATGAGGGAACCAATACACACACACTATTTCCTGACAGCCAGGGCAAGTTGTCCCCAAAGAAGCAAACAGCTGAGCTAAAGACTGTAGCTGACATGGGAGAGTCGCTGATGTGACAGCACCGTGGCTGTTAATGACAGGTTTACTGCTATTCTTGCTGCCCTGAAGGATTTTTTGCTGAAGGTAGGAATACAGTGCAGGCAGTGAGAATTAGAGGGCTGCTGGTTCAGATTGCTAGCTTTGCTTGTAATACTGCTTGGCATAGCTTGTAAGGAGGTCTTTTGTATAACCTGAAGTTTGTCTCTGTCAGCTCGGTTGCAACTCCCTTGTCTCTGGCTGCAGTTCTTTATTTGGTATATGAAGAATGGAGACTTGAAATACAGGGAGCAGGGGGAGGGAGGGATGTGGGGCCTGGGGCAGGTGGAGAGAACTTCACTGTGCCAGCAACAAGGAATTATTATCCAGGTTTAATAATCTGAAACATTAGAGAAATTGTCACTGCATCAAGGCTCCAGAGAAAGGAAAAAAGGGTTGTCTTGAGACATTTTTGAGCTATCAGACATATATTCAAAATGCCTTTAAAACATTGACTCTAATGCTCATTTTCTCCAGACTTTAAAATGTGGCTGTGGAGTGGATGGGGGAGCTGGTTTGACTCGCAGCAGCAAATGTTTATCTGTGAGCAGCACTATTTTTTGGTGAGCTATAATTTTCAAAAACTAATCCTTGAGGGGCTGCCAGTGGAGAATTTGTTCAAAAACCTTGGAGCAAAAGCTTTAAATGAATTGCAAAAAGAAGGAAGCCTTTTGATGTTTAAAGAAGTTTGTCAACATGCTCTCAATGTGTCAGGATGTGTGTCTCTATCCCCTCACCCTGCCTCTTGTTGAATGTCCTGTTGCTTGATCTTGTGAAATAAAGCTGGGCTGTGCCTAGGACTGAGAATAAACGTGGTTCTCCCTCTGGGATAAAAGACATTTGTTTTTGTAAAAAGGTAGATTCACATAAGAACACAGAAAAAACCTAAAGATAAATTAAAAAAAAGTCCTATGATATCAGCTTTTTTGAATGAAAAGTGGTTAAAGGAATAACCAAGAACAAACTCTTTTTGTTGAGCCTGGTGAGAAGTGCCAAAAGGAAGCTGGAGATGAAGAGAGGAATATGAATAATACTTATTTTATGTTACATTTCTGTCAAATTTAACCACCTATGACACTGAATGCAGCTTGTCAGTTTGAATGTTGTAACAGACCAAACAGCAAAGCTACATTAGGGAGAGACAATATTCTAAAATGGCATTTGCAAGAACAGTCCCTTAAGCCCCCAAATTTTACACACATCCAAGCACACAGCTATCCAAGCGTGTCACTGTGGGCTGCTTGTTCATGAGCAGCCAAGAAATTGCTTTTCATGTTCTTTTTTTCCCCTGTTCTGCTGGTGGTGTCACCTGAGAAAGCCTCTAGTCCTGCAATGAGGCCTCTTCTCTGGACAGGAGCCTTTGATTTCCCAGGCAGGACCCAGGTCCTGCTACTTTTGTAGAGGCAGTCCCTACTCATATTAGTCCTTGGGCTCCTCTGAGCTGTGGCATCCAAGTTTGCCATACACGGGTGTTTATTCCCTAGTTCTCCTTCTTTTTCCCTATAAAACTGCAGGTTACTTCTGTAACCTGAAGGAGACTGCAGAGACACTCACCTACATGTTCTGCTTTGCACACAAGTCCTATTTTGTTGGTGTAGACCACTCCCTTAGCCCTCTTTCTCATCTCCTGCAGCTTCTCAAAGTGGCCATGAGGCACATGTTCAGGGCTATTATGGACTGAAAAACTATTGTTACCAGAATATGAACATCTATTTATAAAAGAATTAAAGACAGTTGGATGCCCAAAACATTTGAATTTCAATTGGAAATATTCAGTCTTGTTAACTGAATGTAATATTTTGCCAGATTTCTTTTAAGTGACATAATGATAAAAGAACTCAACCTGTTTTCAGATGGTTGCATATTAATAGCTTTGAGCAGGTGCTCTGGATATCAAGGGAGTCTGTGAAATTTCAGAATGCCCCCTCCTCCCATTGAAAGCTTATTTCTAAAAAGTGCACATGTCTTTAGTCTGGTGTAGCAAATGTGTGAGACTATGATCTGTTTGTACTTCTGCTGTTTTGAGATTGGTATTTTTGTAAGGATTCATCTTGCATCTGTCTCAAGTGGAAATTCCACAAAATCTTAGTCAAAGGACATCTGAAACATACCATTTCAGGGTCCCTAAAGTGCAAAAATAGTTAGCATAAAGCTTCCAGGAAGAAAAACACCAAACAACAAGAAAAAGCCCTAAACTCTCTGAAATGTCTTTTGTCACCTGACCTGCAATTGCTCCAAAAAGCTGGCACAGAAAATCACAAAACTGCATTTTATCTGCAGTTACAGACTGATAGATATTCTTTGTGGCTGACAGTAGGCAGTGAGGCATAATTCTTTTTTTTTTTTTTCCTATGGCTGTTTAGCACAGTAAGTAAATTTAGGTCAAACTCTCAATCATTTGATCATATGCCTGGAGATGTAATACATTTTGTCTAATAGCCAGGGGAAACAGTCATTTAATCAAGTAACTGTTTCGTTTCTTTAAGTGACTAATTTGATAGACAAGGCCCAGTTCACAGGAAAACAATAGATTCTACAATGGGATGTTCTTAGCCTGACCTTTCTGCCCAGCTGGATTCCAGTGGGGTCTGTTAGCATGGAGATGTTTGCCAGCTTGAGGGAAGGGTTTCAGCATCATATCTGTAATAACAGTTACATCACGCAGTGCATTGCATCATGTGTCTACTACAAATAATTTGCCTCTCTTCTTCTCTGCCACAAGGTTTATGAAGTAGGGTACAAAGGAAGAGCATTTAGTTAAAAGAAAAGCAAACACTTTGCTTTACCTTTAGTTTCAGAAGAGCAGGGGCTTGTGTATTTTTCACCCTTCTTGATCCTGAAGACCGAATTCAGCACTTCATTGCACTGCTAAAACAGCAGGTGGATTTAAAATGAAGGGACAGCTGTACGGATGAGCTGCTGTATAAGCAGATTATAAAATATTCAGTTTGTAGAGGTAGAACTTATCTACCCTCTGTAAGGAACTCTCTGCTGGTTGTTATTTGACAAGTTCAGCCATCATCTCTTGAAGATAAATGTTGGCATTGCCATTGTAGCTCTGATTAATTCCACATTGGCCTCTTTATCATAATGGTTTCGTCTCTTTGAAAAGGTTTAGTTTATCATGGAAATATATTTTGCTGGTCTACTTTAATCATTATAAACCACCTATACTTGTAGTTTAACACTGTCAGCTGAGCATTTCTAATTATTCAGTACATCATGTTCTTCTCCAGTGACACAATTCCTTTCCGTTTGGTGATGACCCAGGAGAGAGAATCTGCATTTACACCTAAACCGAAAGCCACTAGAATTATTGCTAAATTGGATACTTTTTTGCTCAGATTTAACTGAAAAAAGACTTTCCACTGCAATTTTTAATTTAAATGTGGAAAATAAGGCTACACAGCTAGCTTTGGAAATTGCTGCAGACATTTGTTCAGGCAGAACAAGCATTCTTGCTGTTGTAGTACCACACCTTTTATACCACACTCTCAGTGATGTGCCACCTTGAGAAAAGATCTTTATTGTAGCTTCATCTGGGATGAATGTTTGTGGCAATTACCTTTTATTCTCTTCTTTCTTTATAGCATAGTATGTGCAGGATTTTGTCAAGTACATGCCAGCAAATAAGCATATTTAAAATTATTAGTCCCAAGGACTGGAAAAATTTATTGTGTACAATTCAGCTTCCAAATATCTTTGCTTTCACTGTTAATCATATTCCTTTCCTTCACTGTGCATTCACTTCACACAGGTTCTTAATGCTGTTGCTTTAAAAAAATTTATTTTATGCTTCTTTTTTTTGTAATTCATGAAGGTGTCATGATCCTATGTGTTAATTTGCCAGTGGTTCCAAGTTGTGTGTTAGACTGCCTGTTTTATCTTCCTGCCTGGTCAAATCCAAGGAGCTGAGCAAATGGGATGTGCTGTACAAGTGACTGCTGGGCAAGTGCAATTTGTATGTGCTATGCATCTCTGAAAATAAATGAACTTTTTTATTTTAGGCACCAAAATTGATTTTCTTTTTCTTCCTTTCCTTTCCTTTCCTTTCCTTTCCTTTCCTTTCCTTTCCTTTCCTTTCCTTTCCTTTCCTTTCCTTTCCTTTCCTTTCCTTTCCTTTCCTTTCCTTTCCTTTCCTTTCCTTTCCTTTCCTTTCCTTTCCTTTCCTTTCCTTTCCTTTCCTTTCCTTTCCTTCCCTTCCCCTTCCCCTTCCCTTCCCCTTCCCCTTCCCCTTCCCCTTCCCTTCCCCTTCCCCTTCCCCTTCCCTTCCCCTTCCCCTTCCCCTTCCCCTTCCCCTTCCCCTTCCCATTCCCATTCCCATTCCCCTTCCCCTTCCCATTCCCATTCCCATTCCCCTTCCCATTCCCCTTCCCATTCCCCTTCCCCTTCCCCTTCCCCTTCCCCTTCCCCTTCCCCCTCCCCCTCCCCTCCCCCTCCCCCTTCCCCTCCCCTTCCCTTCCCCTTCCCCTTCCCCTTCCCCTTCCCCTTCCCCTTCCCCTTCCCCTTCCCCTTCCCCTTCCCCTTCCCCTTCCCCTTCCCCTTTCCCCTTCCCCTTCCCCTTCCCCTTCCCCTTCCCCTTCCCCTTCCCCTTCCCCTTTCCCTTCCCTTTCCCTTCCCTTTTCTTCTCCACTTTGGGAATAGTTTTACACACACTGGCTTCTCTGGAGGGTCTTCTCTCTCAGTTTTCCTATTATTAACATCCAAATCACTGTTCTTGGAAGTGAGAATGGAGCCAATTTTATGATCTCTCACCAGAGTCCTCTTAGTTTTCTCACAGCTAGGGAGAACAAATGGGCCTTTTAGTGTGCCCTAAAAGTCAATAAACTAGAACTAGTTTGTAGGGGGTGGGGGACAAGTCCCCAAACTGGGGGGGTGACAGCAGAGAGGGCACATCTGCCTCTTAGTTGCATTCCTGCCCTAGTGCTCAGCTGCTCATGGTTTGGTACAATGAAGTTGTTGTTTGGTTTGGTTTTTGTAGACACGTGCTTTTCCCAAGTACTTTTAAGGCAAATTTCCTAAATACTTTAATAATTTAATTGGACAAAATAAGTGTCTTAAATGCCATGGCCAGAAGAGGCTGAAAAAAGGATGAAAAATGTGTTTGAGAAGAAATGGGATGCTGATGCTACCTCATTTTGTAGGTGGATTTTGAATTGGGCATATAGTAATCCACCTGCAAGGGAGAGCTGAAGGGTGTAACCTCTGCCAGTCCAATGGCAGAGAAAAATGCTGATTAGGTTGTAGCTGTTACCATGTTTCTGTTTTGGGGCAGAAATCCATTGGCCCCATTTCTATCTTGTAGATGCAAGTTTAAAATTCAATACAAACCCACAATTTTTCCCTATTTTGTAATTTACTAAGTTTCTGCATACATGCAGAAGTTTCTGCGTGCAAAGTTGCGAGGGTTAAAGAGAAAAGGAAATGTGCAAAAATTTATTGCATGGATGTTACTGGAAGAGAAAAGGGAATTGTTCTGATTTTTAAGTGTGAAAGTAAGGCAATATTACTATATCCTTAAAGGAGGTGAAAGAGAGAGAGAGAAAGGCAGTAAAGTAGCTTACCAATAAAGACCACGTCTAAAGCAAATGTGTTTACTCTTAACAGCTGAGATTGATTAGGCAAGAGTAAATTACTTTGTTGCTTTACAAGCAAACAATGATAAGAACATACATCTGCTTCAAAATGGCATGATTACAGTTCTGGTGTGAGACAGATTTCCTCTCAGCTCTGGGAGTTATCAGATCAGGCCTTGAGGATGCTGCTGAGAGCACGAGAACATGTCAGGGCAGGACAGGCTTGTCTTAGGCAAATGTCAGAGGACTTCGTGAAACAAGGCTGCTCCATTTTGTGTCTGGCCAATGGTACCACAAGGGTTCTGCCAAATTTCTGGGGTGAATAGTTTTGAAGTAAAGTGTGTTGGTTTTTGTCTTCCTTTTGAAAGAGAATTTCCTTCTATGCTTGCTTTCTAATAATATCAGAAGTGGTAAGTTTTCAGGCTCTGGGGTTTAAGAACTCTTTCATTTCCTTTAAGTGTGAGTAACGGAGATGTTACACCGGTACCACATACACAAAAGGTATTTGCATCATATTATGTTAACATAAAGTTTTAGATGTCGCTTGAGAACAAAGACAAAAGCCCTTGGTTGCAACACCCATTTTTATATTGAAGTACATCTACATTGAGATAGCCTTTTACTTCTACATAGGGTCTATATTTTCTCCAGAAAATTCTTTAGAAATTACAAGTTCTCAAGTACTGGGGTCTGCATTTGTAGAAAGAAAGGATTTCCATAGAGGAAAACCCATTTCTACCAGCAGCAGTAATGTGTTTTCAGGCTTTGCCTACCTGTGATAGATGAACCACCTACTGTGAAATCCCAAGGGAGGCAGGCTGTTGCTGTGGGGCATTTAAGGACAGGGTTCACTGTACTCATTTGTTCAGGACTGACTATCTGGTTTGTTTAGTGATAAGACTAAGACTCTCTGTAGACTAGAAACTGTCTCTACTAGTGAATAAACAAAGGAAACCCATTTCTGGCACTCAAGACAGAGCCATAATGTTCCAGATGGCTCACAAGATTTGAAATAACTCTAATATTAAATAGATACAGTGTTTCAGAAACTACAAGTGCCTTGTAGGGCTTTTTATTCCCTTATCTCTCTTCTAATTTATTTAATTTTTTATTTCAGGATTATTTTACATTGCTAGGGGAAAAAATGGTAAAAATATGTGGGATTTGGCACCCAAAGTTTAGGAGGCTGCGGAATAAACCAGACTTTGTGGTAGTCTCATCACCGGAAGAAACTACACAATTCTGATGTTTGTAAATGATACAGGCTTGTCTTTGTGCATGTGTGCTTCTCCTACAGTCCCATACCTTTTCCTGTGTGGTGTTCTAAACATTTTTTCAGAAGGATCTTAGTAGAAATGCGGCATCTTAAGAAAAAGACTGCATTTTGCCAGATAGAGTCTTCCTAAGTATAAACTGCACATGTGAATTTTCCCTTTAATAGTTATTCAACAAGAAAGACAAACGATTAGGAACATGATGCAGATGACTGGGCAAGTTACAGTAACAGCAGTAAAGTCCCGAGCAGTACTGAAAGCAACGTATTTGCAATGAAATGTACAGATCCTAAATTAAGAGTGGGTAAGCAAATGGGAAAGGTGCAGGAGGGCCAAAAGGTTAATTTGATTGGTTCTTTAATTTTCCTTCAGATTCCTGGGACTTGCTTAGGTCAGTGGAGAAGGTGAGCTGTTGGGAAAACGTGCTAGAACTATGGTCAACCTCTCCTTGGCTTGCAACAGAGCTTTGAAAATACTGGTTTGAATCTAATTGTAGCTAGAAGTAGATCCTATCAAAAATTAACTTACCAAATTAGTCTAAATTCTGGACAAAATAATTAGGCAAGGCTCACTTAGCATATTTTGGCCTGTAGTGTGCTGGTTATGTAAGTTACATTAGACCCCCACATGATGATGAGATGGGGATACCAGGCCACAGCAAGTTCTAGCTGATTGCATGAATACCATGATTTATTGACATGAAAAGTAGGAATGACTGCAGCTTAGTGAACAGCGGTTAAAAAACTCCCTGTGGGACCAACATCAGTTGGAACTGACCTTGGCTGTAGTTACAGTATCTCAAGGACTCTGGAATTTATGTGAGTTTTTCAGCTTTATTAAGAGAATGATATTTGTGTGCGCATGTGTGTGTGTTCTTATTAGCTGCTGAATTGCAACTCTCTGTTTTCATTTTCCAGAGGCTCCTAAATCCACAAGAAGATCGGTAGTGCTTTGCAATTAAAGGTTTTCTCAGGTGTGCCATGCACAAGAGCTATAGCCAATAATGTAGTTTTGGGAAGATTTGTACTTGGCAGATAAATTCTATGGGGATGGTCCTTCTTTGCTCTTTTTCCAGAACCCTGTGCCCTTGAAAATCTTTGGAGCATTTCTATATGCATATGTGGTGTCACTATGTAGGTCAAACATTGCACATGACACTTCCTTGTTCAACACCACAAAACTGAGGATGTACCTTAGACTTCACAGTCCTTAGGATTTACAGTAATTGATTTTAATTGTTTTATAATGAAACTTCAAGATTTTTTTTTTCCCACAAAAGGTGAAATAATCTTAATTTGTGTCTAAAATATGTATAGCACAGGCAATGATTTTACAGGTTTACTTACACTGCCTAATACATTCTTTTCAACCCTGACTCCAAGAACAAAGTGAAAACCTAACTTGTTCCACCTACCTCTCTCAAACAATTGCAGGCATTTTTTTTATACTGAAAGCATGGGAATTCCAAGAAATGGATACCCTATTTATCCAGTGACTGGAAAAAGGGGAGTGTAATCCCTAATTTTAGGCTTTAGCTATCTTCAATAGAAACCATAATTTTTACATCAGATTCTGTGTCTGTTTAATCCTTAGTCTATGAGATTAAACAAGCATTTAGACACCTGTAGTGATGGGGGGGAAGGAAGTTTCCTGGCTAGGCAATGAGTGTAGTTCATTTAGTGGTAGATAAAAATGCCTGTAAATGCCAAATACTGGGTTCTCCAGATCTAAGTACAAGAAAATAATTACCTGTTTGTAAGTAAAAACAGAAGAGAGAAAATACCTGGCCAAGGTTTAGAACAGTAATGGGAAGACTAAAACTGTATCTATAATAGCAGCTGGATTTTAAATATGAGAATGGTTTTAAAGTGAAGCCCTTGATTTTCCCAATTTACTGCATGTGTATTCAGTTCTCAAAGGGATCTAGAAGCAACTAGATTCCTCTAGTTCAGGTCCAAATATGCTTCAGTGTTGGAGTTTGTTAGGCTCTATCGTTTAGTTTGAGGTTTGCCACTGTGAGGTTATCTTGGAAGACTGAATACAGAAGGGTCAAGATGAGGATCTCAAATGCTGATGGCTCTCACAGCATCCTGAAGAAATCCTCTTCATTCATCTGTACCTATTTGGAATTGAAATCTCTTTCAATCTATCTCTAATTGCTCATCTTTCTCTTTCTGCCTTCCCTTGCTGAATTCCTACTTCTCTTTTTTTCCACTTTGTATAATGCCTTCTCTACTTTGTTCATTCTGCCAAGTCTATAGATGCCTGTTTTACCTCATGAAATTCAGAAACCTGCAGCTTTGGGGCCCCCAAAGATCTGACAGTCTGCACTGTGAAAGAATTGGGATTTTAGTGCCGTCAGATATATCTGCTGTTAACCTGGAAGTCATTAATCTCATGACGGCTGTTTAAAGAGGACACTGGCAGGCAATGAGGAATTCAACCAACTAAAAAATGAAGGTAGAGCCGTCGAAGGGCTCAAGAACAACATCTGACAGAGGCACCATATAGAAGAGTCCAGAGAGTGGCTATTCTGGAGTTTGCTCCAGGATCCCAGTTCCACATAGAAGGCTTCTGCAATGACAGGCCAAGAAATACCTCCTTCCATGTTTCCAGGCAGTCCTGGAGTCAGTGACCCTTTGTGCTAGTGCCCTGGATCCCAGCTCCACAAAGTGAGCTGCTTTATGTTGCTCTAAACACAGCAGGAAGTCAGTGCCTGACCTTTCTGGTAGGCTTACAGCTTCAGGCTCAGAGCCATGAAATAGCTGTGCACTGCTGGTCTGATACATTTAAAACACCTTCAGAGCCATCGGCTCTGGAGCTGTGGAAAAATTCCAGCTATCTCAGCAACAGCTATCTCAGAAATTCCTTCTCCTGTCCTTAGTCTGAGTACCTAGCTCAGCCCCAGTGTTGGGGAGCTGTGCTTAATGCACACTGCGAAAGCACAGCTCTGGGAGGTTCTTGTGCTGAGAGCCCCCGATGCAGCCCCTTTCTCACACCCACTGCCAGGGATTAGCCTGCTCACAGGGCAGGAACTTTGTGGAGCTTGTCCTTGGCCCACAAACTCAAGATTATGCACCAGTTTTTTGACGTACAAAGTAGTTATTGCCTAAGGTGCTGGTGGATTGCAGTAACCCTTCTCTCCTCTGCATGTCTCAACATCAGGAGTTGCTGTGTCACCCATCCTGTGTCAGCCCCTGGCGGGGAGCCACAAGGATGTGACCATCTGTAATTGTGACAGTCCTGCAGAAATGCTGTGCAGAACAGAGTCATCCCCCTTTTTTTAGGAGGCTGGGAGCTCAGTCGATTCCTAATTTCAGCAAAGAGCTGGCCGACAGTATAAATTTTAAGTCTCTTGGGGTGGGAGAGAGAGAAAGGGCTTTTGGCTGCTGTGTGCTGTCAGGCCATTACTCCAAACAAGGTTTTAGGTTCATGCAGTTGCACAGCATTACCAGTTTGGGATGCAGATGTAGGCAGACTTGTGCATGAGAAGGAGTGCCAGAGTTGGCAGCCCACATCATTCTTTGGATCTCCCTTGTCTTCAGGGATTGTGCAGGTTCCCAGCAAAGAGGCTGCTGCTGTGCTGAGATCACATAAATTATTCTTGGGAAATAGGAGATCTTCTACCTCCTTCCTTTATGGCACAGGCTACAAAGTCTGTGTGTGTGTGTGTGTGTGTGTGTGTGTGTGTGTGTGTGTGTGTGTGTGTTTAGGGGCTGGTGTTAAACAGAAGTTCATGTCTCAATAAAAGGGGTAAAGAGAAGGGATTTTTGCTGGAAGAGTATTATTCTTCCTACCCAAGACGGCTGCTGCATGATTCCCTGTTACTGATTTTCCCTCTGCTGTGCTATGGCTGCTGCTTAAACAGCTCTTGTCAAGCTTTCCTTCACCTCTCCTTTCTTGTAGCTTGATGAGAAAAGGTTATGGCTTTATGGCTGTTGGGGGTTGACTTCAGCCAGCAGCTGAGCACCCACATATAGCAGCGCACTTGGTTCCTCCCTCAGTAGGATGAGGGAGAGATTAGGAAGACCAAAAGCAAAAAAAAAAAAAAAAAATCATGGAACAAGATAAAGACAGTTTCATAAGTTAACTCCATCCCAGACAGCCCCAGTACAAGAGTCCAGTTTGAGGGGGTCTGTAGCACATCCTGTGGTACCCATGGACACCTATATGCTGCAAATGATCCTCTCTCTTCCTTGTGTCTCACTGTATTCATAAGTGAGGTTAATGTGGTGCTGAAGTAAGAAGTGAGAAGACAGAGGATACTTGGAGAGACCCTTAGTTTAGGTTGTTAAGCCCTGAAGGACAGCTGCCCTTCAGAAAGTTTTGAGCAGTTTTGTGAAGATGCTTTGGCCTCAGGCCAGGCTGTGATCCAGTGTGACCTTCCTAAACCAAGTATGAAGGAGATGTGACGTGTTTCAGCACCAACCTTGTAGAGCTGCTGAACAGCTCACTTTAGGCTGAGAAATTATGAGAAATAGCTTAAAAGCCAAGGTGCTGGCCCTCAGTCTTTTGAGCCATTTAATCTTCTTCCTCTAACTTTTTTTTTTTTTTTCCAAAGAGCATCGCCCTGTTTCTGTAGCTAAATAGTCAGAAATAGATCTCTTATGACTTGTGAAAATTGCTCCAGTTTTAATTGAAAATCTCCATCCTGCATCATGACTGTTCTCTTAATGAAGCAGCTGCACAGATGTTGGGATCCCATTTATACTGACAGACTTTACTGAAGGGTGGGGGGCACTCAGTTTCCATTCTCAGGTTTGGTGTGGCAAATGTTGCTGTAGTGTATTACATTCATCCTGAATTCCCTGATTCAGTACCGGCCATCAGCTGTGCTTCTCAAGGTTGTGATCATGTCAGTGTTTTTAAGGTAACAGGATTTGACCAGGGTCACTGTTTGCATGGAAAATGCCCTTGGAAAACCAGAAAGTGCTGAAGGAAGGTGGTCTGAATTGCTAGACAGTGGTTTCTCCTTGCCACTCAGTACTGCATCCATGGCGTAGCTGGGAGGAGATTTCCAAGCTCGTATCTTTTAAATGTCAGACTTTTTAAAACTAGATGTGGTAATGCGATACCATGGTGACATTTACCACCAGCAAGGAGTGTTAGTCTGGGCATTCTAGCCTTCTCCAGCAGGCAAGAGGTGAACTTTGAAAACTTGCCTCTTCAGGAGGTGCCAGTGACAGCACACATGCTGACACTCCCGTTGCAGCACTGATCTGTGCTAGGATAACATGAGCAAGCAGTAGCTTTTATAGCTATCGTTTGTTCTGTAGTCACATTAGAAAATTTAAACCACAAATCCAGAGCTGACAAAATATTTAAAGTTAGAAACAATGCCAGTAAATCCAACTGTCCATGTGGCACTGTAGCTTCTTAGACAGCTGTGTGGGAGTGTGTCTGTCTCGCCCTGCTGAGTTTGGAGGTGTGTGTGGGACAGAGAGAGGATGTTTGCGGCTGAAAGGGAAAAAAGGGGTAGGACTGTCTGTGTTTTCAGCCTTCAGAAAAAACTGCTGGCATGGCAGAGGATCCAGCACTGTGCAGAGAAATCTAGGTAGAACTAGTAACTCTCCAAAACCTGAAGGAAGGAAGGACATCCCCATGGGCTGAAACTGAGCTATATGGAGAGATGTTAACTAAGAGAAACCAAACCTGTTTTAAAGAGAACTGACTTCCAAGAAAACCAAATTAATTTGAGCCACATGGAAGTCATCAGAATTCCTGAATATAATGAAATAGCAAGACTGTTCCGTATTCCTCCTGTGTCTAAATATCAAGGATCAGTTATTTACAAATGACCCCTGCACCTGTGACTTTGATTTTTGCACACACTTGCTGAACCTTGACATGAAGGATTTTGCACACCTAATAGGCCTTTTTTTAAGCTCCAGGAAGCACAGCAGAAGTGGACAAGCTCCATACCAAGTAAAACAACCTCTAAGCACCATACCAAAGCTTCACATGGCTCTTTGGTCAGTATGTCAACATACATAGTAATTGATGCCCCTTAATACACCCAGTTATTTAAACTGATTGATATTAATTGGTATTAAGTAAATTGGTATCAGATTCATAGGTATTGATACTTATCAGTTGGTATTAATGAATACTGATGATTTCCATAACAATGAGTATCTCTAACAAAAGGTAGGTCTCTATCATAGGTATTGATGGGTATCAATACTTACCTAAATTACTGTATCAATACCTATCAGTAGGTATAAAAATTATAAATATTGACTACTCTTGCTTTTGAAAGGTATCAATATCAATAGATATAGATGCCTACTGATATCAAAATCAGCATCAAAATCAATAGGTATAGATGACTATTGAAATGAGTGGCTCTTGAAATTGATAGATTTTCATGCCTATCAATATCTGTTGGTGCCTATTGGTTTCCAAATCACTATAGAAATTGATAGGTATTAAATCCTATCTTTTGATACCCATTGATATCAGTAAGTATTGGTGCCTAATGATATAAAAATCAATATTGAAATTGATAGCTATGGGTGCCTACCAATATTGAGATTAGTTTAGACAGACATTGATATTAGAGGTATTGATTCCTTTAAATAGGCACCTTAATCCTTTAATGCCTATTGGTATCAAAATTCATATTGAAATAGGTTTTGATGCATTCTAAAATTGAAATTTGGTTTCAAAATTAGGAAGTACTGATAACTTTACTTATCAATGCATTAAGATAGATGTTGAAATTGGCATTAAAAATAAAAGTATTGGTGTCTATTGATATCAAAAGGTAATGATGTGTATAAATATCAACACCTGTCAATATCACAATTTTGAAATTAATAGGCATTAATGGGTAGTGATGCCGTTGGGTATTGACATCAAAAAGTAGCAATGCCTATTGGTATCAAAATAAATATAAAAATTTACAGTATTAATATCTTTACTATGCCTAGGTCCATAAGCCTGGGTTCAGTTTAGACAAATGAGATGGCTGTGGCTCAGTATGTCAGAATTCCTGTTTAATTACACTGTTTCGTTATATCCCTTAAGTTTAGTGAAAATAAGTGTTGAGTGGTCAGACTTACTGGAGGCTGTAATGTTGAATATGTAGATGTAATGTATGTATATGAATATATACATATGAATATGTATATATATCTACATATATGAATATGTAGATGTAATGATGAATGAATTGCAACTTGGAGAACTTCTTGATGCTTTAGTGATGGTGCACTCCTGAAATGAGAAGCAGAATCTGTTTCTCATTCTTCTTGAGAAAATCTAGACCTATATACGGATATGAAGGTCACTTAGTCCTCAGTGTCTTTTCTTTTGTATTTAAAAATATCTGTGTCCTACTGCTACAGAGAACATCTTTTCTTTCAAGGAAAAAAATGTCTGAGAAATGCAACTTTTTATTCCAACTTTACTTTTTCTAACACTGTTCCATTTGAATTTCTTTAAAGTGCTTTAATTTTAAATGGACATTTTAGCTTTTTTTCTCTTTCTAAATGGTTACTCCACAATTACCACGCTTTGTAATATTCCTGAAAAGCTAGTAGGTTGTTAAATCAAGGAGAGCTTTTAAGGCTAGAACCCTCATGGAAAACATGCTGTTTCTCTATCCCTTTCTTCCCTAGTGTTTTTCCATGGTTTTCTTAAATGGCTTCTCCCTCAAGTATTTCTGCTGATCATCACAGGGTGCATATATGTTAATGTACTAGTTCTGAGAGGGGATGTTCTGTGACAGGAATCTCTTCATCGTTCTTCCCTGCCTTTTGTTGGTTTATGCTGTGAAACTGTCTTGGAAAGCACAAACTGAATTCCTCTTAGATTAAACTAAAACAAAAGGCAGGGTACAGTGCCATATATTCATAATGCTTTGACTGATAATGGTCATTCAGTGCAGGGCAGAGCCAGTAAAAAGCATTTCTCTTCCCTCCAGTAACACCTGTAAGGATGAGGTTTTAATTTACAGCTGCACCTGTTTGGCTATTCAGGCTTGCTCTGAGTGTGCTGCACAACTTGCTAATGAAAATATAGCCTAAATTATTCTGTATTCTCATCCACCTAAAAGAAAAATATTAAAAGTGTGGTGTGAGTCCTAAAAATAGGCTTAAATATTTGCATTTTGGTGCTGTTTTCAACAGAATAACATTTCCTACTGAAAAATAAAGGTCATCAGTACAGCAGTTTGGTGTCTTAGTCTTTAAAGCATCTGTTTAATCCTGGTGTTTTCAGATGTATGTGAAAGAATTTTAGTAGGAAATTTTGTTGATGGTTACCAGAGTGAAACAGAATTCAGTTCTTTCACAGATAATCTTTGGTGAATTAAAAGAGTAGTAGATCTTATTTTCACCACTAAAATAACCTCAAGGGACACTTATCTGCATAGAAGGAAGACATTTATGAAGTGCAGGAGAACTATCTCCTAATGCTGATGACTTCAATGAAATTGTATTTGCAGACCTGAATTTCACTCACTGGCATCATAGAACTCCAGAGAGTTTTTCCAGAGAAAATCCTTCCTGTTGATTTGGCCTGTTTATTTATGCATGGTGTTTTTTTTTCTTCTAAACAACAAGAATATGGATAGCATGACACTGCAGAGCTCAAACCATGGCAGGGATGCTTTCAAAAAACATACCATTGTGGTTTTCCTCTGAATGTTTGTTACTAACCAAAAAACCAAAATTGATTCCTGCTGCTTTCTGTCTGCTTCTTTTTTGGCTTTTAGAAGGAGTTTGTACTAAAGTATAAACAAACATCAGTATTTACTGATAAATTAACAAACTTGAATTACTTTGTGAATTCTCTGTAATTGTCACCAAGTGTACAATACTTGAGGAAATGCACTCTGAGGAATGGCATCTTTATGATGCAAAGGACAAGGTCACTTCAGCATTACTTCTATGAAGGGTTCCACAAGTCTAATGTGATTTATGGCAGAAGTAGGAGTCAAACCAAAACCCTAACCATTCTGCCAGGTAAACAGGTAATGGCTCAGCTGGCAGGCAAAGGAACTTAAAGGCTTTGATGAGTAATACCATGAAAAGCAATCTGGATTTACAGGTCTTTCGCCAGCCGCATTTGGGATGGTGAAAGCAAACAAACTTAGAAGTGAGGAAAAGCTAATGCTTGGTGTGCCTTCTGTTTCAGAAAGCAGCTCTGTGTAGAATAGGGATAATTGTGCACTCAGAGGACTTTAATCTTAGTCTTTTAGACTCTTTAGAGAATCAGGTTGGTGCGCACATTAATGTATTTAGAATTTAAGAGACTTTTAAAAGCTAAATCTGCAAACTGCTTGTGGTCGCTAATATTGAGATTTACAAGTGATATGTTGCACACAGAGTTAAGGATCAGTTTGCTTCAGTAACCATGTGCTCCCTGAAAAAAATGAGCTGGAAATTGGAGTGTCCTGATGCACAGATGTAGAAAACAGCCTATTTTGGGGAAAGTTAGTGTTGGTTGATTTGGAGCAGCAATTGGGCTATGGTAAATTGCATAAAAAAGTGACTGATAGAGAGCTAGTGAGTGCTCTGGACATGTACCAAAGATGCCAAAGAGAGAGAATACTTGAGCCTGTTCCATCCAAGCAAGCCTAGACTACTTAGATTGTGATGCTTTTGAGTGGCCAAAAGAGTCCAAGTTCCAGGGCAGTTGCTGGGAAGAACAGCTGCTAGGAATGGAAACAAAATAAAGGATATCCAATATGAACAGGAGAAGAAGAAATATGTATTAAAATGGGAAAAAAGGCTCAAGACAGGTTCTCCTCAATTCATAGAAGAATTTTGCAGGGGAAACTTTGTATTGACTGCAGCAGAATAACCTTTAATGGAACATATAGGCTGTTTTGGCAGACAGAGCTAGCCTGTGATTTCTGGTGAAAAGGTACTTTGAAAAGTACTGCTTTGACCATGTAGATTATAAATCCTTTGGTGAAATGCTGTTATGCTTTAACTACCTATTCCTAGGAGGGGATGGCTCATCAGATTTTGGGTTTAAGCTCATGCACTTTCCAGATAAACTTTATAGGCATCTCCTGCTTTGAAGTAAGAAACCAAATTGCAGATTGTTTTCTTAGATGCTTGTTGGAGCGTCGTATCTCTTACAAGCAATTTTCTCCTGAAAATGTTATTGCTATGCTCTGTATCAATGGAATTCTTTAGTTTACTGCCTTTGCTGTTTATTAGAGGACTTTCTATTCATTCAAGAAAGGTTTACTGTAATTATGACACAGATTTGGACCTTGAAGTAAAACCACTATAAGGGTCTGGAAGATATGGAGTGAAAGAGTTCTTTAGTTGTGTAGGATTTAAGTTGTCTGATTTATTGTTGATTGATATAGTTGTTGATTTGAAGGTTGATTTGGCCTTTAATTCGAAGTGCAAATGCTGGTATCAATAAGTGTAGAAGGGCTTTGACCTTGTATCATGGGGCATATTTAAGATTTCACAGAGAACATTCTAAAAATTGTGTCTCAAAATTGGGGTAAAAAAAAAGAAAGATGGGTAGAGGCATTTTATGTCAGCTTTCTTTCAGAACAGCTACTGTAATACTAGAACAGAAGAATTAGTTTTTCCAAAGTCTCACATTTAAAATATCAAATAATAAGTTTGCTTCTCTCTGTCAAATGTGGAAGTCAGGAGTTCCTCCACAGATAAAAAAAGGAAAAAAGATGTTAGGAAATGAGGGCATTCTAAACTCTGGATCACACATATTCTGCACAGCCACTAAGGAACACATTGTGGTTTATCATTTATCACCAAATAGCTGTGGAATTGTCCTTGTGTATGTTTCCTTCTGATTTGGGTACATTTTGGGTTGACTTGTTGGTTGTTTTTTTCCTGTATGAGAAGATAGAAAATATGTCCTGTACTCCTCAAATGTCCTGTGCTCTGGTAGTACAGGAAAAAAGAATGCAAATAATATTTTTTTTCAAAATCTTAATAGAGCTCCACAAGTATCAGAAATCTTTTTTGCAAGCTAATTTTGAGTCACCATGAAAAATCAGTATCTTTTAAAATTAACAAAAAAATGTGTGCATTTTAAATAAATGACTGTGGTGACATTTCACTCATTGCTTCTGTTGTCCGTGTCATACACACAATATGTGCACACAATAGGCACAGCATAGTTCAAGGACTGAACATGTGTTCATTCCTTGTTTATAAAGTTCTTCTCTTGGAGTTATTTCACTAATTTCAATGCAATTGAAGTCTCTTTTGATTTCTGCTGCACTAGTGAGATTCCCGCTTTCATCCTTTTATGATTGTCTTTGCCACTAAAAGAAAATTGTGAATACTTCTGAAGGCAAAAGCAGCAAATTGCTGGTGACACAGCCATTGGCTGCCCTGGGAGTACTTGCTGCATCCTTCAGTTTAATTTGCTTAATATATGTAATTAATTAGGCAACTGCAAGATGATAGAAATGTATTTGTGGATTCAGCCTCTGTAAATTAGTGATAAACAATTTGATACTGCAGGACGTTAGTGCTTTCTCTGTGGGACTAATGATGTCTAATGCCTCAGCAGTCATTTGTAGAGCTCATCATGTTTACCTATTAAAATGAAGTCATTACATTTTGCTGCAGAAATCTTAGAATGCTTTTGGTACTACCTGCTGTGAATTTGGCTGTGAATTTCTCATCGTGAATAGCACCTGAATCTCGGTGGGCAGGAAAATCGTGTCCAATAAAATAATTATTTTCCACAAAGGCAAAAAGGGGATCTCCTGAAGGGTGGATATCATTTTAAATGCTTGGACTACATAGCTGGAACATGTCTACTTGTCTGCAAAAAGCTTTTAGTGCAGCAGGTGTTGTGCCCACAATGTGTACAGCTGGGCAGTTACACATGCAGCTCCTGAGCATGCCTGCAAAAATGATAGATCTTTTGTCCATGAAAAGCCATAGGAAAAAAAATTTGGAAGCTCAACTGAAAGAATTTTCAAAATTAAACTCAAGACCAACTCTCCCTAATTTCCTATTCAGTATTCTTGTTTTTCTTCTCTTGTTTTTCCTTGTACAGCACTCTTGTTTTTCTTCCCTCAGACTATTTAGGGGAAAGTGATAATTTAGCTGTGGTCCTGGCACATGGCTATGAATGTCATCTGTACCCAAGAGATAAGTGATGTAGTGCAAAGAAAAAAAAAAAATTGCAACCTCACTTGTTTGCAAAGGTGGTTTTTTTCCTTGAGGAAATTCTTGTGGTTTTTTGGCACTGTCAAGCAGCATAAGAAACTTAGGAACGTAGTCACAGAATCAGGGTTGGAAAAGACCTTTAAGATCACTGAGTCAAATCAGGATAGTAATTAGATGGGATGGATGAGCCTTTTGGAGCCTAGAGTCTTGAGCATCTTTGCCCGTTGCTTTAACTTGCTCCACCTGCCAAATCTATTAGAACCTGGATTATTTGTTTATTTTTGTGAGCTGTGCCCTAAATATACAGGAGATTTTCCTGTGTATGAAACAAAATGATTTCTCAATTGGGAACTGTAAGATGCACATAGTGGAATTATGAATAGAGATTAGAGTACAAAAAAGATAAGATATTTTAACTGTTGTCCTATGTATGCAGTATGTGAACAAGTGTTATTTTTCACAGGGTTGAAAGTGTCTATTCTTCTGCTGCGAAGTGTGAATAGGGTTAGGATCAGCAAACACCTTTTTAAGTGGGATTTCATTCGGTGCTTATGTTGGAAATGACATGCAGCTTTTAGACCCTTTGTCACCAATTCCTCTCTGGATTTTCAGGTTGAGATGGTGGTTTTCAATCAGAGCATGTGTTGTGTCTGATACATCAGTTTATTAAGAGATATCATACAGTTTGAATAGCAATGGCTATATAGGATTATTTGTAATTATGAAACATAGGCTTGGGGAAAAGCCTAGCTCCACAAAAGTTAGGGGCATAAAAGAAAAGAGACTTTCAACTCATGCTTTTGGTTTCAGTGGTTGTTTACAAACTCTAAATACATGGAGATAATTTTTAAAGTAAATCAAGTATCAGTGTCTTCCTTCCTTAGGTGGGATCCTGCCTTTGAGATACTTGTGAAAACAAAGCATGTGTGTATGGAGTAGCAAAGGATTTTGCGTGTATGCTGTAGCTTGATTTTCTGGACTGATATATTTTTGATGGCAAAAGATATAGAATTAGGGATATTAGAAGATCTTTGGCAACTTTGAAGGGATTTAAAACATTTAGCCAGGTGATACTTGCACTCCGGAGGACAATCAGCTTGGTTGGTCAATGAGGCTCCCTCACTGGGGCCAATATTTTCAATACTTACTCATCCCATTCAGCTGAACTGCTGGGGCTCACACAACCAGTGATTTTGGGCTCCCTTTATTTTGTCCAAGGTCTGGGACATTTTGCTATCCCTGATTTCCTTCACTGAAGTCAAACTCCTGCCAACAAGCGATCTAGGATCTCTAAACCTTGTGTCAGGCACTACTGAGTGCACCATACTCAAAACATTTTATGAAGGAAGGCGTGAAGAATACTCAATTTCTTTAAAAAGAGAGAGACCCCAAAGAACCCACAGGAGCAGCTCTTGCAGAAGATAAACATGTAAAGAAAAGTAGAGACAAATTGAGGCTCTAGGCTCCACTGTCAACACGCTGGGAGAGGAAAAATCCCTTTGCTCTCTCAGTGGGCCTGTCCAGCCTGTCAGTCAATATGTGCTTTATTACACTCATTATCGATCCAAAACACCACACCAGAGTGCCAGTACACTTTGTACTCTGGCATGGGACTGCCTGCTCTGGGGCTGGCACTCTTTCAGGCTTTCCTGAACTTATCTTCTGTAAATTCTGTGTGTTGGGGCCTGAGACTCTATCTTAAGTAGTTGGGCCCTTTCCCAGAAGAGATCTGAAGCAGTGGGCTCACCTTTAGCTTTGGCTGAGGGCAGAGATGCTGCTATGGCTGGATGAATGCTTGAGGAGCTGAGTAGGCTGGAGCTGGGGTTTTGGAAGTTCCATAAGGATTTGTGTGCCCAGTATAGGATGTTCCTTTATGGCCACCAGATTACAGGCAGTTGGCACATTTACTTTGCCCCAGTTCTTACTCTTCCACATGAAGAAAGTAACCTGCCTCAGATTGTCGGCGACATAAATGTGCAATGGTTTAAAAGCATGTCCTGGATAAAAGACAGAAAAAATCTTTTCTGACTTGTGCAATTTGAGGAGCAAACATGGGTGTTTACCCTGTGCCAAAATCTGCCCACATAAGCAGATCAGACTTTTTCTTTTTTTTCCTAAATGTTGTTCTAGAAGGTCAGAGACTATTTTTTGCTGGGTTGGTTTTTTTGTTTTTTTTTTTTCTTAGTAAAGCAAAGTTCACAAAAACCAGAGTAATGATCTGATTTACAATTTTTCTTCATTCTTCCTGGTGTGCTTGGTTAAATATAACTGTGGCAGCCTCGCCTTTGAGCAAAGATGCTGTAATTTCTAAATAAGCAAGAAATTCCTTTGTCCATTAAAAAAAAAAAAAAAAGTAACCTCAGAATTACCGGTATAAATGGTGCGAAATGACTCGAGGGCTGTTTGCATCCTGAGGCCTGAAAATTTTCTGTGCAACTGCTTTGAGTTCTGCCTCTGGACATCCTCATGCTCAAAAACTGTGCCACCTCCTGTAACCCTCACTGCTCTTGTGGAGCCTGGAGCAGAAGTTTGGGGTTAGACACATTCAGTGTGCAAATGCAATGTTAGGGGTAGCTTCCCTCTCATACTGTGTGTATTTCAAACAACACTGAAGGATTAGTCTGCTGTAACGTGTTAGGGCTGAATCATGAATTTGAGTATCTTTGCTTTGCCAGGGGCAGTTTTTATTTGTATCTCTTTACAATTATGTTTCAGTATCTTATTTGCAAAAGAGATAATAATTCTCTCCCTGATAAGGTACTGCGGCTTTTGTTATGTTGGGGGATTTTTTACTGGGTGTGTATTTCTGATAAGCTCTTCGCAAAGTGGAAGTGTAGCATGGGAACTGAACTGTTTTGGGTATGTGTTAATGACACAGTCAGCTTAGGCCAGCTTCTGCAAGGTTCTGTGGTCGATGGATACATGGCATACACTCCCCTCTTTATCCCAATAGCTCCCCACCTCTTTGGGGGGGAGTGAGAGATGGAGGGGGGTTAGATAAGGGCTCAGCTTTCCCCTGTTCTGTAAGCATTCTTTTGTGCTGAATATTACAAACCTCTTGTTCCAAGTCCTATTTGATACTGTCAAAGCTCTGTACATAAATAGTAGTGAAATCTAAGTCCATGAGATAGCTTTTATGACACTGATGTTGATTAAAACATCCCAAAGTGGTTTTTGTGCTTATTTACACGGTGGAACTTGTAGAAAAGCTCAGCAATCAATATTGCCACAAGAAAAACATATTTAGTTTAGTTTCTCAATAATTTTTCCTACTTGTTAAACACTGAATAACTTAATTTCTAAAACATACAATTGGTAAAGTAAAACAACTGAAATAAACAACAGTTGCCTTTTTGACTAAGATTTCCTTTATCTAGTAGTGATCACTTCTTTACACACTTTTATTTTGTCTACTGCTGAGCTAAATTACTAATAGTTGAAGTAGGTTTCAGGACAACTGCATCTGAAATCAGCGGCCCTCTGACTATTTAAGGACAGAATTTGGTCTTTGTTGAAATCATGATTGCCACATCCACTAAGGGGGATTTCAAGCATGGAAACTGAGGAGAGGGGATTGCTTATACCTATTGAGGACAAACAGAATACCTCCTATGCACTATAACTTATGGCTAATTGGCTTTGGTTTGCTTTTTGCCATGGAGGGTGTAGGATGTCTTGGCTCTTATGGCAGGCCTCAGTTTCATGGACTGCAAACAGCTTTAAATTCAATGAACTAAGAGTCATTGCATTTGGAAGAAGTTGTCCTAGGAGACACCACAAACAGAAGTGACTCTGTGGCGATTCCATCAAATACCAAAGGGAACCCAAAAGGTCCACATGGGAAGTTATTTCCAGGATTTCTGCTCTTTGTAGACATGTTACCACAAACTGCTTCGAGCAATTGGAACAGCTAATCTTTCTTTTTTGAGTTAATATTTTTCTGATTCCTAAAGATTCAGAGTTGCAAATTTTTTTCTAAGTCATTTGGCACTAAGTTGTTACTGAAAAAAAATTTGATTTTTTTTTGTACTTCTGTGATAATTGCTACCACTACTCCACTTCTAGCAACCAGTTATCAGGTTGCACTCTGCAATCAGAAAATCTGTAATCAGTTTCTTCAGAACTCTTCCACAAGTCTTGTCACAGCACCTTTCTTTCACTACATGATTTCTGCCTGCACAAACACAATTTAATGTTGAAGTTCATTTAGATTAGCTGTTGTAATGTTGCTTGATGAGCTGCCAGATAGGCACGTGTAGATACTTCAGCTGAGATTTGATCTGTTGCTGCTAAACTCTCACTTGCCTGAGGTTTTCATAATCCTTAGGGCATTACCTCTTAGGGCTGCTAATTACTTCTCTCATCATGTACAAAATTGTGTTATTTCCCTTAAAGGTGATGCATCATCTTCATCCAGCTTAACTTGCAGACCTGCAATTCTGTTTCCAGTTGTTCCATTGAGTTTCTTGTTCTACTGGTTCCTGTCAGCTTCCCCTTTTCAATTACAATAATTTGGAAACATGTGATTCCAGTACCTATACTTTTAGATTTTTGAATGTAGTTAATTTTGCCTATTGGGCATACCTGTCCCTGCTTCCTTTTCAGATGAATGCACAGTGTTAGCATTGCATATCCATGTGATGATTGTGCCTGACTTGCAAAAACATTTTAAGATAGCTATGTGCAAAACGTCATGGAGGTATACTTTGTACTGTGTTCTGTGCTGTGGACCAGGCCAAAGGAGAGGATATGGTTTAATCATTAGAAACCTTGGACTGAGAGGCATTACTTCAGGTTTCTATTCTTGGTTTTAATGCTGACTTAACATGTGACTTGTGTGAGTGATATAACCTTTGCATGCCCTGTCTACCCATAGATAAAATTAGTGCTATAATCTCTACTTCTCAAGTTTTGTCATTAAAAAGAGTACACTGGACTGTGTGTGCAAGCCCAGTCTGAAAGCCTGCTAAATAAAAAATTAATCTCTGAGGATTCATTTTCATCCCTTTTCATCTTCATCCTTCAGTGGCAAAGCTTTTCCTTCTTGGGGTACTGGCCCATACACCCAGTTAGTGATCTCTCATGACTTCATCTCAATAAGCCAAAGGAACTATAAACCAGAAGAATGAGGGTTGTGAGCACAGGAGAAATCACATCTCTGGTGTATGGCCTATGAATAAACAAATCACTCTCACAAGCAATCCTGGTAGCTGTAAACCTCAGCTTCAGAGTCCAAGGCAGTTGTTTACTACCTGAACTCAGTCTTTCTGACCTGCCTAATCCAGACACACCAAATTTTGGTAGTGGTAGATAATGAGAAGGACAAGAAAGCCAGTGACAATTAGTAGGGGGTCCTGTGCATAATTTTGTGAAGTGGTCAGGTCCCATGTGGCCATAAATGATATATTTGGGTAGGACAAAACTGTGACAACTGTGTTCCTCTATGGCCCATACAGGAGCTGTGCTGAGTAAGTTTTATTTCTGCGGGAGTTAAAAATATTGTGCTTATGCAGCTTGTCAGTGGTATAGATTTACATATGCATGAGTCAATTTTTTTCCCCTTGTGTGATTAGACCAGTTAGAGACAAAATGGACCTCGAAAGGAATTGGCCCAACTGTGCATCCATCTTATGGCTCTGCTGTATAAAATACCTCTCACTGGAGATATGAAAGGTCTCTGGAAAATAACACACTTTAAGTACAATTTAGTGTTGACAGTGCTGATTTGGATCTGTACTGTTCTCTTCAAGTTTCTAATCTTCAAAATAAAAAAGAGAAAATGGAAGTTCCTGAGAGCTGGAGCCAAAAGAGCAAAAGAATGGTTTTAAGTGATACTCTTGGACTAAATTTAACAGTGAAGAGAAATTCAGCTTTGTTAGCTCCACCTTCATGTGTGAGGACTTCATGAATTAGTGGAAAAGATTTCAACAGTAAAAGGAGTATTATCAAAATAAAAAAGGGAGGGAGGGAGGAAGGGAGGAAGGGAGGAAGGGAGGAAGGGAGGAAGGAAGGAAGTGGCGGAAGGAAGGAAGTGGCGGAAGGAAGGAAGGAAGTGGCGGAAGGAAGGAAGGAAGTGGCGGAAGGAAGGAAGTGGCGGAAGGAAGGAAGGAAGTGGCGGAAGGAAGGAAGGAAGTGGCGGAAGGAAGTGGCGGAAGGAAGGAAGGAAGGAAGGAAGGAAGGAAGGAAGGAAGGAAGGAAGTGGCGGAAGGAAGGAAGGAAGGAAGGAAGTGGCGGAAGGAAGGAAGGAAGGAAGGAAGGAAGGAAGTGGCGGAAGGAAGGAAGGAAGGAAGTGGCGGAAGGAAGGAAGTGGCGGAAGGAAGGAAGGAAGTGGCGGAAGGAAGGAAGTGGCGGAAGGAAGGAAGGAAGGAAGTGGCGGAAGGAAGGAAGGAAGGAAGGAAGTGGCGGAAGGAAGGAAGGAAGGAAGTGGCGGAAGGAAGGAAGTGGCGGAAGGAAGGAAGTGGCGGAAGGAAGGAAGTGGCGGAAGGAAGGAAGGAAGGAAGTGGCGGAAGGAAGGAAGTGGCGGAAGGAAGGAAGGAAGTGGCGGAAGGAAGGAAGTGGCGGAAGGAAGTGGCGGAAGGAAGGAAGTGGCGGAAGGAAGGAAGGAAGGAAGGAAGGAAGGAAGTGGCGGAAGGAAGGAAGGAAGGAAGTGGCGGAAGGAAGGAAGGAAGGAAGGAAGGAAGGAAGGAAGGAAGGAAGGAATTGTATTAGCCACTGCTACAGCAACACATTTCCACAAAAGGGTGGAAAAGAGTGCTGAAAAGACACATAGTCTTTCCTTGAATTTGTGCATGTGCTAAAATATTACCAATCCAAGAGAGAGACATTAAGAAAGTAATCAAACAATAAAAAAATGAAAATGAAGTTTGATATATGAGTGAGTATATCTGATGAAACTTGGAGAGGGGACAAGAAGTTATGTGTGCCAGCACAAAGCCTAACTCTAGGCCTGATACATATTCTCTGAGTGCTCCTGGAATAAATGGTAACACTCATAGAAAGAGAAGTGAAAGAGGCACAGAGACTTATGACGTTATTTATTATAACAAAGTGCCTGCTTTGCTGAGAGGGTGAATACCTATTAGAGACAAAGGCTGATGTCAAAACTTCTGACTCTGCTTACAGCAGAATTTTCCTCATCACCTTGACATTTAGTCAGTGCAGGTAGCAGAAGACTACTCTCTCTTGTTTGACCATAGCTATACTAGTATGCAATTTCATACTGTAGTGCTGAAGTAGTGACCTTTCCTTTTTGTTTTCCAATCACTTCCAAAATAATTCTTCCATCTCCTAGACCACTGGTTTCTTTTATAATATTTCCTTTTAAAACATAGAAGTGTATTATTCCAGATGAGTCTCTGTGAATACACTACACTCAGAGACAAAACAGCATCTTTGTTCCAGTTGTGTTACCTTCTTGTAAAGACTGGGCCAGCTGCTTGTGGAAGCAAGCAGAGGACTCACATTTGGGGTGTTTTTTACAGTAATGGAGATAGTTGGTACTTTTTAAAAATGCAGCCCATCATTCATGGTACCATGCAAACATTAACGTTACCTTAAATGTGAAAACAATCATGTTATCTTAAATGTACGGCCTCACATGGCTTCCAAGAGAAATGTTTCCTAAAATACAAGGTGTAACATAAACTTGGCTATATATGCAAAGGAAAAGTAATCACATGAAAACAAAAACACTGCCTCAAATCCAAGGCGCTTGAGACAGGAAAGTTTCTGTCATTCCTCTTGAGAAATTAGAGCCCATTCACATTTAAGCTCTTCTCAGAAGCTTGTTCTGAACTTCTTGGAAAGAATTCAGGAAAGTGGAACAAACAGCATTTCTTGTGATTCTTCCATATTTTACAATGGAGAATATTATTTAAAATTATTTAGGAGAAAAATCATCATATTGACCGAGTAGAAGTACATACCTCTATATAGTAAATGCCAATTGACAGTAGCTTTGTTAACTGTGATTACTTTTTATCAACTTGTGAGAAGTAATCCCTAAGCTCCTGCAGACCACTGAGGAGAAAAACTCTGACCTATTCTGTTCTGGGGTTTATAGCATGGCACAGCAACAGGTATACGCTGTTTAGGAAATACAGAACAACTAAGTCTCCAGTCAGTACTGAAAATTAACACCCCTGGAAGTTCAGGGGTAAGGTGACAGGGGTGTGTCAGTAAGTTTATTGTAATTATCAGGTACTATGATGGGGTGTGTTGCATGGATCATCGTGGATGTTCCTAATTAGGCTGCTGATGTACAGAAAGCTATGCCAACAGGTATCTTTATAGGTCTGGATGCCGAGGCAAGTGTGGGAAAAAAGTGAGGAATGTCTGCCTTTTTGTATTTTCATGTAGCAGAAAACAAGGGAATCAAAGTCTTAGGCTCTAAAAACCTGAAGGTGCTTCAGGGTGTTCTGTGAATAAAACCACGACTGTCTGATTTTCAAAGTGAAAGAATATCTCCAGGGGGTGGGGTGGCGCGGGGGGAAGGATGTTTTTGTAGTAAAGTACAACTTTTTAGGATGTGTGGATTCAATGTACATAGCGTTTCATTTTTGGGTAGGTGGGTGGGGGAGACGGCAGAATGAATGACTCGGTTTGCACAGATGAGTAAACGACCCAATTCCTCTGCTGAACTAAGAATTAAGGTGCGATTCTTTGGCAGACTGATATTGCTGTGGAGGCTGCATTAATTTGTATTTGCATACTATGGGGATTACTTTGCACAGATCGCCTTAATTCTGTGTCTGAGCTTATGCTGAATCTTCTCTGTGGTGTTTATTACCTCAGACTATATCTGCTCAGGAATTCTGCTCAAAAGGGCGAGTTTTTCACTCAGGGAGCACAGGTGTATGGCGTGAGGTAAAGCGATTTATGTGGAAAAATAAGGAAATCTGCATTCAAACACGCTTTTTAGGTAATGGGAAGTTTAGTATGTCATTTGGTGCCAATTTAAGATAATTTCCTCTCCTGCTAGAGAGATGTGAACTGAACCGCAGATTGTGTTGGCTCTTTCTAGTCTTTGAGAAGTATCAAAGTTAACGAGCCAGAGGGATAACGCTGGGGGCTGAGAATAGGGAGCGTGCAGTTTTATTCTTGCCCCGGCAATTATGCGCTACGCATGTGGCCACAGCGTTTAACTCTTGGTACCCTCAGTTTCTCTGCTTGACAAATAGTGACTCATGCGTTCTGCACGGGGAGCCAGTGCAGCGCTAGAATTCCTGCTTGCGAAATCGCCTTAAATCTTTTGGAGAGAAGCGTTAATGGTTGCAGGGTAAGGCCAGCAGTGCCGCGGGCGGGATGCGGGTGCAGACACGTATCATTTCCCAGCTGCCAGCCGCACGGCGTTGCCTCCCATCTGCATTTTCCCCGCTGGAACACGAGCGGGAGGCGGCGGGAGCCGGGCGGCCGCGCTCCCCCGGGGGCTCCGGCGGCGAGGGGCGGCGGGAACCCGCGCGGTGCGGCCGGGCCCGCCAAGAGTTAACGGCGGCACCCCGGGGGCCGCGCCGCCGCCTCCCCACCCCGCCGCTGCATTATTATTATTATTTCTCCCCCCTTCCCTCGCCTTCCAGTTTTGGCAGGGGATTAAAGCAGCTCCCCCCTGTGGCAGCAGTGACCCAGAAACGAGTTTGATTCACGGAGTCCTTCCTCCATAACAAGTACAAACGTCAGTCAGAGGGAATCTGTGTGTGTGTGTGAGAGAGTGAGTGCGTGTGTGAGAGAGTGAGTGCGTGTGTGTGTGTGTGTGTGTGTGTGTGTGTGGCGCAGCGAGCCGCTCTCCGTACCCGCTGCCCGGCGCCGCGCCGAACTCATGCGGCGGCCCCGAGCCCTCCGCGCAGGGGGAGCCCGGCCGCGCCGCCCGCCCTCGCCGCCGCCGCGCCGCCGCCAGCAGGTAACCGTGCCCGCCGCAGCGCCAGCCGCGGAGCCGCCAGCACAGCCATATTTGATGGGGTTTTTTTGTCGCTCCGGAGGCGGCGGGAGAGCAGTTTCGTGCCGAAGGTCGCTGCCTAGTGGAAATAAGATAGTACGTCATTAACATGGCGCCAAGAGCCGCGCCGCTCGGTACGGGGCGAGGGGAGGCGGCCGAGTTGCGGCTCCGCTATCCCACAAGCAACTTGTGCGGGGCTGTGGCGGGCGGAGGCGGGAGGGGAGGCAGCGCTGCCGCCCGGCCAGACCGGCCGGTGCCGGCTCCCTTTTTGTTCCGCTGCGGGCAAGCGGGGACCGCGCAGCTCCCCAGGTGCAGCGGCCAAGTGAGCCGCCGGTGTCGGTGCCGTTCCGCTCTGCACCGTTCTGCACCGTGCCGTGCCTTGCCGTGCCGCCGGCCCTGCGCCCCAGGCGGAGCTGCAGGCTGCGCTGCGGGGGCAGCGCCGGGTATCGCCCGCCGCGGAAAGTAGGAAGCGTTGGAGCAACTTGGTAGCCAGATGGCAATGGCAGAGCGCAAGTCCTGCTCGGATACTGATGTGTAGGAAGGGGGTGGGGGAGAGTCATGGCCACTGTGTGTCACCGTGTTACCCAGATGCCCACGAGACCCGTCGCCTCTCGCCGCGGGCGAGAAGCGGTGTGCAGGGGAGGGGAGGTTCGGTGTGCGGGGGCAGCTTTGTCCCCCCCCCCCTTTAACTCCCCCCCCCCCCCCCCCCCCCCCCCCCCCCCAGTCGCACTTGGATTTGGCTTGCGGGGGAAAAAAAAAATGCTTGGGAAGCATACAAGCTGCTCATCGGTGAAATGAAACAGAAGTTGCCTTTCGGAGCGGGAGAGCCGCAGCCGGTCAGCCGCCCGCTTGGTGGGCGCCGGTGGGTGCTCCGCTGGAGGCGCGGAGTGCCGGGCTGTCAGAGCTGGCCCTGTCCCCCCAGGCGGGCGCGCGGTGTCTCCTGCCGGAGAACAACTTGCCCGAGCCCCGAAGTGCACGTGTTTGAGAGTGGGAAAAGGCGGGGAAATGTGTGCGGCGCTGCCCGGCCCCTCCGGGGCGCGGGGCGGCCTCGGGGCAGCGGCCGGCAGGTGCACGGCGACCCCGCCGCGCCCGGCCCCCGCCCCGGCTGCGGGAGGTGAAGCGGGAGCGGAGCGGGGAGCGCGCAGCGAACTTGGGCAGGACGCGGGGGGGGCCGGGCCCCCTCCCGCCGCCCGTGCCCGGAGCAGGCCGAGGGGCGAATCCGCGTGGCCGGGACGGAGTTTGCGAGCGAGGGAGCGGAAAGGCGGCCCGCGGTGTTGGGGCGCGAACGGAACATCACAGGGGGAGCGGCGGCGGACGCCCCAACTTGCTCGGGCGGCGGCCGGGGCAGCTCCGCGATTTGGCTCTTGCCCCGGCGCCTGGCGAGCGGGACGGAGCGGGGCTGCGGCATTTCTGTGTAACGGGCCGCTCTCCCTGGGGAGGTGAGTGCGGCTCCAGCCATCATTCCACTTGTTCCTGCTAGACAAAGCCACCCTGCCCGGCCCTGGGCTCGCGTAGTCGCCTGCTCCCAGGAGAATTTTGGTGGTGTTTGGGTGTTGTGGGTTTTTTTTTTTTTGTTTTAAATTTTTTTTTGGGGGGGGGGTTGTTTTGTTGTTTTAGTTTTATTTGTGGATTTTTTTTATTTATTTGCTTTTCCTTTCCCGTTCGCGCCCGCCCGTTCGTTCCCGATAGGATGATTTTGGGAAGGGTGGAGGCACAGGGTGTTTGTTTGTTTGCACCGCCTGCTGGTTGGTTTCCTGTGACAAGAGGTGATAACACAGTTTCCAGAACTGTCTGGGAGTGGGAGGAGAGACGGACACAGAAAATGAGCTCGTCTCCGAGCTGCCGCTCGATCCGCCGTCCCGTCCACCCCCTCCGTGGCAGCGTGGCCACGGGGGCGGGCAGGGAAGGTGCCGTGGCCGTTTTCGGCAGTGACAGGGCTTGGAGGGAGAGGCGGCGGAGCCGGGGGCACCAAGTTTGATTTGCAGCCGTGGCCGAGCGGATTGGTGCGGCCGGCGGCGGGGAGGAGCGGGAGCCGGGAGGGAGGGGAAGGAGGGGGCGAGCCGGGCTGCTTCTCGTGGAAGCCGGCGGCCGTGCTGCTGGCCGGGAAGGTGCCACCCCCGCGGGGGCGGTGTAGCCCGGCGGCGCCCGGGCCGGGAGGCTGCTCCGTGACCTCAGCTGGCCGTGCCCTGGCGGCTCCGGGATCGGCGCCGCTGCCGCGAGCCCTGGGCGGGCGCGGTGCGGGGCCGGAGCCGAGATGGGATCGCTGCGGGAGGAGGGGGAGAGGCGCCCTGAGCGGCACCCGCCCGGCCTGTGGCCGGCCGGCGGCGGGGGTGCCGCTCTGCAACCGACTCCCGCAGCCTCGGCTCTCGCCCTGCGGGGAGGTGGCTCCGATCCCGCAGCCGTGGGCGCGGCGGGGCGGCCGAGGCTCAGCGCACCTGCGAGCAGCGCCCGCCGCCGGCCAACTTCTCCTCCCGGCTCTCTCCAGCCCCTCAGCTGATCGCCTGGTTCTGAGGAAGTTGATTAGGCTGACCCGCAGGTGAGAGCCGGGGCATCCTGAGATCTGTCAGCCCCCCCACCCCAAGTAAAACAGGCCGTGGGTGACATGGTCTGAGTGGGCGCACGTAGCTGTGAGGGAGTATTAGAAATTCCAGTAGGATTTAGCAACGTATTTTAGTTGACGTTTTAATGTCAAAGGCTGAAGATGCTTTTATGCCAGCCCCATTTTTTTAGAGAAAGATTTAGCTGTTATTTGGAATAATTTCCTTTTTAAACAGGTGTTGTCTTTGAACTAAGTCATAAGCTGCCCACACTTGCAAACCTAAAGCCTTCATAAAAGTTATGCCAAAATATGCTTGTTATGATTCTATTTCTAGAGTTTTCTCACACTCAGTGGGATATTGTTGAAACAGCAAGGATTGTATGTTTTAGTGGCAGGATTTTCCCTCTGGCTTCAGATACCACTTGCTCCCTGCTTTTGAGCTATGTTTAATACATATGTTTAAAATAAAATAATAATAATAAACTCCTCTTTCCTCTCACAGCTGCAGATTTCCCTTCCAGCTTCTCTGGTTTCATTCCCAATTCACAGAACCTAGTAAAAAAAGAAACTTCCAGTGTTTCACCAAATGTTTTCTCCATGTGGTTAGTACTGCTGCTTCATGCTCCTGTTTTCAGCTGGAGATGACCAAGAGGGTACCATTTCCTAGGTATAAGAGATGAACTGCAGTGGGTGCAGCTTGGGTTGCATTAATTCATGGAGCCCATTGTTCAAGGTTTTGGATGGTCAGTTCCACTTATTCCCACAGTTTGGGAATCATTTGCTGCCACTGCTCAGGTAGTAAGTTAACATTATGAGCTGGCTTGCACAAGTGCTTAAATGAGCATGTGGATACCTGAGAAGTGTTGGGTTGATACGGCCAAATTATGCTTCTCTCTTGTCTAGTGAAATTTTGAATAGGTGTGCTGAATTTGATAGAAATATCAAATTGTTTGGCCAAGTACTTGTTTGTTTTGTGAGACTTGGAGGATTTTTTTTTCCCTCCAGATTTAATGTCTGTGGCTCTTTGCACTGTGGACAGTGCTACATAATACTGTAATCACAGAATGACTAGGTTGGAAGAGACCTCCAACATCATCGAGTCCAACCCAGCCCTAACACCTGAACTGAACTATGGCACTGAGTGCCACATCCAGTCTTTTTTGAAACACATCCAGGGATGGTGACTCCACCGCCTCCCTGGACAGACCATTCCAATACTTTATCACCCTTTCTGTAAAAAACTTCTTCCCAATATCCAACCTATATTTCCCTTGGTGAATATTTCATTTCAGAACTCTCCTTGTATCCTTGTGACTATAAAATGTTGCTGTGAAAGCTCGTATGGAATTTTAAAGTTTTAGGTGGATTTTAGTAATACAGCTTATTTCTGATGTGGTTTTTTTGTTTGTTTGTTTGTTTGTTTTTCTTTTTTTTGTTTAGGGCTACAGTAGTAGCAAAAAAGCTTCTTGAGATGTCAGGTGTCAGTGAAGAAGGGGTGGTATTATAAATAAGCTATTTAAAAAGCCCAGTAGGAGAAGCCAAATGTCTCCATCTTCTATCCAACTTATTAAGCTGTGTCACACTTCACTTCCATTTGTACAATAGGTGTTCTGAAGCAATTTCTTGTGTACCAGAGATAATTAGGTCTTCGTTTCATCGCAGTTAGTGGGTTACTTTCAGGAAAAGCCAGTTTTTCAGTTTGTCTTCAGGGTGTACATCTGTCATAACTCTGCTTTCTTCCCATTCTGTCTCTGCAGCTGTTCAGTGCAGTTTGTTATAGTGACACCCGTTAACATGGTTACAGTTAATTGTCTGTCAGAGTTTGAATTATACACTGTTTTACCCAGGGGTTTATGCAGCCCTTGAAAATACTTCAGTAAGAATTGTGCTGTGGAAAACCTTTGACTTGAGGATGTAAATTTTTCCATGTATAATTTTTTTTTTACAATCTGGTTCTGTTTAGTTATTTGCATAACAAGGACTGACACACTTTACATCTTTCTCTTTGATTGCCTCTCTACTTGAGGTCAAACTGCATGAAAAACTATGTGGGGTCCTTAACTGTGCGCGTGGTGTGTGGCACATGGGTGTATGTGTGTGCCTGCTGTTGTCCCAGTTTCATGGGGTAGTGTCTGGATTTCTGCTCTTTGCATTTTTTATGCTCATACCAGTGCAACTTCTGGGACTCCAGTGTGGGAGAAAAAAGGAAGGGTCTCGACATCACTGTCCTGTGGGGTCTTTGGGTTTTTTTGGTAATTTATCTCTTGGAGAGGTAAGAGTGGAGTGGCATGGTAATGCATGCTGCTAAAAATAGTGAATTTGCTGTACTGTGTCAGGTTCCTGAGTGTAACCCATTGCACTGCATCTGTCATCAAATACTGGGAAGTGGACAGTGCCTACCTGCATCTAGTTATTTGTATAGATTTAGGTGTTTGTTGCTCAGCTCTGCAAGGATATGTAAATTCAAATGCTGTTGTGTGGCCTGACATTGATTATATTGGATTCTTGTCTAGCCATTTCATTTGCACAGCATTTGCAAGTATTTTGAAAAAGACTTCCCACGCTCTCTAAAATACAGAAGCCAGTTTCAGGTGGTGTAATTTTGCCTTCAAAAACAATTTCATCAAATCCACCATTGAAGTTCAGAGTCGCATTCTTATGTTTAAAGTTTGTATCTAACCAGTGAGTAAAACCCAGAGCTTAACTTTCAGAGCAAGCACAATTAAAAAGGATGGAAAAGTGACTTGGTGACGTGTTGCCGTAAAACAGAGCAGTGCCTTCAGCCTCTGGAGCAGCACAGTGGCACGTGTTGCAAGGTGTGCTTGCTTTCACCAGTGCTGCCCTGGTGTGGCTAGCTCATCTGAGGGTGATTGGGGACTAAAAAGGCATGGTCTCTGTCCCATTTGTGCCATTTATCATGGTGATGAGAATGCATGAAATGCTCTTGGATGCTTTGCTGCCCGTGAAATTGGAGTAACATTGCCAGCGGAGTTGTGGCTGTTTCTTGAAAGCTGCGCTTGGCTGAAGGCTGGCATTAGTCTCATCCCAGTTTGGTTCCTTCCCAATAAATGGCTAAATGTTATACTGGCATGCTCAGGAGAAAACAGGATCAGCATGCTGTGTGTTGGTCTGACTGATTTCTGAAAGGATGGTTTTAACAAAAAGAAACAATGGTCTTTCCTCTTCGGAGGAAAAGAAACTGAAAGTTTATGTACAAAGGCTGCTGAGTTATTAAGAATTCACAGGAGTCACTGAAAACTGATAGAGAGTGTGGCTTGGTGATGCAGCCTTTGTCAGCTTAGGGTAGTTGGACTTTGCAGCAGCTTTTGAAGTGCTGGCCTGTTACCGCTGAAGATGAATAGATCATGCGGACACAGGTCGAGGTGTGGTAAAAGAAAAAGCAGAGTTTATTTTTCCCCTCAGGATTTATAGGCTCCTGACCGCGGCCAGGGATTGGATGGTCAGGATAACACTTTCTCACTGCACTGGCCATGAGAGATGCCCATCACAAGACGTGTAACAGAAAGAATGTACACATATCTATGTTTACAGTTACTGTCCTGGGAGAGTCCTTAGAAAACTATGTTAGCAAGCTCAAAAGCTGAGTTTTCAGGGCGACATCTCACCCTTTTTGGTTTAACAAAAAGAAAAGAAAAAAGAGAAATGAACAAAGAAACTAGCAAAAAGAATTATAAACAATCAAAAAAATAAATAATAGAAAAATACAATACTCCATACAATCAGAAGGCTGTAATTTCAGGGTGATATCTCACCCTTTCGTTATTACAAAAAACCAAAAAAACAAAAAAAAATCAGAAAAACAACAAAAACCCCAAAAAATAAATGAAACAAATGTCCAACATCAACACCTGCTTGTGGATGGCTCTCAATTTGGTCACAGAGGCAGAATCCATGGCCAAATTGAAAGGTGCCTGGGAAAACTTATGAAATGCTATGACAGCAGTCTGTAATTCTATCAATTGGGCTGATCCAGCCTCATGACTCTCTAAAAAAAAAACCCAAAAAACAAACCAGCGACATCAATGGAAAGATTAATGTAATAAACTTGAGGAGCAGAAACTGCTCACAGAACCTCCTCCAGCATCTACTGTGCCAGTGGGTTAGTGTCAGAGGTGACTTTAAAATCAGAGTCCCCCTTTAATAGACCAGACAAGGGAGACAGTTCTGTCGTGGTCAGTCCCATATAAGGACACAACCATGTGAAAGTCCATTAATATTTGGACATCATTCATGCAGTGTCAGCACTGAATGCAAAAAAATAAATAATAGAAAAATACAATACTCCATACAATCAGAAGGCTGTAATTTCAGGGTGATACTGGCCTTTCTCTTCAGGTGAACAAACAGGGTGTTGGGCAAACACCCTTTTGGGGCTGGTGTAAGAATTTGGGAAAAACAGTTGTAGAAATGTTTGATAGGAGATCCAGGGTTCACTCAGGAGCACTGCTTGGCTGCCTGTGTCCTTGCTTCAGAGCACCGCTGGTTCTGCGAAGGGGTTTGGGAGGTCATTCTGTGGCGTGTGTGGGTGCAGTGGATGTTTTGTGGAAACTTCGGGGCTGGGCAGCAATTACGTGTTTGCACGCACTTGGGAATTGAGCTCAGTCATCTGGGTGTCTCTTCCTGCCCTGCAAGTGTTGCAGGCTGGGGTGCATAGCTTTTACTCCTGGTATTAAAGCTGGCCTCAAATGTGAAGTCTCTTTGCTTACAGTGACCGCAGTGTATGCCTGCTGGAACAGGGAAAACGTGCAGTATCAGTCTGCATAAAACTATCACTATCCATAAGCCAAGTTTATTTTTAATGTGCACTTCTTAACGTGTTTCATGTGTGACTTTGAGTCACCCACCACCTGACAGAAACCAGTAGCCTTTGAGGCAGAGGCGCTGCGATACCCTTAAACCAAAAGCATTGCAATGTGTGTGCTTTTAAGTCTTATTAGCTGTTCCAGTGTTATCTCTAGAACATGTGTTCTGGGCTGTGGATATGAACATCTGTTGGGAGCAGTTTAAAATGATTTTAGAAGTTGAAAAAAGCTGTTCTTCTAATGACAAAAGTTCCAGGGGGTTAATCTTAAGGGGTTTGAGTCTTGCTCTAAGAAGCCAAATGCTGTTTTTTCATCTGGTATTTAGCTCCCTGTAAACTCAGATTAGGTTCAAAGATGAGAAAATGAGATCTCTGAGTTTTAACTCTTTCATTTTTTTTTTTTTCTGCATGGATCTATCAAACAATCTCACAGGAGCTTCATCAAATGGGATATTTCTTTTAATGTTACTATTGAGAACACAGGTTTTTCAGAGTGGCCAACTTCAGATGCCTGACTAGAGTGGACAAGGAAATTAGGTGCCTTATCTATACCCTGTACTCAGGAAAGTGGCTTCTGCTCTGGCTTATTTCCTGAAAAACCTCTGGAGAGTGCTTAAACTGGGACATGTGATTACCACTCTTTCCTTTGAACAGCAACCAAAAAGGAGATGTTCAGTTTGTGTTTTTAAAGACATGTGGTGGGAGGAAGAAGGTTCCATCTCTTTCCTTATTTTTTTTGAATTTGCAGAAAGTATGTTAGAAGAAAATCAACTCAAAATACGCTTTTCCGGAAAGATGTGAAGGAGCAGAATTCCAAATTCTCTTGTTTGTTACAAGTTCACAGGTGTGTCTTAGTGTACTTACATTCTGTTATTTTGCTTAACAGTGTATTATGCTTTTCAGACCATGTAGGAAGTAAACCAGGAAGTGAGAATTTTGACCAGGAATATACAAATTACACTTCTGAGATAGGGCAATTTTCCTGTATTTCCTTCCAAATTTTCTTTACTTTGTTTATGGGAGATTTTTGCTAAATTAATATCTTCTTTTACATTGCTATTATTAATATGTGAACTAATAGAAGAATTACCTTACAGATAGATACTCATCCCCCTAGTTTGGCCTTGTAAGAGCAAATTGATTTTTCAGTTTTGTCTTAGCTTGTTTTGAATCTGAATGTTTGCTTTCTGTCTTTCTAAGTGACTGTATAGGAACATGGCTCTGGATCTCCTGCATTTCTACCAGATCTGTATTCAGTGGGTTTTGATGGTCCTGGCTGGTCTGTGTATTTATCCACTGGCAGCATTTCTGTCTCCCATACACACAAAGTTCTGGCCTGCTTCAAAGCAATTTTTGGAGAGAATTCTTCTGGCTCTGTGAGAGGCTGCCATTGATGATTCTTTATTCTCTGGTATCAGACACTGTATGTGAACTCTTACTCTATGGAATGGTGACAAAAGGTCTTGGTGAGGTGAACCATTCAGCTTCTCTTTAGTGAGCAAAATTTGCAGTTCAAAACTGTTACATGTTTCAGTGACGGGTGTATTAAATCCTGCTCTGAAAAGCCAGTCTGTGTGGGAGGGAGGCTTCCCCCCAACTCTGTTTGCACATATAATATGAAAAAGGAGGCAAGCCTGCAATGCTCATGCTCTTAGAACTGTGTTAAGTTCTCTGGAAGTGTAAAATAGATCTCAGGTTCAGCTGCTTGTAACTTGCTAGCAGTGACAAAATGTATTCTTTCAAAAATGCTAATTTCTTTATATATGAATCACTTTGGGAAGAGCAGATATTTTTGTGCTCTATTGTAAATAGTGCCAGGCTTTGTTAGGCTTTTTGGGTTTTCTTATTTTGGGAATCAGTCTTATAAAAGTTGAAGGCATTACTGAATTTCTTACAGTGAGCCATGTTCTCAGTGAACAAAGTTGAAGCAGTTAATTCTTACACGAAGGAGCAATGGAAAGAGTTTTGTTGAGAGGTTTTGAGGAAGTCCGAACTCACATGGAGATAAGGTTAGATTTTCTGCATTTAGCTAGAAGCAAAAGTATATTTTTGCATCTGATCTCCAAATCTGTGTGCAGAAGGTAGGTGTGAGGGATTTGGTGCCAGCAGAGTGCCCAGACTTTGTTGATATCACAATTGATATGTGGTAAGCAAAGACTCAGGGGTTTTGATGTGCATCTAGAGTCCTTGTCAGTTTATCTTATGGTGGATATGCCTTTCTGGACTTGTCATGTTTTTTTCTGCTCTTCAACTTGCACTTTTTAATAGCTTTTTACATGTAAGTACTGACTAGCTATTTACAGTTCCTTTTTTTTTCCTGAATTTGGTTTCATTCAACAGGGAATACACATGAAAATGTCAGTGCCCTGAGAATAGCAGTTAAAAGGACTTGGAATTTTTGGCCTTTTTATCACAAGCCCATGTGTCCATGAATCTGGTATTGGTAGAAATCTGGCAGTTTGGAGGAACCTCTGAATAATCATCTGAATAATCTTACTCCCAAAGAACAGTTAGTGTTGTAGGCATGGTGCTAGAAATGTGCCTTCAGGAGGAAGTAACTCATCTTAGAGGGTGGTGCTTTCCAGGGCATAGATGATGCATGTTTAGTTAATCTGGGAAAACTGGGCTTGCTACTGCTGATGTTTCATTTTTTATGTCTAACTGGATGACTTTAATCTCTGATTTCGTAAATCTGGCACTTTAAACAGGAATAAAATTGCTCCAAAAATATATTAGCCAAAGTAAATATTTACACAAGCAGTAAAAACGTTATTGTATTGCAAATCTAGTGTCAGAATAGGCAGGGGAAGTTAAGCACATTGGCTGCGGATATTTAGTGGTTTTTACACCTCTCAGGACAAAACACGGCGGTTTTGGTGTGGGGAGAGCATTGGTGGGATTGTCGTTGCCACTCTCCAGTGTTGTTCACCTGCTCATATGATAACAGCCTAATTAAGCATCCTTGAGAGGTTCACTGTTCATATTTCAGCTGCAGCTGGAGTTGTTTGTTTTCCTTTGTGTGCTGTAAATGCTCGCATGCCATCAGAAGCACAAGTTGATGACTGTGTGTTATTACCTGGGGTTAAGTGCTGTCTCATTGCTTCCCAGGCTGCCTGCTGTTTCCCGGGGAGATCATGAAACGACATCGGCTTCCTAGCAGCAGTGAGGACTCTGACGACAATGGCAGTAAGTGCTCCTTTGTTGTAGAGTGCAGGAGGTTATGAGTTGGAAAACGTGTTCTAATGCAGTGTTTCATGTGCCACAGGCGTCTTGCGTATTGGTTGAACTGGTAATGAATGAAATGTGTGTGGTAAGGATCTAGTTTTGAACTCAATCATTCTGAGCACAGGTGGAGAGTAGATCCAGGATCCCCCCCACCCTTAAACTGACATGTAGTTTTAGTGAATAAGATAAAACAAGAGCAAAAAGTCAGTGGTCATCTTTGAAATCTTGGCTAGCAGCCTAATTTATCATTATAATGACAGAGTGAGCATGGAGACTTCTGCTGACATTGCCCATAGAAGTTTGCATAAGGATTTTAAATTTGCTTCAGTCTTCTCATACCCTCTTGCAGTGAGGAAGTGTAGTGCTTCAAGCTTAAGCAGAAAAGATTAACAGAGCATAAAAGTTGTTCCTCATTGCATTTGAAGATTTTCTTTGAGGAGTTGCTTACAAGAATTTGAATTCAGCAAATCACTAATTTGGGTACAGAAGTACCCAAACTAAATAGTAAATAGTTACGGTTTTTAACTGTATCTGTACTGATGTAACTAGCACACACTGTGGTTGGTATCTCTCTATGTCTTGTGTTTGGATTCTAGTGACTAATAATCTTTCATTTAAGCAGAAATAAGAAGGGGTTGGGGGGAGAGACAAAATACCACTTTGGGGAATGTGCCAAGGTGTCCTCTTTGCCCAAAAGAGCAAGTAGATTGCATTTGATAATACTGCAGCTTAGCCAGTTGTCAGAGAGGTTTTTGTGGTTTTGATTTGATTCAGCTGGATGCACATCTTCAAATCTGGGGTATTTTTGTAAAATTTCAGTCTGAAAATGGTTGGGGTGGTTTCCTAGGTGCTTTTGAGAGCTTCACTCTGAGAACTTATCGCTGTGGTACACTCTGGCTCCACGTAGGTGACTGCTTCACCTGCATGCATTTCTTAGGTGTGTCTGTGCTGCCTGGGAATCTGCTCAGGTATGGCCAAAGCTGCCTCTTTAAACAACCCTAGGCAAACTGTTGCTGAAATGAAGTAGTAAAGGTGAAAGGATTAGAGAAGGTAAGAACTAGCAGGCTGATTAGAAGTTAATCCAAATAAGGATTGAGCAAAATCTGTTAGAGGTGAGGAATTTGGCTTGGTTTTGGAGAGCTACCTGCAGCTGGGGGGTTTTGGAAGAAAAAGCCCCAAACAAATCAGACACGTTTTTGTTGGTTGGAAGTTAAGTTGAGGTTATTAAAATTGAAGTCAGTGTATTTCCTTAAAGGTGAGACGTACTTTCCAGAAACAAAGGTGTGCTTTTATTTGTAAGATAAACAAGTAGTAGCAAACATGTCTTCCATTAGAATTTAGTTTCACCCTTTTTTCATTTCCTAGCAACTTTATAAAATAGTGTTTCATATTAATAATAGTCTTTATTTTCACTCTCTTAGCTGTTTTTTTTTAAGCCTTTGATCTCTTCATGTGCCTTCTGTAACAGCTTTTACCAAATAAAATATGAAGCAGTTAATCTTGGAATTGAAGTTCTGAAATAGATACAATTGCCTGACCTGTTGCTGATTGCAGTGCTTGTTTGTAATGCTATTTGATGTATGACTATTTGGAACAGAGTTATCAACTTAGTAAATTATATTTTCCACGAAATCTGTTCCATAGATCATGATATAAGAAAATGAGTTTGGAAAAGAAAAGGAAACCTCTTGCCCTTTTATGATCTGTCTATTTTAAAGCCTGGTTATTGCAAATAACTTTTCTGAATAAATTGCATGGCAAAGATAGTGAAATTTTAAAAGTGTTTTCAAGTATTATTTCAAATATATATGACTTTCTTTGCATTACACTTGTTTTTTTCTTGATTATGGTTTGTGGGTTTTTTTGGGGTTTTTTTTTTTGCCTCTTGTTACTGGGTGAATTCATGTACAGGTTCCTGCATATTCATTCTATAACTATATGCATGTTCAGAAGGATCAAGGGTTATTAATCAGAAGCCCAGGTAACACTGAATGTGGGGTCAGCACTTCCAAGGCTTTTTGTCATTCAGACTTCCCTGAAAAGAATGACTGACTTAGCTTAGGTTCTTTCCACTTTTCCTGTTACAGGAGATACCAGTGGTTTCTTGCAACTATGTTTGAATGTCAAGGGTGTCCCCTTACAGGTTTCACCTTCACAGGCTCTCTCTTGCCTTTAGTAGAATTGCTGATTACTCTTCACTATATTTGTTCCTCTATTCTTATTTTGCCAGTAGCATCTCTGATCCACTGTACTTAAGTAGTCTTAGAAGGGTAAGGAAGTTTCCCCCCAAAACATATAAAAATTTCTGTTGAGTTTTTGTGGTATGTATTGAAGGCTTCAAGTTTTTCACTAGCTGTTTTTCCTTCTCAGAGTTTCCAGAGGCTGACACCAATTACATTTGACTATTCTGGGCATTTCAAACCGACATCTTCTAATTGAAAAGTTAAAATTTTAATAACACCTAGTTGGAATCCTGTTGCAAACACCTGCTTCCCTTTCAGCCTCTTGGTCCTCCAGTGGACTTGTTGCATCATTATGAGCTCTATGGTCTTTGAGCTTAGGGCTCGGCCTTCTCTCTCACCCTACAAATGAGGATTGTGCCTCGAGCTGCTGCAGTTCTGCAGCTGAGTTTGCACACCGTGCTTTTCTAGACTGTGACCAGGCGTCTCAGGTTCACCATGAGGGTCACTGAGTAAATGTCTTTGGGGTAACCTGAATGATGCTGTTATTTTGGGGTAGGCTCCAGCATGTAGGCTTTTGCAACCTGGGAAATATTTTGGCATTAAAAAAAACCTACATTGTATTCTCTTGAGCTAAGGAACCTGAATATTTGGAATGTAATAGCAACGATGCCACTAATAATGAAATTTATTAAAAAAAAAAAAAGTTGTTTTCCATTGGATCACTGAACTGAATCAGTTTCCTTGGTAGTCACAAGGAAACAAAGCTTATGCCAAATTGCTAAAAATACATTATTCTGGAGATACAGTAGTTCTTCAGAGGGAGAAAAAGGTGCTCTCATTTTGTGAGATGAAAGAAGGAAGAATGGCTTTCATTTAGGGGCGAAATACAGTGGAAAAGAAAGCTTAACAACATGGCTGCAGTCCTAGAGTATATACATGTATTTACTGACTCATGTAAGATATTTTAGTGTGGGTGGTTATGTGTTTATTGCAGTATTTTAAAGCCTTGCAGCTTAAAGTCAGCACCCTTGCTTTCTTCATCACTTCTTCTTTGCCCTGAGACTTGATTATTTTCCTAAAGCTAAGCTCCCAGAAGTATTTATTTCATGTACTTCAACCTAAGTACTGGAAATTGTTTAGCTATGTCCCCTTAGAATCAAAATTCTAAATCCTCATTTCAACACAAAGCCAAAATAGCATATTTGAAGCACTGGGCAAGAGGTGTCAGTGCCAGTTTTGCCTGGCAGTTCTGCAATTAGTCCCTGGATATCCGAACATGTTCTGAGGGATTTCATTTTCTGAAATTAGAGGTCACTTTTGAACATCTCATCCGTGAAATATAATTGAATGAAAAATGACTGCAAGCATTGCTCTGGATTCTGAACTTTTGTCTAAATACAGAGGAATGGTGTTGAGAGAGGCTTGGAGAAGTGCTTATGAGTGTTTTCTCCTGAAACCTTTTCTTCTTTGGTCAGCTGGCAGAGCTTGTTTGTTTCTGTGGCCTTCAGGATAGTGTAGTACAACAACTATAATGGGCATTCATATTAGCTAGGCCCATCATAAAAGCCTTGTGATGTACATGCCGCATTCTTCAAAGCCTGTAGAGAGGAAATCAGTAATGTTTACCTCACATCCATTACTCTCCTGTTTTCTGGTGGCTGGCTAGCGTTTTGATAGCTTTTAAGCAAATTTTGTTACACTGCATTTCAGCTTGCTCCTCTGTTGCTAAACCTTCTCTTTATGGTTCAGGGTCTCACTCTAATTAAATGTGAGATACTGAAGCTGTTTTAGCTTTCCTGCTCAGTGTTTGACACCTGGCTTTTTAGCCTCATTGATTGGTAAATCTGCAAAGGTGTTTTGTGCTGACTATTCCATGTGCTGTTTTCTGGCGAGATCAAGTTGTGCAGTGGAGGAGTTCCCATTTAGAGCTTCAAGGTGTTCCTTTTAGCATAAATTGGTGGACAGCTTGTTTTTGAGAAAGGTCTGAAACTCATGGACATTTGTTTAAGGGAAGTAGTGTGAAATCCAGGCACTCCTTGGTGTCAAAGAGAGTTTGTGCACTGTTTTCCATGAGCAAGGAATTCAAGGCATGGTTTTATTCTGACTTTACTTGCTGCCACAATGCTTTTTCATTTATTCTTGGAGGGGTTATCATACTCCTACATGCAGAGCATCCGAGAGAAGAATCAAAGACACATGCAGATGAAAAATACTTCCAAGATTTACAGAGTTTCACGTGAGTTCTGAGAAATGAAAGATTTAATACCTATGGATTATGGAACAGAGTTCTGTAATTTAGGCAGACCCTTATTCTATCATTGCTAAACAAATGTTATTTTAAAGTTAAACGAATTTTGCCAATATCCATTGCACTGACTGAATGACGGGGATCTTAGATTTAGAAAGGGCTTTGAATCCCAGTGGATTCCTGTAGTGTTTGAGATGGATCCCAGAGTGCCTTCACAAAGGTTACCGAGTACATAACCTTGGGGGTGTGTGTCATTTACTGTAGAATTGCAGCCGCTGCTGGCCTGAAATGTGGTGATTGCATGTGCAGAGCTTTGTGAAAAGGAAGTGAGGAACATTTTTTTTTGTCTTTTCATATGAACTGGCTGGGAGGTAAGGAATGGTGACTGAACAACAAATGTAACGTAGTTACAGTGCTCAGAATTTGGGCGAAGCAGCAAGTGTAGTGGTCACAGTGTGCCTTTGAAAAAGGGTTGTTGAGTGATGACAGATGGTAAGAACGAGCATCTTACCTGAAGGTTAATCCGAAGTGGGGCAGAGTGGTTTGTGGTGAAGTTGCTGGAGCAATCTGGAAGAGTGATTTGAAAGGCTGATGGGGTATTGAATCTTAGGAAGGGACTTCCTATAATGATCACCATCATTTGACAGGAAAAAGGATTTGGCAGGAGGAAAAGTGGCAGGAAAACCGCAGCTCTGGACATGAGGAGAGCAGACCACAAAGCTGCTCAGGGAAGTCCCCTGGGAGAATGTTTTTGCAGGTGCTGGGGTCCATCAGTGCTTGTCAGTTTTTAAACACCACCTCCTAAGGGCACAGGAGCAGGCAATTCCTGAATGTTGCAAGTTAAGCAGGTGAGGCAGAAGGCTGGCTGGGTCGAACAGGGGTGTCCTCTTGGATGTTAGGCGAAAAAGGAAGGTGTATGCCCAGTACAGGCAAGGTCATGTGATGTGGGAAGAGCACAGAGATGCTGCTTGCCACTGTAGGGAGACATTCATGTAGCCAATGCTCACTTGGGAGTTTGAAGGTGGCCAGAAATGTGAAGGATGATAAAAAGACTTCTATTGAAGTATTGAATGGCAAAAGGCAGTATTGAAATAGCATCAGCATGTTACAGGATGAGGATGGTCACCTCACAAACAGGGACAGGGACAAGGCAGAGGTGTTTAATGTGTTCTTTGCCCTGTCTTCAACACTGATGGTAGACCAAGGGGGTCTCAATGCCCTGAGCTTAGAGGATCATGGTGGTGAGAGTCATCAACTCCCAGCTGACCCTGAACTTGTGCAGGATCTGTTGCTGCAGCTTGATCCCTACAAGTCTATAGGGCCTGATGAGATTCATCACAGAATCCTCAAGGAACTAGCTGATATCATTGCAAAACATCTCTTGATGATTTTTTAAGTTTCAGGAATCCTGAGACATCCCAGCTGACTGGAAGCTGGCAAATGTTCTTAAAATTTTCAAGAAGTGCAAGAAGGAGGACGCCAGAAACTACAGGTCTGTCAATGTCACTTTAGTGCCTGGTAAAATCATGGAAAAGTTGATTTGGGGACGTGTTGAAAAGCAGCTGTAGGATAATGCAACCAGTGTTGGTCATAGCCAGCAGAGCCTTGTGAGGGGAAAGTCCTGTTTGTTGAATCCTTCTACAACAGGGTGACCTACTTAATGGATCTAGGAAAGCCAGTAGATGCAATCTTTTTGGACTTGAGCAAAGCTTTGGGTACTGTCTCTCGTAAGATCCTTCTGGACAAGATGTCAGCACACAGCTGGACAGTTGTGTTACGTAATGGGTGAGCAACTGGCTCATGAGTTGGGCACAAAGGATTATAGGGAATGGTGTAATATCAACTGGTGCCCAGGTTCTGCAGGGCTCCATCCTCGCCCTGTGCTCTTCAATGTCTTCCTAAATGACCTGGACACAGGACTAGAAGGAATACTCAGTAAACTTGCTGAGGACACTTAATTGGGAAGTGCTGTCAACTCCTCAGGGCAAAGAGGCCCAGCAAATAAGAGAGATGGGCAATCACCAACCATATGAAGGTCAAAAAGGACTAGTGCAGGATTTTGCAGCTGGGTCAGGGCAGCCCTGGCTGTGCATACAGACTGTGGAGTGAGAGGCTGGAGAGCAGCACTGTGCAAAGGGACCTGGGGTCCTGGTCTAGGGAAACTTGAATGTGAGTCAGCAGTGCCCTGGAGCCAGGAGAGCCAACCCTGTCCTGGGGGGCATGAGGGACAGCAATGCCAGGTGGGCAAGGGGAGGGGATTGTCCCGCTCTGGTCTGCACTGGGGCAGCCTCACCTCGTGTGCTGGGGCAGTTTGGGGTGCCACAACGTAAAAAAGACGTTAAACCATTAGAAGCCATCCAAAGAGGGGCCACAAGAATGGTGAAGGGCCTTGAGGGGAAGCCGTATCAGGAGTGGCTGAGGTCACTTGCTCTGTTCAGCCTGGAGAAGAGGAGACTGAGGGGAGAAATTGTGGTCTTCAACATCCTTTTGAAGAGAAGCAGAGGGGCAGGCACTGATCCCTTCACCCTCATGACCAGGGACAGAACTCAAGGAAATGGCATGAAGTAAACAGTTTAAGTTGTATATCAGGAAAGGGTTCTTCACCCAGAGGGTGGCTGGGCACTGGAACAGGCTCCCCAGGGTCACAGCACCTACCTGACAGTTCAGGAAGCATTTGAACAATGCTTTCAGGCACATGGTGTGACTTCTGGGGCTAGTCCTGTGCAGGGCCAGGAGTTGGACTCCATGATCCTGATGGGTCTCTTCTAACTCAGTACATTCTGTGATACCCTGATTAATTTTTGGAGAGGCATATTAACTTTTCTTTACAAGACTGCTAGATTGAGTACACCTGGACACCACTGGACTTTGAAGGCCTTGACAATATCATGTTATTAGCCTGGGAGTGGGAAGTGCCCAAACTGACTTTGATAACCTGTGGTAAACTTGAGTTGAAACAGTTTACTGTTATAGTAAAACATGGCTACCATGGGAATTGGTCTGGGGAGCTTGAGTGGCACTTGGGTCTTGTGCTGAAAAAGATGAGGTCTAGGAATTCCTGACTATTGTAAGAGTGACATGTACCTGTGTGTGGTTATGTGTGTGTTCTGTGAGATGATAAAATTCAAATACTGAGGACAGCGATGACAGGCGGGAACTTGTGTTAAAGTGCTGTGGCAGGGAGCTGCAGGGATGGTTCATTATGTGTCAGAGACTGAGCAATTGTGCTGTGGTGTTGTAAAGCACTGCAGAGATCGTATGGATCGAGGCATTGTTCAGCAGCTGCAACTGGGGAGTCGTCAACTGATAGTAAATTTCAAGTAGCATTGCTGTTGACAAGAGATAAAAGGCTATTCCTTCTTCTGTTTTGATCTTGAATGAGATTATTGTGTACTAATATGCTATAAAGATAAGGAAGATAGATGGGCAAACCCTCCAGCAACAGAAAAGTGAGAAAGGAGATTTGGCTACGTGAAATGGTGTCTTACTTTGTGTTTGCTTGCACGCTGCTTTCTCTGTGATAAGGCCTGAAGACTTCTGCCCAGCCAGCTCTTTCTGCACCTGACATAATGGAAACTGCCCACAGAATAGTTTGCTTCTGCTTGCTTTGTGCTGGAATTTGAGCCAAGCATGGAGATGTTTCTAAGTGGCATGGAGCCCCTGCTTTAAGGAGTTGTGGGCCAGGCCTTAAATGGGGAGACTGAGCCCCTCTGTGTTCTCCTCGGGCTGCAGACCATTCTGACAGCACTGGCAGCGGCACCTGGCTGGTCTCAGAGTGAGCAGCACGGGCTTCTGGAAAGGCTGGTGTTAAGCAGAAGTGACAGCCAGACATGGATCTGTGTCAGGGCTGCTTTGCTCTGTTGTGCTGCCTGCTGTAGCGGGGTAGCAGGAGTGTATTTACGGCGGGAGAAGTGTTTGCAGTGATCTGAGGCTTTGAACTATTCAGAGGCTGTAGCAGCAGGTAGTTCTCCGGGGACACAGCTGGGTGCCTTACAGGTGGCTTTACAGCAGCCTTGTGCATGATACCTAATAGCTGAGACTTCTCTGCTCATGCTGAGCAGTGTATTAGTTGTGGGGTAGAATTCCCTTAGGGTTTGAATTGTTTTATTGGTTCCAAGCAATTTTCTGTTTTGATTGGATTTTTTTTTTTTGGAATGAAAACGTATTCTTGACAGATCATTTAATAAAATGATGCAGTTAAAATTGATTAAGCTTTTCCTTTTGGGAAGCGTGTGTTCTTCACAAGTGGGGAAAAAGAATGCACACTCCTTGATTGCTTTCTTTTATTATCAGGAGGCGTGTGTGCTACATACACCCTGTGGCGGTATTATAAGAACACTGTATTTACAGTGTGAACTGTTCATGGCAGCCTTGGGGAACAGAAAAAATTCCTATTTGAATCTGAGAAGTCCTTTGCAGCACCAGTGGTGCGTTAGAGCTCTGCCTCCCTTGCTGAGGATTTCACTTTTTTTGTGGTTTGGGATTTCTTTTTGCTTTTTGTCTGTAAGTGGATAAATGCAAAAGGAAATCTAAGAGCATGTGATAGGAGTATGATCCCTCTCTTGTTGTTCGCAGTGATGAAATCCTTTTAAAACACATAAACACCTTGGTCATCTGAAAGAACTTGAACTGTAAAAGAATCCAAATTATTTTGGTCTCTCTCCCAGAGTGATGATGCTCAGTAGGCTACTGTGTTGATCCTAGACTTGCCATAATCATGTAGCACTTAATAAGATACCTTTTATCTCTGATGTCTAGTGATGGTGAGAGTGCATGTTTTAGATATGTTTATTTGGCTTCATGCCTTGGAGTTGTATATTTTTCATATTTGCTGTTTCTCACATGGCTTACGGTAGCATGGGCTCTCTTAACATCTCACTGTTTTTCCATCTGCTGTGAAACTCATTCTTCTCGTGAGGTATACAACGGTATCTTACAGAACTTTTATATCTTCCAAATCCCAGTGATTCAGACTTGCCTGACGATTTTTTTAAATTTTAATTTTATTTTACCATAACTAAATTTAATTGTTGTCTCGATCTTTAGTTGTTTTTCTGGTCTTGGTGATCCTAATCCAGTTTGGCACTAGGGCTAGTACTCAGAAAACTTGATGAACACAGTGATTTTGGATATTTAATGAAAGATTTTGGTGAAGTGTCTGGAATCTTTCTGAAATAGCTGAACTAGGTTCATGTGCTTATTATGCTGCAGAAGGGCTGTTTTGAATCCTGTGTTTTGTTTTGAACAGAGTAGATTCTGCCTTCTGTATAACCCAGGGATGGTTCTTTCTTCATGCATTCAGATGTACAAATCAGATCATTAACCACTGAAGTAGGTGTAATGGGCTGTGAATTTCTGCTTTCAGGGAGGTCCCTTTCTGGCTTAGGTATGAAAATACGGAAAGGATGCTTAATAGACAAATAACATCTCTAATTTTCCTCTTGCACTTTTATTGGTGTAGGCAGAGTGGGTGGATGGCTTATTAATGAGAGCAGCTTTGGGAAATTCCGTGACTCGGGCTTGGCACTGGTGAGGACAGTGACATTTTGCCATTGGCTTTGATGGAAGCAGAGTTGAAACTCTCATTTGGGATTTCAAAGGTAGCTGGATTCAGTCCTGTTATGGGCTGGATATTTTGCTGTCATTTGGCTGGTTCCTTCAGTTTCTTACGTTCTTGTCTAAGCAGTGGTGCTGGTTTGAATCTATGAATTCAAGGCTTATAGTCTGGCTTTGTTTATTCAGTGAGTAAATGTTTTCCCTATTGACGTGAAGCCCTTGCCAAAGGTCATCTGTTAGCTGCAGTGTGTAGTAAAACCTCAGTCCCATGAGGAATTCTTCTACCGTTTTCTCCTAGTATCGTGTAGTTTACACTGCTCAGAAAAATCCCTCAGCCTTTTCAGCAACAGTGTTTCCACTGTGCCTTCACCACTTTTGTGTGCAGGGAAGCTGCAGAACTACCTGAGAAACTTTCTTTCCTTATTTAGTGTAGCGAGGTAGTTGGTGTAGAAAAAACACTCATTGTAACAGATCCTGAGGGAGGCTGGCTGTGTTTGACTTGTCTCTTACGCATGGAAATTTTACGTAGTGTGCTTTCATATAGCACTTTAAAAAACATTTAAAGTGAAGCTCCTGTAGTTTTGATGATAGGAGTTAGCCTTTCGTGAAATGTGGAGCAGTTAATTAATCCAGTGACCAAACCCTTGTGTACATGGACATAGAAGTGTGCATTTAAGACACTTGTTCTGATGTGTAAGATGACACGGTGAGGAAATGGAGATGGGTGATATGGCAAGGATTGTCTTACTCCTCACCTTTATAGCTTCTTTGTGGCGTGGGAGGGACCTGGAAAAAGCTGCTCATACTCTTTTTTTAATTCAATTTATGACAAGTTGTCATCAGAACTGAATTAAAGGACACTGGTAAAGACCCAGAAGTACATCACACTACATTAGCCACTACACTAATTTTGCCAGATGCTTGCTTTACTTGGGAACAACTGTGTTCAAGCCTCCAGACTCACGAGCTCATCTCTCACAGAAACTTGAATCACACACACCTTGCCAATACAGCTTGTTGCTCTTAATTCTTTCTCTTGCATGCAGACTCTTTCTCCTGGGTCCAACAGTGTACAAAACTGCTCTGATCCACAAAAGAATTGGAAATTTCCTGGTGCTGACTGGCTGGTACAGCGGTTTAACTCGCTGAACACCTCAGTGGCAGCTAGTTGGTCAGATATTAATGTCTTGCCAATGGAAAATATCAGAACCCATGAGAACTGAATATTAATCTGTGTGGGTATGTATGTGGTCTGTATCTTCTAGGGAGGCTGTTGATTAAAGAAATCACATCTGTCTGAGTGTTAAAATGTTAATATTTACATTGTTGCATTACAGGAAATAAATCTGGATTTTTTTGTCATGCATTTTAGCTCTATATCTCACAGTTTTTGTGAGGGATTTTACTTATTCCCTTCTGACCTTAAGTAGGGTTTGGGGATGGTCTGACAGGATCCTCACAAGAAGTTCGTACTCCTGCTTGTGTTTCTTCTTCAGTTTTTAAGGTAACATTTAAATGGAATGGTAATTAAATGATCTTGAGAGTCTACTTTTCTCACATATTAATAAATGGCAGTCAGTCACTATTTTTCTTTTTCTTTTTTTTCCCTTCATAGAAAAAAGGAAGAGTGCTGATAACTTCAGCATCTTTTATATTAGAACACTAACATTTGCTTAAAATGATCCTCTCTATATTCTTACAGAGAATAAGGTTTTTATTCTTACAGACATGAGATTTTTAGCTATTTGCTGGGAATGCTGCTTCAGTTTTGACCATTATGCATATTCTGTGTAATGTCGGTGTTATTCATTGCTGTGTTCCAGAGAGGTTTTATTGGGGCAGATTCCTTAATGTATCACTAACTGAAAAGAGAAGACAAACATAACCAAAACATAATGAGTTCTGTCATATCTTTCCAATGAAAGCCTTGCACAATTACTTCACTTCTAAAATTATTTTTTTTATTTTTAATAGAGAAGTTATCCCATCCTGTGCTTTTGAACAGGGCTTTCTGATCCTTGAGAGGTTTCTGGTGTGAGGCAGTGCTGCTCTTACAGACTGTAGCCTTACCCTTTTTACTCCTACCATGTTTGTGCACAGACAGTGAAAGAATGAGCAGTGTGGGAAGGCCTTAGCATCAGTCTGCTTCAATTTGTCTACAATTAATGTACAGATTTGCAAATTCTGAGTTAATGACATAGGTCTTAGCCTCCCTATCACATAGACCTAATACAACTCTTTCATCTCTGCAATACAGAAAGATTTATTGGCTTTTTTTTTTTATTAGTGCTGTGTAGTTGGCAGTGGAAAATACCTGCTGCACCTGTAAATCTTACTGTGTTGAAATTAGTTGATTTGCACAGGTATAATATATTCTGGTGTCAAAGCACTATCTTGTCAAAGGAGTGCAGATTCTTTCTCTTTTTCCTTTCCTCCTGTTACAATATTTCTGAAAGCTGACAGAGAGTCTGTCAAACGGTTTCAAGGCAAAAAGATACAATTTGTTTGGAATGTAGTGAATAATTATGCAGACAAAAATCCGTACAACCACACTGGGAGATTTGCTTGGGAGAAGAAACAACAGCTTGTTCTGTGGGCTCTGCTGTGTGTATGTGGCAGCGTGCTTCATTTTGCAGAGGCTTACGCCAGCAGAAATCAGGTAACCAGTGTAGTTATCTAGGACATTAACTTCAAAGGGTACATCCCAGGCTATTGGCAGAGCTCCTGGTCAGTTATTAACCTGCAGGAAGTCTTTTATTGATGCTCAGGGGGAAGGATGTTATGAAGTGGCTTTTTTCAAATGCTGGGTGGAAGGCAGGTAAGTGCAGTGCACACTTCCTCAGTTAGGAAACGAGAAACAAAACAGACCCAGGAGAGTGATCACAGAAATTTAGAATTAAGTGGTTTTTATTTTCTGGTTCATTCTGGAAGAGTTTTCTGGAGGTTTATCACAGAAGCCTGCAAATTATAATTTCTGTATCCTAGGTCTGTCTACCTGGTCTCAGCATTCCAGATCTCAACGTCGTAGGACTTCATGTTCCAGAGATGAAGATCGGAAACCTTCTGAGGTATTTCTGGAATTTGACTTTGTATTTTGTCACATCTCTCAAAGTACCCGTACACACAATATATACATACATGTTTTCTGGTAATGGATCAATTTTTTACGGTTTTTTTGTTTGTTTGTTTGTTTGTTTGTTTTGGTCTTTTATTTTGGTTTTTTGTGCTACATTTTGGCTGGCACATACCTCCCCTCCCTCACCCCTTCTTCCCCTCCCCCTGCCCTGAAGATTAGAGAGTTCAGCTGTTGGCACAGCTACTGCCACCACCAGTTTCTATCTGTGAATTTTGTTGTAGTCTGACACCCAGTCAGCATAGCTGCAGAGTCTTTCTTGTGCTATTTTAGGCATCAGAGTTTATTTGCAGCTTGATTTGTGAACAGTGGAAATTTACATTAGGTGCATTTATTTCATAGTTTGTACTGGGGCTTGGTGTGTGTGATCTTTGCTAAAGTGCTTGTCAAACTAGAAATCTGCTTCCTGACAGTTCTGTCTCGTCTACTGCTTTGAAGAAATAATATCAGGGGAGATAAAAATCTTTGAACTTTCCAGGTTGGATCAGCTATTAGTAACACACAAAATGTGATCCATTTCTTTGGAAATGTTCTTGCTGAATCTTCCTGTCTTCAGGCAAAATACTACACTGCAGGCTTTGTAGAAGCTGCAAAGAAAGGATTAGCTCTGGGAGATGGTATTTCTCATTTCTTGTACTTGCCCAGTACAAGTATTCCTAACACATTAGTGAGTGGTGTTGAGGAAAAACTGCTTTGTTAATCCCCCTAATGACAGTGTTCCTAAGCCTCAGAGAAGAGTTTTCACAAGGAGAGTCCCATTCATCGTTCAGCGTGAACTATGGCTAGTACTGGTGGTTTCCAAACTCCTTTGATTGTTGGCTATTAAAGACATTTTTTTTTTGTGAATGTGGAGATCCCTGGTAAATTTATTCTTGTTAGCAATGGGCTTGTTTTCCTTAGTTATCTTTTGTGCATCCCTTAGAAGTAACCCCTTACACCTTTTGAGAACTACCTCGTGAAAGGCTATCAGGAAATTATCTCAGATAATTACGAGTCTTGCTGTTGTTTGTTTTGTGTGCTTCTGTTTTCTTCTCTCCCTTATCTTGCTTTTGCTGTCAGAATCTTTGCAGTCTTGTGCTGTTCTCTCATGTTTCCTCAGTCTGGATGAACTTGTGCTTCCCTTTAGCTCTGCTCCATAGCCTTTCTCCCGCTGCGTTGCCCCAGCTCGCCGCAGCAGTAGAAGTGCTCTGGCAGGAAAGTGACGCTCAGAAACTCCCCGGGTGAAATCCTGGGCTCGCTGAAGTTGGTGGCAGAATTCCCACTGACTTCAGTGTGGCCAGGGTTTTACCCTTTAGCTTTGAAGTGTTCAGTGCGTCTGAGAGCCAGCACTTCTGTAAGCTCTGCTTTCCTCCAGGCACTCTGGTTGCATCAGCAGCTAGAGCAGAAAGAATGGTGTCATGGGGCCACTGGCCTGGGAAAGAGTTTCTTACCTGTCAGGTGCTGCATTAGCTTTGCTTCTGAGGGAGTTTTGTGACAAATTTATCTGAGAGCCTGAGTTATTTTGGCTCTGAGATTGAACGAGATTTTGTCCCATTTTATATTTTTAGTCTTCTTTTAATTTGACTTTCGATTGCTTTAAGTCAAGTCTCTTAAAAGTGCAGAATCCCCTGGCCAGCTGTGCTTGTTTGTTTTGTGAGCCCATTTACTTTGTGGCTTACTTTTCATTTCTTGATTGAAGCCTCACAGGACTTGTAATTGAATTGTTTTAAACATTTCATTATATTTCATTACCAGCATTCACCCTATTCTTCTTAAGGCAGTCTTTTTCTTTACTTTTTAATGTTGGCAGTTTTTCTGAACATGTCAAGACAAGTGTTAAGAAAAATGTCATGATTTTATTTTAATGACAAAACCAGAGTAGAAACAGAAACATACTTAGACAGAAGTGGGACAGTATGTGTGTATTGGGAGGGAGGAGAGGTTTCAAGATGCACAGTGTGGCAAGGCAAATCACACTTGAAAATATTCTCAGAAGTGTAATTAGCCATCAGATACACTGAAATCCTTCCCTGGGGTTTCCAGGTGTGTGAGTAGTGGATGACAGAAGTGGCTGCCTGGGTAGCTCTATGTGTACTTCTGGTTCTGCAAGCACAAGCAGCACCGGGCAGGGGCTGAGCTAATAGCATGACCCTTGCTTTTGGGGCTGGGAGGATGGGTCACTTTGCCCCCTTAGCAGCCTCATAAGGGACTCTAGGAGCACTGCCCTGAAAATCCAGAGTCTTTTCTTCTGTAGCTGCAGCGTGGGGCTCTGTGGGTGTTGGTTCGGACCACCATGGACTGAGAAGTCTGCAGGGAGATCTACCTGTCGTCTTCTTGTCCTGGTGGTGCTTATTTTCTGTCACCTGGTTGCTTTATAACCCTTCCCTTTGAGTGAGGCATGGAGTAGTTAAAAATTAGTGTTGTGGAGGTGAGGAGGGCCTTGCCTTTTGCAGGGAGCAGGGTGGGAAGGGCTGGAACTCGCGTCAGCAAGTGCAGGCTTGTAGCTGGGATGCCTGTGGTAGCAGCACTCGGCTTTCTGCAAAGCCAACAGGCTGAAGCTGCCACAGCACTGCCACAGCAGGCCTGCCACAGGAGTAAATCCCTTTTTATTTCATTTGTGTCTTGTTGAAGACAGCATGGCTGCTTGTTCATGGCTGCTAGCCCACAGGTTGCCAAACATCCTGCTGGCTTTAGAGATGGATGCCTTTGCAAAGGCAAAGGAAAACACAGCTGTGACACAGAGGTGTCTGTAGCTGATGGAATAAATACTTGTGCTGAACGGGGAGCTGCCACCAGAATTCCAGTTTGGGTCTCATTTTTTTTAATCTTTTGGGTTATTTTTTTAAGTACTTGCACAAAGAGTCATCTCCTTAAAATTTCCTCTTGCGGCTGGTCATGGTGGAATCAGGCCTTGATTTCTACCACAGGGAATTTCTAGAATGTCTTGGTATGAGTCAGAGCTCCAATAATTTAAAAAAAAAAAAATAAAAAATGCAAAAAGCGTGGGAGCAAAAAATGAATCTTCCTTGTGCTGCCGTTTTACAACCCAGAGCTCCTGCAGCTTTTATTGCAGCCAATATGGAGGTGAAAGTGGGTAACACCTTGTAGAACAAGTCTCCAGTGCCAGGAGGAGGGCCAGGACCTGTAGTGCAGTTAGGTGGAAGTCATCCTGTCAGAATTTCTGCCTTCAGTCCCCCCTTTCCATGCCGTGAAGCTAAACCCTGTTCTGCAGTGGGCTGGGCTAGTGCGCTGGTGGTACAGTGACCTTGTTCCACACTGTGCTCCATGGTTACCCTGAAGCTGTGAATCGTAGAGTGTCAATATCAAATGTCAGTGTCTCTATTTTTCTCTCTTGGTCACTCTCTTTGCAGGTGTTCAGAACGGACCTGATCACTGCCATGAAGTTACATGACTCCTTCCAGCTGAACCCTGATGAATACTATGTGCTGGCAGATCCCTGGAGGCAGGAGTGGGAAAAGGGAGTTCAGGTGCCAGTTAGCCCAGGGACCATCCCAGAACCAGTAGCCAGGTATAATTTGGAGGAATGTGAACAAATACACACACGTTTGTGCTAGCAGCTTATGTCTACATTGCCTTGGCTTCCTGAGCTTTATTGCACAGTGCCCAGCTAGGAAGGTCTTGATTCTCAGAGATGAAGAACAACCTGCTTCACCTTTTGGAATGGTCAGAGAGGTTAAGAGTCAGGCCTGTTCTGCACACGTGAAATACAAATGTCAGAGAATTGTTTTTGGCAATACACTAGCATGGATTGTGATGACAAAACCTTAAAAATAGCTTCTATTTTCTATTTAAGCCAGACTTGAATTCACTTATCATTGCTGGAAGAGCCCTTGTCTGGTGTTCCCTCTGCTTATTTCCAAGCCATAGTTTTTTTTTTTTCAAGGAACAGTTGGACAAACCAGGCTTAAGGGCTAGAGAAAACACAACATTTATTTTGTTTTCATACTTTTTTTTTTTGTGATTTCTTTTATTAACCTAAGAAATTGATTGTACAACGTTTCAACTGTTTTAAGAACTGTCCAGATGTTCATGTAACTAAATAATGTGAGATTTTCTAGCTCTTATCCAAAATGCCCTTATTTTCCTTGCCATGTTTGTTATACTTGGATACTATTTCCTGTTTCAAATTAAACTCTGCAATTCTGAAGGCAGGAGTGTGCTGCAGCCCATTTTATGCTTACTAGGGATTGGAGAAAGTAAGAGCAAGGATTTTTGCCATTTAATCATTCTAGATCTCTTTGAGTCAGTCCAGGCTGGCCCATAAAGCATTACCAAATGACCCACCAGTGCTGGCAGGACCACAGCAGCTCAATCCTTGATTACATAGCAAAAAATTTGTCATGTTGGAACACTGACTGCTTCTTATTAGGTCTGTATCTGTCAGCTTTAGCCTTGGATTAAGGGGGGCACAGGAAAGTGTGTTAGTGTTGTTTTTGTTCTGTGCAGCAACCTGCAGAGTGCCCCACTAGGTCTGTGCAAGGAGGAGCTAACTTGCACATCAGGTAAACCCTGTCCTTCCTTCTAAAGGATTGGACCCGGAGCTCCAAGGACAACCTGAGTTTTGCTCTCTGCTCTGCAGTTTAGGACATGGGAACATAGCCTCTCCCTGTTCCACACTGACCTCTCCCAGTCCCTGCAGAGGCACACACACGCACAGTACGTGTGCACTCACACTGCCTGCTCCGCACTGATTCCTCTGTTCAGCATCTCCCAAGTCTGTGGGAGGGCCAGGACACCTGTGGAATTGAGCAGAGGGAAAACCTCCAAGAGGATCACCACCCTGTGTCTGTCAGGGAGGTGCTTTGGTGGCTGTAGCAGGTCCAGGTACTCACTTAGGAGAGAGCTGTTCTCTTCCAAAGGCCAGTGGAGATGTTGCTCCAAATTTAAGGTGGTGAAAGACAGAAAAGGAAAGCATCACAGTTGTAGGTATTGGCACAGCAGGCGCCACTCCTTGTTTTCTGCTGAGCTACCTTGTATTGTCCTGCTGCTGAGCTCCTGCTGGTCAGAGTGGCCTATTGATGCCTGATTATTGTCCTCTTTGCTCCCTCACAAAGCACTGGGAGAGCCCTGCCCTGGTGCTGCTGGAGCGCAGGAACTGCTCTGTGCCTCACTTTGGGAGGGAAGGGGGACGTGTTCTGTACATGGAATAAACAATAGACAGATCATAGCTGGTGTGGGATAGAAGCCAAGGCTGTGCAGGGAGCTGGAACATAGTAAGGAACATAAGAGTGAATAAAAGGTGTTGCCTGGTGGTGACTGGTGAGGGCAGAGGAGCAGGAGAAAGGAGCGAGGCTGTGTGGAGATTCACTGTAAGCACGTGGTCAGATGGACAATTCAGCTGAATGGCTTTCAGTGCCTAGTAAGGGTTGCCTTTTTTTTACTTCTTTCTAGCACAGAAATAAAGCCAGGAAAGGGAGTTGTTTGAGGTCAGAGTCACTGCTTTTTTCTTCTGTGCCACTACTGTGGCAAGGTGCTACCCAGAGGTTATGATTTCCACAGGGAGGTACTCTGGAAGGAATTTGTGATAAAGAAGATTTGGAGAGCAGTGCCCAGTTTAAAATACGTTCTCTGTGAAGATGCAGTAGTCTGTAACATTTGAACACTGTGCAGTATGACCAGAATCAGTTTGGGCAGAACAGTTAGGCTGGCAAGGTCATTCACATTCATATTTTTCACAGCACCTCAGAAGCTCCAAATTCAGCATTTGGCTCTTGCTCGCTTTTTCTCGTCGTCTGAAATAAGCTAGAAGAGGGGAAGCTTTAGGGATGTACAAGACTGAAATAGGTAGAGGATTTACAGAGATCTCTTTGTGCAAATACAGCAGTGGCAGATCAGGGTTTCTGCGAGGAATTAACATGTTGGACCTCAGATGGGGAAGAATAGAGTGGGGTATGGAGGTTGTCCTGCTCCTTGTGGAGCTTAGGCTGTTCCCAGCAGAGACTTGTGGCAACACAGAGTGTTGCAGTCTCCTCCCTTGTACCACTAGCACCCCAAAAAATCATCTCCAGTGGTAGTGCAGGAAGCAGGCATTTGGCAGCATGGCCTGTTGCTTGTGGAGGTACCAGGGTTGTGTTGTGAAGTGGGTTTCATCCAAGCTCAATTTCAGTGTGTGCTGTTAACTAAGAGAAAGGGCAATGTCCTCTACTGAGACAGCCGGAAATACTTCTTTTCTCCTTGAATGTCCTTGTGGTCAGTATTTTAGTTAAGTAGATTGATTTTAAAAAAGTCTTAAACCAGAGCTTAACATGTGTATTTATGGCAGCTGCTATGTAAATACAGCATCCCTGCTTTGGCTTTAAACAAGGGTGAGTTTCAGGTAAGAGTAAGCACAGCTCTGTCCTCTAATATTTAATTTTATTTAGAATTCTGGCAATGAATTGGATTTCTAGACAACTCCAGTTAAGTTCTTACAATACCACCAATCAGTTATGGCAGTGCATGGAACTGTTTTCCCATCTCAGTGGTTCCAGGTGATTGCTGGAATGGTTAGGCGGCTGCTGCTGGTGGTTGTTAGTCACTTTTAAAAGTGAGTAAAGTGTTTTGAATTCTCAAGAGCTGAGCCTCTTGGTAGCCTGGCACTCCTCATGCCTGCCTGCCTGTCTGTTTCAGAGTTGTGTCCGAGACAAAAGCCGTCACCTTCACGCGTCCCAGGAAATACATCGTTTCCTCGGGCGCGGAGCCTCCGGAGCTGGGCTACGTGGACATTCGAACCCTGGCAGACAGCATGTGCCGCTATGACCTCAATGATGTGGATGTAGCATGGCTGCAACTTGCCAATGAAGAATTCAAAGAAATGGGTGAGCATGAGTTATTTGTTGCCTTTTTTTTTCTTTTTTTTTCTTTTTAAAGCTGGCAATCTTATGAATAATTTCAGGGAGAGCAGCAGTGAGAAGAAATAGTAGCGGTATGAGGAGATAAGTAATCATATGAGTTGGGGTAGCCATGGGAAAGCAGACCTGATATGATTAATTCCTATGATAAATACCTTCATAACTCCTGTGTTGTATCTGCTTAGACTTGGTCAGAATCTGGTTTTGTTTTGTTTTTTATTCTGCTTTCCATCTCACAAAGTTCTCAGTTTGCCATCTTGGTTCTCAAAGGGAACATCAGAGAGTAGTTTTTCCAGGCAGTTCTATTTATTTATTTTTTGATTAATCGCAAATGTCTGTCATCAGCTCATGGTGTTCAGTGCAGAGAAGGCAAGACAGTTGTTTGGCAGGTTTAGAGAATCTGTGCCAGCTGAGTGGTGCAGGGAATGGGACAGTAAGGAATTCCTGCACTGATTTATTGGAGGGAGCTCCCAGGTCTCACTGTGACTGTGTGCTGTAGTTCCAAAGCAGGAGGAAGAGCTGTCACAAGGGGAACTTTTCTGCAGGGTGGGTTGTGTGTGGGAAAGGATGGGGAGAGGGGTGAACTGGAATGTTTTCTATGTAAAATGAGTGCTTCAGGAGAGGGTTTCAGTGGAACTGAATAGGATGTAAGTCAGTACAGAACTTCTACCCTTTGTTTGGCTGAGGGAAAATGCTGTGCCAGATCGAAGAGGTGTGGACAGGTTGGTGAACACTTTTGGTTTTTGTTTTGGTGCTGTGGCAGTTCCCTGCTTGGGGTTGCAGTTCAGTCAAACATGTTTTACCTGGCAGTAGCCCATAGGTGGCACGGATGAAGAACTGGTAAACCTCAAAATGACCATTTAACTCTATTTCTCCTTTCTAAACCAACACATGAAAGAAACAGATGATGTCTTGGTCTGGCCTCTTATCCAGGCCTTTTTTCCAGATCTCACATTAGCTCTGCTCAGGTTTAGTGTTGGGCTTAGAGGATTTCAGTTTATGATTCCAGAGTTTAGGTTACCTGTCCAGTTATCTTCAGGAGAACAGCAGCAGGAAGTTCCCTTGGATTTCCTCAAGGGGGAAAATATACTTTTTTATTGTTTGGTGTCCTTCTATCCAGTCTGTCTTTTTCCAAAACCAGATGAGGGCTCCTACAGTGGGATGTGAGCAGCACAAGAGGGGCAGATTTGTACCTCTGCAGGGAGCCCCATTCTGCTACACCAGCATAACCTTTAAAAGTACATGCTGCACATGGCACAGTGAACAGCTAGAATTTGTTGGCTCTTACGTTTTGGTGTAGTTTCTTGCAGTTTGTTTGCTCTAAATCGTTACCCACTCAGTTGTGCTTTATGCAGAGGGAGGGAAATGCTCCTGTTAGTACAAGGCAGCGTATTTGGGATCTTGAAACATGCACATGGGTGCTTGGTCAGACACTGCACATTACAGATATTACAAATGGGCATTTGAAAAGTGAGCTACTTCCTGATCTGTACCTGGAGCACTTCCTTACGGCATCCCTGCAGCCATGAATTCCCTGTGTTTTCTTTGATCCTGGTAGGACTGCTTCAGGTACTGAGAACATACAGTGCTTCTGTAAAAGAATGACTGAACAGGAGCTGCAGCCCCGCTTCCCTTTCTGTAACCCTTGCAAAGGCACAGGCAGTCACATCTCTAAGGGCCGCTTACAAAGTGAGAGCAGATAGAATCCAGTTTCAAGCTGGTGTAAAACCTGTCATCATCTGCTTTGCTGTTGCAGCAATTCTGGGTTGCAGGGTAAAATCCTTTCATCAGCAGGATTTTGGATGTTCCCTCTTGCTACTTTTCAGCTGCTCAGTTTGGGTAGCATGGGATGCATTGATCCCTGCTGCAGGGATTTACCTGTCAGTAAGGGAAGCTGGAAGTACTTTTGTGGAGTGTTTATCTTCTGATCTGGAGGAGCTAGAAAGGTTTTTTATTCTTTGTTTTGTGGAATTTTTGGCTCAGTTTTTAACAGGGAGAGCTGAAAGGAGAGTTTACTTGTTAAAACACCCATCCTGAGGTTGCCATCTCCTCTCTGTCTCTCCTGGTTTCAGCAAGGATAGAGCTAATTTCTTCTCAGTAGTGGTTACAAGTGCTGTGTTTTGGATTTGTAATGAGAAAGGTGTTGATAATGCACTGGTATTTTGGAGTCTGTGGTTATCCTAAGTCAAGGGCCTTTTTTTCCTTGTGTCATGCTCTGTTAGTGAGGAGCTGAGCAAAAGGGAGGGGGCACAGGCAAGAGAGGTGACCCAAACTGACCAAAGTGATATTCTACATGATGGAAGGTCATACCCAGGATATAAACTGGGGAAGTTACCTGAAAAGGGAGGCCTTTCTATTTCAAAACAAATCTGAATTATAAAATACCACAACATAATGGGTCTGTAGCTGTGTGTCATGAATAATTTTCTGATGGATGCTATTGGAAATGAGAAAATTTCAGATTGGATACTACATTTAGTTGTTGTCCCAGCTTTGATGTTGCATTTATTACAGCTATGTTTTTCACTTTTTAAAATAAATTAATTGATTATTGTAGCAGGGTCTGATGGAGACCTCAGTTGGGATTGCATCCTTTTGGGTTGGAACTTGTGATAAATCAAAAACTGTTGCTAGAAACTGCAGATTTGCTCCAAGTATCACAGCAGATTTTGTCATTGATTTTCTCCCTGTGCCCCATCACTTTTGGTTCAAAATACTTTCAAATCTTTCATCAAAGAGTTAACATCTGGGTGGCAAAATTGGAGCAAAAGCCATAGCTGGTGCTGTGCCTGAAGGAGAAATGAGACAAGACCAGGAAGCCAGAATCAGTCTTGGAAAATTTTTCTTAGAATTTGAACAATTTGAACACTCCACTTCTGTTAGTTTAATACAGTTATAAAACAACTTTGCCATTTTTTTAGTTTCCCTGGTTTATGCTGAAACAGGCATGATTGTCTAGGAATTAAATGTGTCTGTGTGGGGATTGGCTGTGTCTCCTCAGCTGTTAAGAAAGAAGGTGGAGCTGTTTGTGGTGATGGTTGTCACTCTTTTCTTTAACTACATGAACAACTCCTGTTTTCCAGGGATGCTGGAGCTGGATGAGTACACCATGGAAAGGGTGATGGAGGAGTTTGAGCAGCGCTGCTACGATAACATGAACCACGCCATCGAGACGGAAGAAGGGCTGGGGATTGAATACGATGAGGATGTCGTCTGTGATGTCTGTCAGTCTCCAGACGGAGAGGACGGCAATGAAATGGTGTTCTGTGACAAATGCAATATTTGTGTGCACCAGGTATGGCAGCAGCAGCATGTTGGGTGTTAGCAGAAACTTTTCCAAAAGGGCAATCAGTAGGGACACAGGTGGGGTTCATTCCAGGTAATTTAACAGAGAACCTACTGAGCCATGCTAAGGAAGCACTACTGTGTGTCACCTTTCTGTGCTAGTTCAGAAGTTTTCCTAACATGAAAGAGGAGATACAATTTTAGCCTGTTTCCATGGATGCTTCTTACTCTGGCAGGTGCCTTCCCACCAGCCTGTCCTTCCTTCCCAGCTCTAACAAGTTTCTGTTGTCACTCAGTGTTTGGAAAAACTCCTCTGCTGAGCAGGAAACATATTTTCTGGCATGTGTTACTTAGCTGCTTTTGTACTAATGATAAAGGACTAGGTCTGTGACAGCTGTAAATACAAGTGACTATCCCACAAAATACACAGAGTAAAGTTGGTATTTCCAGACCTGTAGGGTTTCTCTGATCACATCAAACTCGCAACCTAAGTGCGTTAAAGCTGATAGTGATTGGGATAGAGGGCTCTGTAAAGATGCAATCTTCTGAAAAACGTGCTCCTAATTAGTTGCCATCCTGCACTTTTCCCTCACAACCCTTTGAGGGTTGTGAGAGTCTGTGTGTGTAATCTGCCAAGAAACAACGTGGTGTTTGCTTTGTTCTCTTTGCCCCTGCTGCCCGTGGGGACGCAGGCGTGCTACGGGATCCTGAAGGTGCCCGAGGGCAGCTGGCTGTGCCGGACCTGCGCGCTGGGCGTCCAGCCCAAGTGCCTGCTGTGCCCCAAAAAGGGCGGCGCCATGAAACCCACCCGCAGCGGCACCAAGTGGGTGCACGTCAGCTGTGCTCTCTGGATTCCGGAGGTGGGTGCTGCTCCTGGGATTCTGGGAAAAAAACCTCCTTAACGCATTGTTCAACTTAGAAATGGAGCATAAAAGCTTCTTGGTTGGGTGAAAAAAGTCTGGCAGGGATGATGCTTTACCTGTAAGGAAAGTAATTAAATCCCTTTTGTCAATCAGAATTAAGCCTTGGAAAATGAGGCCTTTGCTGCTGGCAAAGCTCATTTAACAAGGACACCAGATACCATTTCACTTTGTAAACGGAACGGACGTTTCAATCTGACAGAATTCCTTTGGGTTCTCATAGTCAAAGTGTTCATCCTGCATGATAATCTTAAATCGGTGGCCTTCACCTTGAAACTGGTTTGTCTGTTCACAAAAGGAGAAACTGATTGTTTTCTTAAAAGAGAACTTTAGATCCTTATGTAAACTGAGGAATTTTGGGACATACTAAGTTGCATACACACACAAGGAATTTGTCTTCTTTAATAAAATTGTTTCTCTTTTCAGTTAACGCTGTCATAGTCACTCCAATGCTTTGATGATTTTTCTCTTAGGTGAGCATTGGAAGCCCTGAAAAAATGGAGCCCATCACAAAAGTTTCCCACATTCCCAGCAGTAGGTGGGCACTGGTGTGCAGCCTTTGTAATGAAAAGGTTGGAGCTTCTATACAGGTAATTTAACCACACAAATATCCACGTGCTTTCTTTTGTCTGTTTATAGTAGATAGGAAAATGTGTTACTGGTTCTTACTATGGACTTGAATGACCTGATCTGCAGCAGAGCATTTTAGACTGGGCAGTGTTGTTTTACATGAATTCAACCAGAATTTATATTGCTTTGTTAGCTGTAAGGCACCTGTAGATCCTTTGCAGTGGAAAACCACTCAGAAATACTAAATAATCCTTTTCAGAATAATTTTAAACTCTAGAAAGACTGAGAAAACATATTACCAAACCTCAGAATTTTGAAAGAGGAGACACTGGGACATCAGTCCAGACTTTGATCTCCTTTACTTGAGAATAAATGATGAGGGAGTGTAAGGACAAGTGACCCATTTGGGGCAGGGTTGTGCTTCTGTAGAAAAAGACAGTAAGACATAGCTTAGCATTGTGGTGATGTTCCTCATCCTCAGAGCACTTCCAGCAGCAAAACAATCCTCAGGAAGCTCCCTGAGACAGAGAGGGATGGTACTACAGTCTCCTAAGGAGGTTGAAGTAGAGCTCTTTCTTCTGGGGCTGGCCTGGCGTTGCAGGCTCCATGGTGGTCAGACCAGCATTAAGACACAAAAATTGCTCAGGTCCTGCACTACTTTGAAATTAGTTTATATCCATTTCCCTTTTCTCCTCTGCCCCAAGTTATTTGATTGAGGCTGCCAGGAAGAGCTGTAAACCAGAAACTCAGCAGTAGTTCCAGTGAAACCTGTCACAGTCCAGTTCCATATGAGGAATGCATGAAATAGTTAAGTGTTAACTAGAGAAAATAAATCTGTCCACAGCATATAAATTTTCAGCCATAATCCCTCCTTGCAGAGCCATCTCCTTCCTCTTGGCTGCTGTTACGTAGCTGAAGCTGTTTTTGTCTGTTCTCCAGGCCACCTTCTGATATGTGCACAACAATTAGGAAAAGTGGCAGCTGGAAGTGTGTGTCAGGCTGGTCAGGGAGCAGCTGCACTAAACTGGGAGAAAAAAAGTCTGTGTATTCCCCCAGGTTCAGCAGATTTCCTCCCAGTGAGATAGGCTTTCCCCTCTTCTCCCAATAAAACATGAGCTGCAGTAAGAGCTAATTATGGCTAAAGCACTTCTCTGTACTACCCTGTGTTCCAGTTGGGATGCTCCTGGCCTGTTTGTGTTAGTAGGAGAGGAAAGGGCAAAAGATGCTTTGGTATTTTTTAATTCCTTTTATATGTTGCTTTTATTAAAGATTGCTCATTTGAAACCTTTGCAGTTTAAACCCTGCCATACCTTTATAAGCCATCTGGCTGCTGAGTCAACCTGAGCAGGAAAACCCAGAGGAGATTTGGCTTCTTTACAAAGCACTGTATAAACATCCCAGTGCACTGTGTTGCTCTTTCAGGGTCGGTGGCTTGGCTTAAGCATAGTGTTGTTTCCTAGTTAGGAGCACCAGTGCTCCTTTCCATTTTAAATCCTGTTCACCAGAGGTGTGAGTGGGTCTAAACACATATGTATGTGTGTTTGTGTATATAGACATATTTATATGTATTTAAACCTTTCAGCTGGTGGCTGGTGGTGTGTATGACAGCATTTTGCAAAAGGAAATTAAATATCATGGAAATGAAGTGCTAAATCAGCTGAACTAGTGCCCATCACTCTGTGATGGCTGGGTTCACTGAGTAGGAAGAAAAATGACAACATTTGAATTTCCTGTTCTCCTCCTCTCCAAGGTGAAGTGACGGCTGCACTCAGTGAAGTAATGGTTGACAGTGATTTAATATTTGACATTATAAAATTAGGATAACAGGGGAGAAATTCCCTTTGGTTGAGGCCTTTTGGATAGCATGGGTCCAGGTGTTGGGAAAGATTAATTAAAGCCTCAGACTGGCCTGGAGCCACCACAATGTTTTTTTCTCCCCCCCTCATGCCGGCACAGTCCGAAGGGGAACGCTTTACTTCGGGTTACGGTGCTGTACACAAGTGGCTCTGGTGTCAGTAGGAGTGTTCCTCTTGTGGCTTTCTGTGTATGGAATAGCATGGTGGAGCTGGAGGGGGAGGTGAAACACTCCAGTCCCTCTGGGCCACTTGATCCTTGCCTGGCCTGAAAGCGCTAAGTCATAACCCTAATTAAAGAGAGCAAGGAAGCGCGTGCAGCTTAGAATTGGAGCGTGGTGACCGGCTTCTTCTTCCAAAGCAGCCCTGACTTCTCCAATAATTTTAGGCAGTGTGGCTTTGTAACTTTATATTTATTTGGTTAATTGTAGTTTGTTTTCTCTAGTGTTCAGTGAAAAACTGCAGAACAGCCTTTCACGTCACCTGCGCATTTGACCGCGGCTTGGAGATGAAGACCATCTTGGCAGAGAATGACGAGGTGAAGTTCAAGTCGTACTGTCCCAAGCACAGCTCCACCAAGAAAGCAGATGCTGAGACTTCGAGTGAAAGCCCAGGGCAGGATAACAGGAATGGGATTCAGGACACCTCTCTTCCTGCCCACATGGACCCTTTCCACAGCATGGATCAAAACCAGGAGGAGGCCCACAGGGTCAGCCTCCGCAAGCAGAAGCTCCAGCAGCTGGAGGACGAGTTCTACACGTTCGTCGAGTCTTTGGAAGTGGCCAAAGTACTGCGGCTGCCTGAGGAGCCGGTGGAATTCCTTTACCAGTACTGGAAACTGAAGAGGAAATCCAATTTCAATAAGCCTTTGATTACCCCAAAGAAGGATGAGGAGGACAATCTGGCTAAACGGGAGCAGGATGTTCTGTTCAGGAGGCTGCAGCTCTTCACGCACCTCCGGCAGGACCTGGAGCGGGTAAGCCCGGCACTGCCTGTGCTGGCCACAGTTAGCTGAGTTCCCAAGCTATGCTCACCCCGAGCTCAGCTCTGAGCTGTGCTGTCAGGCAAGACCATGAACACTAAATTTCTCCAGAGCACAGCAGTTGCCCTTTGTACACAGAGGTCAGTCACAGGGCCAGCGGGTCTTGGTGTGTGGCATTCAATCACCTGTGACTGGACTGTCATGTTTTCGCTTGTGCTTTTTTACTGATTAACTCTGATGGCTGTACTGCAGGCCCCAGCTGAAGCCTTCTCAGCCTTTAAGGGCTTTCCATGCTCCTTTCATCCCGTGAAAAGGATGATGAAACTTAGCTTGATTTGCAGCAGATCTGTTTTTCATTGGCATACCAGTGTAGGATGTTTCCCTGGACTATCTGTGTAGGTTTGGGGGGTAAATGATGTTAGATTCATTTAGGTTTTGAATGTTTGGAGAACAGTTCAGTAGGATCAGTTTGATGTTTCAGTAAGTACATCTGATCCTGAATTCATTTATTTTTGTGGATAATTTAAGAGCTCTTAGAGCCAGAAAGAAGGCTGAAATTAGTTTTTCACGTCCCTACAGCACGTGGCTCATTTAGGCCATGGATGAAAGCTGGCTCAGGAGGTCCTACCTCAGTAACCTGTAGGTGAACCAGAGCCTTTCTTTCATAATATTATCTAATCTTTAAATCAGGACAGCAGGTTCTCATGGACATACTGCATCTCTTGTTAAGGATCCTGATGCCTAATTACTTTTATAATGAATTCCTGTAGTTTTTCTTTTGAGTTTTCTCCTAGTTTCAATTCCAGCCCATGGCCCTTTTGTAGCTGTTCAGATGGCCCAGATCTTAGCTGTTACCTGGGATCTTTTGTTCCTGCTCCATGTGCTCAAGCATTCTTGTCATCTTCTCTTTGATCAGCTAAATCATTGGAGTTTGTAACTATGTTCCCTAGATCTTAAATTACTCTGTGTGTGTCCTTTCCATTTCTAAATGTGATGTTGAAACAGGATACGTGATTTTTGTAATATTTTTAACGTTTTACTACTCTGTTCCCACTGATTGTTACATTCAAGATAATTTGGATTTTTAAAAAAGGGCCTTTGCAAAAGCAAACACACTTGTTAGGTTTCTCCAGATCAGGCCACAGGGGTACCACCTTCTTCTCAGTGATTCCCTCATCTGGGAATTATTTAATACTAAATACATTCAAGGATTTCCAACATTTCCCTAGTTTTTCTGTGTGACTCAAGTGTTTGTAGAAGTTACTTCTGAGCTGTGGTTCTCCAAATCGGAAGGAATAATCTGTCAATTAAATTGTGCCTGTCAATTCAGCAGATGATTTGTCAGTTAAATAGACTGTTCTCTGAGGATGGTGTTGAAGGTGGTTAAATTTAAATATGTTACTAACTCGTTTAAATGGTGTATAGTTCTCCAGCTGAATTAATTCAAAGCACATATAGGGAAATATCCTGGGAATACAATTCCTGTAAAACACATCCCCTTGCTGTCTTCCAGGTGCGAAACCTCACTTACATGGTGACGCGGAGAGAAAAAATCAAGAGATCTGTTTGCAAAGTTCAGGAGCAGATATTTAACAGCTACACAAAGCAGTTGGAACAAGAAAGAGTTTCAGGTATGCCTCAGTGTTTCCTTCCTCATGTTAGACCACAGGGACAAGGTTTGCTTACAGGCTGTGAAGGACAAACAGGGCCTCATTTGTTCTCATTTCATTCCTCAGGAAGATGAATATCTTCCAAATTACTGCAGTGGCCAGATTATCCTTTAACTATTGAGTAACTAAAAAACAATGTTTTAGATGGCATCGGTGAGATCCACTTGCTGGTTGCTTTTTGCCTCTGTCTCTGAGGAGTGTCTGTCTTAGTGGACAGAGTAGTGCTAGGACTTGTCTTTGCTACAAGTATGATTAGGTGCAGGTAGAGGAAAATAAAACCACACAAGCAGGATGTTGTGAAATCATGACAGCCAGAGAGCTGTGACCTAAAAGTGCAGGACAAGCAGCCAAATGCCCATTTCTGATGTGAACATGTCAGGCACGAGGAGGAGAGTTAAAAGAGGTGCATTGCAAACTGGTATTTACACAGCTACGGAATTGCTTGACTTGAGCTATGCTTCCATGCAGGTGTGCCTTCCTCCTTCGCCTCCATGGAGAACACGGTGTTGTTCAACAGCCCGTCACTGGGCCCCAATGCCCCCAGGATCGAGGACCTGAAGTGGCACTCCGCGTTCTTCAGGAAGCAGATGGGCACATCTCTGGCCCGCTCCTTGAAAAAACCGCACAAGAGAGACAGGGTAAGAGACAGGTCTGGGAACGACAGCAGATCCCTGCTGAGGCAGCCCAGCCCGAGGGAAGGAGGCGCAGATCCAGGCAGCTTTTTAAATTTTGACAAGACCTTTGCTGAGACACGGATTGTATCGGCACAGCAGAAAAACGGCGTCGTCATACCAGAGCACAGGAAGAGAAGAGACAATCGCCCGCAGTGCGAGGTGGCGAAGGCAGAGCTGAAGGAAAAGACTTCTAAACACAACCACAAACTGCTGAGACCCACAGAACTCTCTCAGAGGCAATTGGAAAACAAAAGGGCCTACTCCGGTGGTAGGTCAGCACCTGGCACTCGGAGGGATATAGTGCCTAAATGTAACGGGGGTCTGGTCAAAGTAAACTCTAATCAGACAGTAGTTAAAGTGCCTACCACGCCCACGAGCCCAGGGAAAAACTGGGGCGGATTCCGAATTCCAAAGAAGGGGGAGAGGCAGCAGCAGGGGGAGAGCCTGGAGGAGGCCTGCCGCCAGAACTCCGGCTACCCCTACCTGGGCGTGGGCAGAGTTCCAGCGAAGGAGCGGACAAAAAGCAAGTTAAAGCCTGACAGCGAGAACGATGGCTATGTCCCCGATGCCGAAATGAGCGACTCGGAGACGGAAGTGGCTGAAAAGAAGTGCAGGCAGCAGAGGCTCAGTCCCAACAGCAGCATCGGCAGGAGGACGGACATTATCCGGAGGAGCATCCTGGCGACCTGACTGGACACAGGGACGGGGTCAGTAGAGTCACTGCCTACAAGCCAACTCCACCTTACTCATCAGTGTGAGAGAGGAGCATTCTTAGACCGAGCTACAGACTGACAAACTGAAAGCCCATATTTTCGGAGTTGTATAAATATGTTTACACGCACTTAAAGCTGTTTTAAGCTCTTTGGTTTTGTTTGTTTTTTTTTTTTTTTTCTCTGCCCCATCCACACCCCCTTACCCATCCCATTTCTGTGAGAAGTTTGAGTCTCCCTTATTTGCAACTTTCCTGAGTAAGCAGAGAAGTGACATCATTAGTAAAACAGGAGTTGGGATGCACACAACTCACAAAAATCTTTTAAAAGGGGCTAGGGTGGGTAGGAGGAATCGGGCTGCGTTCATCCTTTCTAGCTAAAAGGCACTGAAAGTTTTACTCCCTTCCCCTGACTTCTGGAAAAGCACAAGCTCTTAATTTAACTCGTGCATATTGAATGGAGGATGGTTGTTAGACCATACTGCAATGCACTGCACTGCTGAATCCCATTACAAATGCTCCCCGTCCCTGGGCAGGGGCAGCTTTCTCCTTTCTTTGCAGAATGTGTTCTGTTGTGTTCAGTTTGAGCGCAGGTGGCAGCTCAAACCCTCCCTGTGCTCCAGAGTTTACATGTGAATGATGACCAGGCACAGGCAGGATGGTGCACTGGAGGGAGGAGGAGGAAGGGATAGGGCAGGGCTTGAAAGATTGGGACTGACACAAAGGATGTTCCCAAATGGCTCAGTTCTGAGCAAGGGGCAGGTGTGGGGGTTCCAGCACTCCATGGAATAACCTGTCACCCGTAGTCAGGCACCTGCCTTGGGGAGTGTGATGACAATGCCAGACAGAAGTTTTCTATGGCACTAGGCAGGAGGAATTCCCAAAGGCCACCACAGATGCACTAATGATACGTACTGAGAGAGTCAGGCTTATGACACTAAAAGGTTGCTTTAAATGGAATGAATATATATTTTTAAATATGATAAAATGCAAAGGCAATACATTGTGATTAGCTCTTCACAGTCAAGCAAAGAAAAAACTACTTCATTCTGTTATGGACTAGATTTGATGGAAAAGGGAACTCGTATTCTGATTGTGTACTTTTTTAATAATTGCAAGTGGCAATAATGAGTAAGATGTAAGCAATAATATGAACAGGTTGTGAGATATCGCTTTGTACCGAGTGGAGTGCACGCATCACCGTGGAGCGTTAGGAGCCTGTACATTTTGGAATTTTTCATTAATATAGGAGAGGTATGTACTGGTGAAAAAGTTTTGGCAGCAATGTGGTAACAGAGAGACGGGCATAAAGAACCTCCTTCTCCTTCCCTTTCCCACTCCCAGCCTGCTGTTAGGGCATCCACTCACCTCGGAACGTCTGACCCTTGCTCCCCGAGGTGGGAACACTTGACAACACAGAATTCCCCTGCAGTAGGACTGAGGATTCAATCAGAAAATAAAAAAAAGGCTTAACACCCTATCTTGCTATGCAAGTTAACATTATCAATTAAATATTTCACCAGAATGCATCCCTGTTTTAAAACACAGAAGTCTTAACCTTTTGAGGAAGGGGAATTTTATGTAGGATAATACACTTTCAAAATCCTCTTGCTGGTCCCAAAAAGTCAGAGTAATTGGCATGACTTACAGAGGTGAAAGGCAGGGCACTGGTGACTGAGGTTACATAGTCACTCTTGGGGTGTGTTCAAAGTATAAACAGCAGACAAACAAAAGGTAAAAGCCAGCAAGTTCTACTCAACATCCAGCAACATTCTCCAGACAGGCACTGGTATTTTCCTTAAGAAAGAAGCTCATGACCACACAGGAATTGTCAAGCCATAAGATGGAATACCCTAAATTTGGATTCTGAGTAAACCTTTCACCTCACACCCCCTGGACAGAGGTACCTTGTTAATTTGCACTATTATGAACACTAACGTTGTGCAGAGTGAATGCCTTAGCTGCTTTGTCCCCTGGCACTGAGGGCGAAAAGCTTTGTGAGGTTTCCAGTGGAGCTGACCCCAAACCAAAAAGGCTGCGGTACGACCAGCTCTGTAGGTTAGTTTTGTCCTTGTGCTTAGCCCTCAGCAGGAGGTGTTGTAGGTACTGCAGTGACAAACCCACCCCTGTGTTTTACTGGGATTTGCTGGATTTCTGTTTCCAAGCGTGACCTTTCCTTGTGCTGACTGACCAAGAGATCTTTGAAATGATCCGTGTGTTCTGTCCAACCGTAGGCTAGTTGAACGTCTGTAGAGTTGCCTGGAATGCCATTTGTTAGGTTATAAACTCACACAGATCTAAATGAAGGGTTCATGTTGTGTACAAATCTTGATTTCAGAAGTTCGAGACAATTGTGATGACATTTGTAAAACTTGTACAGATTTTTCACTATGTGCCTAGCTTTGGTGTCCATTCAGCTGAAATAAAAAAAAAAAGGTGCATGAAGAGAAACAGAAATAAAAAAGTATATGTAGAGATGACTATTTTATATTACATGGCCCAATCCTGTATTTATTTTCTCCCTTTTTTGAAGTATTTCTAAAGACCTAGTTGAAACAGCTGTATTTTTTGTTAAAATATTCCGTAGAATTGTGCCTTTTGTCTGTATGTGAATAAATGCTGTACATTTTTGCAGTACCCTTGCCAGCAGTGGTTTAGATGTCCCCGTATTGGTGTTTGGGCTCCTACAAAAACTTCACTGCAATGATCTGAACAGCTTCCATGGCTTTTAGTACAGGCATCACCATGCACACCACAGCTCCAAGGTTTTGTACATTTTTAAGGTTTTTTAAACTGCTTGTTACTGACAGCTGTGCCCATCCCATCAACAGCACATTGTGTGGTTTTCCCCTTGGCATACTCAAAACATTTCCATTTGTAGACAGAGGATGTCCTTGCAAAGTCCATGATCCCTGTACATTCCACTGGAAAAGGAACATGAGGTTTGAATGCCTGGATCTTTGGGATAATTAATCTCAAAGTTTGTTCACACTCTGAAATGGCTGGGGTCATGCAGTACTGGGAGGAAATTTGCTTCTATAGCAGGATTTCCAGGAGATGAGGATTCCTCTGAACTCCAGATGCAGAAATACAGAATGGACTTGGTGCTGAGCAAGAAAAGGCAAAGCAAGGCTGTGAAAGGACACACTGAGAAATCCATCTTGAAAAAAACAGATCTCCCAATTTGGGAGCAACATGGGAGCAGCCGCCTCTGGATGCCCCGGGGAAATCAAAGGAGCTGGTGGGTGTATGATGAGCTCCATGTGACCAAATTCCTGTTTGTAGTGCCATGAGGCAGACCAGGACAGAAACCTTTTCCTTTCCTGTTTCATCTCAAATTGCTCTCCTGCCCCTTCCCTGCACCATGAGGTGCTTGTGTCATGCCTGCAGTTCCTGTTCTGGCAAACAGCCACTGGGTAGGAGCTGCGCCCCAAGGTGAAATGAATATACCCATAATTAACAGGGAAGCATTCAGGTGCCCTTCTGTGCCTCCAGGAACAAATACTCAAATACTGGGAGCTGCCTGCCCCTTTCCAGCCAGGTTTCACTTCACAGCCAGAGCCTGCCTTTGAGGAGTGAAGGGGATTAATGGCTCACACAAAATCTTCCAGGTGGCCTGTCATCATCTCAGCTGTGCATTATGCAAATGGCAACAAGGTGCCTGGTACTTGCCTGCCTCTGTGTCACACTGCTGACTGATGAAAATCTCACCCAAACAGACACTTGGAGCTTCTGAAAAATGTATCCACGTTGTTTTGGAGAATCTTCGACATCTTTTAACTAAAATTGAGATTTACAGAGTGCAGTGGATACAGGCATCTATCAATAAGAGAAAGCAACTTCTGTAGGAACGAGTGGCTTTCCCTGCAGCAAGCGGGAATTGTTTCTGAGGGTGTATCCATCTTGCAGGCTCTACCTGAGCAGCCAAGATTTCAGCAGGCAGCACAAAGTCTTGCTTCCACAGGGGGATCAGCCCTGCTCTGTCCTCTAAAATGCAAATATGGTGAAGATCCACTGCCATGGACACACAGGTTTATTAACCCAAATGAGATATTTCCATCAAGCACTGGGCAAGCACTACCTAGCAGCTGAATGAGAGGTTAGAAACCAGAATTACTCTCTTCACATTTAAGCGGAAGGACAAGCACTTATGTCAGTTAAGGCCAAGATGTGAGCACTTCAGAATCAGTTAAAGACCTATCAAATGCTTGTAATACATGCTAAAAGAAAAAATGGCTTTTGGCTCTAATTGTAGAATGATAGCTATGACATGTCTCAACTAGCAAAAAAGACCCGTATTTGTGAGGATTCCCACATGCTGGCAGCTGTAGAATTGAAACCCTCTATCTCAAAAGGCATAAGGGGCTGGATGACTTCACAGTTGTGCAAGTTGAAGTAAGAGAATGAAGTTCCCAGATATGTCCAAAGCAAGGGAGCAGACCAACAGAACAGCAAGGAAGTGTAAAATAATTATAAAATTAATAGTATATTAGGAAGAAGAAGCACAACTGCAGGAAGATTACAGAGCTTAGAAATGATCTGAGTAGCCATAGCAGCATTTCCATTATTACCTGTTCCTTAGGGGCATCAAACCAAACTGAACCAGATTCTTTACACTGGAAGGCAACGGAGGCATCATGCAGCTCAAACACTGACCATCAAAAGAGCAACTCCGACATTCATGATATAATGAGTTTAATTACAATTCATAAAGGATCTCCAAATTGTTCCCAAGTTACCTGCACCATAAAGCAAAATTAAAGATACTGACTGCATGTGAGCAAAGCAGAGATGAATTTCAGTTCAAGTGCTACCTACTCCCTTCCCTGTACACAATCTTGTCACAGTTGGAGCTGGAGGATTTTAAACCAAAAAACCCTGAATGTGCCACAGCACTGTGTGAGATTTTTTCATTTGCTACATTAAAGGACTTGAATGACAACATTTTGCAGTCTTCTTCCAATCTTTATTGTGCATACAGAGACAGGATCTTCATCCCCTCCATTTCTTACTGGAACAAACCAGAATTTGTTTTAAGTTTTACAAGCTTTTCTGTGCTTTTGACTGTAGTGCTCCAATATGAAGTTTCTCCAGCAACCCTCCTAACTCCCAATGTGGTGAATGATAAAAACACGTTTAAATATTTTCCAGATCCTTCAGGGAAACAGCTTTTTTATTCTGTGTAGATATCAGGCTGAGCTGTAATGAAACACAAACAGATGATAGCTTCTTAATAATTCTTTGTAGGATCAAAGTAACAGTACAACTTTCATACTGAATGTGTCATGGAGGAGAGGGAACAAGCAGAGGCAGTGTGAATTTGGGATGAACAGCAGAATTTACGATGTACTCTGTGGATGACTACTGCTTTTGTCTTATTTCAGATCCCAGAGAATACAAGATGATAGGTAGCAGGAATACACTTTAAAAGACACCTACAGGATAGATGTTTTAAACTTGTGCAAACATTATCCTGTATTTTTTAGGTTTCTTACTGAATCACTATTATATCAGAATAAGCTAAGATTTAGTCATTGAAGTGACCACAACAAAAGTGTAATTTCTGGGCTCCCTACTAGTCCAGCTCTAGTCTATATTTGATAAAATTTTACAGTGAAGGTGGAATATGCAGTGAGAACACACAAGTCAGAAAGCAGCCCTCAGCCTGCAGATTAGGAATAGAGAGAATTGTCACTCTGAATCTGACAGAATTCACACATGAACCTTCTGGGGCCTAGGAGAGAATAAATACCCAGAGTCAGAAGAGGGGACATTCTTGCAGCACTGGAGACCTTTAACAGGGACACTGCCTGTATGTGTTTTATTTGGGGTGGAGAGAAAAAGGAAGGGGCTTGGCACAGCAGTTCTGAAGTCACTACAGAGCAGCCAGGCCTCTGCAGTAACCTCTGACATGAGGGCAAGGCAGTTCTGAAGACTGGCAACAAGATCTGGGCCGCATTTGGGCTGCACAACATCAACAACATCTCTGTTATCTTTCAGAGAGAGAAAGATGTTCTTGGTGAGGAACAGCCAATTACCAATGTTTTCAGGAACAGCAAGACCTCTTCCTCTATAGGCACTGAAGCCACGAGTTAATTCCCTTGAAATGTGACATAAGCATGTTTGGGTTTTTATGGGAAGACAGCATCTCAGAAGCATTAAAGCTAAACAGGTCCACATAACAAACAGGAGGTTAAAAAAAATAAATTCCTCTTTCAGAACAAATCTTCAGCAGCTGAATAGACCTTGTCATGACAGAGAGCATTTACAGCCAGGAACCACAGCTTATGTTATGACAGCTTGGCACCTATGCCCATTTATTCACTGCTGTTGGGAAAAAAAATGCCATTTGTCCTAACTGAGCAATTTAGGTCAGCCAAACATTTCCCCTCTGCAGCTCACTGGGGTCACCCACACTTACAAGCTGTAATTTGCAAATGGTTTTCCTAAATCACTGTAAAAAAAGCAGGAGGCAGAAATACCATCTTTAATTAATAGGAGGTCAACCTGAGTAATGAACTTCTTGGCAAAAAAATGAACTCAGTGTATAAACCCCCATGGGATTTCCTTGAAGTTGTACAGCTTAAACACTATGGAAAAATTGAATACTGAGAGGGATACACTCTCTCTCCTTTAGCTCTCCAGTGGCCTGGAAGGAAAGAAATAAGCATTTCCTACCCTGCCTGCACAACTTTTACCATTGCAGGAGCTGCTTCAGCTGTTTCACACAGCCACTGGTAACTGCAGCAAGTGCACTCCAACAGACCTGCTCTGTGCAAACAGGAGCTGCAGTAAAATTTAAGGGTTTTGTTTTTTGTCTTTGCTAACTTGTCATTTCTAAAGCTGGAAAGGCCTGTACACCTTCATTCACACATTTTGAACCATGCAGGTTTAATTCATATCAAACTGGTTTCCACAAACCTCAGCTGTCAAATATAAACATCCTTTCGGAAGGTGACGTGTCCAAAATCCAAGCTTGTTAAAATCATGTTGGTAATAATGCTCATAGAATGATCACCTCTGCCTCAGGAATGATGTAAAGTGAGTACTTCTGCATATTCCATGTGCTTGGATAACACTTTTTGTGAGGTGGGTACCTGTTGGGATGCTGTGGCTGCTCTCTGTTCTGCCTGGCTCAGCCGCCTCTGAAGCCTGTCAATGTATTCCCGATATTCCATCATCAGCGTCTCATCCTGTGGAAACAGAACCTCTCATCACAATGCCAAATTCTTTTTTACTGAATCCACTCATTCTGTAGCAAGAAAGAGCTTAACACAAGAGGAACACCAGAAGTGGAACCGTTTTCCCCTTACAATAAAAGCCCGAGGACAAACTGCTGACACCTCAGAGAATTTCCAGCTCAAATGTGACATCATCTGACTTTTCCAATCAATCCAAAGGGGAAGTTTTACTCATTTCACCATCTTGAAACAAGATGCATAAAGGCTGACATTTTAATTCAGGTTATTTAATCCACACAACCTGACAATGTAAATGTTTTAGCTATGCTCAGAAGGAAGAGGAATACAGTAGATAATACAAATGGGATGGTAAACCTGCTAGAGAGCACCTCTGTTCCCTTCAAAGGGCCTGTAAAAAGCCTTTCTTAACCAGCCTTTACTCACAGAAATCTGTTATTGCATCATTTTTCTCCTCTAAATAACACCACAAAAAACACAAGACAGAAGGACTTATCCTGGATAGAACTGGATGTTATCCCAGATTTATAAGGCTGACAGGAAAGCCTTTTCTAAAGTGGCCATTAATTATTGAACAATGCACATTCCAAAACAACCCTGCCTTTAATCTTCAATGGATAAAGCTTTTAGCCAGATGCATATATGGACACAGAATGTAAATTCTGCATGCACAAAGCATATGGAGAACTTGGTGTCCCTGTGTATGCCACATTATCCGTAATCCCAGTGTGACTGCTCCTGTTTAGAGGCTTCCAGGGATTCACAGGCAGAAGTAAGCTCAGAAAGATTTCCTGAAATTTGTCCAGAATTTCTAGATTAGTCACTTAGGAAGACAGAAAGATGATTCCTCCTTTCACTTTTGTAATGTGAGAGTAAAGTTCATTTGTCTTATTGCCATTGGAACATGTCAGTCAGCAGGAAACAGTGAGGTTTCCCAATTGCTACTCACTATCCCTGTCAAAAATCCTTAATTTTCTCTAAACCAGTGACATAACTCACCTAAATAGTTTTCTGCTAAGATCTTAGTGTATCCACATCAGGTTGTAACTGAAAGTAGCTGTCACATCAGTCATTATCTTACCTCAGTTACCTTCTCATTTGCTATTTCCAGCTGGGAAATGAGCTCCTGGCTACGGAGTTTTTGTTGATGCAGCTCACTTCTGGGAATCAGAAGAAAAGATGCTGATTAGCAAACAGTAGTATTTCAGTCACTGGAATGTAATTTCATAGATAGTTCTGTGAATTGTGAGGCTTATGGTGGGTTTTAATTACAGGGTTACTCTTAAAACACCCATTTCAAAAGCACCACACAGCACTTCTTCATGCTGTGCATTCAAAACTGTGATAGCAGAGGAACAAGATGTATTTGTTGGAATCAGCAAGACCTTGTCAAGAGCACTTGACATTTCACAGGGATTTTTTTCCTGTTTATTGAATCTTATTTTGAAGACACGCTATCTAGTATACAATAAATATAAGCTGCATTTTGCACAGTAAGTTCAATATTGAGATTAAAATTCTAATTAGTGTTCTATAACCAGACCTCAATGTAGGTGTTTTTAAAGGTGCTTTGAAGTACCTAAAAATAAATCATTCTATACTTGTGAGACAGACAACAATGTGACACTTGAAAAGGAAAAGGAAAACACCACCTACTTCAAAGCAGTCTTTTTACTTTTATACTGAATGAGTTTTAGTGATCCTCAATTTACACAGTATTGAAGACAAAAAACATCTGGGTTATGGCAGACAATCTCTGAGCTAGTGCCCAAAGGAAACAGTCCTTGCCTCCTGCCATCACAAGAAAAGGGATGACTAAAGACACAACTCCAGTAATTTTGGCCAGAGAAAGGTGCAAAACTAAGTGAGCTGCTCTAAAGTGCTCTACCTGTTGCTGAAACTGCAAGGGAAGCTATAAAGCCTTTATTCTTTTGGAGGAAATGGAGATAAGGGAGGAGATTAACCTCAGATCTTAAACCCTGCCATTTTAATGATGACATTTAGTTCTCAACAATAATTCACTGTTGTAAACTCAGTAATTTGATTTTATAAACTTTTAAACTTAGTACTTCATAGAAGTTTGAAAACTGATATATGGCACTTGAAATACAAGGCTGCAATGCATCTGTAACATCAGGTCACCACTACATCTGGTGAGGAGTTTCCACTCACCTGTTCTCAACCCACCTTCTTAACCTCTTTCACCAGTCCCATGTAGATATTACAAACACAGTTCAACAACTTTGAACTTTCATAGAAATGAAAGTACATAGGCAGATATTTCAATGATGTTAAACAGTTAAAATCATAGATTTTAACTATAAAATATAGATCATACCTGTTATCACATGTGAACACTTTTATATAAAGAAAGAATTAAAGATGGATTAAGATTGCAGGATCAAGGCAGTATGTTAGTATGTAACACTATTTTTGTAATTTATCCTCTGTAATTAGTATTAAGCACCAAATGTGGCATTTTCAGTATAGGAGACCAATTTTTAGGTGCCCTAAAAATCCTCAGTTGCTAAAAGAAGCCTGTCTGCTGTGCTTGTGCTGAGGTGTGGAATTAGCATGCTTTGCAGCACAGACCATAAACAGAGTTTACGGGCTCATACACAGCTGTGATCAAGAAGTTATTTTTATAATGAGATCACACTGAACACATATTTAAAAGGAAACAGTTTAACCTTGTAAGCATAAGGAAATGTGATGGCTATTGAGCTAGACAGTTGATTTATTCTGAGTGTTAACCCTCCCCCAAACACAACTTATGAGATCTCAATATTAGAACTGAGCAATAACCCCAAACTGCTGGACAATTAAATCAGCCCCCACTGCACACTGTCTTTGCTAAGTGAGTAGGAAACAAAAGGTGAGCTCCTAGCATTTCAGCAGACGGGTGATAAATCCACCAGCTGCAGCAAGTACTTTCTGCAAAGCTCTCATGACAAATATAGCATGTGCCAGCTGTTTTTTTGGTTGAATTATACTATAATATGCTTCAGTTACTCTTAGTAATTATGAATTTTGTATACTGCCAGTACCTGCAGCTGTCTCTCATCCTGTTACTTTTTTTTTTTTTAATGAACATCTTAAAATAAGCAGCTTTGGCTGCCAAACATTACACAAGTGCAGCCAAGAATAATGTTTCAGAAAAAGAGGCAACTTCTTAATCTCAAGATGCCACACAATTCACTGCATGTACTGTACAGGATGTATGGAAAAGGAGAAAGCATTCATGGCCAACACTTCATATATATTGCTGCCAAAAAAGGCCATTCCTCAGAGGCAGACTCTTTTCAATCACAGAAAAGATAAAAAACTGAGAACTCCAAACCCCACACATGCCTACTGATGAGTCAGGGACTCTAACTATGACAAAGAAGTGTGTCAGAGGGAAAAACTGGAACAAAGACACCCAAAATAGCTGCAATCAGATGGCTTAAGCTAAGCAAAATCTTTAAATATAAAAACAATATATCAAGGATTCCCTTTTGTTAAGTACTGACAATTATAATGCAAATGACTATTAAGGAAATGAAGCCATTCTGTATAGTTACTCAAATAAATGGGTTTATGCTACAAGTGTTTTTTATTCCCCCCAAAAGTTTTATCTTGCTACTAGACAATAATGACAGATGAACAGGATTATTAATTTATTAGTTTGTTCATACTGTTTATCGTTACTGCACTTTATTACTTCAGTAATTAAAGAGTTCAGATTTTAAAGCTCATCAAATGCAATGTTTCATGGAAGCAAACTTACCCTCCTTTATCATTTAAGCTGATGTTTACAAATTGTTTCATGCTTTCATTGTTTAGCAGAAGAACAAGGCTGTGTATACCTATTTCTACCCCTATTCAAGCTAAACTGTACCTAAACTGAGCAATCATCCACGTGTCTGACAGGCCAAAGCAATATCCATGCCAAAGTTGAGAGAACCATCCACTTCCTGTCAGGCTTTCAAGTCAGAGGATTGACCTTTTTCCCTGTCTGCAGTTCTCCAGATCTACTCCACTGAAGGGCATTCAGTCATTTGATTCAACATAAAACTTGGATTATCCGTGTCAATCTTACTCTGTTCTCTGCTCCAACCAGAATTGTGTTAAACAAAAAATAAGCTCTTGGTGCTGCCCACTGGTGCAGAGTCTGGCAAGGGTTTATCTGCTTACCTGCAAAATTCTCTGTTTACCCCAACTCCTCATTTCAGGATAAGGACATAAAAATCTACAGAAAATACTGATATGATAATGAGATGGGAATAACCATCTTTTGTATTCGTGCATTCATCTACAGACCTGTAAAGGTGGGCTTTACAGAACAAATGAATCATCTACCCTTATTTTTAAAACTTGCATACAGTCTGTCACTTCCATTTTATCTGAGCAGATGCTGGCAGATTGAGTTACCCTGGTTTTGCCTGAATTCTGCTGTCAGAACTGTCTCCCTCAACCCTTCCCATTCTACCCTCTGTTCTGATTTACTGAAGTTTGTTTCCCTCCAATTTACAAATTTCCTAAACATTCCTTAAGTATTGCTGATTCCACTTTCTATGAGCTGTCATTTATTCTTCTCAGCTGAAGTCTGAAGAACTACAGAGCTTTACACTGATGCTGTAAGGTAGCAACAGCAGTCTCAGCCAGTCTCTTCCCCCAGATGTGGCCAGAGGAACCATTCTTCTGGATTACAGCGCTTCAGTGAAAGCAAGAGCCTTTACAAACTTGCCCATTCTTTCCTCACTTCTTTCAAAAGTAAATTCCTTCAAATGAAGACAAGAAAAATGAAAAGCTGGAAGCACTTGATATTGATTTTTCTTACCACAGCTGTCAAAGACAGCTTAAAATTGAATGTCCCTTAAGTTTTTGGGACATTCACACTGAGAGCCAAAAGCTTTACAACTGCAAGCTCTACGCCCTGTAGGTCAGCAACAACAGCAACATGGATTGCTTCTAGTTCTCACCAAATTCTACACCCACTTGTGGAGAAGTGACACGGGAGATTAAAACAGCTGCTTCAACATTAAGTCTTGATTTGGTTATTTGTTATTGGACAACATTCCCCATATACAGGAAAAGGGGGAAAAATCAATTGGTAACTCAGTATCAGTTAAACTAATGAACATAAAATACTTAAATTATTCACCAATAAGAATTAAGTCTTCACCAAAGACTTAAAAGCTCTTTTCATATCATGAAAGGTTACATTTTGAAATAAGTTTGACAGTTTTATAAAATTTCTACACTTCTATGTTCCAATTAAACCCCTATAAAGAATGTGAAAGATGATTTTGTTTTTTTACAACTTTTTATAGTGATCACTCACTTTATGCCATTTTACTACTATTTTAAAATTGTAAACATTTGCTGTTTAAGTTCACTTCAGTACGTATCATTAGAACTCAAAGTACACTTAAAATGGATTCAATCAGGGATCAGAGCAGTTTGGTTTCTGACTCTGCCAGAATAGAAGCTGTGGGAATAAAGGGAATAAACTTGGCAGAGAGTTGTTAGCCATGCTGCCAAGGGCAAGGTTTGTGTTTGGTATGGTGACCCGTGTCACAAGGAGCACTGACCTCCTCAGTTACCTTCAGGCTTGACTGGCACAAGGACAGTGAAGCAAAACTGGCTCCTTGCCCTTCTGCAAGGCAAAGATGAGGTCTGTTACCAGTAAATTCTCCTTAGGATGCATGCAGCACCTTAAGATGTTCAGAGGGAGGAAAGCTTTTCTCACAAATGAAGACTGCAATAGATTTTTATGAAGAAAATGGTGTAATTTAGACTACAAGTAGGCACTGCTTCTGAATTCCAAGTTCAGTTTTATCAGCAACAGTTACATGTTTAACTTGAATAAGATCCAAAGGTCCTGAAAAGCAGAGAACCATTTTCAATGAAGCCTGGAAGTATCAATTTAGTTATCAACACTTCTATCTACAGGGATCTACTAGACTCTTATGTTATTTCCATTACATGCTTTACCATTACAGGTTGCAAAATTTACTTCTTCATTTTTTTCAGATCAAAAATCCCCTGACATTCACTGTTGTTGCTTCATTCCTCAGAATTATTTAATGCTTCCTTCGTGCATATGGATGGATACCACCTCACCAACAAAACACTGACTTAAAGAAAGACTTAGAACATGACAAATGAGCAGCACAGAATGTGGAAAAGTTAGCAGCTGCTGCTGGTAAGTTTAACAAAGAAGCCAAAATGTTTTAGGCACCTTCACATGGAGAATGAAAGCAATGAGGACAGAACTGAAAAACCATCATGACTTTCAGACAAAGGAATGGGAAACACCTACACCAACAAATGGGACACTGAGTCAGTGTTTACAGGAGCTGCACTAACAGCAACCTCCTGGTGAAATGCAATCTGAAACCCTTCCCCCGTACACATGGATAGGACTTGGTCAGGAAGTTTGTAACTTCCTAAAAACACTCAGCTATAAAACACATTGGCATGCTGCAAGAGTAATTATTCTTGTTACAAACGGTATTTTTGTAAAAAATTAAATTCTGCTAGTTGTCACCAACACGTCCTCGGCATTTGCTCACGTATTTACATGGATCCTCCTTTCTCTTGGACCCCACCAGAAGGCTTGGTGAGACTATTTCCTGCACTAGCCTCAAGAGACCTTCCAAACAGAGCTTTTAATTAACAATAGATTAATTAATCTGATACCAGTATCAGTCTGTTATTTTGTGTTACTGAATTTTCCCTGATAAATGCATTTGCTGCAAAATTTTTCTGCTTTTTCAATAATCAGCAACTTGATTTTAGTTCCCAACACAGTAAGAAGCGATTTGCTGCTCTGTACTTGCACTCAAAATGTTATTGTGAGAGATGAAAAGAAATATGATAATTATTCATTTATAGTATAAGCAAGGACTTTTGTGCTGAATAACTACTATTACAATGTAAATTCTGGAGCTAATTTTCATACCAACTGCATTCTGCACTACCTTACTGAGTGGCAATGCATATAAGGTGAAAAATAAGCTGGCTTTAAAATTTCCAGATAATACTGATAAGGATCAGTTAGAATACCTGTCACCATGATATCAGAGCATCACTGCACAGATTTAATAACAAATTCCTGATGTCAGTCTAAATTACAGCCTTCCTGTTTCTATTGCCAGCTTCCTTGCCAGGTAGAGCAAATGCCTTGTAAAGACTTCTATTTCTAGCTTATACAGTATGAAAAAGCATAAATGCACACAAAACCATACCATAAAGTAGCTGACTTAGCTTTTAGACTTGCACCAAAATACCTACTGAAGTCACATAAATAGGGACATTTTCAAAATTTACTACCCATTTTTCACCCAGGTTCACAAAGCAGACTTCCTTCTATTTTCTGTCAGCATTTTGCTGTGGATAAGTAAGGTCTAAATCTTTTGGTCTTCTGTAACAACATTTTAACACTGAACAGTAAAGGTTTTAGAGGGAAAACAGCTGTTTCACAGACAGCTTTAATTATTTTGGAAGTCTGCAATTTTCCCCTTTTAATTGGAACTTGCTGAACCACATCCAGGATCTAGTGATGAACCTAGATGCTCAGCTGTGAGGTTTTGCATTTTGATTTACATAAAATAAACTACGAGTTTTAGAGCTAAAATTTACCTTAGCATGAAAGATTGCAAAATAATTTTCTTCTCCAGTTACAGCATTTACAGAACAAGCTAAAAAATTATCAGTAAGAGACAGCTAATTACACAAAGTGAAGCTGCACCACTGAAACTGTCGTAAATCAGCACAGCTTCCAGCATCTCACAAAGATCCTCAGTATCGATGCTTTCTGAAAAGACTTTTCCCTTATTTTAAAGAACTGTTCAGTAATAATCTTTGCAAATTCAGTATGTTTTAAGGGAGAATAGAGCCAGCCTGTATCTGAAGAGATAAGGTAAAAAAACCAAAAAACTAACTGTTTACTTAGGGAAGGTAAAGATGAGCACATACTTCACTGCAAAGATGGACATCCAGGTTAAGAGTAGTGGCACAGCAGATTTTCCTGCCTTCTGTTTAGAGAGCTGGCTTCTAATTCCATTCACACCACTGGAATTCTGACAGCCAAGAAATGCCAAGCTATGCTTCAGAAACTGGAACTACAGAAATTGCATGGGATACTGGTAATATGATTGAAGCTGAGAATATGTAAGGCATTACATTAATAATAAAACATGGAAAAACCCCAAGACTACCCCAAACGAAATGAAAGGTAGGATTCACTGCTTCCCAATTTTAAGAGGGAAAAGCTTTGCTTCCATGTTAACATGACAGTAAAACAACTTCTAAAATTAGTCTGAGCAAAGAGCCACTTGAGTGCATCACTTTAAGTGATTAAAGGTTGCTTCAAATTTATCAAGTTAACAGAGCCGCATAACCTGAATTTTTGTTCTCAAACCCACTGAAAGGCAATGCAGTGTTATATTCCTTTCTAACTACTTTAATTTTAAATAAATCAGACTTATGAAATCAGGCTTCCTGTTTTAGCAGTTATTGTTGACCAGTGTGTCAATCTCCTCCTATTTTCAGCCAGTTTTGAAGAGGAGATCTTGAGGACAAACTTCTCTGCAGTTCTATAAAATACCAGGCTAATTTAATCTCAAATTAATAGTATACTTGAGCTAACTGACAGTGTTTCCTGAGCCTAGAAATGAAATAAAGCATAGGGGAAGCTTGCAAAACTGAAAATATTCTTATATTCTGCACTGCAAAATACAAGTATCAGCCTAGAAATATGGATGAATTAATGGTATTTTTTCTTAGGAGAATCACACACCCCATTTTTATCTTCATTTATAACAGCAGCTGCTCAGAAGAGAACATGAGATGCACATTCCAAGAGGTTTTAGTCCAGTTTATATTAGACATTTGGAGACTCACTCCACAACTGATGTTATGGCTTTTCTGAAGAGTACAGAAGTTCTTATAATCCACAGTTAAAACTGTCTAAATTGAGTGTGCTGTATCTTGAAAGAGAAAATCCAAAGTAATATATTCCACTTACTTTTTGTCATTACAAAACCTTATGCATTATCAACAAGGTAATGAAACAGTGAAAGCTTTATTTCAGTGCTAACTTCACAGAGAACATCACAGGTTCTTTTTAGATGATTCTTTGTTTTGCTGCAAGCACATCTTTGAGTTTGGACGGTTTACTCTTCATGGTTTTTCACCACAGGTCTACTGTGATACACCAAACAGTACCTGAACCACACTTTGCAGAAGGGGAACAAAACTGCACTTACTTCAGCTTGCTGATCCTGGCTTCTGCAGTTTCAGTGAGGTTTTTTGTTTCTTCTTTCCACCGGTTTGTTGCTTTTTGCTGAGCTACTAAGAGACGTCTGAGCTCAGCAGTGGATTTGTGACTGGTGTCCTCCATCTCCTTGAGTCGAGCTTCATAGCCATGCTCTTTCACTGCATGCTCATGCTCCATTGTACTTATCTAAAAAAAAAAAAACCCAGATCCGGTACAATCAAATCTCTCACGCTTTACCTTTTTTTTTAAATTTGTTTTACAATGCCCGAGTTAAATTTATAAACATTTGTTGAAAGCGTGTAACATACAATAATTAAACCTCTCATTATATACTCAGAGATACGTGTTCCCAAAGCCAATTTAAGCAAATAGGACAACTGACAATAAGGGATAATGAGCTGTGTATGCTTATTTTTGTAAGTAATCTTTATTCTTCTCCCTCGTGTTTCCTCCACAGAAACAAGTTTGTTCTTTTTCATCTAGCTAAATGTGTTAGGAGTTTCTTAACTGCATCTGCAATCCTTTGTACATCAGAGGGAAATGAAATCAAGCAGTGAATCTTATCTGTGACTATAATGGAAGCCTGTCTGATTAAAAATGAGACAGGCAAAGATTTAGTATATGCTTTCTATGCTTCATATCCACTACCTCTCTGTTACAAGATTCTGATCCTTTGTTTTAGCAAAAGGTTCTGGACTTGGACAAGTCCCTGTTCAATTTGACAGCTTTCTTCATCTTGCAGTGCTAAGTGGAAGCCAGATTTGAGCTGGTCCCCATTCACACCCTGTAAAACTGCTTACTGAGGTTGTCTTCATTGCTCCAGATCCTTAGATCCCCTTTTTTTGGTACCTTCACACTGCAGAGGGGAAAGTACCAACTTTCTATGCTCAGAAACCACATCAAGGATCAAAGCTGTTCCTCCCTCCAGAAGTCAGTGGTACCATGAATTTGCTGAGGTTACTACTGATTCCTTATCCGACCTGCAGCCTGCTCAGAGGCATTTAATGGAACATGCTCACAAAGAACAAACCAGCTTTCAGTTAATAATCTTGTTTGCAGCCAAGCTTAGAGAAGGATTTCCTCTGTCCAGAAAATAAGAGCCAATGCTTGACAGCCACACTATTAAATTATTTATTAGTTAAACACTGCCCTGACAACATGGTGGACACACAAGTAGAGGAACACTCTGGGCAGAAAGTCAGACAGACAAAGATTTCTGATACATTAGAGACAATAAATAAATGAAGATTGGGAACTGCAATATTATTTAATCTATTCATCTTATTTAAAGCAAAGAACATTTGGGGTCTTCTTCTCTTAAATTCTCTTATCAAGGAGAATTTAATGCACATACATTTAAAATACAATTTAATTAGCAGAGATTGAGGTACCCCACGGATTCTGAGGACACACAATGCGACAATAAAATTACTTTTAAGCAGCAACCAGGAAGCATCACTGAAACTCAATCATAGTTTAAACATTTAATGCTTTTTTTCTTAGAATTGCTGCCTTACTAAGCAAATATTAGTCTTACATTACAAAAAATAAACCAAACCCAAAACATACCTTTATTTTAGCTTTTTGTTGAGCCTCTACTGCCAGTTTTCTCAAACCGTCCATTTCATTTTGCAATTGTTCATTCTCTTGCTGAAGTTTTAGTCTTTGTTCACTGACAAAGGCACTCTTTTCTCTTTCTGAATCCAGAGTGCCTTGCAATTTACAGATAACTTCCTGGTAACGAGATTTCTCTTCCTCAGAGCTAAAAGAGAAGGAAAGTCTGGCTTCAACTGAAGAACTGAACAACTCCTGAACCAGAGAAAAAAAAGATATAGACTGGGAGCTATGCACAAATTGGCAAAGAACTTTGTCATGATGATGGAGTTCAATCAAATCAACCTTACTTTCACAATTATGGTATCTTGATGTCTCCTACTGAATAAAAAGGTTTGACAAAGCCCTAATACACTGAACAGTTTAAATAGTCTGAAGTAATTTCCACTGCTTTCTCTTCTGTAAACAGCTGTGACATCACTTACTTCATTTCCAGTTGTTTCAGTTTATTTTGTGTCATCTGTAGACTCCGCTGAAGGTCATCTTTGGCAGCTTCTGCAAGTAAATACTTCTGATGCAGTTGCTCGAGCTTTCTACTGTCAGATTCATGCTCTCTTTGTTCCCTGTAAATCTGAAGAGTGAACTTACATGTGAATTTACTCCTTATTGCATCTTATTTTCCCATGATTTAAAACAAAACTGAATTTCTAAAGTTGTTGCTGCCACTTGAAAAAGAGAAAAGTTTCCAAAGATCTGGTCAGACATTTATTTTGTTTTCTGTCTATTCATCCTAACTGGAATATGTACCAGCATTCTTTTGGATTATGTTAAACATCTCTCTTACTTTTTACACGTTTTAAAGAACTTTCTTTTTCAGTTTGGTGTTGCTGCTTTAAAAGACCTTCTGGTCTTTTAAAATAGACTAAATAAACAATAAATTAAAAATAGAATGGAAACAACCTTAAAGTAAAGATATGAAAATTACAATCAAGAAAATCTACTCAAAAAATAAAATAAGAAATTAAGGGAGAAATACATGAAAAATGGGAAAAAAGATCTATGTATTTTTCCTTCTGTAAAGAGATCTTAAATGTGATGTAAAAATACATACAATTGCCTTACCTTTTCAAGTTCTTCTTCCACTGCTCTCTTTTCTCTAATGGCTCGTTCGATTTGACTCTGTTTTTCTCCACATTCCTTTTTATAAAAATAATTTTTAAGTAAGATTTAATAAATCAAAATAAAAATTCAAGAAGTGCTGAAGCCAAACCCTGCCCAGAGTAAATGTAGTTCTTGCTGCTGCTGTGGGTGCATTTGAATGTATTCACCTGCTCATTATTTTCCCTATAGGATCATTCAATATACAGATCAAGACACATAAAATGAAACCTTTTTTTAAAAAAATGCATAAAAAGGTGCATAAGCACCAAATTCTTTTGGTCACCTGCACCATTTATTGCAAGTTCCTGGTTCATTCAGAAATATGATGTCTATGATTCACAAACTTTCTCTTGGGATACTTCATCAGCTTTCATATCAGCTCTCTTTTCTACACACAACCCCAGATAAGCATGGAAGGCTGAGTTTCAGAGTGCATCTCTGAAATAAACAGGGATAATTAAGAAGTGCCATCACATGGGAAATATTTTCTAGAGCACAGATGTCACTGTCGAAATGCCTGTGAACTCATCTCTGGAGACATGCAGGATGTAATGTGCTATATAGTAACAGAGGACTGTCCTACACAATTACTCATTATTCACATGTTGATTGACCTAAAATACTAAATTCTAGTGGAAGTATTTGATCAGCAAAGCCTAGAAGTCTTGAATGTTCTGTTACTGAGAATATTTTTATCAATCAACTCCGTACCATCTGAAGAGCTGAAACTTCTTCTGTTAGCCGAGAAACCTGCATGTTACATTGCTTCTTTGCAGCATCTACCTGTGACCAAAACAGAACTACAAAATTAGTCCCACAAACTATTTTTTCATCTTGCTTTTTTTATATATATATATATATTTCTTTTCCCTTTTTTCTTATACATCTATTTATGTGTGCAGTGTATAGGTGGTGCACGTATATAAAGCATGAAAATACCTGGGACCACAATAACTGACAACTCTTATGACATAAATGTTAGAAGAATTATTATTATCAATCCATACTACTTAAACTGAGGGGGTTTAGGAGAAAAAAAGCACAAATGAAGACACCATGAGTGTCATTCACATCTTCACAGTGCAGCCTTCTCCATGCCAGTACCTGCAGAGACACCAACAGTTTGGGTTCTTGTTTAGAACACATATCTAGACAATAAATGCTGAAGAGGATGGTGCTATCAGCCTGCTGTCTTGCCACTTATATTATCCAAACTGTTGTGAGAAAACTGCTTGTGATGACCATGCACCAGCAGTACCTTTTCACTCTGAGGAAAGCCAAACAATCTTCCCATTCTTTATAAACATCGTAACTTACTTCCTTCCTAATTCTTGCAGCAGTATTTTCTGCAAGTTGAGACATTTCATCCTGCAGTTTTTTGATCTCTTCTTCCTTTTGTTTCTCCCCAAAGAGTGCCTAGAAGAACAAAAGAAATATGACTGATATTTCAGTGCACCAAGAGAAAAACCTGCACTACTCAAAAGACACCTTCTTTTCCATTTTACTTTGGAGCAGCTGACACCGAGACTCAGTAACACTGACACTGAAAACATGTTGCACTAAATGCACATTCTTGTAAATCAGAACCACACAAAGAGTTAGTGTCAGTAAATGCCTTTTTCTACTGGGACTTGGAGATTTTGGCTGAGCATGGAATTTTACAGAAGAAAGCACAGGAATCCAGAGGAAAATTTCTACCTCAATCTCATACAGGGAGAAAAAATTTAAAACACAAAGTGTTAACAGATATGTATATTAACATACATTTTTTTATTTTGTTCATTAATGGAACACTTTTTATTTTTTTCTTCTGTTCATTACATTTTCTTCCCAGTTTTAATAATTCAGGATGTTTAAGCCCGAGCAGTAAATTAAGAATTGTCTGCTTTGTTTTGGCTCCTTGAGACATATTTTTATATCAATATTTTTGGCATAAATGTTATTCTGTGATAGTTTAACCACACATTGTATATAAAAAGTTTCTTCTAAGGCCTCTTGACATGTCTAGATTTCTTTCTTGATGACTCTCTATTTTCCTTGTCTCCTATATCTTGCCTTTAACAGTTACAAATTCATAATAGAACCTTCCTTTTTTTTTCTGACATCAGTATTTGGTAAGAAACTCTGAACTCTTGTCAAAAACTTTGGAAGATTTATATTTAGGTACAGTGTAATCATCATTTAGAAGACCTTCATCCAGGCACTCAACATATGCTTTGAAGTTTATACTGTAGGACAAGTCTGAGTGATGTGTGGTCACATCCCAGTTTGCTCTCTATGCATGACTAGTTTTAGCACAACAGACACGAAAGAAGCTACCTTGTGTATCCTAAATATCCTGATTTCTAGGAAATACCTTCATCCAACGACTTACCTGACTTTTTTCTAGGTTAGCTTCTTCCAAGAGCTGTATGCAATCTTGGACTTTTGCAACAGCATCATATGTCTCACTTTCTAGACTGGCAGACTTGGCCTGAAGCTCTCTAATCTGTTCCTCCAGGACTACTTTTTCTGTTCTCAGTTGTTCAGCATCTTTAACAGTCACACACAATCTACAAGACAGCAGAAATGTAACAATGTGATGGTTAATTAGGACACTAATCCATTCAAACTGAGCTATTAGTAAGTATCTATTCCTAAATTGCTCAAAATTGCATTGTTTTCTGCTTGTTTTTGGACAGAGTATTTTGAGTTTGATGATAAATCAAGTCCTAGAAAGAAAAAGAATTATAGGAGTTAACTCAAATCTCTAACCTCAGAAGATCCTTGGAAGAATCTCAGTGATATCGTGGGATACATCACTGAAAATGTTCTCTATTAAACCAGAACAGAACAGCCCCAGAAGAAATAAAGTTTTCTTCTGTGGAGGAAACGGAGTAATTGGACGGGTGCAAGGAAGTTGCAGTCATAGTTTTAGAGAAAGAAAAGCAGTGGTAATTTCACAACAGCTCAGGAATTCTTATTCTTATATGATTGTCAGTACTGGCAGGCATGAGAAAGGACAAGAGAGCCTCAGAGGGATCATAAAAAACATCCCTTTGTTATTTCCTAACATGTTTGCCATAAAACATACAAATGACAGACTATTTTTGTAGAGTATAATTTTTGCATGTGTCCTGTTAGTAACACACAGTGAGCTCTCTTTACCTTATTTCCAACTGTTTTATACTAGACTGCATTTGCTGTAAGCGTTTGTCAGATGCTGTTTCTCTCTCATGGGCAGATATCCTGTCTTCTTCCTGAAAAGAATGAAAGTATTATCCAGACCTGATCTGAGCTTCCCTGAACAAAATAAAGATATACTCACATAGAACAAGCTAGGTAACAACTTGCAGTTAATTTAATGTCAGCATTCAGAAAATGACTGTCCAGTTAGTTGCAACAGAAATTATTCCTTTCTCCAGAATACCTTTCTCTCCAATTGGCTGTGAAGCTTCTCTTTCAATGCCATTATTTCTTCAAGCTTAGCATTTGCTACTTGTGCATCTCTTTTGGCTTGCCTGTATATAAAAAAAAACAGTTATTATAGAGGGGAAAAAAATGGCTCCATCAAAATTTTGTCACAATGGCTGTGAAGAGCAGAAAATTTCCACAATACTGTTCTTACAGGGCTGCCCTTCTCCTTCTCACTATGTGGCACAGAGAGAGGAATATCAAATTCCGGAAGTCCTGTGGAAATTACTTCACACATTATGAGGAAGGTGCATGCATCGGTTAAAGGAGGAGGAGTAGGCAATCAAAAACTTCAAGTGATTAAATAACTTAGGTATCATTCTTAGGTATAATTAGTCATAGATACAAAATAGAGAAGTCTTTTGCAGAATTAAACTTCACTTTTTAAAACAACAGGACTAGGAATTTAAACAATCACTATACACTTCTGATGTTCTTTGTACTCTGAACAGTTTTTGTGGGCTGAAGGAGAAGAGGGAAAAGAAAGGAATAGTTAGTGAATCATGTTAATGACTAGTGGCTCTTCATCCTCAGTAGAAAAGTCTGTTGAAAAAAGCAACCCTCCCACTCTTCTGACTTGGGAACAGAAAGACACAGAGAGCCTTCACCTGGGGTGTAACCCAATTATTCAGGCTGCATGAAGCTAAATTTAAAAACCAGTGACTGACTATCACAAAGTTAAAAGACAGCAAACACGTATTAGATTAGCTCATGCAAACTGCAGCACAAATAGTCATGAAAGAACCCGGAAAATATTTCATATTTCTAACAATCAACTTCAAGAAAATATTTCTTCCAGAAATACTGATTTTGAATTAAAGGCATAGAAGTCAAGCATACTGTGCCTACATAAAAATCTTAAGTAAAATATACATAATCCAAGTGATTTTAAGCAAATAGTTTATTTCAGCCCAATTATCTGGAAAAATTAATTTGGATACAACTTCTTTAAGAAGCAAAAACTACAATAAAAACATTATTCCTAAACACATGTTCTTCAGTGTGGGTCCAAAACTTTGACTTTAGTCAATCTGAAACATTGCATCTTTCTACTACAATAAGTAAATTCAGGGGGACATTAAATTGCCTCCTGAAAAATATTTTAGAAGTGTTGTAGAACAAAATAAAAACTCAAAAGGCAGCATAAGAAGGGAAAAATAAGAAAACACACAAATAGGTCACAAAAATCAGAACACCTTAAGTATTAAAAATGCATTTTAACAACCAAGTTGAGATTCAGATCAAATTCAGAGGTCTGCATTTTACAGGCAGCAAATTGATTCTAAAGATGCAGCTTTTATTCTTTACTGTACAATATAACTTTAAACTAATCTTGGCAAGTTATCTCTGTTTAAGAGCTTCAAGATTCTGAAATGCAGATCCATGCCCTAGCTATGCCAAGTTTCTTAATTTGTGTGCTGTATCCAGGCCATACAAACCTAATTTAAACCTCAATTCTCTAACACACAAGTTGGTTTTTTAAAAAATCTACTTTTGCATTCCTGACTTAGTACTCTATTACCATAAATCACATAGAACTATTAAAAACATCCCAAAGGATTAGAAGTATCTGCACCATATGCTGTATAATCCATGCAGACTACATCTTCATGTTATAGAAGCAACTGGTGAAAATATCCAGACTTCTTGGAGAAACACTGCAGCACTTTTTAGAGCTAGATAGAGCTGCTGCCATTAACTTTGGGAGTAAACCACTGTTTTTAGGGGTGCAAGGACTTTAGGCTGATCTGAGAGGAAGGTGAGCATAATCAGTGTCTGTAATTAGAGATGGATAATGACTGAATTTCTTATTTTACTCTCAGTTCATAAATCCACTGTTGAATGAAATAAAATTTTAATTTGACATCAACCATCACTAGTTAAAAGAGTAAACAGACACAGTAAACTGGCATTGAATAGACTTCAGCTGTAAACACAAATAATCATGAAATAACTTTCATTATTTAATATAATTATTTCATATATTATTTAATATAATTATTTAATATAATTATTTCTCCTTTTCCTTGATATACTTCAGGAATGCAATTGACACTTCTTTTACCTTTAACTTCCAGAGAGCCTATGGTTTAGAGATCTTTGTTGATAAGGGGTGAAAACAAATTTTATTTAAAAAATTAAAACCTGGAAGCTTGTTTGAACGTTTGAATTTCAGAACTGTAATGAGTAACCATGTAACTAATTGGGCTTTGAGGACACTATTCTAAGCCTATCTTCAGAATCAATTGTGATGTGATACTGACATTTTTTTCTTCATTTAAATCAAAGGTCAAATGTTGACTGTTTCAGGGAAAAGCTGAATAAAACAAAACTAACTGGAAATATGTTAGTGTCTATTTGTTAGACACTAATCATATCTAATAAACTTCAGAGATAGTCACTGAAACCATTATAACTATTACAAATTAGCTTGTAGTACAACAAGGCACACACAGCAGCAGATTAGGAAAAGCTATAGAAAAGATTTTTTAAATCTGCCTGGTTTATACCTCAGTTGCTTTCGTAGCTTCTCTAGATCCACATCTTGTTCTGTCACAGTTTTCAGAAACTGCTGATTGGTCTGTGAAATAAAAAGATATTTGTAACATGTTTGTTACAGTGTTGAAAATGTTATACATTTTACACATGCCTTACACCGAGATAGTCAAGATGACCACAAGGGCAGGCAGCACTCAAAATGCACAACATTCTCCTTTGCTCTCCCTCTCCTATTAATTGCTAATGTTCTTCTTGCTTTTTTTGACTGTTGCTAATAATTGTTCTCAGGCACTTCCTGCTGCTAGTGGACACGAATATGAAACAAGGGTTCTTTAGCACAAGCAGCCGAGGTTTATCTTCAGGATGCAAAAAAAACTTTATTTCAGGGTTTTCAACCATTTTTATAAGGTATTCTGATACAGGTGAACCTGATAGGTGTAGTTCCTTGTACCACTCTCATCCCACTGGTGGGACAAGAGAAAAACACTCTCAGAACATCCGTGTCTTTGTTTTGAGAACCAAAACCTTATTTACACAACCGTCCTTGAGAGAGAAAAGTTTCCCAAAAGACTTTGCCATGGGAAACAGATCAGCCACTGAGAGCCTGAAACTCTCTCAGGTTCAGAAAATCATGTCCACAACTTCCTACTTCTAAAATATCTATTCTGAGTGCTAACAGCTCATTTCAAGACCCTTACGGAGTACCCAAAGTAAAAACCCCATCTTGCCTGCCCACATTTATTATTTTGGTTTCATTAATATCAACAAAATGTCAGATGAAATGAACTCAGATAATCAAAGAGAACTTTCTGCAAATTTCTGCAGTTTACTTCAGTTTTTACTACCCTAAATATTTTAACATCAGCAGTGAACACTCTTGCCTCAATACTGAATCTCATTTCCAGAGCATGCATAAATATGCTGAACAATTCCAACCTGAGCACATCTAGGAAACACAGCTGCTTTATCACAATAAAAAACGTGACTAATTAATGTGCCTCCTCACTTCCTATTTTTCAGTTTGTTAGTTCAAAAAAGGGCTTGCTGCTTTATCCCATGACATCTTCATCCTTTTGGTAACAGATGGTGCCAAATGTTTTTTTGGATAATGCAAACAAATGGATTATCTTAAATATTGTCTTAGTTCTTTTCTCTGATGTGAGAAAAAAAATTTCAGTGATTAAAAAAACAAGAGTGGACTGTTAGAGTAGGTTAAGAGTGTTTTTGCACTCCAGTATTCAAAGCAAACACTCATAAAAAAAAAAAAAAAATCATACAGGAATCAAAACCAAAGCTGCTCAGTCAAGAACTTCACCCCCTCTTTCACCTCAATTTTTCAGCAAAAAGCTACTTGACAGTTTCTACTAAAACTGCCTGTCAAGTTTGGAAGGCCTAGGCTAAAGCTTATTAACTAAAAAGTCTCACAGTGATGTGGATAACACTCTCGAAGGTTATTAGAGCTCAGAAAAATGTGCATAAAGGTGACAAAGACACTCAAGACAGCAGTACCAAAACAGGAATGGATAAAAATGTGCCAGAGCTATCACATGCAAGAGGGCATAATTTCAAAAAATGTTTCCTTTGTGAAAGAAGTTTTTGAATGTGTGAAGTACACTAGCCACATACTGTAATTCAGCTGAAAGTGTAAAGGAAAGAGCTCACGGAAAATTAAAAGCTGCCCTCTCAACCACCTTGACTTGGTGTTTGGAGTTCAGGAATAAAGCCATCACTGCTCCCTGGTTGCTGGAGAAGTTTGCAAATTTGAGTGACACCAGGTATGTGTAAAGGCCTTTTTGCTTTGGTTTTGTAGTTTGAGAGTCTAGTAGGAAAATAAATAAGTTAGTGGTTCACTGTTCAGAAGGTTTTACTCACCAATTCTATTTTCTCCTTGGCCATGTGCAGCTGGCGAGTCAGCTGCTGAAAGCTAGTCAGTTGATCCTAAAAAGAGAATTCAGTTTCTTATAATCATTATAGTCAGAAAGAGTGAATAATTAGAAAAGCTTCATAGTCAACTGAAAACATTAAAAAAAACACCAAGTATACATGTAGCAGGAAATTCAGTGTGTCTTCATAGATTTCAGCTAGGTTGTTTTTGGCTGTTGACCTCATACCCCACAAAATTAGATTAACTATCGACCTATCTAATTTTCACTGGGTCACAAACTGCCTCCTTCCAAAACTCACATGCACTTATTTTCAAAACATGAGAGTACACATGAGCAGTGCTTTTAAAGAGACACACAGACTGTGATGCTACTGCAAGCATTTTTGCTAAGCAAAGTAAACAGAGATGTACCCGTTAATTAAAAAATGCCTGTTATGGACATTTTAATTTGCTCTTTGCCATACTGGATGTCTTGTGTGAATAAAAAAAAATAAAAAATGCTCAGTTAAGTTCTTGAGTCTCTGCATGTGAACTCTATCATTCTTGGAGAACTAGCACAACTCAGAAAAACCATCTGCAGCATGCAGATGTTTCTCTCTCTTCAGAGCAGAGACAGGACTTAAGTCCCTGAGCTGAAATATCTTCTAATTGTGCTATCAGTCTCAAGGCCAAGGATATACTAGAAACCTATTCCTGCCACTCCCTTATCTACTACATTCTTAGTAGGATACTAAGGACTACTATACATAAGGACTGCAGTCCTTATGATTCCCCACCTCTCCTCCATGCCTTCTGCCAATTCTAATTCTACCTGATCTTACCAATTTCCATTTACCTCTGACAGCTGTTTGCTTCATTGAAAGCTAAACCTAAAATAAACTGGAGAGCTGTTTTCTCTGGGAGACCAGTAACCTTTAAGAATAAAAGGCTGCTTAGCCTTGTTCCTGTCATGGTGGCATTAAAATGCACCAAAAATTTAGTTACTAATAAAAAATGGAATCTGGAAGCCCTAAACCCTCCATCAGCTACCAATGACTCTCTGTACTCTAGTATGTATGTGATTAGAAACTGACAATACAAGACAAGAAATCTAACAGAAGAAACAGGAGCAGAAAGCTGGAAGTACATAAAGATAAGAGTCCTTTTAACTATTCATTGAAGTAATTATGGAACTTGACAGAGTACAACAGCTGCAAAGACACTTATCCTGTTTCTCAGAGAAGATCACATTGCCAAGGTGAATTTAATACCACAAAAAACCAAAATCAGTGAAAAAATGTTTCTGAGATGAGCTGAAGCTGTGTCCATAAGTCAAGTGTGTTTGAAAATAGAAATATTAAAAGAATGTGTAGGTTCTCTCCTAGAAATACATGTAGAAAAGTACATAAATACATCAAGTTTCTATTAGTTCTTCACACACTGAACATCTTTTACATAGCTCATCAGAGCAGAACTGCTTTTCTAAGAATTTCCTGAAAGGCCTTCCCCAGACACAGCAGAAGGGCAACAGGCTGTTAAATGGAAGCTAGCATTAGGCAAAGACTAGTGAACTTGATTTTTCACCTGTTTACTTCTTTACTGAATAACAACAGGAAATGGTGACTGCTTCTTCAACTATTCAAACACAGGAGAGCAGATAAAGAAAGACTTTCACCTCAGAATTCAGAAATCTTAAGCAACTTTTTCAGATGTTTTACTGTCCTGAAGACTTCCAACCATGCAATTCAAACACAGAATTATTTACATGCACATTTTGTGTACACATATATATGCGTATATGAAAAAAAAAAAAAGAACAAAAATAAAAGAAAATTACATTCTGCTTTTTCCTCTCGCTCATGAGAATCTGTGTTTTAGTCAGGCACTCCTGGTACTGCTGCTGAAGTCGATCGTGCTCCAGTGACAACATCTGCCAGCGCTCAACTGCTTGGTCTTTTTCCTAATTTACAGAACAATATTCTATTATAGCACATTTGCCTTCATTTATCATTGTCTAAAAAGACAGGTCTTAACTTCTATTTTGAAGAAATGCCATTACTTTTCTTTGCACTTTTTTTTAAATTTAAATTCATGTGCAGAAAAATAGATGCTTGGAAGTTCAAATTCCAGTTTTTTGCCTTTTTTTTTAAGAGCTCAAACTTTGACAGTTCTTTAACGTAGGCCTACAATATAGATACTATTCAATTAACAAAATTCATCTGTCAAATCCAACTTAATCATACAGAACAATTTATATATTTTAATAAACTGAACAAAATTCGCTTGATTTTCAGGTTTAGATACTATTTTCTATACTCTATACTCCCTCCTCATATCACATTACAATGGTTTTGATTAAAACAACAAGTTACTACAAAAGGCTTGAATTCAACAAAATATTTAATGGAGTTGCTGATCATGAGTTCAACACGCGGATCAAGTCAACTAGGTAAAATTATTGATGCAAATTATTATTAAAGAATATTTTATGAATCTGGGAAAGGAGTTTCCTCAAGTCTAAGTAAAAGAGGAGCTCAAAACAGCCTCAAGGAACTCTGACCAAATGATTTCTGAATCAAGAAATAAAACAGCCTCCCCATATCTGCCAAGGCATAACAAGAGAAACAAAGCAATATAAATATTTAATATCACACACTTGCTTTTCCAGCTGTAGTTGCTCTTGAAGGGCTCTCACTGTGCCTTCATCTGCAGGAATATCAGTTTCCAGATGCACAAAAGGAAGAGCCTCCAGTTGCTTCTCAAGAGGCTCTTTCAACTCTGCATGCAGCCTGAAATTCAGTGAACTAAGTTCAGCAAGGCATTTCTTTAAAAGGGATTGTTTTGACAACTGAAATACACTGCACCACCTGCACATACTACTTCCTTCCAAGTCAAATTTGTATCTATGTTCTATAAACAAAATGGACAGTTTGAAATAGTTTCACATCCAGTTCTTTTCATGACATTGTAAAATCTCCTATACCTGGTGCTGTAACCTGTATTAAGCACATAAAGACTCTAACATTAGGATCCTGAATCTACTTAGTAGAAGATTTCAAAGATTTCAAGGTCCTAGAAAAAAAGGCTTTTTAATGTCTAGAAATCATGAGAAACAGTAGTAGCAACACGACAGGGCAATTATTTACCTTTCATTTTCCTTGGTGACTTCTTCCAATTTTAGCGTCATCTCACCCATTTGTGCCTGACACAAAGACATGCAAGAGTAAGCACTCATTTAAGTTACACAAACTCTGGTAGCCCTGCCATCCTGTATTTCTGACTGACACTGTAAATGATGGACAATTTAATTCAGCATAATACAGCAAATGAAAGTAATTTCTTTTCTAAGGCAAGTTGCAGGATGCCACTTGAATTTAACAGCTGCCAAGTCCTGTTACATCTCAGCATTTAGAAGTTATTACAGATGTTAAACTCAACCTTTTGAAATTCTCATGGCTCTTACAGATTGATTTTTAATGAACTCAAGTTTTTAGGGATAGAGTAGATAACTCATCTTTCATGCTGCAAGCATTTGACGAAAGCTTGGTTAAACTTAGTTTTAACTGAGGAGAAACTCCAGTTATATGAATCAAACTGGCTGTTTTGTTGACTAGTGCAAGGAAGCCGTAGTGCTTCTGCTGCCTTCTGAAACTGATCAAGCTTGAAGACTATTTGCAAAATCTGTATGATGGACAGATCAAACAAATTAAGTGCATTAAACCAAAACCAACGTGTAACTTCTGCATGAAGATCAGAAACAAGAATTTCTTTCTATGCCACAAGTTTTAATATCACTTCATTTTCAGTCGTGCCATGAAGCATTAAAAATTTTCATTTCACGTGGCTGAAAGGAGGATGGTTCCACTGCACCTCAACACCCAGGATTACACTGTTGCAATATGGACAATCTCCCAACGTTTTCACAGAAAGCTCTCCATTCACCCCCTTGAGGCAGCCTGCAGTCTTTGTGAAACATGACAAAAACTAGTGCCCTACCTATTCACACCACTAAATGAAGACCCAGTCTGAAATGTTAGCAATGCTCATACCTGATAAAGCTGCAGCTGCTCTTTCATTTCAGCCACGCGTTTACCATACTCTGTGACTAGAGCTGACAAGCTAAGAAGTTGAAAAACATGCTCAGAATCAGTTTTGTAAATGCTGAAATGCTCTGATAATTAACTAGTTTTAAAGAGTCCTTAATCTAGAGGCCAGAACAGTCACTTTTCTTGAGTTCCAAGCTCAACATTCCTCAGAATCAAATCAACAAATTTAATCTTTTAAATAATGATCATTAACAGCAAGGGTCCTACATAACAGAAGTGGAACATATAATGGGACAGTGTAAATGACCATTAATACAACATTAATATTTCACAGATCCACACAGAATCCCAAATATTAAATTAGATTTCATTGCTGCTTTCACATACAATAGCAGAGTGGCCTACAAGACAATGCAGAACAGTGTAGGTCTAATTCTATGCTTTTTTCCCTCTTAATCTTTTCATAATTGATAGCAATTCTCTGAAAATTCTATATTAAAAGCTAAGAAGAAAAGCTGGGTTGTTTTTGTAAGAAGATCATGATCATGAAACCATTTACTGATAGACAACTGTTAGTTTAAGAGTGTCAGAAAAGCATTTTTAAAGACATCCCCCAATCTCAACAGACAGCAGTTACCCATGGTATCCAGATCAGTGCAATCTCACCGGAACTTTTGTTTATTCTCACAAAATTTAGACAGGAGAATTCCTTCATTCATCTCTCATCCTTTAGTTTACAGCTTGTGGAAGCAAAGTAATTTAATTTCTGAATAAACACAATACCACCTAAAAACAACTTTTACAGTAACACCTCTACAGACATGTGTCCACAAGAGCCAGTTCACCTGGATATTTACATTCCTATGAGCGCATGACAATTTCCTTCAAAAACACTGCAGTACTCCCACTTAGCGTTAGGAATCGGTTACCTTTGGTCCATCATCCTGGATCCTGATGCTCCATCACCAACATGGGCATGCTCCTGTAATGGAATAATAATCTACTCTTCAGTCATTGCACATACATGTAGGTAGATTTAAATTTTTATATGAAACCCAAAACTGTCCGTACAAAATATGCCACAGAATCACTTTCAGGTTTATGATCAAAAACCCTTGAGTGCTGGTCCAATATGAAAAAATAAGGATTTTTTTTTTCCTGGACATGCTCTTATCTAAAGTATAATTACATGTGAGGGAAAATCAACTCAATCTTAAAAGAACAACCATAGGTTTTTGTAAGTACTTGGTCCATTTCCATGCATCTCAGCATCAGGAAGGTGCTGAAGTTCTAGCTTCTGCACAAGCTTTCAGACAGGCTTATGGTACACCCAGCACAAAAAGTTGCATGAGACCAATCTCCTAGATTAGGGAAGACTATGAAAGTGAAAAAGCATACTAAATTACAAATCAAGGGCTCTTTCAAGGACAAAACATTTAGAAATGCACCAAAAATACCATAATTCACTGCCAGGGTAGTTTTTTTCTGCTGTTGCTATGTTGTATGATGGACTCAAAACAGGGCCAGACAACACTGAAGTGAGCTGTACTCCATATTTGGAAATTTGTTTATCACAAAACATCATTGAAAAAATTTTTACTACTCCTACCCCTGCATCACATACCTGCTCATCAGTAGCTCTCAGAACCTCATTGGTTTCATAGTGTCCAAGTGCCATTTTTAGCCTCTTATCTGAAAAACACCACGTTTGAGAATCATGGCTATCATCTACAGGCCTCTGACTACACAAATGGGACTGGCAGTCAGAAACACTTCTAACAATATAATACTTTGAGGGGGAAAATAATTAGCTTCTAAAATTATTCTATTTAGCACAACTGTTTTAAAAAAAACCACAGGACTTGAAAAAACCTACAGGAATTGTAATAATAACAATAATAATGAATTCCATTCCTTTCATATTCTGTTTTCTTTAAGAAATACTTTTGATCTGTTTTGTAAGAATCTGAGTAACACTTTTGTAACTGGAACGGGTAACAAAGAAGAAAAAAGAATTTGGGAATGCAATGACTATGTTTTGATTTAAACAACTTTTGTCTATTTTTCTTGATACATATCCCATGATTCTTTTTTAAACTTCTAAAGGAGGATACAGGGAAAAGACAGTGGGGATAGAAAGGAGGTGACAGCAAAGGAATGTCAAGAAACAGGAAGGGGAAAGCTGCTGCCCCTACAAGACATAGGATGCAAGTGTGAGATGCCATAGGTGCAAAAAAGGGACATATTTTAAGCATCACTCACAGAAGCTCCCTTTAGACACTAAAGCATTAAATAAATTCTGAAAAAAGTTTGGCATGTATCACAAAAGTATGTAATGGAATGGAGGATTATTATTTGTAGGTCTGGTTACTAAGACTTCAAAAAGCATTCAGGTAAAACTCAACTTTCTTTACAGCTACATATTTAACAAAACAAGCACTCTACAACATTAAATATAATACTGCTTAGAGAATCTTCTTTCATATATATTAGAAATATTCAGTGTTTTAGAACTTTGATTTCACATTTGTGAAGCAAGAGAAACATCAATCCATGTATCAGGCTCAAAGTAGGCCTAAAACAACTCAGGGCTCAGCTGGCATAGAAGCCAACTTCAAATCTGTCTTTTAGCTCCTGTGAAAATGTATAAATTTTAGTCTGAGTTCTACTTAGATTCTAAAAACTTATAAAATAAGCTACAGCCAAAATAAATACATATGAAAAGGCAACATTCCAATATCTGAAAAAACATAATTTGTTCACGTCACAGTGTAATAAATACTCTTGCAAAGCTCCAGAAAGACACAGATTTTTGAACCATAATGACTGAGCTATCTCAGACAGAAGCATTTCAGCTACTGAAATCCTTGGAATCAGGAATTGGAAATCTTTCACCTTTGGCCACATGAAACTTGGTACCAGTGAAATTCTGCGGTTTGAGCGATGCACAGCTGCAAACACTGCATGCACCGTGACCTGGTCTCGCTGCTGTGCTGCCAAGTTTTCCTGCAGCACTAATGAGGGACAGTGACAATCCTCGGGACACGCACCTACCCCATCTCCAACTTACGGGAATACAAACCCGGCAGAAGCAAATTGTTTTGGCCAGTTATTTTCTTGGTGAGTAATTGAGATGTGCTCTGATTATGGCTCTGATTAAGCTATATTAAACCCATCAAGAAACACATAATTTAAAATATCGGTTTTAGTCCGTAAATTTCACGAATAACTGGCAAAAGAGCTTTCAAGTGTGAGCAAAGCATTGGAAACGCCGTGGTTTCATAACTAGAGAGGCATTCACACAAAACCGCATGTGTTTCTGGCCATTACCCTCATTAGCAGCTTTTAATTGCCGGTGTTTAGCTAACTAAAAGCATCACCCATGCTGTTCCTCGCTGCAGCGAACGCTGGGAAAGCTACGGAATACAAACCCTCACTGCTAAGGAATACAAACCCTCGCTACCGACACTCACCCGGCCGTGCCTTGTTCCGAGCTTTCCCCAGACAAACTCCACGAAGCCCCGGGGGAAAAGCCGCTCGTCCGGCCGCTGGCGGGGAGGGAAGCGGAAGGCGGCGGCAGGAGCTCCCCTCACCCGCCGGTGCCCCGGGGCGGGGGCGGCGGGGAGAGCCGCCCCTCCGCTGCCTTCCCGCAGCCCCGGTGCCAGCACCGCCGCTTGGGAAGGACGCAGCCCCGCTACCAGCGGAGCCACGGCCCGCTCCAGGGCCCCGCGGCGGAGCCCCACAAGTGCCGAGGGCCGGGGCGGGCCCGGCCGCTGCCGCCCCCCCCCAGCGCCGGGCCCGGCCGCCAGCACCGCCCCCGTCACGTGGGGAGCGGACGTGGAGCGGCGCTGAGGCGGAGGCGAAAGCGAAAGAAATGCCCGGTTATAAACTTTCCTTCACGGGGTTGTGGGTTAAAGATGGGCGCTGAGGCGTTTAAACTTCCCTTCAGGAAAAAAATCAGTGCGTGGCCGGAGAGGCAGAGCGGGGAAGCGGGAGCGGTGCGGAGCCCTCTGGGAGCTGCCCGTCGGAGGCTGCAGCCAGGCGGGGATCGGCCGCTTCTGCCAGGGAACCAGCCATAAGAGGAGAGGACACAGCCTGAGGCTGCATCTGGGGAGGGTCAGGTTGGACTTTAGGAATAATTTCTTTATAGAAAGGGTGGTTGGACTTTGGAACGAGCTGCTCAGGGAGTTGGTGGAGTCGCCGTCCCTGGAAGTGTTTAAGGAAAGGCTTATTTGCAGTGACTGCAAATGAAAGCTTCAGTTAGTTGCTTCATTTTCTTGTGTCTCAGACATTAAAGGTTTTCCCCTCAGTCTGTTTTTCTGATGTTACTAAATCCTCTTCAGTTCATGTAGTGGAGACTGTTTTGTTTATCTGTTCTCTTGATAAATACTTCTGGTGGTTTTGGAAGGTATTTCTTTAGATGTATGTTTGAAAAGCCTTAAGCTTAATGAGACTTGAGAATCATTCGTAACCCTGCGGGTATAAAAACTATGAGAAACAGCATTTATGTAACTGTTCATTTAGTTTTTTTACAAAGCTAATATGTTTCACTTCTGATGTCTAAAAACACGATTTGATAATTGAATTTATACCAATGTGTGTGTGTTTTTTGTTTCCTGGGCAACCAAATGGCAGTTCGTGCGGAGTTGGAATCTGAGATCTTTGACAGAACTTTCCTTTTTCATTTTTTGTAGTATCTCAAGATGGAATTTAGAATTAAACACACGTGGGATGGTTTGCCTGTGAGCCATGAGCCGGTTACAATTGGGCTGAGGCCGGATAATGCAGGATTACTGATGGAAGTTCATGCTCCTTTCTTTAATGACCCTCCAGCACCACCTGGAGAGCCAGGGAAACCTTTTGGTGGACTGTGGGACTATGAGGGTAAGTGTGACTCTTCTGCAAAAGTATCTGGCTTCTGTAGACACTGATGTTCTGTATTTGATATCCCTGGTCTTTTTTAAAGAGTCTCTGATGGTTGTTTTTTTGTTTTTGTTTTTGTTTTTTTTTTTAAAAAAAAAAACCCAAAACTGTAGTTCAGTGATCTGGGTTGATTTCAATAATTCTGAAGTTGACTTCCTGATCCTGTCAATAGTATATGCACTCAGTCTTACTATTTGGGTTACTGATATAACTCATGCACTATCAGAGGCTTGAGATATTTGAATATCAAAATAATTTAGTGGTATATATGTATATATATATATATGGTTTTTAAATGCCCTTGTGGAAGGAGAAGTGAAATCCTAAAGACAGATTCAGTTTTGCTTTCCATAAGTACAGGGTTTTAATTGTTTTTCCAAAATTCCTTTGAGGAATAGGAAGGTGTGAAACACAGAAATTACACCTCATGAAATGCAGTTCAGTATAATTGTACCCAAATGAAATGGGGAAAATTCTCTTAGTAGTGCTGGGTGTTTTCTCCTTTCCTGTCCATACTGTCATGTTTACCCATTGCTTTGAGTAATGCAAGAATTGAATATTTCCAACATCTCTTCACTTCCTGATTATTGAGCTATTCTGATTCAAGCTCTACTGAAATGGTATTAGCATTCTTTGCATCTCTTTGGTGTTACTATAGCACATATGCTTAAGTAAAAATAAATCATAATTCTTATTAAAGTTTTCTAATAATTCCATTTGCTGTGAGGAGCACCGTTGTAAATTTACATGAGAAACACCACTGTAGTTCTACTTTGTTTTCCTGAAATGTGATTCAAATGTAATATGTGGCTTTCAAGTACACCTGGAACAGTAATCCCCTGTCCAAAATACCCATCTACAGGGAAAAACCATTTAAGAGCTAAATGCTTTCTTTTTACTTCTGAGATTTAACAGTTTTAGTTATGGGGTGTGTGCCCTGCTCTGAATATGTGATTCTCTTTCCCTTATTTTCCTGCTGCATCAAGGTAACTGTTTTCAAAGCTGGAATTGATAAAGCTAATAAAGTTAGTACAGTACTTTTTAAAGCTCTTTGTGATTGTAGCAATTAACAGCTCCTGAAGTTTGATTTGTAGCACAATATTTTGAGTATTTGGGTTATAGTTACTTCGTACATGTCAATAGCAAGTCAGGCTCTGGCATGGCACAGGCCAAAACCCATGAAAATTGGGTTGTGTTAATGGGAAATGAAGATCTCAGGATATTACAAAATAGTTAATGCAAAATACTGACAGCTTGGGTTTTTTTTCTTTTTTTTTTTCAGTTGTAGAAGCATTCTTTCTGAGTGACAGAACTGAGCAGTATTTAGAAGTTGAGCTTTGTCCGTAAGTACAGCACTGAAAAAGTCCCAAAATTTAATTTACACTTGCAGTTCTAATGCTTGTGAGATAAATTTATGCGGGAGACTAGACACAGAAATTGTTTCAGTATGGGGAACATATGTATTTGTGGAGGTATTATGCACTAATAACTTGACATAATTTTAGGAAATTTGTGCTCTGATTCTTTGACAGCCATGGGCAGTACTTACTGCTGCTTCTTTCTGGCAGAAGAAAAGCATGGAAAGTAAGTGGCCAAGTACATTCATAATTACTTTTATTTTTTTATTTACTGACTTTCTGATCACAAGATGGTCAATACCTTTTTTTTTTTTCTTTTTTTTTTTCCTTTTTCTTTTCCCTCCTTTAACAGGAAGAACTTCCTTTGGAGTTTGAGGTGACCAGAATGAAAACCAAATGGGAGGGTAAAGCTCTTCTTCCCTGGAGTTATTTTCCACCATGCACTGACAAGTTCAATGCCTTTGCAATTCATGGCTCAGGAGAAGAGAGAAAATATGAAGCACTTTATCCTGTGCCTCCACACGAACTGCAGGAAGGACAGGAACCAGATTTGTAAGTGTAAAATGAGTTCTTCCGTAATATGGTTGCACTATTGTTGGAATACTTAAAAAAGCTAATCTGGTTTTTGGATTGAGTGCCCCTAGTATTTTTATTATAGTACTTAGCTCTGGTGCTGTACTTGGTAGAAAGCAGTGTGGCACTGCAATTAGTGCTTGATTTCCACATTAGATGTATAAAAAATGATGCATTCAATCCCATTGGTATCTGCTTTTCTCACCCTCCTCATCTAAATCATGGGTAGGTTGTTCTGCTTTTCCTTCTTGACTTCAGCTCCTCCTGAAGTGCCATTTAGTGATAATTTCAGCAGCTGCATTTCCAGTAAATCTCTTCTGCTCCTTCCCTCCTGTTCTAAAAGCTTTCACCTCTACAGATGGTTGCATGCCATGGAAAAAATTGAAAAGGCAGACTAAACTAAAAAAGTATAATTAAAGGATACCCAGTATCAATGGAAAAAACCAGAGAATTTGGATTTTTAAATTGTGCTTTGAGCCTTTTTTTTTTTTTTTCCTTTGGATGTGAGGCTGAGATGATCTGATAAAGCCTGTTACTCCTGGGCATTTTGTATAAATGAACCAGCTCTAGAGGACGCAGTAGTTCTTACAAAACTTGTCACACAACATACAGTTATGGTGAGGCAGGGTAAATTTTAAATAAATTACCATTTATTGCCTTTATTTATGAAAAATTTAGCTTCTTCAATTGTATATTTAAAAAAAATCTGAGGAATTGCTGATAAAACACATTATCAGTGTTCTGTGACAAACAGATATTTTTATTTCTCTCTATTAAACTGGAGAATAGATGTAATACTTCTCAAGAAGGAATTATTTTATAGTACCCCTTTCAAAAAAAAATCTCCCCCTTGTCTTTTCCAGATGTTGGTAGCAGATGAAATTGTGTGAAGAGACTGTTCCTTGCTGCTTTCATTACTCTGTTTGTCTTTGCTCTTACAGATTACTACAAAAGTAGTAAAATATTAGGACTTGGTTTATTTCTCTTTTGTTTGCAGTCATCGTTTGGAATTTTTCAAAGACTTGAACCTGAAAGAACTGACAGGAGAAGACTGGAAGCAGCCTGAATCAGATATATGGAAATCTCTCACTAAGTGAATGGATTGAGGCATAAATTTTTGTAATGTTGAAGTTGGCTGAAGCTGTATGGAAACAACAGCTTCCTCATTCTGAGCAGAGGTTGTAGATACCAGATTAGCAAGGCTTTCCTTCGCGCTGAAATCATGGATCAGTCTGGAAATCCGCTGCAAAGCATGTGGATCTGTTGATTCTAAATGGATGAATGGCTTATGTTTAAATCCATCTGGGTATGGAGTTTTTCATGTGTGCAAGGGATGAATCTGTTGCTGCCAGTGAAGGAGGAAAAATGTGCTAAAATTGCAGCTGTGTTTTCATGAGAGCTCAGAAGTCTGACAAGGCCAATACCTGGATTGAAATCTTCTGATTTCCAAGAGTTGCTGCATTGCTGCTGTATTTTCACTGCTGCTTGTTTGTTTGTTGACTGCTGAATGAGATCCTTATGTGCCTCGATTTTTTTGCTTATAATCAGGAGGAAGAATGCCTTGTTCAGGAACAGAGAAAAAAGTAGGTATCAAGGATTTTGGAAGCTCAGTACTTGTCCTGCAAGAGGTATAACACTGCCCTTTCCTGTCTGTTCCTGTGCCTGAAGTTTTCTCTTGCTTAATGCCAAAGGGGGAAATTATTCTGTCTCACAGACATCTGTGTGGGCTTTCTAATGGTGTTTAGGTGCAGAGGATAGATTTACAAAAGGTTTTATGTATTTTTCAGGTGAAGTTTCTGGGACAAATCATGCTTAGTAAAATCTTGTGGTATAGTTGTATGCATACAGAAGTGGGTTTTTTCTAAGACTTGTCACATCACTTTAAGAATTAGTCTCAGATGTCTGAGAATTTTTTTTTTTTGCATGCCACTGAGGGCTGGAGATACTCTAGATGTATATTTTCTATGTATAGGCATGAGTCATTTTAAAATAGTGAATATTCTTAGCTGGCAACATCTTATCCGTAAACCCTCAAAAGATTTACAAATTATACGTTCCTTTTTGTTGTCTAGCATAGGTAGCAGTTGCTGCTTGATTGTGGCTGCTGATTTCATCTTATACAAATTAACTTAGAAAATGTGAAGCTTGCCCACTAACCAGATCCTTGCTAGTATGCAGTAATAAACACATTCTGATGGTCCTATTTTCTTTGCTGTCTTTCAGCTTTTTTAGCTGTAAGTTCTGCCTGAGAAGCAAAGAAGGTGGAAATGTTCCACCTTTGTGGAGAATATCTCAGTGTGGTTAATACCTGAGATAGAATGTTACTTTGCAGTTTTTGTGTAGCTTTAGATTCCCTCTTGTAGTTCCAGTTTTATAGAACTGTTCTTTCAGATTTGAAGATATTACACTTTTTCTGTGGCAGGCTTTGGCGTGTCAGTGCACTCAGCCATCCAATTGCTGTTGCTCTGTTTCTAATTAGACAATGTAGGTTCCTTGCTGTAAAGTGCCATCTGTTGAAAATTGTAAGTATTGTACATTCAGTTGTTTGGCTTCTTTTCTACCTTCTATCCATGTACAGTTTTCTATAGAATGGCATCAGTCTGAAATACTGAATAATTGAATAAATGTTGATTAAAGTATTATCTAGACATTGACGTCTCAAAGCTGCTTTGAAAATTTTAGTCAAAACCAAAATGTCATTTTGCAAAACTTTTAGACTTTATTTAAAAAACTTTGTCAAAAAAGTGTGTGCAAAGATTCAAAATGGGTGTACTATTTTTCTCACAAAGATTGTTTTCATATGAGGAATGATACTTTTTACGTAAAGGACAGTAAATAAAAAATTTTATTCATCTCATGCTTATTCTTACTTCAAACTGACTGCTTCAGATTTGATTTTGGATGTAAATGATGAACTTGGAGGGAAATAGATTACTTTCCCTAAATAAGTAATTTAAAGTAAAACCATTGTCTTTGCAGTACAAAATGCAATGCTAGGTGCTCCAGAAAATGGAAATTTTCATACAGACTTTATTCAGGGCCCACGTTACAGCATGCAGCCATTTTTTTGGTTCACTTTTGTGTTTCTGAGCTTTAAGTGTCTGTTTGAACTGTAAGTACTGGGGGCCAGTTGTAGTCTGTCTTTCCTGAACTGTGCCTCCTTTTTTTTTGATGACAGGAGGAAAATGACAAAACAAACTCTGTTCTGCATGATAATGATAGTGTGTTCATTACTTGTGAACTTAAACATGAGAACCGGAATTGTACGTGGCTCAATCCTCCTTATAATGTCAGTCAGTCTCTTTAGGGCTGGTGTTTGAAAACATCTTATTTTGCATTCCCAAAGACCTTGTTCTTTATGCTTCTTGCCACTAGGTGGGAGAAGAAGGTTGTCTAAACTGTGCCTTGGTGCTGCCAGCCTATTCTTAACCAGATCCATTCCTTCTTGCTGTATACTAGATTTTAGAAAAAGGATATTTCAGTCAAGCTGATGGTGGCTTATTTTGGTTTATTTGAGACATCTTTGTTGTAAGAAGCACTTGTCATGCTGTGTGGTTACAGTTCTAATTTTTGCTTTCTTGCAGGGCTATTTTCAAAAATAATTTTTGAGACAAAATCAACAGAAGATAAATTCCATGAGGTGTCAGTCAATCTGTAGTGTAAAAGTAGTTTTGTGATGTTCAAATGATTTAAATGTTATTCTGGATTTTATTTTTTTGCAAATGTCTTGGATAGTCTCTGGCAAACTTTCCAAGAGCGCTGTTTTGAATTCTGAAGGAATTTATTTCTTTCAATACAGCCTGATCTGTGAGAGGTGGTGTGCCACTTCAAGGGTGAAGCTTCAGTGGCTCAAACCTGCAGTGAAGCTTGGTGAAACAACGTGAAACCTGTGGCTTAAGAGGGACAGAAAATTCTTTTTCTTCAATACAAAAATGCAAAAAAAAATTTTTAGGTAAAGAAAACTTGAATGGTAATGTGTGCTACTGGTAGAAGTTATTTGTACCTTGAATACAAAGCTAGAGCAACTTAGGCTGCCAGGTAACATCTAATATTTTGTGTAATGATCCTGCACAGTGGGGTTTTCTTTTGTATGCAAAAGCTCTTAACTGGAGTAAAATTTTGATCTTTTTTTTTGTATACTTTAAAATATTTTTTTCTGATATGCCAGGTCAGATATTAGAGCTAGGAAGCTCTAATTTCGTTCAGGACTGTATACATTTTGACTGTTATGGCTGATATAGCTACTGCATTATCTGTTCTAGTTATTAGATACATGAGTGAGTTAATATTTGTACTGCCCAGCACCATGATTATAAGTTACTGCTGAATGTGGTGCTGAAGTACTAAAGGATGCATGCAGTTCCTTTTTTACAGGCTGTTTTGTGGCTCTGAAAGGCACATCACAGAATGTTTTGTTGTGTTTTATATTCTGACCATGTAAAAATCCTTCTGAAATATGAATGGCACAGTGCATAATTTGCTGCACATAAAATTTAAAAGTATTCTTTCCCGGTACCAGGGCAATCTCTCAAGTAGAATTCATTGCATTTAATTGTTATGTTTAGAATAATGCTGCTGAAATTTGATAGTTAACCTGTATTTATTCAGTTGGTGATTCCTTTCTTTTTGCTTTCGGTGACTGCTTTAGTTTGTTGCAGTGTCTGTGAGCAGTGCTTCAGCAGAAGTACAGGGAAGTGCTTTAAGCCTGATTTATTTGCACAGGTTTGTGTAAATAGCTGTGCTCGTGCTCATACAAACAGCCTCACTGAGATCAATACAACACTTACCATAAACTGTGTTGCAGTTACGCCCTTTTCTGTCTACTTGTCTGTCAAAGTTAGTGTTGTTAGGAGAATTCAGTTCTATCCAAGCTCAGCCTGCTTGTTTTCATTATTCTGTTTCTAAACAAGTAAAAGCTTTGGCTGCAGGGGGTCTGTGGGAGGGTTCCCAGTGATGGATCAGGAAGCACTGTTTGTATCTGCACTGGCTATGAACATACCAAAATATGTTCCTGTTTCATTTTCAGGAGTTATGCTGTGCACTATCACAAAGTATGTGTGTAAATACTCTCTGCCAGTTATGTAGTGTATTTGCAAATACAAATGTATTTTTAAATGTGATACACCAGAACTGACTAAATAGTGTTAAAATAGCTGAAATAAACATTACTGAAGTAAAATTAAATTACCATGTCCTCACTGCTGTTTTAAAACCAACGCAGCCAGACTAGTCCAGTGGATTTTTTGGAATATGGAACAGATTCTTGTGGGGGAAGAGAAAGGAGTTTTCAGACATTATCTTTTTAAAATACAGAACTTCCCTCTGTAGAGCACATTTGTTGCCCAATTTAATCTTGTCTTTCATTTCATGAGTTAGTTCTCTTGAACTCAGTCTCTGCAGGCAGTGAAATTTATATCTTGGTGCTGGTAGTAGCTGTTATAAAATTATTCATCTCTAATTCTAGGCAACGTAATTGGTTCACTTCTTACTGCTGGGTTTGCTTCCTTCAGCAAATGAAACGGTTTGGAAAGTGGTACTTTCTCAGTGCTTTATAGCTTATACAAGCCATGGCATTTATATTTAATCGCATCTGGCACTTTAAAGAACTGGTTCTTGTTTTAAAATTGCATATTACTTTCCTAAATGTTAACAGGGTGGGCTGTAACCTCTTATGCCAAGTATTTGCTTTAAATCTTTTTAATTTCAGCAAAATACTTAGCGGTTTCAGGGTAAGGGTAGTTCACGATGTCAGAAGACAAAACCTGTGGTCTTGTACCTCCTTAAATTCTTGTGACTTCTACAAGAAAATGTTGAGACTTGGTGAGAGGTCCCTATTGTCAGGAGTCTTTTGTAATTCCTGTGAAACAGCTTTTCGGAAACTTCAGAAGAGCACAGCTTGAGAGGTGAATTCTCTGCAGATTCTGCTGGGAGTGGGAATCCACCCCTGGCAGGTAGAATTGCCAGGGTTTGACTTTTTTAGTGGGAAGTGTTCTTTCTGCCTGGCAGGGACAGGTTATGTGATGAGGAATGCCCTTTGATTGTGAGCACCTGCTGTTAAGGCTGGGGCTGTCTTCAGCCCTGCTCGGGGCAGGGGAAAGTGATATTTCCCTTAACACTGTGCTGCCACTGCGTGCTTGAGAAGGTTCTGTGGACTCAGTGGGAGACTGACTGGAAAAGGTACATGGAAGAAAGATGAAGTGATGGGTTTAAAGCACATAAAATCAGATTAAAGAAATCCTCTCAGCATAAAATAATTTGAGTTTGGGAGTGTGATAGGATAAGCATATCTGTTTCTTACTCTTTTTTAGGTATCTACCTATGTAAAAAGGTCACTGTGGTGGATGGATTGTTGGCTGGAAACACTGCAGCTATTCTTGTAGCTGGAAACCCAACTGAAGGCATTTTTTTTTAATTCCCTGCAGTGGTTTCTCATTACTTACAAGCTATACTAGAACTGTGTGTTAATAGCTAGGGGCAAAGCAGAGTTCCTTGCTGATGTTCTCAAAAAATCTCTTGCTGAGCAAAGGTAGTGAGAAGTGGAAGAAGAAAGCTGCCAGAATTCAGGAAATTGGGAAGCTCAGACTTTGCTGTTGTGGGCTAAGTGCAAACCATAAATGAAGTGGAAATGGGAAATCTCCACAAGCCTTGCTGGTAGCAGATTCATTTTCTTCATGCTCTCTATAAGGTGAAGAAAGAGTACAGCATGAATCATAGAATTGTTAAGGTTAGAAAAGACCTCTGAGACCGAGTCCAGCTGTTAATCTAACGCTGCCGTGTTCAGCACTAACCCACGTCCCCAAGTGCCACGTTCACACATTTTTCGAACACTTCTAGGGATGGCGGTGATAGCACCACTTTCCTGGACAGGCTGTTCCAGTTTCTTGAACTGGGCAGACAGTTCTGGTTCCTGTCTGATCACCCTTTCAGTGAAGTTCATGTATGTGTCATTCAGTGGTGTGTAGGATCATATAGCCATAGGCTAGAAATTAAGTATAAAATGTGTAAGGCTGCAGAATACTTGGTTACCTCTGAACTCTTGAGTAGTTGATGCAACAATGCCTTTCTGTGCTCCTTTATATTCTTGGATGGATCCCTTCAATCACCTCTGCAGGTTCTTTTGTCCTAAGGACAATAGGTGAAGTGCTACCAGCCTGTATATCTCAAATCACTGTTCAAACTAATGTCAATCATATTTCCTTATATCCTTAAATAGGTCTGACTATCTTATTTGTACTTTTAAATTGTTGGTAAAATCTGTGTACAGATGAAGAAAGTGAAGTCTTCCTTGAGGTGATCTCATAAATCAAGCTCTGTCAGATTATTGTAGTAATATTGTTCTTTGAGAAGGAAGTGGAGACTATATTTTATCTGTTCAGATATTATTGATGAGATGGTTGTTGGTATGAAAGATGAAGTCTTTGGCATGAAGGATGATTTTGGATTTTAACTGCAGGCTGCTGCCTAAAAGGAGACATCTTTATCTTGCCAGTGCTTTTGGTTTGACATGTCTTTTTGAGCTCACAGTGGAATTTTTCAAGTCACAAAGTGAGTCGTTACATAGACAAGGGGAATTTTTTTGTACACTGGAATATCCTTCAGACCTGCGTCTATTTCCACATGCTGCACCTCTGAAGTGTCAAGACTTACTGAGATTTAACATTTAGTATTGGAAAAGAATGTCTGAGCTAATGAGAAGTGGATTTTATTTTTCTTTATTTCTGCACCTGTTTAGGTTTAATAGAGAAGTAAATGGTCTGCTTTCCGTATTAGTTAGTCTGTGTATTTGATGCTTGTGTGAGGCCCTCCAGATTAATTAGAAGGTTTAGTCAATGATACAGGAAAGACTAATCACATTCTGCATGTGTTAGCTTCAGAGTGCCAAGTCTTTACTTTCATCTTCCTGAGTCTACAATGCCTGAAGTGCCTCAAATCCTGATGGCCTTGCTTATAAGATGTGCAATTTGTCTGTTAAAATGAGGACCATTGCACAGATTCTGTGTCACATGTACTGACTGACTGCTTTGTGTTCACTGCAATGCGATCTGCTGAGTAAGTAACCTCTTTGGTTATTGACACCTTATCTCTCTGTGATTCATAGATGTGTTCTGAAAGTCCTCTGTAGTTTTTCAACAGCGTCTGCTTTTTTTTCTCATGAAATCTATTTTTCCTGATTAGCAAGACCACAAAAACCTCCTTAGAGAAGACCTTTGTCTGAAGATCTGTGCAACTTCTTTCTGTCTTTAGCTTGCGTATCAACATTTACACCTCAAAATGTTGGTTTAGCCAATAGAGCCCTTAAAAATTGCATTTCAGTCAGAAGAATTCTCTGCTCCATATAAACTTAATGAAACATCTGGGTTTTTTTGGGTTTTTTTTTCTCTTGTGGAAAGATAATTTAATTAAAAATTGATAGTGCTAATTGACAAATGTGATGATTCCTTTAAACTATTAAATATGCTGCTATTAAAGTCAGTTGTTTCTAAGTACAAGTTAATGGCTAGTTTATTAGAGCTACTAATTGCCTAGTTTTGCAGCAGATGTAATGAATCTAATTATGGTCATAAAGACTGGATTGTTTAAAATGCAGGTATTATGCAAGATGAGTTTTTTGGTTTTCAGTAGCGGGAGACGCTTTAGTGAACAAGTATAAAGTAAGGAATGTTTTTCCATTGCCTCTTTGAAGATTAAGGTTTGAAAGTTAAAGTGTTAAACTGCCTCTGTCTTTTCTGACTTAGCTGTGATGTTCCCTAAGCCATATCAAGAGTAGAATTAATTGTGGATGATTGTGTGTCTCTTCAGCATCTAATTAGAACATCCTAATTAAAAGCTGTTTTGTGAAGCCTGGTTTCCATTGGATTTGTGTTCCGTGTTCCCTGAGCCCTCCCACTACATTAGAAATCACCTAAGAACCTCAGTTCTTGTTAGAGGAGTTTGTAATTGCTGTCAGACTCTGATTTTGCTGAGTATCCATCACCAGCTTCACACAAGTGGAGACAACGGGAGTACATTTAGATTTTTTTTTTTTAAGAATAACTTTCTTTGCTTGTTTGCCTATTGTCGCCTTTCAGTACGCTCTGCATGCTTGCATTTGATATCATAGCAGCTTTTCTGCAGCAGGAGATGGGCTGAAGCTTTCTGCATTTGCTTAAGCTCCATTAGCACTGGTGGTGAAGGCTATTTTCATATCTCCTGGTGAAAGGTTGGCAGAGTCTCAAGTGACGTGTGGATCTGAAAGGCTGGGTGTTAAAAGCCATTGCACACTGGAAGAGCTCTAATTCTGAGAAAACAAATGATGCCACCTGTTACCCAGTCTGGAATGCCAATACTTGTTGGGTATGTCAGGCCCTAAGCTGCAGCGAGCCCCTCTGTACAGCACGGCCCTTTGGAATCAAGTTGAATTTGAAAACTGAAACCAGAAAAGTCACACCGAATTTTGCAAGAGGCATGGGAGGGAATCTGTGGTAGATGATGAGATTGTAATTTCAAATGTCCATTCCAGCTTTGTTAAATCAGCTCTGTTGTTCCCAGAAAACTCTGTTAGAATTACCTTGCTACAATGATTTGCATATTGATTGGACTTAAAGTCTACAAGCATTTACACTGAACAAAGTTTGGGCCAAATTCTGAGACTTCCTGAGCATCATCTGTATCGTCTTGTGATTAGTAAGAAATGCAATCAGTATTCCAGTAATTGAGGATTTTTTTAATAATGTAAAAATAGATGAGAACCATGATGGTAAAATTAATTTCTCTAATATCTCTTCTTTCAATGTTTTTCCTGATTTTTCATGTACAGTGAGGTTTCCAATTGACTATTGCTGTTCTTTTCACCATATTCCCCTCTGTGATCTTTATTTCCTTCTGGTTTCTAAGACCTGTAAATTGCATTTAATTTGTTTTATTGTGCTAAAATTAAGCACTGCAATGATGCCCTTCAAATAATAACAGGATACCTCTGTATCCCTTGTAAATTGGCTCGGGTTATCCAGTAAACCAGAAAACTGTTCTGTATCTCTTTCTATTCAAGTTTACACTTATAACTCTGTGAAATACGGAGCTGATTTTCCCCCTAATGATTGTCAGAAAGTCCAACCTCACTGTGGCACACTGTGCAGAACACAAATGTGTTTTTTCAGTAGCTCAGCCTTTCAGTTAACTGCACACTTAATTAATGTTTTTAGAGTAATAGAATGTCTTTCCTAACAAAGTACTTGATCTCATCTAAAGGTTTTTTTTTTGATGTCCTTTAACCCTAGATTTATCTGGAGGTACTTTTATGCATGTCTGCAGCATCTCGTGTCTGTGCAAACACATGAAGTGAACAAAAGGGAAGCCCACTGCTCTTAGAAGCACATAAATATTCTTTGTCATTCACCACTTTCTGTCCTAATGGGTAGCACTTAGGTTGTTGCAGGTATTGTAACACCTAACCATGCAGTAACCAAGGCTAAAGAAGAGAGTAATTTTCCTGATTTATCTTAATGTTTTATATTTGTCTGTAGTTAGAGAACATGGTTGGACAACTTCATGATTGTCCTGTGTTTTTAATGGGACTTTGAGAGAGCTGTAGGAGAAAAAAGGTATTACCTTTATCAGCACTGTCCACAGTAAGAGTGAATTAAACATTTAGAAGCAGTTATCTTTCGGGATGGTAGTGGGTTAGACATGGCTGTCTTGACCCAAAGTGACTCACACACTATTTTGTAAGTTTAACACATAGGAAATAATTTATACCCTTGCACCAGTGTTTGATTGAAAAATCAGTGGTTTTCACTTTGAAAAGTTCAAATGGAAATTAAAAATGGAAAAAACTGATGGTACCACTTAGTGCTTTGAGAGAAGGCCTGCACTTCTCACTTTATATAGACAGGGTAGATATAGGTGAAATGGGAGGAAGAAATTCTTCACTGAGAAGTGGTGAGGCACTGGAATAAGTTGCCCACAGAAGTTCTGGGTGCCCCAGCCCTGGAAATGTTCAAGGCCCTGTGGGATTGGGATTTGAACAACCTGTCTGTGACAGAGGTGTTGGAACGAGATGGTCTTTGAGATCCCTCACAACCCAGATTATTCTGTGATTCTATTTTCATTTGTTCATTAAAAGCATTTGCCACCTAAGAAAAATGAATTCTACACTATTTAATGTGAGTGAAAGAATATAGAATCATTTTATCCAATACTTAAGGAAGAGACTAAACTGATTCGGGGACCTGATTTGTGAGGAGGAACAAAGTTGTTTTTTTTTTTTTGTCAATAAACCAAGATTGGACTTTAAGGCCAATCTTAAAGGTAAATTTTTACTCTTTATGGTAGGTTTATTTCCTTTTGAGTTGAATGTGTTTTGGGTTAAATTGAGAATGGAATGTCATCTGCAACAGGACCTTTCATCTAATGAGAATACAGAGCATCCTTTGTAAGTTGATTATTTGCATACAATTACGAGGAATTAATGTTTTAGAGGAAATACAGAAATTATATACAAACAACTGGCAGAGAATATATATTTAGCTGTATTCCTTACATGGGGAAAACCCATTGACTTTGAAGGTCCAGGGCTGATTCACAGTGTGCAGTGGCCCTGATTTCAGAACTTGAGCAATGTTGTTAGAGAAAAAAACTATTATGGGAGCTTTTCCTTCATTTTAGGCTTGTTGTTTCCATAGTACCTCAGAATCTTCTGGCTGCCTAAAGGACCCTAGGTGGTCTCTGGTTTGCTCTGTTAGAGCACCATTTCCTACTCAGTCCTGATCAAAAAAACATATTTATGCTGCTTAAAAAAATTAGTATTTTGATGTGTAGCTTCCTGATTGGTGGGAATATTATAGAATTTACATTTGTAATGTTATACAATATTACTATACAATTGTTACTCTTCAATACTGGTTTGGTTAATGCCAATAAACTCCTTATAATTATTTGTTGCACTAACTTAAGACCTCATTGCATTTAAAACAAAATTGAATTTTGCTGCCCTGAAATGTGGGTCAGGGCACATATACACAATACACAGCAGTGTTTGTAAGATACATATGAGGCCTGGAGTACTGTGGTAGACTTCCAAGTAGTTTCATATGAAAGCCAGAGACTGAATTCTGGTTTCATCCCATCTAAGAGAATTAATTTTTTAAGTGGAAATTGTTAGTGAAACTCGTAGCATTTGCTTGCAGAGTGTTTTCCCGTTCCTTGTTTTCATCACTAATTGCCATTTGGTGTATTTGAAAATGTAAAGTCAAAAAAGAAATCTGGGAGAGATCTAGGACCCAACTGCCTTACTATTGTGGATGTAGATAAATCAGTTCCTACTGTCAAGGAATGACTAAAACTACATGAAAATAAACATCTGGTTGAGCTTGTTAAGTTGTGTTGTCTCATGCTGAAAATTACAGTCAGGCAAATGTTCAAGTTCTAAGGGGCTACACTTGAATACTTCTTATGTTTTGTATTGATTATTATAAATTCTGACTGCAGAGGGATAAGTGGGGTTTTAAACTTCTCTTCTTGGGCACAAAGAGCTTTCCAGAAACGCTCCCTTAATGGAAAATATTTGAAATTATTTTCCCCAATCTTCTAAGAGATGCTATTAGTATGAAAAAGCTGTAGCTTAATCTCTCAAATTCAGGGACGTGGTTGTTCATGTTCTGTTAGTATCGTCTCCAAACCCATGATTTTTGTGTCTATTTCAAGCATTTCTTATAAAGTAACTGCTAACAGCTTACCTTTTCTTTAACTATGGAGTAAAATAATTTTCCAGGACATCAGATCATTTTGCCAAACATGATTTTTGTTTTTCAGTAGTCAAAAAAGCTGCTACAACTCCTCCCCTTGTAGGAAAGGACTCAGACCTTTGTAACAGCTACAGCTTAATTATAGCCATGGTGTACCTGTTCCCTTACGATACAGATTTTGACTTTGCAGATTTTTCATGTAGTGTGGTTCAGGGTGGCTCTTGGGAGTGATCTTGTGATGCTGCTAAAATTAGATTATTTCCAGTGGCCAAAAGGGAATTCTCTCTAATGAGATTTTCCGAACCATGGAGAGACTGCACAGATTCCTCACTGTTTGTAACATGCAGGTAGGAATATAATGGAAAACAGGATGACAGTGCTTATTCTGGACAGTCTGTACTTAAGGTTCATGGTAATAAGTTAACTTTTCATAGATCCATATGGATTTTACAGAATTATATATTCTGGAGTGTTTCAACTTCTTTTGCTCTAAATAGAACCTTTTAGGATGAAAATCAGTAAAGAACAAACTGATTCATAAACCATAAAATATTACTCCCTGTTGTGGTTTAGGAATACTACTCTGCAATTTAATGCTCCCTCTAAGACTGTAGACCACAAGCCACTCACTCCTCACTCCTATCATGTTTTTGGTAACTTGGTTTTAGGGAATGATTTCTGTAATTGGCTGAAAAGAGTGGTTAATAGTCAGGCTTCTTTCAATTAGAACCAAAAAATTTGTTTAATTCTGAGCTTATTATTGCTGGATGTTACTCTGTCAAAAATTCAGACATTGGTATTACATTACAGGTAATAACTCAAGTGATGGTCGTCTGTTATGCTGTAGTTAGTTTAGTAGCACCTTTTCACTGTGTTTTTGATCTTTCTCTGCATTTGAGAACCCTGTCCTGGTAATGTTGTAGGTCACTAACAAGAAAACCCCCAAATGGTAACATATTTAGATGTTACTGGATTGTCTTGTACACTGTGGTTTGGGCCAAACCTTGGCGTGGGCTCAGAACACTTGTTTTCAAGTCAGCTGTGTCACTGAGGGTATCTTGAAGTCTTTGTGAGCATTCTCTGAATTCTGTATAGTGCCACTTTAAATGTAAGTTCAGGAACTTTAAATGAAAGTGTGTTAAGTTTTCTTTGCAGAGTGTTATTTAACTAGAGGGATTCTGGATTAATTTAGCAGCCAGGTCTGTTCTCTCAGCCATAAGCCATGCTGTCAGGGAAACTTAATTACACTTTAAGTGGGATGCAAATGAGTTGTGACACTACATCATTTCACATGAAAGGTTCATTACTTACATTAACTGCACAATACTCTCTCCTAAGCATAGGGCTCATTGCAATTTCTGTGTTTTTTAACATGGTTATATCTGACTATGGCTTTTACTTTTAATGTGTCTTTTCCTACTACATGTCCTTACTTAAATCGTTTAAGCTTTAAGCTGTTGAATTTATTAAATGACTTGGACCTGAGTAGCATAGAAGATACTAAAATAAGGCCTTTAAAGTCTTCTAAAAGTCTCACTTTGAAATTATTTGTCTTCTTCTGAGTTTTCATGTGTAGCATATACCTTGCTATGACACATGCTCTTTAGTAGGGATGTACATTTCTTCCTTCTTTCCCAGAAAGATTAGAAGAAAATAGATGCCATTATTCTTAGCAGTTCACCATATTTGTCAAGTCACAGTAAATCATGATGGAATGAAATATCTTTCTAATGACTCAAAGTTATGTGACTTTGATTCATGGATGGTCATTCTCAAGTGAGAAAATAAGATATGGTGATATGTCTTAAACTCTTAGACCAGCTCCACAGTTCCTTGGCAGGTTTGTACCAGTTGTTCCTATACTGGTGAAAAAAGGTTAACAGGACAGCAGGTGGAAGGAGTCTTGAGTGGTCTTGGGGCTTATTCTATTACCAATAAATTTATTTTGTTTGCAAGTTCACACTAAACTAGATTCTAGTTAAACCCCTTGTTGCTGCTTGAATAGAGTCTTGAAGGCAAGACTCTCAGGTACTTTCAACATTACACTGCTAATTTCATAATTGCCAATCCATTTACTAAACCCCATTCCATTTCACTGAATTTAGTGCTTGCAAAATATGCTAACATGATACCCTTGAAAATACCTGGCAAGCATGTCTGTTGCTAATTCCTGTGGGTTCCTGAGGAGCATCCTGTATCCCTGGCTGCAGAGGGGGAACCAAAGATTCTATACCAGTGCTTAAACAGGCTGTTGTCAAAAGCAGAGCTTTAACTAAGCCTTTGGTAGCATCTCTCATCAGTAGGGGCACTACGGACTGGAGTGTGACTCTTCCTCAGTTTCGTTATGACATTGGGAAAAGTGATACCTGAACAAGTTCTAATGAAAGATTTATTAGGTCTGCAGTCAACCTCAGTCCTAATTTTATGCACCTCCGAAGTATGGCTCATTAAGTGCACTGCTGCAATTTTAGGAAGGGTATCCACGTTCGTAAGTGCTGTTTAGCATGCTGCAGTGGCTCCAGCAACAAAATAACTTGCTTTTCCTTAGGGAGACTTTGGGTATCATCATGCATCTCTTAATTTCACCTCTTTCCCTTCTGTTAAATTAGAACAGAAGGGAGATCTTATTACCTTCCCACTAAGTTTGAGACAATGTGGTTTTGTGAAACTTGTGAGAATGATTACCCAAAATTCATGTGCTGCGCTGTTTTAAAGTATGAATGCACCCATGACTCATTTCTGGGCTGTAAACTGGTTCATATATAACCACAACCATACCAGCAACAAATTTTGATCTTACTGCTTCTTTGAAAATTTGTCATTCTATGAATATCCCTTTGATTTTATAAGGTAGAATGCATTAGAAAATGAAAACAAAGCTTTTCTGAGGTGTTTACACTCTCTGGTTAGGTTATATGTTTGTGGATATACATATTCCCACAGGTTTAGCAGTCTTAAATTAAGCTGAGTGAATGGAGAATATGATGTTATGAACTCCGTACTTATGACCTAGAACTTGTTCTTCACAAAAGTCACAGGTGATGCAGTTGTGTGAATTATCCAGGCCAAGGAAAAATCTGGTTCAGAAGCTGTGTTGAAATGTTCCACAGGTTTTATTTGGGTTTTATAAGGAGAAATAGAGACCTGCAGCTGCAGGCAGCTAAGGCTTGTGACATCAACTCCTTCCTGCAGTGCAGTAACACAGAATTCATATGGAATCACCAAACAAATCAAAAAACAAATGGGATTTTTAGTTCATAGAGAACTTGCTTCTCACAATTGCACAGTGTTTTGGTATTTAGGGTGATCTGGAGTTTTGAAACCTTCACTTTTTTATAGGTTGATGCATTTTTCAGAAATTTTGAAAACTTAAATAACATGAAACATCAATTTCCTTTAATTACAGCCCTTAAGAGCTGAAATACTCTGAAATACCAAAATTTGTATTTAGAAGCTTTCCAGAGATTACCTTGGTTTTTGCAGTGAAAAGGGACTTATGCTTGATGGTTATAAAACTTTTTTGGTGTTATCTAGCATCTTCTTAATTTTAAATAATAATCAATGAGTTTGAAACCAGAATGCTGTGCATTCCCATTTCTGGGATCAACCTGGCTTGAATGGCTGGTATGTAGCAGGCTGGACTGAAAAAGGGGTTGTCCAAAGTCTGTAGTTTTCCTCTAAGTAAAAGGAAAAGGAGCAGAAAGAATGTGGAGGCATAAGGAGTAACTATGAAACCTGGGACTTTTGAGGAACATTTTTAGATCCCCTTCTTCTCTCCATTAAAGCAGTTCAGTTCTCGAATTCTGTTTTGTAATAAATTTAGTTTTTTGGGTTTTTTTTAAATTCTACATCAGATTATTATTTATTTATGCTTAAGGTACTGAAACTGCCTTTCCAATATCTGTGAGAACAGAGCTATTCCAGACTGTGCAACTTGCCCAGTGCATTAACAATACTTGGTTGTCAAACATTTGCCCTATTACCAATTATTTCTGTGCAAATCATTAGAATTTCTGGACTACCATGGGAGGATAATTGCTAAGAACTTCTGAAAAAAAATGTTGATTTGTAGTTTCAAAAACGACTGGGAAATAGGTTGGAATAATCTTGAATCTCTAAACTTGTTTACTTATATTCAACTAGATAGTGTCCTAGAGGCCATTTGAAATGTTTTGGCCTGTTTTATATGCTAACTGCAAAATACTGATAGAGAAGTATTCCAGTCTTATTTGATTGTGTGTAATCTTGGAGGGGGAAGAAGACAAGTGGAACATCCTCTATGAAAAATGAAAGTCAAGACTTGGAGAGCAGCTGTAAAAATATTCCTAAGGAAGCACATTTTGGGGAGAAAATGGACTGTTCTAATGTAACACTAACAAAATAGGATGTCTAGCACTACTGTTAGAACAGAATTGCACAGAATTAGAAACTCAGTACAGCTGTGGAGTAGTGTAACACCTAAACAAGTTCTGGGGAATAAAAAGCATACCAATAAATCACTTGCCATTGTAAATAATAGAATACTGCATCAATTTCTTTCAGCTAAAGTACAGGTTCTACAAAAACTGCTTTCTCAAACAGTGTGATCTTACTGGAATAATCAGCATTGACTTCCATAGTTGCTGAGGGACAGAATTCCAGGGAGTAAGGGATCTTCAGTGCACTCTCCTGTGTGATTCTTTTTCTCAGCTGCCTGTTCCTGCTGTCTCTGTGTCTATGGCTTTTGCTGGGTGAGGTGAGTTGTGAGAAGTGGGTAATGGCACTTAAATTTTTGGCTTTTGCTGTAGTGGCCTTTCTAACTCATCCTGGGTAGGGTGGGCATGAGTAAGGGGTGGCAAATGGGAAGAACCTGTTACTGATAAAGGTCTTGAGGCAAAAATAGAGCAAGGAAATTATTACAATTATTTCAGGCACAGCAGTCATGAATTGGCCAATTTATTGCTTACAATGTGCTTTTGAGATTGAAATATTTTTCCTTTTCCTGCAGTTATAATTTCTGAAAAAGATGCTGTATTATTTAGTAGCAATAATGATAAGAACACTTGAAAGACAATGAATTTTAAACTAATGGAAAAAAAAATGACTTTCCTTGAAAAAAATAAAATGTTGACTATAAATATTATTCAAAGTGTTCTACTGCAAGTATTATTCAAAGTGTTCTGAATAAAGGAAGTGTGGTGAATGAATAACTTGTCTTGCTTTGAATAGTAAGCTGTAAAAATCACAAATATTTACATTTCAATAGAAGCACTAGGGTACCTCAATGTCTTTACAACTAATTGTCTGTAACTGGAAATGCTATTTTAAAGTAGCCTGTATAACTATTATTTTTTCCGCCGTGAAATTGCACAGAAGGTGGGGAACGTTACAGATTAAAAGTAAATTGCAGGAGACAGTTGAGACTAGATATTGCCACCATTGTATTTACTGAGTGGTGTTTTATGCTAAATTGGTTTAAATAGGACTGTCTTGGGACCCTCATCTCAAAGAGATTTAGCCTGAAATAGGAGTCTCACTATGCCCACAGTGGCCACTAATTTAATTTTTTCCTTTGTGGCTTATCTTGATCTGGATTTTTTTCCCATGTTCTTTGACATTGTGAAATTTATGCCTGTGTTCAGAGAATTCAGAGACTCTGACCACCTTTTGCTGCAGTGGTATGAAATTATAAATTATACCCCCTTGGGATTTTTGAAGTTGCTGTACTCTTACGAACATTATTTATAAAGCAAGGCTAAGGAAGGATTAAGTCCTTTTAGCACAAAGCAATACTGTTTCCACTCAACCTCATGTGATGAGGACAACATTTAAATGTGTCAGAAACTGGGATTAATTCTCCACACAGGAGACTGGAACTCTTTCTCTTATCTACATTAGCAGTGTAATTAGCAGTCCCCTCACAACAGCAGTGTAAACCATAAAAATAAAAGGTTTGCATTTTGTGTTTCACCAGATGAGACAACTTACCTGAAAAAGAGGACATTGATGATACTACATGGTAATGGAGTGTATAAACTCTGCTAGGGCCATATATTCCAGAAAGCCTGTTACCCTTTAATCAGGATGGCAGAAGCATCTTGATGTCCTTAGAGAATGTAATTGCCTTTTGCTCTTCCAGCCATGGACACTCATCTCGTGGTGTGCCCGTTTTGAGCAGTTCAGTGCATCTGTGCTGTGAGGTCTCTGACAATATCATCTCCCTCCTAGAGGTGCCAGTGAAAGCACAAGGAATCAATGAAGGTAACAAATAAACAGCATGTGGCTGATGCATGACCTGCCAGTCAGAGTGTGCAAGTCATATTGATGGTTTCTGGTGGAGGATATTGACAGCAGGAGTCTGCCTGTGATGAACGTCTAATTGGGATTATGTTTACATGGGAAGCTTATAGCAAGTTTACAGGAGTGAGAAAAGAGTGGTCTAGCTTGCTGCTGTTAAATAAAAAAGAGATAAAGTATTGTAACAGAAATTAAGTTAATATGTTCTAGAAATCTGTTTTAAAACTCAACAGGCTATATGAGCCTTTTATTTCTGTTATATACAGGAAAAATAAGTTGGTGTGAATAACAGAAAATTGTATTTTCTTGCAAAGTCTCATTTTATTTACTATTTTTGTTTCAAATTCTACCTTTTCTTGATTTACAGGTTTTTTTTTTTCAGTGTAAATTCTAACATTTACAGAGCATGAAAAAGGAAAAAAAAATAAAAAAAATAAAATAATAAAAGCCAGAGGAAAATGATCCCAAAAATCCTTGTTACTTCATGGTTTGAATTTCTTTTAGCAGACACACCCTTTTCCCAATGTGCCATGTTGATAGCACATATCACAGCTGATATGCTGTGACTTAGCATAGGTTTTCCTTTTGAGTAAAATAGATAAATGTTAAATTTTAGTATCTTCAAAGTGTCAGTCTTTTTAAAGGGATTTTTCAGGAAATGATGATGTCAGTCCTAGGTCCCTGAGCAGTATTTCAATACAGGCTACTGTGGATTGATTTTCCAGGCAGCTGAGTCCTTACTCTGAGTGCAGTTCTTTTATTTTGTTATAATTTCTGTAGTCTTTCTGAAATATTCTGAATAATAGACATAGAATGGACTGTTTTCTGCATTGAGGGTCAAATTTCATCAGGTTATATACAAATATTCCACTGAATTTTTATCTTCCTCTCACCCTGCTCTCCTCAACCATAAAGGAATATTACATTTACTGTGTACAAATTAATAGCTACTTCAAATTCTGGTCACATTGGAAAGCTAGTGAATTCTATCTAAAATAGAGGAAAAGTAATTGAGCCTTTTGACTTCCAAAAGGTAAGTGTAGTTCAGCATTGTTGTAAACCCAGTGAGAAACTTCTCTATGCATTTTTATGGCTCTGATAAATTTGTAATGATTGATTGGTACGGGAAATCGATGGAAGTCATATTAAATACTTTTTCTGGCAGGATTATTGCAAAGCAATTTTAAAAGAACCCAGTGAACACACGCCTCACTTTAAGCAACAGAAGTCTTTATTTAATAAATGTAAGAATATAATAAAAATGGAGACAGCTTACCCTAAATACATAATTTTTAATGATGCTTGGCAAAGCGCTTGAGCTTTGAGCATGGGAAGATGTTTGTGTTTGCATTGCAGCTTGCCATCTCCAGTTGCTTTGGCAAGAGCCAGGCAAAATGTGGCTTGTGCTAGTAAGGTAAATTCTGCACAAGTCTAATGAATTACAGACCATGCTTAAATGTCACTAAACTTGTTTTTGTTACTTGTATGGTGTAAAGTACCTGTGCTGATCTTCTCTGAAGAGAAAGAATGTGGCACTGCATAATCCAGTGAGTGGCACAGCCCATTTCTGCCAAGGTGTGTGGTATGTTCATTTTCCCCTGGTTACCTTTAATCAGGCACAGAAAAACCTGGAATATAGATATTAGACAGTGGAATTCATCCTGTACTTTTGAGATAGAAAGGTTCTTAATAATAATGAAAGTCCTAATAGGGTATGACCTAGCTTTCACTGAATCTTATTTTTAAAAATTAATTAATCACTTTGGTGAGCTTTCCTTCAGGACTGTAAATGATTACTTCAAAATCCCATGTTTTTTGATGACACCAAAATATAAAGTAGATACTATTTCTGGAACCAGCCTGTACTGTTAGCCTTAGCAAGTTCTGAATGCTTTTACTTTGCTTATATTAAGCGGATATTACTAATTTTATAGTGTCTTAAAAGAATTTCTCCTAGTCTAATGTTAGTCTTAATTTTAGGATGAATTTTCCATAGTCCATGGTGTACAGCTCTGCACTGTGACACCTCATTATGGCTCTTCAAAGAATGAATTTCTTAAGGATGCCTGATACTCCATCCACTTGAACCTGATCCTCTCATTAATAAAAGAGGAGAAAGATAGGGCTGCTACCTTCTCATTGTAGAGAATTTTGAACCTTTATAAAATTGCAATAATTGCCTGCTACTGAGGGTGTAGGAGTGTGCCTTGAATCACCTAACACAGCTTTAAAAAAGAAAGTGTCCTAACTTTATAAAATACTTCCAGCTAAAAACTATCTTTTTAATTTTTCTTGTCCTGGAATTAGGGGCAATAATAATCACAAAAGACTCTGGAATGAGGATCTGCCATAAATTTATTTTTTATAGGATTTCCTCTGTAATTTAGCATGATGCTAAACAGGCTGTTATTTTAAAGCACCATGTTACTTTTCGAAGGAAGGAGCATCTGTAAGCTATTCTGACACCTGGGATTGTGAATGGTGTCTGCAAAGAGAGTTTTGGGGGGGTTCCTTTTAAATTGAAACCAAACCCATGCTTACAGTTTGAAATATTGCACCTCAGAGCAAAATAAGTTTTGGTTGGTGACAGGTTTTTTAAACATCTAGACTGAAATCCAGTGAATCCTGGAGGTGGCAGCAAAGTACGTGCAAGGGAAGTAAGAAGCATAAATGCATTTAATGCATAAACAAGTGAGAGATTAATGTTGCTCTGCAGTGCTGCTGATGACTTTGACTAACTGCATCAGCCTCTTCCAGCTTCAAATGACAGTGCAGGTAAATAGAGGTTTGAAATAGAGGGTTGATGTATTTATCTATTATTTTTTAAATTATTTTGGGTTTACTCCAAGTTCACTGAATTCCCACTTCAGCATATCCATTTTTAGCAGAAGATATGGAAGTTTGCATATATTTCCCTTTCTTTTCCAGTATCATTACAAGCAACTAAGACAAAAAAGCCCTTTTGATTAAAATTTTTCAGTTTTGTGTGCCAATCTGGCACAGTTCAAAACCTATATTCATTAGTCTGCCTGCATTTTTTTTTTTTAAAGAGCTTTCCTTAATCTGGAAATATAGGTATTTCAATCCCTCTTGGTTTTTTATGCCTTCAGCATTCATAATGGTGTGATTAACTGGCAAGGTGATTCGTACTCTAATAATGGATTGAAAAGGACATCATATTAGACGTCCTATGAGGCCTCTTTACTCCAAAGCATACACACAATAACGCCCCAGAGACATGAGTTATGGCTGCTGCAGCTGGAATAACAAGAACTGTGAGTGCTGGGCAGAAACATTATTAAAATGAAAGGCAGAAAACCCGTGGCTGCCAAATTGCAGCTGTTGGTTTCAATGTTAAACTTGTTTGTCAAAATACTGTTTTGTGGAATTGATAAAAGATGCGGCCAGAATTTTCTACAGGGTGGCAGCCCAAAGCAGGAAAATACATTTTAGATCTGTCTAAATGTTTAGGGCTTTTTTTTTTTGGTAAAGAATATAGTGTAACATTTTGCAAGTGCACAGCTGGCTTTTTTATTTTATTTTATTTTTTTAATGTTTTTATTTTTGGTTTAAAAAAGAGGCCTGGCAGCATGGAGCCATGGCAGCATGGACAGCATAGGCAGAGATGGATCAACTTCTCAGTTCCCACTTCACCTGTGTGTCTAAATTCCAGCTTGTGTGAAAGGCTTCAGGGAATCAGAAGATGTCATGTTGAGGAGAAATTTGCTGTTTGGTCTCTGTGAAACAATAAGCCCACTAAAACACTTTATTGAGTGCTTACTGGGAGAGGGAAAGAGGGATGCATCTGCCTAATATGAAAAAACAAGCTTTGAGGTTTCAGTGATGAGAGTGCTGGAATAATAACTTCATGGAAGCAGTGAGAGTGGAGCCAGCACAGGTGTGTGTGACAGGGAAAGGGGGTGTGCCCTACAGCTGTGACATCTGTGCTGGAGCTGCCCTGAAAATCTGCAAGGAAGCCTGAAAGCAGAGCCTATTCCCTGCAATGGAGGGGTTCAGTGTCCTTTTCCGATGTCCATCTCTACACATCCAAAGGTATTCCTAACACTTGTTTGAAGAGGAAGGAAGCAGGAAGCCTGGCAGCTTTCTGGGGTTACTAGGAATGTACTAATGGAAAGGCTGAGCAGTTGTGGAAGATTTTGTCAGGCAGCATTTCTTTTCTACTGAGCTAAAGAATGTGCAGCAAAGCTGAATTGTATCTCTACTCTCATGTCTTCCTGCCCAGTGTGTGTGGCAGCAGCAGTGACAGTGTGGTTCTAAACTGTCCCTTTTGTGGCAGGTCTGACTGAAGTAGCATCTCTCTGCCACTCTTTACCCATATACAGCTTCTTGCACTACTTCCTATTTTATCCACCCACTGTTTCATCCAGAAATGGCTTTTTGGTGAAATAAAGGAATCAAAAACATTATTAATGCTATTTTTACATATGTAATGGTGTGATAGAATAACTACCGTGATATAACATGTAAAAATGTTGTAGCTAGTGTGCATGAGCAGCAAAAAATCCCTGTATTTTAAAAATACCAAGGTAAAGCCATTAGAAAAATACTTCAGTTTGAAGTTTGAATTTTTATTGTTTAGGTGATGTCACAGGTGGGATGTTTATTAAAGAAGCCCTGCTGCTGAGTCATGAGGTGCTGAGAAGTCCTCCTTGCTTGAGGGGTTTAAGGTTGCCTGAGGTTTAAGTTTTCAGCTTTGTCCCTCAAGTTTTAGTGACAGCAAGTATATATATATATATATATTTAAGATATAAAAGATGAATTCCTTATTATGTCAAGTGAACAGGCAGAAGATCTTAATCATACTTGCTACACAATATAAAAGCTAAAGCCACTATAACATAAAATGGCAGAGGGCACTTTATTAAAGCAATAACCTTAAAGCAAGAATATATTAAAGTCAGCAAAAGAAACACTTGAGTAGAGGTTTTGTTGTATCTCACCCCACTCTGTTGCATGGAATACATCTTGATTATGCTATTTTCTTCATAATAAACGGTTAATCTGTGTTTAAAAGAACTAAACCAACACTACCATTTTTCCTGAAATATGTATTTCAACTAAATTGTTCATCTCAGGGAGACCTGTCCTGAAGTCCTGAGAAGTGTTATTGGTAATAACACTTGTAATTGTAATTGGTATTATATACCATTTAGTTTAGCTTATGTGATGTTTAAGATCACTTAGAGCTTTTATAACAGGTCGTTCAAATCACTTTTGCTAAATCCACTTGGAAGTAAGATTCAAATTAATCCCAGGCAATATTTTACTGAGGATTAAAAGATGTTTCCTGTCCAGCCTTGAAAAGAGGGAAGGAGAAAATTAGCAAATTTTTCTCAGATATAAAGTCCTGCTATTTAACATTATTAATGAACAGAACTGCGAAATGTGTTCAACAAACTAGAAATTTTTGTGCAGGATTTCTTTGTTACTAGAGGCTATACTTGTATTCAGGTTTTTTTTTCTTTTTGTTTAAAGGTGACCCTAATGGTAGATTTCAGCTTCAAATGCTTTCAAATCCAGAGTTAACTCACACCTCCTAATATTTGAGGAAGATGGCTTTCGTGTTTTCTCCCTTCTGAAACTTTTTCTGGCATCAGGATGTGTCAGAATTACCTTAACAATTTTCATGCTGGAATTTGATATGCAGCCCATGAAGTAGCTCTGTTTCATGTGCATCTGCATATTGTGAAGATCCTGTGACACTGTTCCTTGCTGATACATCTCATCATTATTTTGAAATCCACCAGATTCAGTTCCTCTCTTAATTTTTCGGCAATGAAAGTTGCTTCACTGCAGTTTTATTGCTCATTCTGTTGATGTGTCATGCTACTAAAGAGGGTTGAGGAATATTGAGAAGATGATATGTTCCAGAGCAAATGAGATGCTTAATTCAGATGGCTGCAGCAAATCTCTTTCATTGTGCCAATCACTGGTATTTGTACCATCTTTCTAAGCAACATGGCATGTGGCAAAAATATGTCTCAGTGATCTTTTGGAACATATTATCTACCCAGCCTGCCTTCAAGGAAATTAAATTCACACAAAAAATTTCATCCTCCAGTTTCCAAGACAGTGACTATCAATCAAAGTCACTGCCTCTTGATTATCTGTGCACTCTCCAAAAATAGAGACATTTTTAATTGCTATTAAATGCTTGCCAAGCACGGACATAGGGGGAAAAATTGGTCAGTCAAGGTGCAGTTCTGGTGGACACTGAACTGTAATCAGAGGACACTTGAGAAAAGTAAATGAAATAAAATAGAATCAGTTAGAAAAGCAGAGGTAGGAAAGAGCATTTGAGAGGGGAGCAGAGACTACTTTATGGTCTTGTGTCCAAGTTCCTTTCCATCTTGTGGTCTAATATCCATGCCTCTAATTACACTGTTGGTGTGTTGGGAAGGAGACCTGCTAAAAATGTTTTTAGATTACTTTATTTTGGAGCCTTATGGATAACAGTGAACACAGTTGTCAAACTCTGCTTTTCATTAGTGTTCTTTGCCCTTTTGTCTTTTCAGCTTGAAGTACCTTGGGTTGCCTAAGTAGGACCAGATTGAGGCAAAAGCTGGGTTTAAACCAAAATATAATTTTTGGTTTTTGTGTTGTGGTTTTGTTTTGCTTTGTTTTGTGCCTTTTTTTTTTTTTTTTTCCTGGCACCTTCATAGATTTAATAAGAAATTACAGGGGTATTTGGAAATGAGGAAATCAGGTCAAGTTTGTATTTAAGGTTCTTGCATCTAGAATACCTTTGCTCCAACTTTTACCGCTTGAATTGGATCCTGCAACATGTCCCTACTCTGTAACAGAGTTGAGTTTTATTATCCTGTTTGAGAGAAGTTGATTTCCATCAGCTGTCTCCTTTGTTGCCATGAGGAAAACTTGTGGGATAGATAGATGGGGACTATGGGGATGTGTGACATTTCAGCCACAGTTGTGTTTCACATGCAGGTTTTAGGATTTTTTACTTGTTTTCTGTGTAACTTCTCTGTGTCTAAACATTTAACTTAAATTAGGTGGTTAGATGCTCAAAAGAATTGGATAAACAAATATTAAATGAAGTTATAGGAAAACAGCAGAAATGGACAGCAAGATGTTTTTTGAACACAAAAATATATCATTTCCCCATTCATGGAGCGCTGCTGAGGTAGCTATGGAATGCTGCAGTAAGTTATACTTCTTGTTGAGAAAGAGATATTAAATGTAATTGGAAAATAACTGAGGCATTTGAGGCTTTGCTCTTTTGCAGTTTGGAGCAAAATCAGATTTTGGGTTGTAAAAGAAGTCCATAAGCATAATTCACTGATCTGAGAGGGTGATAAAAGACCTTTTGCTTTCTTTTTTCTAGGATAAATTACACTCAGATGTACAGGAATGTCCTTTTCTAGTTTGAGAGTAAATGGATTTGTATAATAAACATTTCTCTAACATTCAGCTACTTTAGCCCAGACAGCTCAATTAGGGCTGTGCAGTAAAATACAGCTTCTGTGCACTTTGTGAACACTTAATGTGACTGAAAGCCTGTTAGCAAAGAAATCTCATACAAAATAGGTCCTGTCAAGTGTTTAAGGAAATTGAATTGCCATATATTTAACTCATAGATCTGAAAAGCAAGAGATTTCTGGATGCTTAGTAATTTAATTATTTTGTCATATTTGACTTCTCCCATTAGAGCCTCCTTTATTCATTATTTTTAATATATTAAAAGCCATGCAGAATGGGATAGAAGTTACTCACGCAAGCTGACAAAGGTAGGAAAATATAAAATTAGGCTTGGCAAATTTTTTTTCCTTTCACAGTCATCCATAAAACCCAGTCTCTCAGGTAAGTGATGGGCTAATGCTTTTCAGCCAAGGGTTTCAGCCAAGTTTTTGAAAAAGAACACATTTCCCTTCATAAAAGAGTGTTTTGATTGTAGAGAAAAAAAATACTCTGTTACATTTGTGGAGCATTTTATCTTTAGCAGACTGTAAATATATGTAGCATAGTTATACTTAATCATAACATATTCTTAATTTTTCCCTAAAACACTCTAGCTGTTGATGTACAGTTGGGCCAGGAATTACTGCTCTGCTGTAGCCACCATTCCACAAATGCAGGTTGAGGTTTGCTTTTATCGATGTATTACATGGTTTGCTCTGGACAGAGACTCTCTGAGATGACTTCCTCATCTTTACTTTCCTGACAAAAAGCATTTATTTCCTTTATTCACTGTTGAACAAATAGGTGGCTGCAGTTGTGTAGCATGACATTTATTGTGGAATGGGATGGAGTGCTCTCTGGAGATGGAGATTTCTCCATACTGGCTCCAAGGACAGCCTAGAAGTCTTGCTTAGCCTCTTGGTCTAACTTCTGTCGGTCAAAGTGAGAAAAATCAGCCCTCTCCTTTCACTTTTCACCATGAAAAACTCAAGGTTTGATGTGGAAAAATACAGATAATGCTGAAGAGATGCTTTCAGCCATAACCAAGGATTTGGCCCCTCATTTATAGAGTAAGTATTTCAGAATAAGAGTCAGATTGAACCTTTAAAAGAAAATAAAATACATCATACTACCAATCCTAGGAAGAGTGCATTGCCTAGTTTAATTATTTCCCTGGTGGAGATGAAGATGAGATTTATAATTTGGTACCAGTTGCTTACCTGACAGGTGGGGGTAGAAAATGAGGTGAATTTTTGTGTCACCTGGTTGAATTAAATAGACATTTAATTCTGAAGAAAGGTTTGGGCAGGCAGGCCATTGTTACTATTTTAGATGAGATTTCTTCCCAATATTTTGAACGATAAAAATGGAATGATAATTTGCTGTGTCCTTATCGCTGCATATGGTGATGGTTTGCCCTCAAGAGACCACATAGTTAAAGAGATAAGGTACCTGTCATCTATCTTCCATGGATTTTACACCAGTGAAAGTAAGAAACAAGAGGACTCATTTTTGCTAGGAATCAAAGAGCCGTCTGCAGGCAGCCCGTGTTACGATTGCCATTGTAGCACAAACTGTGTCTAACATGAGATGGATGCTCAGCGAGTGCTGATGATAGTTCATGCTGGTACAGTTTGAGGGCACCAGATCTGTCTTGTCAAAGTGAGAAATTGCTGTTGGCTCTAGGGCAGAAGGCAGATAGGAAAATCAAAGTTTGAGACGCTGTTTCAAACCAGTAGCACTTCCAAATGTGTTTGCTATTTACATTTTCTATTTCACAAACAATGGGAAAACAGAGAATATTTTGGCAAATGTAGTTTTTTAGAAGGAAGGTCAAGTGATTATGAATGCACTTATAATTTTTCTCTTTTACTGCACAGCAGGGAAACCATCAGCAATTCTGAGTGCAAGTAAACATTGAAATGCTGCAATTTGCTTTTGAAGACCCAGTCAAATATTTACTGTTGTATATAGCGCCCAGTTTTCCATTACTTGCCTCATTTATTGACTGCTTCAATTATACATCAAGGAAGGTGGTTTTGTGTTACAGTAAGCAGTTTAGACCTTGTCCTGTTGGAAATAGTAGTCGAAGTTTTAAATTAAGGGATTTTAAAACAGGATCAAATAAGCTAACCTGCTGTCTGGTGGTGCTGCTCTGAGCCACTGATGCTGCTCTTTTGCTAGTGAAGCTTGGTTGATTTACAATAATCCTTGTTTCCTTACAAGGCTGTGGACACACCACCACTTTTTCTCCTTAATGAGTCCACTTCGCTATGAACATCAAGCGGCATTAATGATTGTAATGATTTTATTACAATTAATGACAATTGATCTTGTTCACCATGTTCCTGAATAAACACTTGGGCAAAGTCGTTCCTCCTTTTACGTGCAAGTGCTACGGGCAAAGGTTTTAAGGGAAACCTAGGGGGCCTTTTTACTGCTGAGCCTTTGCCTCCAGATGCAGGTATTTAAATGAAGTTAGGAACAATTGTATAATATAATAATTTATAAATGTTATGATGAGTTCTGCAAAGGGAATGGGAGCTCAAAATGAAGTTAGGATAAACAGTTGGTGGCTGCTGTACAGTTCATAGCTCTTTGACATGCAGATGGTCTCAATTAGCTGGGTAAGGTTCTTCTATTTGATCCCCTGGTATGTTTGATGCTGAGAGAGAAACGTGTGTACCCATGTTATTTTTATCTAGTGGAGCAGTATTTGATAGTCAGGAAGAGCTTGGGCCTTCCTGCTACTCAAGTTTCAGCGCTATGCTGATACGCCTAACATGAGAATGTTGCTTTGTCAGCATCTCTCTGTAGTCACTCAGGGGAGGTGAGCACACTCCAGAAGTCATCCATTCCTTTGAAGACCTGAATTGATTCCTGCCACTGATCCCTAAGGATTATGGAGGGAGCTTATGGTTACTGCACACCCACCTTTGCTACCTTGGTTGTGTGTGATTAATCTCAACACTGTAAGATTTGCACAGAATGATAGTCTCCTCTCTAAATGTAACATGAAAATCCCTGGAAATGCATAGTATTTCCCAGAGCTTGATGAAGATGCTAGCAGAATTTGCAAAGTATCTTTAATTTGAGACTTAATTTTGCAGTTAATCTAGTAAAGGCTCCCTACCATTCTAGTAAGGACTCTATACCCTGAAGCATTTCCAGGAAGCCATTATGGATCTTGCAGTTGAGACAGTGAACATTCCTTGAAGAAGCTATTGAAGGAATTGGCTTCCTAGAGTCTCAGAATGTAAAACAGGCTTCTTTCATTTATACATTTATGAATATAAACTGATGTACAGGTCACTGAAAAGGAAAGAAGCCCCTAATTTTTCTAATAGGACTCAGCTTGTAGAGAGCTGCTACCAGAATCAGAGCAATGAAGAAATAAAATTTCACAATTGAAGCAGATAATAATATGGAAATAGAAGATAGGGAATTTCTTGCGGAGGAAAGTAAAGTTACACAGGCACAGATTTGGTCCATTATTAAAGGAGTGAGAGGAATATTCAGTGCAGACATCCCTTTTCTGAGCTTACAGTGTATTTTTTCAGATATTATAAGTGTTTAACGAAGTTTACACTGCAATAATGCTTTAACCCCAAGCACCAACATTGTGCCTTCCTAACAACATTCCCTGTTGACCCTGCAGATTTCTTGGCAGGAAGCTAATGGAGAACTAAAGCTGCTTTTGGAATAGCACTGACTGCCCTCACTTGCCCTCCTTTCCTGGAAAAGCGTGCCAGTGGGGGCTGAGGGATGAGGGAGAGCAGGGGGAGACTGACATTCTTCTGTGCCAACTCCTTTGTGCCACTAGGGCACAGTTCCTGTTCAAAATTCAAGCCCCTGCTAAGGTGGCTGCTGGAGCATAAACCCTTCTGTAGCTTTCACAGAGCCTAATCACAATGATTTTGCATGTAAGTGATTTCTCTGATGTTTTTCAAAAGGCAGTGTTCAAGTAAACATACTCATTCCATGGAAACAAGTAGAACAGCCAGGGAGAGAGTTTTCTGTAAATATGTATGAAGATGGTGCTGCTTGATAATAATACCAGATAACTGATAATTTTGCACATAATCATCGCTGTCACCGAGCTAAACAAAGCCCTTCAGAAATTAGATGAGCAACTGCTTCATCATATCAGGAAATATTGCTGAAATATGAGTGGTAAAGGAGGCTGTGATTTTAAAGAGAGCGTTCCATTAGGCTGCATATGTAGCTGCATTCAAAACCTAACCATCCAGATGGAGCTGTGTCACTCACAATTGTGAGTTTGTTAAAAAACTTGATTTTTGAAAGCAAACTCCTCTGTTTAAATTAACAATCTTTCCTTAAATGTAATTGGTGAGAAGGAGTGCTTCAGATCGCTTAGAGGATGACTGGCAAGGGTCTCAACAAAAAAAGGGATTTAATATTAAGTGACAGCATGAAGAAGCTCATTGGCAATGCTCAGTCTGCTAATTACTAGAGGGTTAAGGTACACTGAGGGAAAAAACAAGAAATAAAATCCAGTCAGTCAATCCAAGCAGAAATAAACAGAAAACTATCTCTGTATGTGTGTGTGTTTTTAGGTACATGTGACAAAGAAGGAGAAAGGGCAAGGAAAAAAGGAATATGGCCTGACAGCAGGCTTAACAGCACTCAACAGTACTTAAGTTTTAACTTAATTTAATAAAGGAACAACACTTAACAGCATTTAGCTCAGCTTATAACTTAAACTTAATTACAGGCCCAGCTTCCTCAGATATCTAAATAACTTAAACATCTGAGAGAGAAGCATTTCCCCCATGTTTGCTGTGGCAAATGCACACGTGTGTGCACAGAGACACAAAGAGTCACCGCGGTGCCTGTGATGCACCACCACAGTAATATATGTGTTTTACAAACCTTTGGATTTCATAGTGGTTTAGAGTCCTTGAAGTGTCTTTAGGAAGTTATGTTAATGGAAAATAAATCTTCTACGTTTCAGACATAAAAATATCTCATGTGCCAGTCACCTCCAGGATTTTTTTGTGTTTTCCTTTAGGAGGGCTACAGGCATGTGTAAGTGCGTGTGTTTCCAAGGCTTTAGCCTCTCAGAACACAGATAGGAAAGAACCTCAAAGCAGGTCTGTCTAAAGCATGTTCCTCCCCTCCTAAGTGAGAGCTGGATTCAAGGTAATATTTTTCTGACTGTTGCTGTTATAATTATGCAGGTTATTTATGGCAATACATAACTTACAGTTCTTACGTTATATGAAACATGAACTTCATTTTTTTTTTTTGGTTGCTGAGGAACACTTAAATTCATATGGAAGCAAAGATTATTTTTTTTTTCTTCAAAAAGCATTTATTTCTTTGCTGAACTGGATGAGCCAGTTCTCTTGACATCACTCAAGCTGACTTGAAATAGAATATTGAAAAGAAAACCTCCAGGATTCCATGTGCCAGGATTAAAGGCAAAACAAATAATGCATGGTGCAATCAATATTAGAAGGAAGTGTTTCCCTTGAGACTAGGCCAAGAGCAGAGAGATAGAGTTCAATGTACAGAAATGTAAGCTTATTAAAAGTAGCAGAAACTAAATAATCTTGGGAATACCTGCTAAGTGGAACAATCATCCAGCACACTGATCAGGAAAGCGGCTTAGGGATTATCGTGGAAAAAAAATGTTGAAAACATGATCTAATCGAACTCGGTTTCAGTAAAATGGGGAAATTGTATATTAGGTTGTATCAGTAAAATCAGAAGGCAGAAGATCAAGGAAGGTTACTGTGACCACTTAATCTAAGCTACCAATGTTGCTGAACACTTTTATTATAAAACCTCCTTGTGGCAGTTAAGTATATTTGATAAGGTGGCCGAGCAGGCTGTTGAAACCTCCTTTGGTTAGTCTGCCAGTCTGATTTGTTTTGTCATCCAAAATGGAAATTTGTTCTTCCAGTGATTTGTGCTTCAGGAAAGTACATTAGGCTTGTTGCTGTTTTCCAGCCATAGCTGTATGAATGAGGATTTCAGTGATGTTGTTGATTTTGATTTTTATTAATTAAATTATTCTGCATTTTAATCTGGATATCTAATTAGGTGTACCCTGAAAATGTAATTTCAGTGTTTTACCATGAATGGGTTTGGTTAATTGATCCTACCTGGTCACTTGTGTTTAGTTCCACTTCTGGAAAATCCCTGCAGGATAATAGCTGCAGAGGAGGTGAATGTTCCAAACTGCATTCTTCCTCTAAATGTAAATGTGTAGTAGGTAAGAGATACGGAAAAACACCTAATTCTAATTCTCTGTTATGTAGTTACACTAGATATTTGAAAAATACATGTATGATACATTTCTTCACTTATTTCAGGCTGGCAGCTCTTACTGTAGTAGATGTCAAGCACCCCCTGTTTTGTCCTCATCTCTATTACAACATCATTTGACATTCTGGGATATGGCTCTAGAAGCATTCAGAAATGAATAAATTAATATATTATTATTATTTTGATACAGATAGCATCAGTCTTTTAAGGAAAGGGGAAGCAAGTTAAACAGAACAATTTACAAATTGGCAAGGAAAACTAATAAACAAAAAATAAGAAAAAGCTCCCTGAAGTTCCCAAATAAAGTGGCTGGGCTGACCTCCAGCAGAGGATGCTCAGCAAGAGCTTGCATTCCATCTTCATTTAATTGCTGTTGCTGTTGTCATTCTGCAGAGCAGAACTGGCTTTTGAACCAATTGCAAAACATCACAAATGGATTTCTGACTCAGGGAGGTTTGTGCAGATGTCACCAGAGGATGTTCTGTGAAGGAAATTAATTACAGGTGTTTAATTTCCCATCTTCCCCTCTCATGAACAGCTTTGCATTATGGCCTTTGCATTATTGTCATATGGCAAACTCGGTTCTTTCCCATGGCTTTGGAACAGCACCTGCTTCTGTATCAGTCATTAGGAAATGTGAAACTCAGCAGACAGGAGAGGAAAGGTATTTTAGCTTTGTAGCATATTTTTGCATCTTTGATGGAGATGCAGCAAGGCAAGATATGGCCAGAGTGAGAAATAAAAAAGCAAATTGGAGAAATAGACATTGAGGGAGCAGTGATTGCTGTAGTATTTATGCATGGAAGAAACTTTTTATCTGTAAATCTTATACCCAGGAAATTCTGAATTATGCAAGAGAAACTTCAACTGTGGGAGCATTGCTTTAGCCCAGATTGAATTCAGAGTTTTCTGAAATGATGTTATGGGCGATGCAGGCCGATATCAAATATGGTTAAAACTCACTCTGTTCCTTCCATCCTCAAAAAATAACATTTTTTCGAGGGGCTGATTCTATTCCAGGCAAACAGTGGCAAACTAATGCAATCAGGATATTACTGTTGTTTTTTAACACCAGGAGTTTTATTGTCCATTATAGACAAAGGAGGAAAAATGATAATGTTCCTTCCTTGAGGGATTGATTATTGATAGATATGCAGCAGCATACAAGTTACTGAAAGAGGATAAAATATTGAGGATTTATGTGCAGAGGCCAGTGGGCAGCTTGGCATGAAGAGACAGAAAGAAATATGTTTTCCCTAAGTGCTCAGAGGGATGACTGGGATTAGAGTCGCCCAGAGATTTCTTGCAATTTTTGACCTGACCATGGGGCTGAGGGCAGAGCTAAGGATGGGAAAGGATTTACCAGTCCACCCTGTGCCTGATAATCCTAATACAGGGGTAGCCTTTTGCCATTTTGAAAGCCTGTGGGTTTTTTTGTTTGGTTGGTTGGTTTTTGGGGTTTTTTTTTGTTTGTTTTGTTTTTTTAAATAAAATTTGTGCTCCTCTTTCAGAGCTCCTCATACTTCTAGTCTCAGGAAGAGAAACCCACACTTGCCCCAGCTCCCTGACCCTATCTGCCTCTTTCCACTGTGCAGGGCATCCTGCTGCCTCCCTTCAATGGCAAAGTCCTCAATATTCCCTTCTGCAGAACTCGGAGCCCTGCAAGCACAGTGCCACAGCAAGCAGCAGGTAAAAGCAGGCATGCTAAGGAATAATGTTTAAATTCCAAACAACAAGGGAGGAAATTCCTAAGGAAATTCCTAAGGGGGAATAGGGAATGGAAATGTAAGGAATAGGGAATGCATAAGGGGTGGTGCAGATACACATTTTATCCTGGGGTACTGCTTGGATGGAGATTAAATATATACTTTTAATAGACACAGCCTCTGACTGCACTCTTATTTACTTGTAATGTTTTATTCAAAACCATGTTTTCAGGACTTGTCCTGTTGGATCCCAGTGACTGTGCTTGAGGTAAAGAAAAAAGCTTCTGTGTTTCCCATATTTCACAAGGGAAGTACTGTCTTTTTAGATATTGTTTGTAAGACTTGAAAAACTGCAAAGGCTGGGGGAGCATGGAAATAAAGAAGATGGGCTTTGCCCTTATAAAGTGTATCCAATGCCAATTTTTTTTTTTTATATTGAGTCTCATAGAAAAACTGGGATTCTCATACTCCATATACCTCCCATTGCTACTATAATCTGTTTTTTACTGGGCTACATGAGAATGGGGTCATGCCATACTGTGTTTAACAAACTAGGATGCTATTTCGAGAAAATTCTTCCTGACTCCCTCCTAGGATTCGTTTTATGTAGTGATAGATTGAATTGATACATCCATATAAATACTATCTCTTACTGAGACACAAAAAAAACTCAGGTAATACTCAAAATTTATTTTCCTTTATCTCTGAGTTCTGCTGGTTATTCCTGAAACTTCACAGTTTTACTTCCAGTATCCGGTCTGGATTAATTTAAGTTTATATAATTTTTTTCTCCCCTGGATGGTTTCCATTCATACATCTTAACCAAAATTCCTAATGTCTGCAGTGCCTGGCAAGTATGTACTTCTTGCAGCAGAATTAAAAGTTATCCTTTAGCATAAAATATCCATTAGTCAAAGGCAATTGTATACAATGCTCTTTTGGTACCAAGTTATAGCAGGCCCTTGACACTTATTAGTTGTTAATGTGATTTAGAAGAGTAGTACCATCCATTTTCAAAATCATTCCTTATTTTTAATTTTTTTTTGCTATTGTAATTCAGTTTTTGAAAAATCCTTGAGTGACTGACTGCATATGTTTTGAGCTCTTTTTGTGTATGGAAAGAGTTTTAGTTTCTGTAGCAGAGCATGGGATGAATAAAAAGGACAGTGGCTTGTTATGTATTATTATATTATATGCAGAGGCTTAGAAACTATCCTCAGCATTATTTAAAACCATATAATGATGTCATTGTAATGCTTGGGCCTATCAAAGAACTTAGTACAGGAGCAGATTTCCCCTGGGTTTTATTTGCAGAGGAAAATGGAGAGAGAGGAACTTCAGTAAGATTTGCATCTTAAAATTCTGATTCTTCTTCTAGGCCAACCTGAAAATGATGAGGTGACCAACTTGCATTGGATTTTATTATGTCATTTGCTGTTGTCCCATTTGTGTGATTTTTTGCTTGAGATAACACATATGCTGTTTACAACTCTTTGATGGAAGCCAAGGTATGTGCCCTTTTTTAGCTGAAAAAAAAAATTGCAAGTAGAGCCTGGGACTGATTTCAATATAAATTACTCTTTTTTCTGCTTCTGATTGTATGTTCACATACTGTGTTTCCTCTAGCATGTATTTTTTTATCCCTTGAAGACTCAGCTTGTAGTGGGAATTATCTTGGTTCAGGTCTGATTCTGTAGGATTTCTGCAAGACGTGATATGTTGGTAGTGCAGCCAATAACCCATGAACACCACAAATTATAATAATCACATTCTAGTCCATGAATTTTCTATTTTTCAGGAAACTGGAGCTTCTGACAGTAATTTGTAATCAGCTTTGTGAACGGTTGTAATTAGACATTTGGAAAATGCAGCATTTTGCTTTCACTCATCGCTCAAAGGAACAGGTGACTGTAGAGAAGAACTACCTTGTAATGGCTCTGAATTACATTTAAGAGTTATTTCCTGTTTAATTCTTCTTAATCTAATGTTATTACTTTTTATTATTTTTGTATGCTTACTTGGGTTCAGTTTGATGGATTTCATTGACTTGGTGTGTCTGATTGTTCTGGTTTCAAATCACAGTTAATTTATAAACCCCTAAATTTTCAGTGCTGTTGTGTAAACGTACATGCCATACAAGCCCATATCTGTTTCCATGCCATGCATGTGGAGCTGAAATGGATTTGGAATCTTTATCTTTTGGCCATGACTGCTTCACCTGCCTTTTAATCTCTCTCTTCAGGATTTACTGTGGTGTATAAATCAGTTTCATGAAGCATTGTGAATAACTGCCATTAAAAAAAAAAAAAAAAAAGAGCTCAGAAGAAACTCTCTTTTATGGTCCTCTTTTTTCCCCCGTGTGGAGCTCCACTTCAGCCCTGACAGAGAGCTTCTTACTTTCCAGACAAACTCCATGGCTGGAGAGGTCTGTGCTGCAGTGCACTGAATACCTACATTAGGTTAGGGAATGTGTATGGCTGAGTTTCGACAGTGCTCAGTGAAGAAATCTCCCTATAAACTTCTGTTCTGAAGTACAAAAGTATAGAATCCAGGATACCAGCCATAATATGTGATATTAAACATGTTTTTCTGACGTTTAGAAAAGTTATTTGTTCCTTTTTATCTAGTTTTCTCCACAAATCCAGCCTTTGTAGTGCAAAAGTAGTACACATTTACTGTGTGTAGTACACATTTATTGTGTGTAGTGTGCATTTATTGCATGACAATAAATCTCTTCTCTCAAAAGGAGTGATTTACAGGAAGAGCTGAGAAAGTGAAGGTATTCAGATATTAATGGTATGATAATTTCAGCCCACATCAGTGTAGAAGCCTGGGAGACTTTATTTAGAAAATCTACATTTTTAGATTTATTTTACATTTTTGAGTAAAATACTCATGTTTAAAAGGCATAGGTTGAAGTCCAGACTATGAAGACCACTTCAGCTACAGAGTAGATGTGAATAAGATTAAAATAATAACATTTCTGTTTGGATGCAGCAGCACAAGACCTTAACACTGTGCTGCTTCCAGTAACATAATTGGACCATGAGAATTTTGGAGGGAAGAAGATGTTATTAGAAAATCTAAGATAAATCCTTGTATTTAAAATATTTAAAATATTTTCCCCTTTTGTTTTCTAAAACTTTCATTTAGTGACTTCATTTGGGGTTCTGGGTTTAACTTTTCTCCATGCACTAGAAGAAATTTGGGCTTATTTAGTCCCAAGTCATTTTGGCATCTATCACAAAGGTAAATGAAAGTTTGTAGTGTTGCATGCTCTCTACATAGTGTGCAACTAGAAAATGACGGTGCCTGTTAGAAGTAAGTCAAACTGTCAAAACTAAACAAATTAATATTGTCTCCTACATTGTAAAAATGCATTTGGTATATATCAAAAATATGCAATTAAAAATATATAATTGAATACATTTTAAAATTAAATTAAATTATATAAAAAATATATTAGGAAAAGGTATTTTGCTCATATTGAAAATATATTCACAGAGTGACATCCTATTTTCTTGCTCCTGGGAGAATTTTAACTTTTTATGTAGAAAACCAAAGGATCATTGATAAGCTTTCATCTATTGACAGTATTGTTAAAGGCAGTCACTGAGATGGGGATTTGGGTAATTTTAGAGATGAATGACATGCAGTTTTAAAAAATGCAAATTCTCTCCATATTAACAGCTTTAATAATAACTCAAGAGTAAGATAAAAACCTTAAGTCTTCTGTACTGCATGTCTGTAACAAAAATTATAATTTTGCTTTTTTTTTAGTGTCATACAAAACTGAATTTACATTTGAGTCCTAAACCACAGAAGCTGTCCTTGTAACATCAGAAAACACTGCACATGTTGCAGCTGTCCTTAGACTGGGTAGAGGCCTGTAATTAATTTCAGGGCCTTTTCTTATATCTCATGCCTCCAGAAAGAGCTTTTATTGACTTTTGAGGAGCAGCAGATTGCAGAGGGTTGATCCACTTCGATGGACTCTCCAGGGTCGCTTCTAAAAATGAAGATATTGAAACTGAAATGACACAATACCAAAATTTGTAAATCAAAAAAGTTTTGACTCTTTTTGTAGTGGAGCAGGATTATCTATATGTAATAGTTCTCGTTTTGTGGTAGTGGTAGTTTAAATATCTGTGCCTTTTCGTTTGACTTACATGTATTTAGGGATTGGTTTGCAAAAAAAAAAAAAAAAGATACATCTTTCTGAATAGAATGAAAAGTAAAAGTTGGTGTGACCAGGCTACAGACAATCTTACTGACTCAAAATTCAAATGTTGGAAGTGTAAGATCTCTTTTTTATCAGATATTTGGCACACAGCTTTCAAAACTTTTTTTTTCCCCCCCCCAATGTTTTTCTTACCAACCCAATAAAACATCTTTCTCAAAATATGCTGTAGGACTACATGAACTACTGGATCAAATCTTCTGTAGAACTCACTTTTCTCCAGAGTCCTTATAGTTTGACTGCATCTTATACAATGCATGGAATAAGTACTTTCCTTTTCACCTCCTGCTGGATTGCCTGTAAAAAAGCTGTTATCACAAAAGCAAAGATTTAAGGGCAGAACACTGGCTCTGGTGAGAATATAGGGAGGAGCATCACTCTGAGGCAGGCCTGGAGGTGCAATCACTCTCAAAGTCTCATTGCAGTCCCCCAAAGTGGCTCCTATGAAAGTTGCTAGAAACAGACTTGCCTGGGGGCAGTTTTTCACAGCCCAAGAAGGAAAGGTTAAAGAACTGTTCTGTTTTCTTTACTTGTCTGTTTTCATGCATAACTGTTGCAAAAAAAAAACCAAACTCAGTCAGTTGTGAGTCACACCTCTAAGGATGATGTGTGTAAAAGCAATTTGTGCAGTGGGATCCCAGCGAGCTGCAGTATGTACTCTGACTCCTTCAAGGAGCTGAATCCAAAGAAATTACACAGCTTGTCCCCTTGCCTCCTCCCCTCAAATCAGTTTAGAGTGGTTGAAATGGTTGCTCAGGGAAATGCAATAATTAACAAGATTTAATAAAAGAAAATCAGCAGAATATGAGGAGTTGATATTCTTTTTTTATTCCTATATAATATCAGATAATAGTGAGAAAGTGATTACATTTTAACTAAATGAATTAAACAAAGCTCCAAAAACATAAATTAGAATTTAACTATGCTATTAAACCCCAATTTAATTAGCAAGCCATCATTACTAGATAATAAAGACCTAATACAAAATGCACAACAATTTCTTGTATACACAGGGTAAAAAAAAAACAAGCGGTAAATTCCATTGAGCAGATGACTTTCTGCTACATTAGTAGAGGAAAAAAATGCTGAATGGATGTTTTAGGACATAATGAGGATGAGGAGTTAATGGAATAGTTGGACAGCCCAATTTTAGCCATAAATGATTTTATAGTTAAGGGAAGACCTGGGGAATACCAGAAGAAAAATATATGCACTTGATTTTCTTGGCATTAAATTTTTTTCTGTGGCTGAAATAGCCAGTGAATTTATAGTATCCTTAAGCTAACGTGCCTTAGAATTTATTCATAATTTCAGAAGAAAACAGTGAGTTGAAGGCTTCACCGACTTATGTGGAGATGCATGCCATAAGAACACACAGCTTGGGTGTATATTAAAAGGTGCTGGTTTTCCTGAGAGAAAAGCAGTCTTCAGGCTGATTAATGCGTTTTTGTTTTGCTGGATTTGCGTGCTGGCTGGGTAGAACCTGCCTCAAGTTTTGCAGATGCGAGCGGACATTTGGTCTGCAGTTTGCCTCTGCTTTTGGTTTTCTCTCGGCTCTTAAGCTTGTCCCTGCTATGTTTGCAGTACATGTCAGGAAGGATCAGAGTCTTTGTACTTCTTGATTCATTTTAATATCGTTGCTGTAGGCAGAACGTGCCTTGGTGGTGCAGGCCGGTGCGGGATTTTTGGCACGGTCCCACCGGCAGGGATGCCAAGAGCCAAGTCCTGCAGGAGCTCCCAGGAACACATTTCATTGCTGTTCCCTCATGGCTGAGATACGAGCGGTGCCAGTAGATGGCAGTCCGGTACTTTGCTTCTCGTCCACCCGCAGTCAGATGACAAAATTATCCTTTTAATTTTGATGCAATGAATACTGTAGCTAAAAGAAATGCTCTTAGCTTGATAATTCCCACGGTTGTGTTTCCTTCTGTGCCCTCATTGTCAAGGTGCCGGCAGGAAGTTCCACCCCTCCGCTTTCTCCTCTGCCTGATGCCAAGATTCCAACTTTTACCTTCCAACCACGTCTGTGTGCAACTGAGAGCAGGTGTATGGAAGTTGCCGTGCAGCCTGTCCCCGTGGCACAGGCAATACTTCATAATTTATAAGCTTCGTATTCTAAAACATTCCGTCTGAGTAATTTTAATCACCCTACCTGCAATTGTCCCTGTAGCATCCTGAGGTCAGGCACTCTCTCGCCTGAGGGGCTGCCTTGTGTTGATGGCTGAGGGTGAAACAGCTCCGTGCTCAATCACAGAAGCACAAGGAATGCAATTTGTTGTTCAGGCACAACTCGTACAAGCTGTTAGGCACACGCACAACTTCAGGCAAGTGAGTTGGAGATACTCATGGATTAAGCAATCTGTAGTTTTACAGGGTCTTTCAGCAGGATTGGGGCACTGTTTGTAAATTGGTCTGTTGAACCTTTCAGCACACTTGGGACGTGCACATCCACACTGTGGAAACGCTGAGTTAATGTATTAACACATATGACTGCATCTGGGGGAAGAATATACTGATATCTTAAATATTTTTCTAATACCACTTCCCATTCTGTCTAGGTGTGACTTGAGACTAGAGGCAAAGCTGGTGATGTGTATTAGTTATTCACTCTGAGTGAAATTTTATTTACATGGAAGTGTTGCTTCTGAAACCAGATGGTCAACACCAGAGACCAGTGAATAGACCTGATGGACTGATACAATCAAGGTCCAAGTTTGCCTGCTTTTTTGACTTTACCTCTCCCTGAGCTGTTTCAACATTGAAACTTTAGTTGGCATTAAACTACCACTTCTGTGTTTTCTGAAAGGTTAAGAAAAAGCTAAATATGGGCTTAAAAAAGACACTGACAGGTTACAATATATCCACAGAATGATGCTGAAAGAGTAGGCTTCATAACACCAGTAAATTCCCTATTTAATGTTGGGGTGGTTGAGAATGTGCATAGATGTACTCTGCCGTACTGCTCCTTCACTGCTGCTGTGGAAGCATCTTAATCTGAAAAAACAGTAAGATCAACTGCCCCCTGAGTTATATCATATCTAACCCTGTAATTAGTGGTTTGGAAACCAAATGAACTTCAGAGTGCAAAAACCACGGGGATGTTTTAGCTCAGAATGAAGGCATTGTGCAATGTATTCTTTCTGGTAAGATGCCTTTACTGGTGTAACTGGAGGAAATGCACAACTGTAACACAAAGGATGATTTATTAAAAACCAGGTGACCACCCATAATGATAATGGGCTCTTGCCAAGCAAAAGAAATACCAATTAAGATTCTTGTGAATTATTTAAACATAAATTCCCCCCCTCCCCAGTTAAATTCTAAATCAAGTGTTAGCTTTGGGTCAGTTTTATGTGGAGATCTGCAACCCTTCTGAGCTGTGCATGCACTCATTAGCTGCAGGCACATTTGCACATGTGCTGGATTTCTCTCCTGTAGCCTCCAGTCTATTAAATAAAGACCAGGTTCCATTCTCAAAGCCTTGCTGCTTTGTTGCCTCCTATAGGAATGTGCTTTTTTATGTTTCTAAAAGGTAGACACCTTTGGCCCAAGGATTCTTTCTCAGGTTTGAGGAAATGACCAGCTGTTAAATTAACAGTGATGAGGGTTGCTTTTTATTTTTCTTTGATTTCAGGCAATTAATATTCAATACTAATAGTGTATATATATATATATATATATATATATATATATATAATAACAATAGTCTTATTATCCACAAAATTTTAATAAAATTTGCAATATTCCGTGTGTGTGTGTGCTGCCAAGATCTTCTGGCAAGAAGATCTTGCCAGAAAATGAGCAGCCTTTTTGGCTAAGTTTCACTGGTTCTTTCTGTCAGATGATGCTGAAGACATGACAAAGGCACTGTAGAATCTGGGATCAGTTTGACTGTAATGATTTGTGAAAGAAAAAAACCCAAAAGACCACAACAAACCATTACTAGTAATATTTAGCTATTAAATGGAAAGTTCTCATAGAGTATTTTTGGTCCAAACAAAATTTACACTGTTTGAAGTAAAAACAGAACCTGTCTTTGCATGAAAAGTGTGTGTGTGACTTAGAAATCATTGAAGAACAAAATGCTCTGCTTTTTCCCCAAATAAGAGCAGAGCAAGGCCTTCATTAGCCCTTTCTTCCCCAAACATTTCTGGTGCTTTACTAGGGTCTTTTATTTGTTAATAATTTTCTTGTTACTATTAAAAGTCAGTTTAGTTGCACTGTTGAGATTTCAGGATGTGCTCTTGTCTGGTGCCTCTTCCAGTGGGAGAGGGGTGTATCAGAGAGGAAATGTGTTCAAGTATTGCTGCATTCTGTGGGTACTCTGGCCACTGCTATTGGTTTGACAGCCAGAGAAATGTTTGTTCTGTTTTTCTTAGTGAATTCTGGAAGGTCTTTTTCCTTTTTAACCTTTCTGAATTAGAAGAAGGAGGGGAAGACTGGGGAGGCAGACAGGCTACAATGGAAAGTTAATCAGAAATCAATCTTGTGACAGTTATAACTGTACTACTGATGAGTAAAATATTCAAAACCAAAAAATTCTCACTTTTACTGGCATGGCATAGAAAGTTTGGGGTCAAAGTACCATTACCAGTGCTTGGAAGCTCTCAGTAGTACAAAAGTTGCTGATATAATCCTGACAGCTCTGGGATTTTGCATTCCTTAGTAAATCCTGTCTCAGATGTCAGGGATTGGATTTTATTTTTCCCTATTCCTCTTAACAGTATGTTTACAGGATTCACAACAATATCTCAGGATTTGTTCCTCTTGTAAAGCTGGTAAGAGTGATGTGGTTAATCTTCTTCGCTGTGTTCCAAATGTATGCCCTGTTCCTCAGACTGCCTAAGTAAGTATTTGGTATTAACCAATATACATCTCCTTGTTGTCTTCTTTGCATCCTGCTTTCCCAACTCTGCTTAATTTTTGTAATCACAGTGATACATGTATTATGAATGTCGCTTTTATAGTACCTAATCTAGTGTGGTATTAGCATAATCTCCTTTAATTTTTATGTTCTTAAATATTTTTTTTCTTCCCTCTTTTTTAATATGAAAAAGACCCAATTGGACAAAAGTTGAAGAAATTCACATATTCTTTTTAGTTCTTTCTTCTGGCTAGTGTCCTACCATACAGCAGCAATTGCTGAAAGAGAAGTGCTGGCAGGAAGGCAGCTTTTTTTAGAGAAACCTGAGTTTATTGCACACAGTTCTCTCCATTGAAATGTTAAAAAGCAGAGCTTTTCAGGAGTCACTTCCCTGTCCATTGAAAATCGAGTTCCCTTTTCCTGTTATTTTATCCATAGATTCAGTATTTTACCTTTTTTCAAATTGAATTTCGTAAGCCACTTATCTGCCCATGATTTTAGTTTAGCCAAATCCATGAGAATTTTATTGCTTCCCTATTGTGTATTTGTTGAAACACCCATTCCATGTGATCAGCACATTTCATTGCTTTGCTGCATTTTCCCCCTTTCATGCTGATAAAGTAAACAAAATCAATACTGATATTACAGTACTCCACAAGTCAGCTTCTTCCACTTGGGTCTGCCTGTAGTCAATAAATACATTCTGGCTCTCGTGTGCTCACTGGTTTTTATGCTCCCAAGCACCTCATCTCTTATTGTCTCACATATTAAAGTGAACACAGGGCAATAATTTGCAGCAATCATGAGAAGTTGGAAGCTGCTTAGAGTCTGGTCTCCAAAAAAAGGCTGAACAAAAGGTTGTGGCAGCCCTTTAAAAAGCAGAGAAATTTACAGAGGTTATCCCTAGAGTTTAGTTGTAAAGAACAGAAGAGCATACCTGTTCCCTGTTTATTTATTCCTGTCTCCATATTACAAGGCTCTTCTGTATAGCACATATATATATCCATGCACATATATATACGATAGGACATGATGATATTGGCTATTCCTGAGTATGATTGTTTGATTTTAATATCAATTGTCATGGTTACATGCCTCCACGGTGATATTCTGTCAAGGTCAAGCTCCAGACACTCTGTACTAAGAAGGCAGGTTCCTGACATTTGTGCAAAAACGGCAACTTTTAACTTCGAGTAAGATATAGATTTGTGGTTAGTCCTTGCATTGATCACTGAAGAAATTAGGCTCACAACATCAAATTGCTGCTTTTGTTTTCTACAGAGCAGACCCAGCCTATTCTTCAGAATATTTAAAATCAGTACAAAAATAAACATCATACAAATCATAAAACATTACATTGCAGCAATGTAATCATGTTTTACCTGGCATTTAATAAGAAGCCTACTTAATTCAAGCTCCAGCTCAAATAAGAATTCTCAGTCAATGAATCTATGAGTAAAGAGCTTGTGGAAGAAGGAGAGAGATTTATATATGCCTTTCTTTTTGCTAAAATGAATGAAAATATCTACATGAATGAACATGTTCTAGGAATTTAATTTTGAGCAAGAATGGGGCCCTCAAATAACAGTTATCTTTAAGGAGGGTGTTTGGACTTCTTGTACCAGTCATTTTACCCACAAAAAAAACCAAAAAACAAAAACCAAAAAAAATTATATATATATATATATATATAGAGTTTCAGTGAAGAAGAGGAAGTCTGGAAGCCAGGGGAAGGAAGCATCAAGATGTGACATAAACTGATTATACTCACACTGTAAAGGAGTTTTATTTATGTCCCTTGAAATATAATATTTTAAGGCAGCCTTCAGAAAAGGCTGAGAGATCCATATCTTCACGAAGCCTATCCTATTATATCCAGTTGCAAGTACAAATCAAACAGAATTTCTACAATGCCCTTTGAACTCCACAATAAATTCTAGACACAGAAGAGATGCTATCTTTTAATTTTCACAATATGGATGTTCTCTTCCCATCTATAACAAGTTGATGTACTTTTTGCGTGATAGCAACAAGCCAGTCCATTAGAAATAATGCCCAAAATAACTTCTAGTGTAAAATATACTGGATGAGGTGCTGGTTTTCATGTTGCAAGCATTATGGGCTGAATTTATTTGCTTCTAATAAAAGAAGAAAGCAAAAAAACCCTGTACTTATGCTTCACTGTCTGAAACACTGAGTTTTTATATGTCTGAGTTCTCTGTCTGAAACTCTCTTGGTTTTGATGTTTATCCGATTCAGTTTTAATGCATTATTGCTATAGGGTGAGCTGTTGTTCTTTGTCATTATTTCAGGACTGTCTTCAAGGTCTCTGGACAAGGTAAGAAGCAGGGTAACAGCAAAAAGCCCAGTCTAGCCTAAACCTCTAGTGTTTGCACTTTCATAGTTACTCTTCTTGTGGCTATCATTCTCTCCCTGAACTGCACAGCTTAATTGTGCTTGTCAGCAAAAAAGAAAAATTGTTTTTTAAAGGTGCACTTGAGTTTTTCCTCAGGACAAGCCTCTTGGCTGTACTCACGGGCAGAAATGCCTCCTGCATTTTGCATCACATTTGGACTGGGAGATCCATCCAGTCAGGCATCTGATTGAGTATTCTGTGCTCTGTTTCCTAATATTCGATTGAAATGTTGGATTCCCTCTCTTCATAAACCCATCATTCACAACTACTGTGTTCTTCCATCCAGGAATCATCAGTGTCAGCATTGATAGGAACAAGAAGACTGACAGCCACCTCACTGAAAGCAGTTCTTGGCTTAGAAAACCTAAATGTATTCAGTGTATTTCAGTGAAATTTCAGTAAAAATGAATATAATTTCCCTGATAGACTGGATTTGAGGTACCATATTTAGTCAGGAAATAAGATTAAAAATAATTTAGATACTGCCTCTTACAATTGCATAATGCACCACATTTAAAATATATTAACCCAAGTTTAGCTACCATTATAATTTTCTGTGTGCTATTAAGTCACTACTGCTGCCAAAAGTAAACAAATATCTTGCACTGAGCACATAACCAGCTAGCTAAAGGAAATAACCACAAACTAATTTACTATTCCGTGTATCTTAAGATATTTCAGTCCAATGGAATTTCACAAAGGAAGCAAACACAAACTATGCTGTAATATGAGAAATATCCTGGCTGCCTTTTTTACAGTCAGACTCACAGTCCTCAAGCAGGTCTTGGTTTTGAAATTTTCAGAGTCAGAAGACGGATGATTGCTGTTAAAAGTCCCACACTGCTCTTTAATCAGATGGTAAATCCATAAGTGATGGAGACCAAGAGCACCACAAGTCACTCTTGAGTGTTTTTGTGACACAGCAGTAATGTACCCTCCATTTTGAGGTTCGTTAATGACACGGTTGTATTAGCTTCTGGCTGTACCTTAAAATAATTCCTTTTGTTCCAGATGCACTTAGCAGGTCATGTCAGCTGCTTTGAGATTGTAATTGGATTAGCTGCTCCCAGTGAGGGACACTTCTCCACTTTTTATAGCAGCTGACCTGTCTCATACACTGAATGGAGTCCTGTGGCTTTTTGGTGAGAGACACAGTAAATTAAATCAGTCAGATTAAAGTAGACTCTTAGTAGTAGCGTGTTCTGTGGATGCCTCCTGATCTCATATAAAACATGAAGGAAATAAAATTTTATATACTTGAAGGAGTAAAAAAAAAAATAAAAATCTTACCCTGTATAACATGTTCTTTCTTTCTTTCTTACTGACAAGTAATATCATAAAGGCAGCTGCCAAGGACATAACATGTCCTTTAAAATGCAAATTGTTTAGAAATGAAGCACCTTTCTAAAAAGATACCTCTTCAAAGAAGCTTATTTGAATCAAAACTATGCAGATACCATATATCATTTCAGGGGAGCTTATAAGTGAGCCTTTAAAGCTTTCTCCCATGATTTCCATGGAATTCATGGTAGATTGTATCCCAGGATATGCTATTTTTTGTGCAGTTTACTAAAAATTGGTTTAAAAATTAATGGATACAGTGAACCTGAGTGGAGTTCCTACTTTCCCCAACATCAGAATGGAAATATTTTGACTAACAACCTCTCTTTCAGAAAAGTGGCTGGTGCAGATTCTCTCTAGATGGCAGTGGAGCTCTTTCAATAATGATTCTGCTTCCTTCCCCCACCCTCTTTCCATTTCTTCTGGAGACTCATTTTTAGCTGTATTGCTCTATGATTTAACAGGGCTTTGATGCTGTGAGATGTTGGCGGGCACAAATCAGACTTTCTTTTCTAAAAGGATAATATACTGCTTTTTCAAAGTCAATTAACACTTAGGGCAAATGAAATGGGGAGAGCTAAAGGTCAATTACTAAAGGATGGCCACAGAAATTTTTCTGGTTTACACAGCATTCATCCAGGGATTGCAGATCAGTGGGGAAAGAAAGGAAATAGTAATTAGCTCATTTGATTTCTTGATGGTTACCAATGAGATAGTTAAATACAGCTTATCTCTTTTATTATTATCAAGTGTGACTGGTGCTAATAATCATTCTGACCAGCTCCAGACCACGTTTTTTCAAGGCATTGTACCTCCATCACAGTAGCTGCGAGGTTGTTGTGACAATTTGTGCACCAGGCAAAGGTTAGCAGAGAGAATAGCTTTAATACCTCAGGTTTGGAGTGGAGTTAGTAAGCTTTGTGTGTAAAAGAAATATTGTAGCTGGGCAGTTCAGCTATTAAACAAAGAACGGCATTAAAGGAAGGGAGACTGAGTGCCTTTTTCACTGCCATTCATCATCCTGTTTAAAACAAGCGAGTAAGTTAAAACTTGGCCTTTGGAGGTCTGTGGTGCACTTTCATTGGCTAACCACCAGCTTAGTTTTCATGTCATGACTGTGATGCTGTTTTACAGGTGAACCACTATGGATTTAAAGATTTAATCAGACAGGACTCCAGCTGCTTAGATTTATCTGTCTTCATGTTGGTCATCTGAGTCACTCTGGCATAAGTGATGCAACTGAGTAGTATAAACCTCAAACATTTAAATCATTTTCAGATATGTGCCTTGTTTAGAAAAGGGAGGTTTGTGTTGAGAACATGGATCTATTAAAGGATCCCTTCATAAGAGTAACAGTAACAGTAACCCCAAATTTAAAGGACCGTTCGTAACAAACTGAGGTAGCAGATTACTCTTGTCAGCTTAATGGTGGCTACACATGAAAATGGCCAGCCTTGAGTTTGTGCTGCTTGTCTTTTGTGTGTCAAACAGCTTTCCAGGTAAGACTCACACTTAAGATTGCAGTCAAAGTTCATTTCTATCTTTTTTAGAATAATTCTGCTGAGTACAATAACCTTTTCCTTTGTGAATAAGGAGTTTCTGTTTGCACTTACATGAAAAGAAAAAAAGGCCAGTGTTACAGGCAGCAGGAGATTATTTCAGGCCTGACTATTCAGAGGGCTTTGCAAGACTATGGGGGCCAGGCAAAGCATATAATGAACAAATTCTTTTGAGGTAAGTTATTATTTGGGATTCTGAATGGGTCTCTAACTTGTGTGGGAAAATACACTGTGTGTTGCACTTGCATGTAGGTAGTGACTCACCTGCTAGCTGTCAGCAGTGTTCATTCCAGTGTCTGAGACAGCAGGAGAAGTAATACAAAGTGCTGGACCTAGAAGTCGTGCTCCCTTGTTTTCTGGTGTGTCAGAGAGGCAAACCTCTCTGCAGCAGCAAGTACATGTGTGTAGTGCACTGTCTGCCCTCACTACCTGCTGGCTGCAAGCTTGATCCTTTTGTTTTCAGAGCTCAGCAGCTCTGCTCCCCAGCCGCAGACACAGCGGCACAGCGCCAAATTTGTTTCCTTGAGTTTACAAAGGGAATCTCTCCTCTTCCTGCAGCTACAAACTATATCCCACTTGAAGGCCATATGTGAAGTTTTGTCACGGCAGTGGCTGCTATTTTGTTGATGCCTGAGCTAGCCAGAGAGCACAAAGGCTGCACATTGGTTTGCCTTGCACAGTCCAGTTCAAAGAGAGACGTTTTCCTGGCAAATATTCATTTCACCCTGCTGCCTGGGTGCAATGTTTTCCCTGGACAGACTTGTTGCTGGAAAGTTGGCAGGTAGGTACTTGTGTCTGTGGAGCTGCAGGGCTATTTTGGCAATGTGTCTGCACATAGCAGACACAAAATTGACCAAATTTCTGGGCAGGTTTTATAGCACCTATGATTTAAGTGCTTCTGTGGTGCATCTTACTCTGATTTCATGTTTCTCTTGTCATACCTACTTATCTTGCAGAAGGTTTTTTTGTGGCAGACAACATGATATTTTTGGATTGCTGAGCACCCAGGAAACCGGGGCAGGTTCACTGAGCACAATCAGGTCAGTTTACTGTGTCTACAACCGATCTGCAAATAAAACAGAACACAGTGCAAGGAACACACATTGTGAAGAAATCACATTTGTCTTGTTGTCCCAGAAAAACACCAGCTTTGCTGAGGTGGCCTCAGTGTTGTCACTGTAATCACCCTAGAACAATTTTGGGGAGCAGCCTTCCATATGTGAACCATGTTACGGCAATACCTGTTCTATTGGCAAGCAAGAAATTCCAGCAGTGTGCCTGTAGATATATATACAGGGAGATACTCTTTTCCCACAGTAGAATTGTGAGACTGACTCCCCTTCCTCCCGTTTATGAACTTACTTTTGTTCTCCATTGAATGAGACAGCATCTATCCTGCACTATTAAGGAAAAAGGAGATTTGGATGCGACTTTTGTAGTCACTGCTTTGAATTGGTAAGCTTGTGAGAACAGCTGTTCTTTACTTCAGCAAATTCAGAAAATGCAGAGATGAGCAACAATAAAAAAAACCACAAACCCTGGGTGATCAAAAACAGTCTCTAAAGCTTTGTGTGTAATGTCTTTCCATCTGAGCCAGCATCCATTGAAATAAATGATAGCTCCTTTTCTCTGTTGTCGACAGAAACTGCTTCAGGCAAAATTGGCAAGGTATGTAAGACCACAGTTTCCCAGTATGTAATGTTTTAGGGAACTCACTCTCCCACCCAGCACACAGAGGGTGAAATCCACTGTACATAGAGTAAGCAGGTGAGAAATAGATAAACTACAAGTTTTTAAATTATTGGTATTGATGTACAGCAAGGATTAAAACATGAAATCTTTCCTTACGAGCTGCTGCTGTGATTCACTTCAGGCAATCTACCTTAACAGATGCATAAAACCCGGGATGGTTTATGGCCATTAATGTTTATGACTCTTCATGGTCCTTCTCTTGACCCACTCAGATCAGAATCTTTCAGAAAACGTGTATTTTATTCTGGAATCCAATAGTCATGTAGATGTAGAAAAGTGATTGATGATTTAAAAATAAAAAATAAAAAATCTGAAAAAGTGGTGTATTTGCACTCCTTGTCTCCTTGATCCCTGGAAAAAGGGACATAGACCTGAGCTATGAATGTGTGTTCATGGGATATTTCTTATATTTCAATATTTACAGTGGACTGTAAGGAAAATGAGTGTAAAATAACAAAATTAATATTTCATTTCTCTTAATTCGATAGAGGGGGATTTTTGAACTTGACAAGGCTCACTAATTAATTTGCTCTTCTGGTTGTAAAACATTTCTTCCATTTTTATTCAGGCTATGAAAGAAACAGCATTTTTCTTCCTTGGAATATGCTCCCTGGTGTCTCTTGCCTCTTATAAATAGGATTATTGGAAAAGGATATCAGTGGATGACTGGAAATTATTGTCTGTATGTTTTGGTGGATATTGGGCTACTGTGGTAAGGTCAGTAGGAACCCAGAAAGCACAAAGAACTTACATCCTTTTTTTTTTCTTCCATGTTGAAGGAGCCTTGTAGAAGGATGGTTCTTCAGGAAGCTGTACCTACAAAAGACTGAAGCAGTACAGCTTTGAGGATGGAGGAAGAGAACATCAAGGACTGAACATGTTTATGGAAAGTGTGTTTATGAGAAGACTTTTGGTAGTTTGTTTTCCTTGGACGCAACTACAAGACTGAAAGGACAGACTTTCTTTTCCTGATGTTTGTCAGACAAACCTGAAAAAGAGAAGAAAAAGGGAAGAAATTTCAATGTGGAATTTCCTGGAAATATTTTGTCATCCTCACATGATGCAACCACCAGCAGTCTGTTCTTTTCTGTAATGAACATGAATGTAAAGGGGAACTGAAGACCCTTATCTGCTATGAAAGAAGATTTGAATAAAAAATGATTTTTGTCTTTTGTTCAAGTCAGCCCAAGAAATGGTTTTTAACCCATGTGGAAAAAAACCTCTTGATGTACTTATATGCCCTGTAGCTAAGAGAACATAAAATACTATTGGAATTTGGAGCAGTTCATTAATTACTCATGAAATTGAGTTCACTGTGAGCCACATATTGAATGATGCTGGATTTAGCTTACGTAATTTATATGGGTTTATATCACTTCCCCTATGGAATAAGTATTTAGCAAGGGAGTTAACTGTACCTTCCTCGTCAAGCAGATACAAGTTAGTTTCAGAGGGTGAAATATTGTATTCCTAAACCACTGAAGAAGAGATCAGTGGCCTTCTTTCTTGACAAACTTTAGAAAATCTGTGAGGTAGTTCTTTTGTGTTTCTCTTAGCTGAGTGTTAGATATTCCATCAAGTGTTGGAAAGCAAATTTTTAAAGGGAGGAGCTTTTTTCTTCATTTTTTTATAATACCATAAAGACTGATGTGCAAGAGAATATAGATTATGTCAAGCCCTTTCAGATTCAAAATTTCAATATTTTCTTCTGCTACAACGGTTTAATTTAGAGGAGTCTTTTGGTAAGGGATTTGTATCTCTTTAATGAAACTGAAGAGCATGAAATGTGGTTTCCCTTCTTTTAAATGAGGCCAATTTTAGAGAAATAAAATGAGACATGAATAAATTGTTGAAGTCACAGTGCATGAAATTAAGAGAGCTCTTGACTATATTGGCAACAAGTTTTCTCTCTAGTGTTTTGATGACCATGTAGCTAAGTGGTTGTGGGCTAATTGGGAAGAGTTGGTTTTGTTGCTTTGTTTTGTTTTGGTTCCTATGCCTTTTACAGATATATTGGCTTCAAGTTATTTTGCAGGTTCTATGGACCTGATCCCACAGAAGGCAGGTGGAGCCTTCTGGCTCCAGCCAGGTTTTCTGTGTATAGAAGCACATGCTTTTTGATTTAAATATCCCCCCTTGCAGGCAGGTACCTTGAAATCAGCAGGGCTTAGACAAAAAAGACAAATATTACTGCAATACCTGTCCTTCCATGCCTCCCAAACTCATCTTTGCTTCTTTATTTTTCTACCCCCAGCACAAGGAGGTATATCAGGTCCTGAATATTTTCCTTTCAGGATTATCCCCCAAGAAGAGCTCTACTTTTTCTGAAGTTAATCACAGAACACTCTCAATGTCCTCTTGCAAATTTTACACTCTTCCATGTCTTCTGGAGTTTCAAGAATGATAGAATTCTGCAGGAAAAGAAGAGAGAGAAATTCAAAGGATTTTTAAAAAAAGAGACCTTAAAAATAGGTGAATAAAATCAATCAAATTCAATTAAATTCAATAGGGCAAACAGTGAGAAAGGGAAATTAAACATTCTAAGAATGAAAACCAAGATACAGTAAATTTCAAAATTCTACCTTTTTGAACTATTTTGGATTTATTTTTTTAAACGGAAAAGAAGTCCTGATTTTCTGCCACCTAAAAAGGGGAAAAAAAGAAAGCTAAGAGATTCTTTAATGAATAGAGCACTAATTTTGAATGAGTACTCATCAGAGCACAAGAGAATTCTAGAATTTTTGCAAAATAGAACATTTCTCCTTTAAAGAACATTAACAGGTGTCAGGTTTTTTTTGAATTGTGACATTTCCTCATTCATTTTAAGCTGGGTGTGTATCTGAGCTCTGTTTCAGAAAACTAGAAGAAAAGTTTCATATTCTTGATCACAGTAAATGTGTGATTTAGGAATCCATTATTATTAGCACTATATTAGCAATATAATACTGCTGTTGAATTTCACTTACAGACCCACTGACTTCAGTGCTGTGCTGCTCTGGGATCTAAATATTAATCTAAATCACAATTTCCCTCAAAGCAAAGGGAATATATTGATTTAACCAACTGAAGATCTGGCCTCACATGCACACAACCATATATATTTAAATCAAAGTTCAGTGTCTTTTGTGGGATTCTGATGGTTTTAGAGATGTATCTCCAGCCACGGTTATATGGCCACACATTTGTCTCAGTGTTCATCATAAGAAAGACTTCAAACTTAAATTCTTCATGAACCTGTTCTATATTGTTTTAGTGGAGAGGATGGGAAAAGACTAACTTTTCTTGGTGAGGGTGGAGGGGGAATCTCTGAGGTATGTAAAGAGTGTGTCAGAGAAGAATATAATTTGTTCCTCTAGCTTAAACATCTACCAGTGTAAGCCTGACTGTAATGTGATAACTAAATGGCAAATCAGAAGCCCCTGTCAAAAATGCTCAGTCTTGGAAATTAAGTATCACTTCATGTAAGAGAAAAATGATGGTAGATCAGAAATACTGATGCATAAGAATGGAAATAATTGTGATTTCCATGAGAGGATTGCCAGTTTGCAGGATTTAAATTGCATGCAAACTGGATTTTACATCTCTAATTGAAGATGTGTTGCCTTAGAGGCTTGACTTGACATTGACAAACTTCAACAGAATACAAAGACAGGAAAATGGGCTTTTGTTTGCCTTGAAAGTGATTAACAAACTCATACTGTGATGTTCCTTTTATTCCTAGGAATGCCAGTGGGATGATAAGGTTACTTCTGCGGGAGATTAAAGGTGCCTGTTACACAGCGGTGGTAAGAGGTACTGAAACACAAACAGGCCATGCAGAAGGACTCTGATTTCCCAGAGAAAAACCTCTTATTTTCTAAGGTTATAACAACTACAAAGGAGGTTTTTGGAGTGATGATATTCATCAGGTTTTCTTTTTAATGAATAAAATTAATTTATTCATTCTAGAGAATTACAAGATGTCTGATTGCTTTTACTATTTAAAACTTTTTGCTCAATAGATTAGAAGTTTTGCATGCATTTAGGAGAGCTTCATCCTGTATAGACATAATTTGTGAATAATATAATTTTTTTGAGACCGTATAGCAATGTTTATTACTTATATTACTTATGTTACTTTATTACTTATGGTATATATTGCTGATTATGGAATTCTTCTGTTTGTTTTCTTTTTTCAAGGGCCCTCTATATTTCCCTTTCTCAAATATGTACACAATGCTGAGCATTAGTTAATATTCAAAGGGCAGAACAGATTTCTTCTACATCTGGTAGGATCACTTATTTTTTTTTTTTTCAAAGGAATCATTGCTGGGAGATACAAGATGATATAATTTCTAGGGGATGAACACTTTGTCAATAACAGTTAAAGCATGATATAAGAATGTAAAAAAGATAGTGTGAATTCTAAAAAAAGGGTGCTGTTAGGTCAAGGACATTGTCCTTTTCATATGGATAAGCCAATGTTGAGTTGTCTTTCCTGAAGCTGGTTTTCAACAGAGTCAATTTTTTTGTCTTTGTCTTTAGATGCATGTGAAAGAGTATCTTACTGATTTTTATTACTGTATTATATATTTATTTTTATTGCAGAACTATCCTTTGGTATTATTTTGCTATTGATTTATATAGATAAATTACAGAAACTTGTTCAATAAAAATGAATGCTCATGTTAAGAGAAGCATAGTCTCTCCTAGCCTGGGGGCTGGACATGCAATAATTACTTTCTGTTCTAGGTCACACATTCAGTTTCTCCTGTTTATTTGAGAAAGGCAGGACATCAGCCAGAAACTGCAAGGTAACCCATATTTTCAAGTGGCAGTTTTGAGAAATGAACAACAATAATGTGTTTTAGAGACCATGGGATGTTAACTGGTTAGGGGGTTTTCTAGAGGATTTTTTTGTAATAAAGATATGTTGTAATCCTGACTGCAGTCCTGAGATTTATATTGATGGTTTCATCACCTTGTCTTGTCCCTCTTCTGGACAGGGAGAGAAATATTTGTTGCTAGAGCGGACGTGTAACAAAAAGTAATGTATGGCTGATTGCTCAGCACATGCATTTTCACCTGGTTGTAGCCAAGGATGAATGAGTGGGCTATTCGTGCCCTGTCTACAGAAAATTTGCTTTCATGAAGTGTCAGAAACAGACATTCTCAGGATGACTGTTCAGTTGTGGGGTGCACCAACAGGGGCTTCAGCAACTGAGCTGTCCACGGGTCTTATTAAATCCTAGGGACTAAAAAGTCTCAAAGAACCTTGTTACAGTTTTATGAAGGTCAGATTTTTGTCTTCTTTACCTGAACTGGTTTTCACTATACCCTGTGTGTAATCCTGTGATTTCTCAGTTTGCTGAGCCTCAAGTACGAGTAACCCTTCGGTTAAACATACTTTATTATTATAGACTGAGCTCTACTGAAGTATTTCATTTAACTACAAATGATGAAGAAAAGAAGACAAAGTTCTGGAGCAGCATCCCTTGCTTTGTCAGGGCAGCACGTTGTGTCCACTTCTTTTACTGTTATTAAGCCATATAAAAAAGTCAGTGCAATAATACTGTGAGTTAAAAAAAATAATCTTAAGTTGTTCAATACGCATATAAAGATTATATTATTATATTATTTTATTTATTATATATGTATGTTATATATATGCTTATTTATTATATATTATATTTACTTATATTGTTTCATGCTGCAAAGACTTACTGTAAGAACAAGCACCCCCTCTAAAGTGAAATACTATTAGAAAAGGTACTTGTAAGCTGCATAAAAAAGCTGTATTAAAAAATAAGAATATAGATGCAAATAGATTGTCTGCCAGCATCTCACAGAGGAAACCATGAATGTTACAGTCTCCATACTGTAAAACAAATGAAAAAATAGCACAGTGCATTCCATTTCTTGAAAAAAAAAGTTTTGTTTTGGCATTTTTTTTTGCCTTTATGCATGCTTTCAAAGCACAGTAAGGGAAAATGAAATTTATTTTGGCCACAGGTAATAATCCAAAGACTACTCTTTTTCTTCTTAAAGCTCTGTCCTGGGGTGACTTTGTGATGCTTGTATCCCCAGTTGTCTGTTCTGTTTATGCTGGATATTAAGTTCTGCACCTTTAAGGCTGGTTCCAAGAGCAAAGAGGGGGGAGAAGGAGCGTGTAGTTGGTTTGTTTAATATTATTAATTTTTTTTGCTTGCGAATACTTTGCTTGTTAAAGAAACAGTTTTTTCCACTGTTCTTGAAGGAGGTTTATCTCCCAAACAGGTTGGGGGAGGGGCCACATGAATTCGCTTTCTGGAAAAGGCCTCTTCAGAAGCTTCTTCCCAAAATTTGCCCTAAACCAGGACAAGCTCCTGCAGGCAAACAAAGAGAGATTGTCTGTAAATATATGAGATTTCCTATCAGCAAATTTTGAGATTTTATATATATTTATCCAAATAAGGAAAAATTTGTACCTATAATAGTTTTTTAAATACTTGATGTTTCTTTAGGTAATAATTTCTGAGAACTGTTGCAGTTTTAGGGAAAAACCCAGAAAATACAAAAAATAGCAGGATAATGAAACAAGAATTAAGCACCTTATAGAAATTTTCTCATTTGATTGACGTGCTACTCCTGCATCTACAACTTAGCATATTAATCACAGATAACACTATTTATAATCTAAATTATATTATGATAGGTTGTTAGAGTGCAAGGTGATGATTTTGTTGAGAGCCTTACTTTTTGTAAAAATATTTGTTTTTCTAAAATATCCTGATTATGGGACTCTTCCCAAGAAGGTAGAGCTAAAAAAATCCCTCTAACCTCTTTGAAGGAAATGGATACTTAAAAAATAAATAGAGAGAAATTATACATCTGATCCCTCCCCATTCCTAGACTGGATTCCCTTGCCTCTGAAGGGAAACATTACCTTTCTGAAGGTAAGAATTGAATGTGTGCTACTTCCTTCCCATTCCATTTGAAACAGTAAATATTGATTTGTTACTTTGACACAACTTCATTTAGGTATACATTTTTTTAGCTTCTTTGAAAAATAACTTTTGTAATGCAGAGTCTTCCCTGAACATAATTTTTTATTTTAAATTGCACAAAGTTCTTTGAAGATTTTTGCTGAGTTGTTCAGGACATTTGAGGTTAATTTAAAAAAAGAGGCTGAAACTATCTGGTAGTGGCTTATTTATTTTTTTCTGTTTGGGAAATGCAGATGATTTAGTTTCTGTTGGAGACTCTGCGTGTGCCAGGTTACATACATTATGTTGGTACTTATTACAGCATGTTAAAAACAATGTTGTTTCACTTTGCCTCAGCTTCTAGATTCAGCAAATTAATTATAATGCAGGTCATGCAGAGTATGGACCTTTGAGTGAAAGTATATTTCAGATAGAGAAAAAAACCAAGCCAGTAATTGGAATCCAATTTACCATGCATTGACCTCAGCCAAGGAATATATTAAGTCACTGTAGCAGGGTAGCACAGCAAGATCACATTTGTTTGACATTTTGGCCAAGTCTGACAGATGTTTTCAACCTGTTGTCAATCTCAAATATATTTTAATGAGTTTCAAGTGGCCAGAACTCCCCGCTGCAGATGTCATTGTTACTGAAACCATGATAAAAATCTCTGGGGCAATGACAGAATGGGAAATTCTTTTGAGTAAATTGTGTGTCAGAAGAAATGCTAACTAGTGCCACAAGTGCTATTCCAGAGGATGGTCCTCACCTTTTCAATAAACTGAGCTGATATAAAATCAATTTGGTTTGTGGGAATTCCCCAAATTATAGAAGTGTTTGATTCTCAAAAATACAGGTGAAATTTCAGAAGAGTTCTTCAAGATTTTCTGCTCATTCTGGTTTCTATGCTACTCAGAAAAAAACATTTGCGGAACAACCAATTTTTTTCTGTTTCCACATCTGTGTCTGGGTAGGATGTAGAAGCATATTGACATAGAAAAAACAACAAATTTTTTATAATGGGCTGAGAAGAAATGATGTTGACCCTTCAATTGCAAGAGTATGGTAGAGTTAAAATAGATCAAGTGGAAAGCTGTTCTTGGTAGCACTGGTGTAGTTGGGCAGGAGAAATGCACTGCAGAGCAGATCAGTGGCATGACTGAAATACAGGGGGATACCTAGGATGGCAGTCCATTCCATTCCTCACTCTGATAAAATTTATTGAATTCTCTGCTGGCTAAAGGACCAAACCAATGTAAATTGAGTTTTGGGCAAACCCAGATTTAGTAGATTATCATAAGTAAAAATATAATACAGTATATTACAGTATAAAACTGGGGGAGTGATTGATTGAGTCTTTTTATTGCAATAATCTCTTAGTTTTCCAGCTGGCCAAATGAATATATTTTTCCCTACTTTCTAGCTCTTCTTTTTTGCACAACATATACAGTGTTAGAAGTCCAGTATGTGATAGGATATATTTTGTATTTTGATGTATTAAAAACTGAGTAAATTTGCAAGAGACCACTTAGTATGGTGAATGGAAAAGCTCTTTTCATCTGTTTGAAACAAGAGCATGTTTATCCCTGAAAAAAGGTAAATTTTGAACACAGATAATTATTATCTTCACTGGTCAGCTAGATGTGAGTATCATTATGTCATTTCACTAATTTGTTAACAGCCAGACCAAAATACCATTAAATTTTGCAATGAAGTCCCAAAAACAGGTCCTGGAAATTCATCATTTAGACGTCTATTAGTTTATCTGTCAATTAAAGTAATACTTTAATTCATGTATATGTAGTTTTGAAGCAAAAACTTTGTTCAAATAAAGCTCTGTCTGGGGAGGGTTTTGTTTGTTTGTTTGTTTTAGTATTTTTGGTTTTCTGTGTTTATTTGTCACCTGAGCAACTCATACAGGCTGTGAAAAACTTTTCATAATAGACAGAAGAAAATGTTGTGGAAGGATGAACCTGTAGGTTCTTCATTAATAATCTTTGTTGTCATACTGGTCATGGTATTCTTTGTCAAATGGAGTTCAGTATTGACCAAGGTATCACATTCAGTTTTATGTAAGAGTTGCTTGGGATTGAGCATGTTCCAAAACATCCTTTTAAAATGTAAATAACTCACTAACAGTGCTACCTAGAAGCTCTGCCTGCTTTAATGGCTGTATAATGTCAGGGTGAGGAAGAAGGAATTTGTTGGGAAGAGAAGGTGGCCAAAGCACGTATTGGTTTTAGGGATTGCATTAAAAAAATCATGCCAAATTTTATCTCTGGTTTGCCAAATAAACCAATACCTAAATATTTTTTCAGAATATTTTTACTAATACCAAAACCACACAAATGCATTTCTTGCAAAACAACTTGAGTAAATGTCTGGGATGTACCTAAAATTATAGTATATAGATGCTCAGAAGGAGAAAAACATTCAGACGAGAGCTGGAATTTGTTTCTCATATATCAAGGCTATCAAAGAGGACACAAATTTATCAAACTAATAACTGTGTAAGTATAGAAGGATTCAATATAAGAAATTACTGTATATTTTATTGGGTGATCTAACTTCTATATTAGATATCATAATGTCACTGAAAATTGTTCCTTAAACCAACCTCTTTAAGAATATGGCCCTTTGGCTGTTGCTCATGTCAAGCTTGTTTAAACTACATAACTAATTTTTGGACTTTTCTTCTTCCATCGTATTATATGAAGCACACCCTATTCATGGCTGGGGAATGTGAGAATGAGAAGTACATGACCAGAGGCACTACACAAATCCATGACACTTCTTTGCAGCCAGCTACAATGGAGAAAGAAACAAATGCTGAAGTGGTCACAGCAGGTTTGGAGATAAGAAGACAAACGGAATCAGTGCTGTTTCCATATTTTGATATTCTACTGTATAATAATTAGTAACACCATTCATAGGTAATCACAATCTATCAAAATCAAGTACACAGTTTATTACTTTTTCTTCAGCCCAAAGAAGAAAGGACAAATCTCCAATCTTTTGAATCTGTTTTACTGCTCTGTTCACCTGTTCAGATTCTGTTAAGTTGTCTGGAAAGCTTGCATAAAAAAAAGCCAAGTTGCTTTTTCACCACCATAATTCAGGAACAGTATATTCTGACTCAGTTGCTGTGAAAGCATATCTCTGAGAAATTCAGCATTAGAAATCTGGGTTCATGTTTTCACTAGAATAAACCACACTTTGTGCTTCAGCTTATAAGAAGAAAACCCAAGCACTTTCTTGAGAAGGCCCTGTGCTTTTGAAACATGTGCTGATTAGTGGTGGTGTGCCACCAGCTGGAGCTACTTGAACTAGAGAGCACTTTTTATTTTTCCACTCTCCTTTGGTAATTGGCAAGTATATTTTCTGCTTGTAATCAATGACTTTTATATTCTGAGTAATATTTTTAAGTAAGAAGAAATATTATAGCAGCTAGAGAAGATATTGATTTTAAGCAGAAAATACCCTTTCCAAATGCCACTCTAGATGACTGAAATAAAAAGAATATCTGTGACATCACTAATATGGCCAATAGACCTGTCACTTGGTAAAATAATGAACATGAGTAAATGTGGTTCTTAATTTTTCTTCTGTATGAACCATGGCACACAGACAAGGGTAGGATCAAAGGAGGCATCACATACAAAGACCAATCTTCTGAGCTATTAAGTGGAAAAATCCTGACTGGATATTGTATAACAGAGCACCAGGAGTTCTGTTTTGTTTTAGGAAGAAAAGTGGAATATCAAATGTAATTTTTACTATCCTGAAGTCCAACAGGTAGTTAACAGCCCATGGATAAATATTATAAATAATAAATAAATAATATGTGTTGCTGTACAGTTCTAGTACATCACAGCTGATGTTACTTCCGTTTTTCCACCATGGTCTTTATGAGCACCATAACCTGTATTTCAAGTGATCCTTGTCAAGAATGCATTCTTTTAGCTACTAATGGAAATGCAAGATGAAGAGTAATGGGAGGAAATTTCTTGGAGGTACTGTGTCCAGCTGAGAGCCTGCTCAGTTAAGTAGAGGTCAAGAGAAGAACTAACTCTGTTCTGGTTACTACTTTTTTTCATAAGTGCTATCTGGCTGTAATGTATCTTTATTGTAATCCAGATGAACTAAATATAACTTTTCTTAATGTTTATAAACTTTGCTTTGTGAAAGCTCTGGCAAAAGGAAAATGAAAGAAAGATTTCAATTTTTTTTCCTGATATATGGCAAGTTTGGAAATATCTTTGCATTCTTGAGGAAAAAGTTACTTTCTAAACTGATGGACCAGCAGTTTCTAGTTTAGTAATGTGAACTTGTCTAGTGACAGTCTTATTGTTCTTACAAATTCCAAAAATCTCAGAGGAAGTGGCTAGAAAATTATGAGAGGTCTCACTCCTTGAAAATTATGAGGCTCAACACCTAGATTTTAAGTAGAGGCTTAAGTAGGCCTTGAAATCTGTTTACCAACAAAAACACCAAAGTGACCTCTTAGCACCTTACCATGTCCACAGCCTGGTTGCTGCATTTTGAAGTACTTGAAACACAAATGCCTTACCTCCCATTCCATTCCCAAGAGCTGTACATCCTGCAGCTGAATCTAGAAAATATGAATGTGGGAACATCATAGGAAGAGCTAGTGGTGAATGCATGACCCCCCTGTTCTCTCTAAAAGATATTTCTGTAAGATTTTAGGGCTCTCTTAAAAGATTTTCTCTGTAGTCCCAACCCTCTATTTAAAAATTGCTGCTGCCTAAATTTTATAAGAGGGAGATCTGTAAGAACTGGCCTGGCTTCCCTCTCTGCAGGTGGCCCTGTGATCCTGCTGAATATTTTATGAATGATAAACAGGAAAAGAAATACACTGAGTATATACAGTGAAGGAACTGCTACATCAGCCTCTGTCCATTCAGAGGTACTTCTGCGAAAAAAATGTAAAATATAAACTGCAGCCTATTGCCAGGCATTATTATAAATTTTAACCTGTGATGTGTAACTGAATTGCACAAAAAGAAATCTGTCACTGTGTCAGTGATCTTCTGTGTGAACAGCAAAACTGGAATTTCCAATTAGCATTGTCTGCACAGCTGGAACAAGATGACTGACAAGGGAAGATGGAGCATGCATGACCAATGATGTTGTTTTGTGATCTGTAAATGTTAGTAAATCTCTTGTAGCTACTGAGCCACTCCTCTGTTTGTTGTTGAGAAGCTTCAGTGTGCCTGCTCCTGTGCTTGGCAAAGATCTTGTCCTCTAATCACACAAATATTTCTGGTTTATTTCTGTCCTTTTTCTGAGGCTGGTTTCTAGGAAGACATGACCTGCTGCAGATGAGGTTGCATCTCGTTGGAACGCCGTTTCTTTTTCCTGTGAGTGGCTCTGTGCCCTAGGAAAACTACACAGGTGCTGCTTACCATGGAACGTATTTAGCCTTATTTTGAAGACTTTGTTGGTCTAGAATTTATGTAGTATATCAACAGAAGAAAACAGGCCACCAAATATTTAGGAGAATCAAAATATTAATACATATGGAAGTGAAATATCCTGCCTTCTTTGGCTCTCAGTATTAGGGCCTTTGCAATGAAGTTAAAGTAACTCAATAGTGTAAAGCTGGCTCATGACATTTCTTTGCACTTTGTTTGAAGCAGAAGGCTGATGAGCATTTGAATACATGACCATCTCAGATATGTAAGTTTTAGAGCAAAGAATTAATGATGTTTTATAACCTCAGTGGAAAGAAGCTTCAGTAGGCTGTGTTGAAAAACCCTCTTTTGATATCTGAAAATGGAACAGCCAAAGAAAGATTAACAAAAAAAAAAAAAAAGCTACAGGCTTCATCTTGCAAGCTTTCATAGAAAGGTGAGATGAAAGAGAGCAGATGGATTTATCTTTTTGCTTAGCAGCAAAACTACGAATCATATTCATATAAACAGATCTCTCAGCCAAATATAGCTTGACAGTAATTCTGTAAGATTTATCAAGTCAAGGGAAGTGATTAGGTCTGATGTCAAATAATATGAAAATAGGATATCTCATGTGATTTCAGTATTTGAGACTTGAGTCCATTAAATAAAACTTTCTGATGAAAATGCTATCCTGTGTTGCAAAAATTTTCATCTTCATATATTCAAACTGCTGTAAAATTCTTATACCATTCAAATTCTCATTTTCAGTAATCTTAAATATTACTGAAATAATTTTTGGAGCACAGATAATATTGTGATTTTGAATTTTTATTTAATGGTCAAGGTAAATTTTAAGCTTTTGAGACAGTTTTCTTGGATAGAAATCCAAAAAGGTCTGTTTTACACGTTAAGGGTAAGTATACAATAATCTCTTGAAATTCAAAAGCTTCAGACAAAAAGCATGGTGTAAGATATTAAATAAGATGCATCACAGTCTTGCTTTTGTCTTTCTGTAACACCCAAAAGTCTGCAATGCCATTAAAAACAAAAAAAAACTTGAGGCATTTCCTGTTTCATCAAGGCTCTCACTAATTCGAATGAAATCTCTCTAAGCCTCTAAAATATCTAATTTCTGTTTACTGAGTTCTACAGACTATCTGTTTAAATGGAGCTAGGTTCCCATGCACTGTGTCATACAAGCTTCTAACTCTTGTTGAGTCAGTAGGAACCAGATGCCTAAAATGCTTTGGTAGGTTTGACTTTTAAAGTTTTCACTACATATAAAATTCAGGACTTAATTGTTTGCCTAAGTCCTGTTTTTATGAGTGATTTAAAGATATCTTGAATGGAAAGACTATAAGACACTTGCCTTCTCAAAATCACATATGTACCTAAATCCTGTTGATTTTACTGTAAGTTCAGTAGGTAAATGATGTCTGGATGTGATTACTTTTAGATTATTCATGCTAGTTACCAGCACATATTAAATAAGGGATGTGTGGAAGAGCTTTATTGCTTTGTTCACTTGTGTTATCTCTCATTACTATTTTATTATCTCTTGTACTATTTAAAGTACAGTGTACTTTTTGGAAATCTTTCCATGGTTTGTGTAATGTTTGATTCAGCTGTCATATGTCTCTGAAATGAGTAATTGATAGCCCAACACACAGCACCAGAAGAGAAAGTCTTTGCTGATGAGCCTGGAAGATCAGGCCTAAACACACAGTGTGCAGTGCTAGGGAAGGTGTGCTGCAAAATCTCATTTACAAAAACATGGCAGGTGGGGACAGCTTGTGCACAAGAAGAGTATTGGGCATGCCAGGGAAAAAAAACTTGCACTAAAACCTAGAGAAATCTACTTCAACTATTGATGTTGAAGTCCACAAACTCTACAAACTGATTGCCCAGGTGCAGGAACTCTAAGAAACTTTTTGAAAGGTGAGGATTTTCTGATCTTTCAAAACCAAGTCATGTTTGTTCAGCTTGAAGCTGATGACTGTGATTTAGCAGGAAAGAAAAGCATACCAAATCTGGCAGGTTCTTTCTAATGACACTGATCTCAGGCAGAGTAATCTCTTTCTTAGTTATAGTGAAGAATAAAAATCAAGAATTTTTATAATGAGTATGAAATCTGTGGCAACATGAATAGCATTAGTGATGCTAGGAGTGTCTTTAGGGAGAGAATGATTAATTGCAATCCTTCTCAGTGACCTCTTTCCCCATGGAAAACTGTGTTATTAAATTAGATTTTCATGGCCTAGGAATGGTATTCCCCAGTTTATTGTTTGCACTGAAACCCTCCAAACCACCCTGGCCAGAGCCAGGATACAGATAGGAGCAAATTCCTCTGAGCAGGTTTTCCAACCACACTTTCAGGCTCTCAGGGGAATGGCATTTTTCAAAGCAGAGGTGTCAAGTTATGTTCCTTATCCTTAGCTTGAGTTCTGAATCAACCATATAGATGTGCTTCAATTTAAATCTTACAAAATTTCACAAAAATGTTTCTTTCAGAAGAAATACAGTGGACATGGGTGAGCTTTTGTTTTCTGGGAGCATATTATAGAATATTTACTATTAGATATTGTCTGAGAATTGTATGCTTGGCTGACACAGAGAGAAATAAGTGGGGTGGAGGAGGGTAGGAAACTCCCTGAGAACTTGAACTACATAGATAACAAATGTTTTATTAATGTTATGATCCAGTTATTAAAATTCTTACAGTGATGCCTCTGCCCAAATTAAGGTGCAAATGAGTCAAAATGGCAAAGTCAGTAGAGCAGATTTTTATTTAACAGAAAATTGTGTAGTAAAGGGAGATAGAAGTAGGGAATGAGAGTACGAATTGATATAGTCACCACCTGTTGGATCTCACCACTTGATGTAATTTTGATGTCTGATAGTCTGTGTCTCAACCCACCAGAGGTAAGGAAAGCCCACCAAAACACCAGATTTCAGAGGTGAGGAAAGCCCACCAAAACACCAAATTTCCATGGTTTATATTTGCCCAGGTTCAGCTGAGGAACACCCACATACCTCCCTTGGGGTGGGGAGTTTCACACTGAGTGATGTAATGCTTTGAATCAGGAGACACTTCAGGATTATTTGATGGTCCTTGACACCTCCTAAGACACCACAGCTGCCTTTCATGTTAGCAGTTGAGTCAATTATTCCCTATCAGCAGATATTAATGATTCAAGTATCTCACAGAAAGCCTTAATGCTTTCTGTGTTATGTACCAAGAAATTAGGTGATCTTTTGTACATCTCCTTGAAGATACCTGATTTTTGTTGGTTTATGACATTTTGGAAAGACTAGGATAAAATCATGATGTTAATTGTTAATGATGTCTTGAGTGAAGACAGAGCCTTTCAACCAAGGCTGGGAATATTTGAACACAAATTTACCAAGTTACTCAGTGACACAATCTTCTTGCTTTATGATGTAGGTATAAAAGAACTTGTAAAACTAATGCTGCTTTTTTCTTAAGTACCTTCAATTGTACATAGAAATGTAGGAGATTTGTCACTTTCAGAAGGATAGAAATGTGAATGAGTGACAAATGATCTTAGTAGAGTTTATAAAGGAATAATTAGTGGTGCATTATGCTGAAATGAATATGCGTGTCAGGCTGCAAATGCGTTCATGGAGCTATCTTTTATCTTCAGGAACGTCTTTCATGGTGTTCTGAATATGGATCATGAGTACTTAGATCAATCTATTTTGTTGAAATTTAAACTGCTTTTGTTTCTTTTATATATATGTGTGTGTGTATATATATATATGTATTTTATTTTTTTTTAATATGTGATATAATCACTAAATGAATTTCATTTTAAGTGAATTTTTACAAATCTCATTTTTATACATGCCATAATAATTTTCCGGAGATCAAAGACTGTGATCATTAGTTAAAAGTCTTAAAGGCTTTGTGAATTCCAGATGATGCAAACAGTAAATGAGGAAGTGTTGGTATTTGTCAGTGAATTCTTGGCATTACAATATATTGTCCCAGACTTACATTGCTGTAGATATCTCCTGAACTTTAAATTACCAATTTGATTTAATAATACCTAACAGCAGATGGCAAAGATAAACAGCTGTGCTGATAGAAAACTTTACTTTGCATGTTGATCTCTTAGAAGCCCACATAACAAAACTATTAATAATTTAATTTCTGTCTGCAATATAGAAACCAGACTTTGAGTACCTGTTTTGCAGCATGGTGACTGCAATACCAGTAAGTGGATTACCTGCATTTGCTTTTTTTCTTTTCTTTTTTAATTTTATGCTATTCTTTCCAGTTGTCATAGAAGAATGTGTTTCTCTTTTTACATCCCCTGCAGTAATCTGTTAATAGCAAAACCAAAAAGGAGGCCTGTCATTGGTTTACTGTGTTGTGTGAAAGTTGTTGACAGGATACACATCTGCTGCCTAAAATGATGGTTTTTTGGCAGTCTGACAGCTCTTTAGTTCTTGTCTCCTTAAGCAGAACTGAGGTTCTCTGAAACATTACATATCAGCCAAGTTTTGAATCCTTACAATATGGTTGTTTAACATGCCCATGGTGTCGATTGTCAACTATTTATTTAATTTTGGGATTTTAGTTTTAATTTTATTTTAATACTGCTTAACTACATTTTCAGAACTTCTACGATCAAAATCATTATCCAGGGCTTGGTTAACATACATGTCTTGCTGTGGAAGGTATCATCAAAAATATGTTCTTTCATGCATTTCTGGTGATAGTCAGAAACTAATTCATGTGATAGAGAAAATGTGCTGGTCTAGCAATGTGTTGTTCTGTCAGGATGATTTTTGCTGTCAAGCTTTACTTGGAATAAATATATCTATAAATGCCCTTTCGATGAATATATAAATTCACCTTCTATTTACATTTCCTAAAAGAGTTTGAAAAGAAGCTAAAAATAAGTAGTTGTTTTTTTTCCATTTACTTGCTCCCCTTTATTGTTTGCTCTTTAATTTGTATCTGTTCATGAAGCTACATTGCTTCCCAATGTTTACTTGTGAGAGATCAATATATTGATCTATCATATTTTGGAAAGCTACCTTTTGAACCATGATTTATTTTTGCTTTTTAAAAACTGTATGTTTGGGTATCACCTTGACTCTAGGTGTGCTGAGAGGACACAAATTCAGCAGGGTAGAATGAAAGATATCTATTAATTTCTGAGTGGATGCCATGTACTTAAATTGTTGTTCTTGCCTAGGTGGTTTTGTGTATTAGAAGGAAAAAAAAAATGACAAAATGTATGCGAAGAATTTTCACAGCAGATATTAATATTAGGAAAATTCATCAAGTCTAGTTAACAGGTCTGTTTCTCTAAGATCACTTTTTGGTTTTCATTGATTTCCTATAAGACATGCAGAAGAAAGGGCAGAGGAAACATGTAATCTAATCTAATGTGGCAAGACCCTTTTGGAAGAGACTGAAACTGATTTATTGTAAAGGAAACATAGCTGTGTAGAGGGTTTTACATACAGTAGTAGCTTGAACAGGTCTAATTTTGCTGCTAGCTTGGCATCTCTGTTGAAGTGTAAGTCATCTTAGAAAATAAAAAACTCCAATTTTTGTCTCAGTGGAAATCAGTATGTTGAAAGTAGATGACAATGTAATCTGCAGACTGATAGATATTTTGACTCAGTGGAGATCTTTAGAGCGATGAAGTGCAAGAACTTAAGAAGCCAGAGTGTCTCCCTCCCCACATGGCATTATGAAAGAAAGGAGGATAATTCTGAAGTGGCATACAGTGGTAATTGTATGATATATCAACAGATTGAGATGTCATGTAGCAGCTCTGCTGAATTTAAACTGTCGGTATTGCGTGCAAGTTTTTGCCTTTTCTTGGAATATGAAGAGTGAGAATGAGATGGCTAGGTGTCTAAATCACATAAATGAATATTCTGTATGTCACTGCTGCAGATAAAAGTCAGTAACAGCAAATAAAATAAGTGATCTAAAATACAAATTTAAATCAAATAATCTTTTTTTATCTCTACTGACGACAGTTTATTAAGACCGTTAAAATAACAGCATGCAGATACTTGTGGAAGCATTTTTTCACAGCAGTACAATAGGGAATGCCTTGCCTTTTTTCTATTTACTGCTACCAGAATTTAAAGCATTACCCTGAATCCTTTACTTTGGGAAATTTAGCCCATGGAGTCTTCAGCATCTGAAGAATCGAGGGATATCTGCAAACTGTGACCAGAGAAATGACAGCTGACTAAAGAAAGGTGTCCAACTGCAAGAATTTATATTTTTTTTTTTTTAAAAAAAAGGTCTTTCTGTGTTGCTGCTCAAAGAATTAGTTTTATTTCACTCAAATAGGATTTCTTTGACAAGATATTTTCTTGTCAGGTGTGCGCTAGCCAGAGAAATTAAGCTGTATTCACACTTCTGACCTTGTATCTGCTGTTTAATAGGTGCAAGTTAAATGAAATTTTATACTTCTTGCAAAGGTTTTAAAAGTAGAAGTACTGAAGTGCAAATATTTTATTTTCAGTGCTTAGCATATCCATCTTTATTAATTGATACAGGGAAGCAAATGCCTTTTAACATCCTTTAGTGATGCAGGCCCAAAGATCTTTATCACTATTTTGATCCCTGCTGATGTCCTTTCCCACATACTCTTTTCTAATCCATTAGGATTTCACAGCCAAGAGATCTATTTGGGACTTTATTGACAGAATGCTCTCTATCACAATACAAATTTATGAAGTTTAGCTATGAAAATGCATTTTGTTAAATACAAATTTTTGACATTTATGGTTAGAAGGAAAGGTCTGTTCTAGAAAACAGACTGTTTTGTGTCTTCTGTCTGCATATGGCAGCATGCCTTCTCTCAAGGAAAAGGCTCCTTATCAGGCCATGTTTTTAAATTTACTTTTGTTATTTGGCAATAGCTCTGAGTAGCTGAACCTTGAATTTGTGAGGCTGGTGTCTCTCTCTTTATTGTTTGGCACGAACATGTTTTGATGAAGAGTATTGTTTGACTGAAACTTTAATGAAAGACTATTTCAATTTTTGCTGTGTTGGTTGCTTGGCAAAATGTCAGCATGAAATCAGAAGTTGAAGCATATAAAATAGCCAGCCTCTTTTAAGCCAGTGGTATACAGTGGGTCACATTTAGCAATGGCTTAGCTCTAATTGATTCCCTGGAAATGCATTTAAGTTTAAGTTGGCTCATTATTTTAAGCTAAACCTGTGTTATTTGCATAGAGAGCATGGTTAGGGTTTGGGGGCATGTAACTGCTGTATCACAGTTAATGAATGATTTAGAATGAGGTTCACTTGCCAAGATTTTTTAGTTTTTTCTTTTTAAAATTCCCTTAGGGAATATTTGCTAACTGTGTTGGAACTTTAAAGCCCAACTCTTTTATTTGAAAATTCTGGTCATCCCAATAGTGTTCAGATTGTGTTTTATCAAGATTTCTTTAGTTTTAGGAGGTGGATTTCATACGGTCCCTTAAATTTAACTATGATCTGTGTGGGAAAACATATAGAGGGAATCAATATGTTTGGGAATCAATAGCACAAGGCCCATGGTTTATGATGCCTTCTCAAGTCATAAGATGATTAAGAGCATGGTTACTTTGTGACTGTTATCAGCATTATGTAAAGATATTTAATTTAAAATAAGTAGTATCATTATATAAAATGAGAAGGATTGTTTGTACAGCTACTGTGTTGTGTTTTTGGTGCTCATTCCCATTATTACTAAGTAATTATAATTTGTTTTCTTTTAAATGACAATGTACCCGTCTTTGTAGATTTAAATGAGATATTATTTGAAAAATTGTAATTTAAAGTATTGCCAGTATTTTCATCAGGGCTACCAAAATCACATTAAAGACAAATTACACTTAGGAGATTTTTTTGGTGGCTTTAATAGTTTTTAAACTGGTCAGAGCTTCATCACTAAATGAGTAAAGATAATGTAAAAATTCTGTACCCTACTGTGGTGATGGGTGAGGAAGTACAACTGCATGTCACCCTGCAAGTATTCTCCTGCCTCGAGCTGGGACATTTCACGTGCTGCTCTCTCTATTGAAATGAATTTTTTTCTCTGGCTAATGGTCCTTGCCTTATGTGAGCAAAACCAATAAATAAAGAAGCAATAATGATGTAAAGGTGTTTAATAGCACTGAAAGGTCTCAGAAACCATTGCAAGTGTGCATGCCAACCAGACATTTATCAGAAAGAGAGGAGTGCCTATATATAGGGCACAGAATTCTGGGGAACAATAGAAGTACAGGTTAATAGACTCCTAATTAACTTTGCTTGTATGTACTATTTATTGCTATTTGTCACTTCTGTATTTAGAAGTGTAAATTGATATTATTGAAGCCATATTTTGTAAAAGATGAGAGAAAACATTTTTTTCTCATAATTGCTCTTAATGCTTTAATATATTATATATATTATATATATTAAATAAATTGAAAATGCAGTGGGATAGCACCAGCCATCTCATTGATGTCTTTTGATTTAAGAGAGAAAAATTACCAAATGTGCAGTTATGATAGTTGACAGAAAAAAACTCAATAAAAGAGTGAGACAAGCCCTTTCCTCTGGAAAGAATGGAAATATGCCAGTGGAATTCCTGGGGCAGGATGTTACCTTAGGCGTACAGGGTATGTTTCAAAATTCTGTCTTTTACAGATCTTTTACAGATCTAGACTAGAAGCACAAAGCTTAAGTTTTTGATATTTTCACCATGCAAGTTATGGGTGTGTCTATGAGTTTATGCAACAGTTCATTTGTGAAGGAGTTTTGAATGAGAAGATTAATTTAAAATAATATTGTAAATAATGTAGTGTTCTATAGAACTGAGCTTGCTAGGGTATCTATTTTCTGTTCTGAAGCTGATAGTCACATGGCAAATGGAGTATTTGGTGTCAGAGATTATTGCTTTGCTTTCATATTTCTGTCAGATTTTACTTATGGCTTCTGGACACAATGGCAGTTGGGGTAGATACCTTTGCTTCCCTTAAAAAAAAAATATGCAAAATAATATCTCCATATATCCAAAAAAAAGAGAATTATCTCCATATAAACTATATCTAATAAAGGCAGAAAAATTCCTTCTTAGTTCTCTTGTGTTCTTCCAGCCTTCCACTGCCCTTGCCTTCCTGTCCAAAACCTGATGTATATATCAAGATATCCAACACTTTTCTATATATCTCAAGGAAAAAGAGAGCAGTTGTGCAAAATAGGCTGGGAACATGTAGGTTTCTCCTGTTTTTCCTTTTTTCTTTGTTTCCTAATGATGCAAAAAGTTGAATTTTCTTTAGAGTGACTAAAAAATCATTTCATAAATAATTCTTAAAGGCACCAGATATTATCTTAGATAAATGGCCTGATAGACCTGAGAAAACTGTCTAACTGTTTTGTTTTGAGACAAGGTTTATAACTAGGTAAAACTGGGAAGATCTTTGTCCTTTTTCGTTTTTTTTTTTCCCTCCTGAAACAGCTTCTGGGCTTCTAATGCCATTTTTGGGTGGCTGACTTATACTCTTGCCCTGTTATTATGTGTAAAGATTTTTCTCTTCTCCAAATTGTGTGGAGTATATTTTGTAGGCATTTCTCATGCATGAGGAGCTTCTTTGTGAATTACTTTTGAATTAAAATGTGTTCATTTTCTGCGCTGTTCTAAAATTTCACTGTTATTGCACTTCTTACCATGTATTATGATAATGATGCTTTACACTCTTTTCAGTGCAACTGCTTCAGATAAGCTCCTTATAACTAAGAGTCATAGTCTTAGTGTTTGTTTTTCTTTTGCAGAGTTATCAGATGTAGTATATTATTTTAATTTTTTTTTTTTACAGAGAGCTTAGAAGAGCAGTGTTCCTAGGACAGTCACAATTTCAAAAGTGTATAAGTGGTCAAGCTCAGATCTAAATTGTACAGATTAATTTCTTTCCAGTTATGTCTTTATTATTTGTCCATGGGGTTGTGATAATTGTGTAGTGTCCTCCCAACCATCATGAAAATAAAACATTGGCATAACTGGCATGAAAATTCACGTGACTAGAACTTTTTCAAACTCAGCAAATAATGCTCTTTCTGCAACCAAACAGTTCCTAGTCTTTGTGCAAGCCAGTCAAATTGCAATGGAGTTCAGAACTGGTGAAGAACAGAACTAATTTCGATGTCCTTGCAGTTGAAAGTTCCCTGGACCAGGGTGTCTACAGGCTTGCTCAACGTTTACAGAACAAGTAAGAATCCTCTGTCTCTTGCATTTTTCCTACAGAACAACTGAAATTTTCGGAATGAAATATTCAGTGCTCAGAACATTGTCTAGTTTTTGGCTCTGTGGGGTTGAAACGAATCATTCAAAATGCCGGCAACATCAAAACGTCCTGTCTTTTTGAAATTTGTATTTGAAGATATCGACTGAGGGAAGGAGAAGAGAAAAGGTTTATTAGGTGTTCTGTGGGTTCTGCTTATCAGGTTCAGTGCAATCATCTATTTCCTTTGACTCCTGTGTCCTGTCATCTGAATTCTTAGCCATCCATTGGCTCTAGAGTTAAACTATGAGCTTTTGATCTATGCTTTTTATTGCAGGTGTTCCATGCCATGTAGAGTGGGAATTAAGCCCATAGGTGTTACCGAAACAAAACCAGATAACAAGGATACAAGAGGGGAAAAAAACCACCCTCATATTTCATGCAGTATGCTTTGGAGTTGATACATGAAAGTGAACTGCTCCCATATGTTCCGATTGAATAACTGGCAAATGATATTAAAAAAGTAAATTGAAGAGGCTTCAGGAAACCTACATCCTTGTAAGGAGAAAAGCAATACAAAAGCATTGAGTGTCTTTTATGCCAGATAGTTTAGTGTCTAAGAATTTAAAAGTGAAAAAGGTAAGACAAATGGTATTAAGAAAGGGAATTTGTTTGTTTCAATCATGTTTGACTGTCAGAGTTCTTTAAATCCTTTATCCTACTCCAAATATATGGTCTTTTGTTTTCTAGCGTAGGGAACATGTAAAATCATGACAGCTTATTGTAATTTTTAATGATTTGCAGCTCATTTACCTATAGTATAATTAAAAATGGTGTTTGAACTCTCTTTCTTATGCTCTCAGTAAGGACACGAATTTGGAGCAAAATTTGCATAATAACATTTGCTTTTGTCGATGTTCAGAGCAGTAATATAATTAAAAAGGTGAAAGGCTTAAGAGATGATGGTTCATAATGTACTTATTAAAACTCTGATTAAAATAAAATGTCTGGGAAAAAAGGATTAACCAGCTTTGGTGTTTCGTTTTTGATTTTTCTCATTATGTGTATGGTAGCAGATGACTCAACAGTGCTGTAAGAGAAAAAGCACTATAAGCTACTGCTGCTTGGGCAAACCTATTCAACTGGAGTTTTTAACAGCTGTTCCCAAGCTTCATTAAGGCTCATTATAAGTTGTCATGTAGCAAAGAACTTATATTTTTGGATGATCTGTGCACAGCAGTGAAGATAAAAGTCTATCTTAAGGCTGCACTAAACAGAACAGAAGATGGTACATATTAAAAATAGATTACTGAAATTCCCTAATTAGCTAGCACAGCCCTATAAAAGCAAAGCACAATCAGTGAGTTTTAAAGAGGGATGGGGAGGAACAGCTCATCTATGGATGGGCTCTCAGGCTTGAGCCTGATAAGCTCATTAATAAAAATTATTTACCAATTATCCTTTAATAATATATGCATACTTAATCACATGCTCACGTGCTTTTATTTCCCCAAAATCTAATGCCTAGATGGTCTGTTAAGAATTATTGCCACATTTGTCTTATCTGACAGCAGAAAGGGCAGTCAAATTTTTGATTGAAACTGCAAAATATGTGATTCTAAAGTGATAAAGTCCATGAATTTAAGTGTAACATCTAAGCAGGGCTTCAAATGTGAATACATTTGACTTTTGGAGAGGGTGGAGTGGGGAAGGACAGAGACAATAACACTGTTCTCCATTTTGCAGCATTGTCACGTAGGTTTCCATGTCTCATTTAGCCTCCTATAAATAACTAAGAAACATTTGTCCCTCCTGTGTTTTGAATGGTGGGAGATGTAAACCTTTTGAAGACTGAATACGTGTTCCATAAAAAGCTTAGAGGGGGCAAGATCAACAAAATTACTCCTCTTGAAGAGAAACAGTGTGACAGAAGACTCAATAATACTCTAGTTGTTTTAGCCCACCTCACTTCCTTGATGACGCTCTGGAACATGAGGATAACGCCAGTCATTTGCTAAAGTGATGATTCAGTGTGAAATCCTGATTCTTTTCTGCATATGCTGTCAGCAAGTGAAAGGGCAGGGGGTGAACGAGACAGGGAGTCATAGGACAAATTTCTCTCTAGTGAGTGTCCCTCATTCTTGAGCAGCATCAGACAAAAACAGACCTGTAAACAGATTTTTTGCAAATGCTTCTGCAAGTCCAGCTGGAAATCCGATCCCTCAATGTTTTGATATTTACCCAGAGATGTGCTATTTTTTTTCAGTCTGTTGTTTTGGTGTTAAAAAAAATACGAACAATCTGTTACTTCATAAGAAGAATATCTACATTTTTAAAATGAATTTATGGTAAAAAAAGAAATATTCTGGATAAAATGAATCTTCTGCTCATGGTCTGTGACACAGACCATTGTGTAGCAAGAGCCTGAAAAGAAGTATTTCTAGTTCTGCTGTTATTCTGCTTGTAATGCAGTAATACTTACATTCAGAGTTGGGTTCTGATGGGAATAGAAGTTTGTTAATGTTCATTTTCATAAAAGAACTCCTCCTCTTGTTGCAGGTGTCTTGTTCAGAATTTTTCAGGTATTTTCTAATCTCAGTACTCTCGGTGCCCGTAACTTGTAATGGATATTATGCAATAGGTAATTTCATTGGCTCTGCTCATTTCATTAAACCACTATGTTATCCAGTATAATAAATAGGTTGTTCTCACTAAGGAGAGATCACCAAGTGGGCAGAATGACATCTTTCAGGGCAAGACTGAAATGCATCATAGTGCCTTCTGACAATAAAGGCTATTAGAAACCAGAGCTACCAGTTTCATCTTCCTCTTCACAAAAATTTGCCCCAAATTATAATATTCAGTAAGTCTAGTGGGGGGAAAAAAATCCTGAAGTACTGTTTTCCTTTTGTGCAACTAAAGCTGGAAGAAAACAGGTTCCTTTCTTTTTGGAAATGATGCATGGTGGAAAGCCTCTCAATGAGAAAAATACCTGAAGCAGATGGAGGTGCTGAAACATCAACCTGACAGCTGAGGAGAGCGTTGGGATGCAAGGCACAAAAGCTGAAAGTGCTCTGAGGAGAGGGCCTGAAAAGGTCTGGAGGAGAGGGGTAGAAATTTCCAGCAGGAAGATAAAAGGACACAGAGAATAAGAAAGCACCAAGTCAGAGGAAGGGCAATGTATAAATACCATCAAGGAAACTTTTATCAAAGATTGCATGAGATGGGGAAGGCTGGAAGGGAGAAAATATGAGAGAAGAGACAAAGACAAAACAAATATCTTGTTGTTCTTGAAAATACATTCAGACAGAAGTTGCTTCATTTATAAAGAATCTTCTCCAGGCAGTTAATTAGCTTTGTCAGTCAGCTGTCGTAAACCAGATTATTGAACTGTTTCGTATTTGAAATTCTTTAAACTAACGTCTTGACATTGCCAGTAGGTGTGTTAATAATCTGAAGACATGAGAAGAATTTATTAGCTTTGGTGTGCCTGTCTGTGAAATGTAGTAGAGAGTTAACTTCATATTATCCAAACACAACTTGAGCTTTCTCCTGAAAGGTTCTAATTGCATTTTGAAAATGCTATTAGCTTACTTTGAGGTGGCAAATGGCAGTATGATCGTGTGGGAGGCTGTGTGTACATAATAATGCATCCTAGTGGAGCAAATGGCAGTTTCATGAGTGTCACACTGCTAAAAAGAAGTTGAAAAAGGGAAAGAATTTATTATTTTCAGCTAGTAGACTCCAGCATTTTCTGACATGATTTGAGGGCAATCTTAAGCTGTTTTGATTGCTGTCTAAATGCTGAATTAGGCTGAAAATCTGTTGTAAGTATTCATATGGATTTATCTGTTTGGCATGGTGGTTTTTTTCCTCCCAAAGTCTTTATTCACAATAGCCCTGTGGATTTCAGCAATATGTATATTTTACAGGAATATCTCTGTGTGTGTGTGTGCAGCATTATTTATTGTTTAAGTGTTATTTCCCCTTATTTTCCTTTTTTCCAAATTAATCAGCACGTAGTAATAATTTTTATTTTAAATATTCTCATCACCATGGACATTTCTAGTAATAAAAAAATCCATATTATGTCTCACATGAAGTGTCTATGCCATCCAAATTGAAGATTTTTAGTTTTTTCATAATTCAGAAAGTAGTGTCCCATCCCATCTCTCTTTATGACTATATTGACTTAGTCCTCTTGACAGGCCAGTCCCTATTTCCTGTGCCGACTGCCAACTGCTTTGGCCTTTAGTCCCTTTGCAAAATTAGTCCTTTTAAAAATAATTCATTAACTTCCATTTGCTGCATTTTATTCCATTCCATTCACACACTCATGTGGTTGATGTTTAAGTATTGTCTCATCTGTCTTCTGAATCTTATTAATTCCTCTGTTCTGCTGATTTCTTCATGAGAAAAGCCATCCCAAAGAGACCTTGTGGTCCAGAGGATGCAAAACATATGGAAACCCTGCTTAGATCCTGCAACTCCTACAGCATGTCTAGAATGGCCTCATTCTTCAAGAAATTTAACTCAAATAATGAGATTAACTCAGATCACAGTGTAGCATGTACAAAGTAATGTTTTTATGAAGACTTGTAAGTTGCTCAAATTCACATTTCTCAACCTGCTGACCATGCAATGGTCACAGAGCAGGAGTACACTGTGACCCAGATTTTCTCCATTCCCATTTAACAGAATCCTCTCTTCTCTTTCCAGTGAAATATTTTGTCATACTCTAACCAGTTTTATAGTGTCTGATTCTTGAAGGATAACGATATAAAAATGTTATGAAGTTTTCCTTTTATGGTCTCTAACTTTTCCTGGCAGGTGGTAGTATTGCCTGTAGATCATTCTTTACAAAGCAAGCAGTGCATAGCTCTGCCAGCTTTATCACACTGTACTTCATACTCATCTCTGGCCAGCTTTGTACAGCCACTTATAATTAATAGTCTCAAAGTCTCAGCTGTGCATCTAACATTCCAGACTTTAATCTCTCTTATCATCCATCTTACCTCTACTTACCTTGCAGGAGTAATAATTTTCTTTTTTTCATCCCCTTTTGACAAAGTCTCTTATCTTCTATCTTTTGAGTTTGTTTGGTTTTTTTTTTTCATTTTGAGAATTTTTGTAAAATTCCTTGTCCTCCTCCCAAGTTTTTCTCTACACATATCTGTCTTGTGTCTTGCCTGCACACCTCATTAGCTACTGGACTTTGATCAATGATCTGCTCAGTTCATAGTTGTCATTATAACCATCATTATAATTTTTACAGTATTGCCACTGATTTCATTTTCACCTGAACAAACTTTATAATTGCCAAGTATGTCAGCCTTTAACATTAGATGTTGTGCATTGAAAAACATCAAATGTTTTGAATATTTCATTTTGAGGGGAACAATAATAATAATAATAAAAATCTGTGCTATAGAAAATAAGTCTTAGAATACATGTAAAAAATATCTGCAAGAATTACACACTGATATTTTAGAAGACTTCCTTGCAAACTGAAGGTTTGTAATCATAGTGTTTGGGGAAAAGGACCACTGATTGCAGTTTGGTCCACTGAACTATCATGCAGATTTTTTTAGAAACTTCAAGGAGTCTAAGATTTTATTCAATATGTTTTAAAGGGATTTTCAATATCTTGTGTCACTTTGCACCTCAGCCTGGATGAGAAATAGTAGTATTATCCTGCAGAAAATGTACCCCTGAATTTCTTCCTCTGGCTAGAATTTTAAGGAAAGATTAAGATAAAGCAAATTTTTAGGCTTCACTTTGCAAAGCTGCCTGGAGTTCTGATTGCCCAAGTTTAATGTTAATAATTTTGAAAAGCTTGGTCTTTCATTTCTCTGACCTTGGGATTATAGCAATAGTGGTCACTGTTACTACTGATTTATTTGTAATTGAACCAGTCCTCCTGCTCATTCTGTTCGAAGACTGTGATGTTGAAGTCATATACTAGTGTAATGTTCAAAAAAACACCAAACAACAAACCACTGTGTTCCTTGTAGGCTGGGTATACTTGAATAGTTGGGAGAATTGCATGGCATTGGAAAGCAAATTGAGGGTTTGTGTCATTTGGTCAATTTCAGAAAATTTTCTTGCTAATACAAAAGGAAGATGTGCTGCTTATTGCTTGCAGGGTCTCATAGAAGAATCTGAAGGAAAGGTAGGCATCAGTTAAGAATAAATAAACAGAAAATTCTCAAACCAAAAAGAACCTAAAAAAGATGACATTTATCTTTCTATGATCCCAAAGGGTGGGGTTTCTCTGATATTTAGTGCAGAGTTAATTCCTTTAGAGATGAATAATTATCACTAGTACGCTCTAATCCAGCAATGCACTAATGAATTACACTTTGTTGCCTGATGTCAATTCTTCATGTGAATTAATGTAACTTCTATGAATTCTTGGTCTTCAACACATAGCTTGGATTTCTGTCAGGAAGAACCACTTCAAAATTAATCGGGCTTTTCTAACGATTTTGATATTATGATCTCAAGTATAGTTTATATATTATTGTAGTAGTAGTATAATTTTTATGGTCAAAACTGGTAAGCTTTGCCAATGTAGGTCAAACTTCTCTATTTTCAAGTGCTAAATCCCAGCAGCAGAGTAACTTAAATGTGAGCTTCTCATATGAGAACTTCATAGTGCAAGTGAGATCCAATGAGTCTTAACCTAAACAGAAGAGTGATTTGAAAATAGTGATCTACATGGATTCTAATACCTTTCAAAACCCACTATGCTTTGACACTTCGATTTATCATCAGCAAGTTAGCCATGTTAGTATTACATACTAAATAGATAGAGAATTTGAAAAATTGTGGGATTTTTTTGTTTAGATTCACAAGGTTATATCTGCACTTGCTGTCAGCCTAGGTTACACTGGTTCTGTTACCAGAGTCCTTCACTGGCAAGGGACTAGATTTACCCTACTGTATTTTTTAACTGGCTTGTTATAATATCTTTGCTACAAAAGTACCACTAAAGAATTATCTTGAAACATGGAGACATCGTTCTTATGGACATGACTGCTAAACGTTTGAGCATGCCAAATCCTTGCAGACCTACAGAGAGCCTGGGGGTTTGCTCTTTTTCTTATCTCGAAGATAAGATTAATTCTTACCCTAAAAACTGTGATGTTTTCGTATTTGCTTCAAAATAATCACTTGAACTTACAAAAGAGATTGATATCTCCAATAATGAAGAACAAATACTAGAGCTGATTAGCATTTCTGGGAATATTTTTAAATCTTGTTCATACCTTATATTTTTATTCTTATTTAAATAGTTTTTCATGTTGAGGAAACATTTGTTCCAGTGCTTCAGTAGGTATTTTTTGTGCATTGATTTCTTTTTTCCTCCCCTCATGACTTTATTTGAAGGACCCAATTTTGGTTTCAGGGCTTCAGTTTGCAATTAGGTCTTGGCCTGTTTGAGAGCTGGAGTTGTCTAAATCTCTTCAGAGTTTCTAGATTGTTGACATACTTTCTTTACTGATTCTTACAGGTTAGTTTTCTTGTTTTTGCAGTTGTGAACAGTTCTGTTGCTAGAATAGTCTGTTGTACTATTTCTTATTCTCATAATTTTTTCACATGGGAACTCACAAGCTTGAGTAGCGGGGTCTAAACCATATTTTACAAGGCCTTTCTTTTATAATATCTCAACTTGTATGCAACACTATACAACATGTGTGGAAATGTGAATGAGGAATGTGTTTGAAAGCAAATATGGTTTTCAGGTGTCATATATACTATAGCATTATTAGAGATAATCATGTCCATTCCACGTAATTCCTTCTGGGAGGATAATTTGGTGACAGAGTCTGGTGCTTTTGATGCTCTTGATCGAAGTGGAGGTCAGCTTTTTGTTTGCATCCTGTTTTGGTACTTCCAATTTGTTTTTGCATTGTGTTGTGAAGGGTAGTTCTGAGGTCCTTCAGTTCTTGGAAAGCCTGTGCCTGCATGTAAACTGTGAGCCTGCTTTCTGGGAGCCACAACTCTCCAGCAGCCTTTTGCACCCCTCTTGAGTCCATTGAATCAAAATGAAATAGGAACTTATTAATATGCCATTTCCCCTATGCTTTAAACACAAACATAGCCATCTGCCTGACAGAGTAATGCTGATGGAATTCAGTGTACTAGGACATAGAAAGAGAATACTGTAGTAGATCAAAATATATTCTCTGACTCAGCATGAAATTTGGAAGACTGTCATTCATCATTCTGAGGAGAAAAGCAGCTGATACAGGCACATAATTGTGAGTTGTTTTGTTTTTGTTTATTTTTTTAAGATGCTGATTGATAACTCAGAAAACCTACATGTTTTAAGTTGCACATGTTCCTTAAATAGAGCTAGGTACCAAAGGATGTACAACAATGTTTTGGGGGCTGGAAAAATTATAGAACTGGTGTAAATTCAGAGCACTAGGTACTGAAGGGCAGTTGTAGTAAATTAGGGTCTGAATTTATGGATGGAGTATAGCTTAGAATTTTTTTAATACACAGTTAAGTGTACAGTAAAAGTACATTAATATTATCTACTATATGTAACTTTAAACTAAAGTTTAAAATTTCATCCATGTATATGTAGGTACATATGCTAGAAAGATAAGTAAAAATTAAGAGTTTTTTATGGAAAGAGAAGAATCATACTAAGGAAGAAAATAAGAGATGGTTTATCTGTACTATACAGAAATTATTGATGTTGTTTTTATATATGGAGAACAAAAAGAACAGAAGGGATGCAAAGAGAAAAAAGAAGAGCGTACAGAGTCTGGTAAATCATTATTTGTTTTGACATTTGATGTGAGCAAAAACTGTTGGAATTGCTCAAGCCCTTCAAAGATAGAAAATGAAAGGATAAAAGTTTTTGATTCATAGTGAGCATAAATTATAGGTCACTTATGAACCATGCAGATCAATATCAAGTGTCAGATTACATTAATTAATTTTGTGCCTAAATTACTTAGTGACAGATTTCAGAAGGCGTTCATTCTTCAGCAGGACCGAATATGAAGTCTTTCTATTTTCTACATTTCAATGTTTAGTTTAAAAGTTTTCTAGAGATCTGAATTGGAAGACCTCTTTGGAAGCTGAGGACATTAAAGGGGCCACAGGGATTTCCAGAATAATTCAATTGAGGAAAGATCCCACTTTGGGTTGAGACATTACAGGAAGTACAGTCTGCAGGAGTGCATGGTGTGACTGGCATCACTGATTAGGTGGAAAAAGCTGGCCTGGCAACCTGGGCACTGACATAGATGTGGAGAGATCCTGGCTCAGGAGATCTGGCCTGGCTCAGATACGGATCCATTTTTCCTTTTGAGACCTTGAACTTCCTTGCATACCTAAAGAAGTAGTGCTAGAAATCAAACAAGAGTTTGGATATGAAGTCCCTGCACTACCCTAGAAAATGTTTTTGACCATTAAGCACCCAGCAAGTCTAGTATTACTGGTGCTGAACAAAACCCTGAGGCACTTGGCTGTAATGAAGTTGAAGAAGCACCTTGTGACTCCATCTTTAATTGCTGGAATGTGAAAGGAAATATTCTGAAATAAAACTGAAGCCAACCACAAGAAAAATATCTCCCAAGTTATTTTTCCATGTGAAGGACTCTATAAAATTGTACAAGTAAACTAGAGTGATAACATATATTAATTTGTATAGAATTTAAATGCAGGCAAGTTTTTCTTATATTACTTGTGAAATAAAGACAAAATAATTCTTTCTTAACTTATTGTCCAAAAATCATAAAGGTGCTGAGGAAAGGGAAAATCCTTTTAAATTCCACTGTGTTTCCAACTTTTAATTGCTGCAGTGCTAAGAAAATTATCCATGCTAAATTTCTGTAGCTATATAATAGCTTCACATCTGCATCCTGTGTGATTGGAGAACATCCAGTTTTAAATATCCAAACTCAAATATTTATGTTCAGTATTTACAAGGCTGTCACTTCTCTATTCCTCTTAAATCCTGAGTGACTGTGTGTATATTTACTCCTCTTGGCTAGACAAAACCAAACTGAATGCTGGTTGTTCTGCTTGATGACTTACAGCTAGGCAAATCTGTATTGTCTTGGCTTTTAAAACTCTCCAGTTACATAATTCACTGGAAAAAAATTCAGGTGTTTGAACAGATTGTTTACAAAAACTTATGTGAAGAGATGAGTGTTTGGGAATAAGTGAACTCAGTTTTGAAACTTTTCTTCAATCAAAAATCTGTAAATAGATTTTTAAAAGGGAAACACAACTAAATCAGCTCATAATCATGTGCCATTATGACGTTAGAATTTGAGAAAAGCATAACATCCTGAGACACTGGGTTAAAATGTGTTAAGTATATGTATTTAGGTAGGTTTTTTATGTTGAAAAGAGTACATTACAGTAACAACAACTATAGGACTCTCACCGAACTAAGCAAAGTACATGCTTAATTCCTGCCATAATTAAAATAAATACTATGAGCATTTTAGTATTGGCGTTAAGATTGTGATAGCTAAATTTGTAGAGAAATGCCGAAATGCTGAATTAGGCTGCAAACGAGACCATATGCCAAAGCCAATAGTATGGCTTTTATTTAACAAAAAATGAGAGAGAGAGAAAGAGAAAAAAGTAGAAAAGAGGGGATGGGGAGAGAGAAAGAGTGACAGAGACAGATTAAGTAGAAAACCTCACCCCTCCGTGGTTGCCAATGGCATCCCTTGGATGCTCTCTGTCAGATCTTGGTGCTGAGGGCTCCCCGCACACACGGAGCTCAGTGGGTTGATACACACTTGGGCCGGGTGGGAAGGCGGCCCAGGTACCTCCCCTGGCAGGGGAAGTTTGACCCAGTCCCTTGCAGCAGGCTCTGGATCTGTTGCAGCCCTTTGCATCACGAGCAGTGCTCTGCTGCAAGGCCTCAGCACTGAGTCTGGGGAGAGCTTTGGGGGGCTTTGAAGGATTGTGGCACCTCCTCAGCTGCCCCTCACAGGAATGTCCCATGGATGTGGCCTTCCCAGGGTGGGCTTTTGACAGCTGAGCCAGTTTGTGTGAGGGAGGATGGGTGTTCACTGAAGGCTGTGACCAGAGATTTTGTGGCAGCCCCAGAACTCTCCACCTCCCCTCGTGGCTGTGGGGGAGTGTGTGCAAATGTGGCCTCAGCAGATGAGCCTGTGGGCAATGGCCTCCCCCAGCTCCAGCCTGGCCCAAGGTGATTTTCAGGACAGCTGCAGGGTCTGGCTTTCTTGTGGATACATTCTCCTGCCTTAGTCTTGTTTCCTTGTCCCTAGACCAGAGGGAATTGAACAATAGCATCGTCACCTTTATGGTACCTCAGGTTGCATGAGGCAGCTCAAGTCCCAGTCCAAAGCTGCAGTCAGGTGAAGGAGGGTGGGCTTGGGCGGTCTCAGCCTCTTTATTCACTTTTGCCATAATGGGCAAATCTCCCTCCTAGCAATGTCTGATCCCTTACCCATGACATTTCGGTCTCTGACACCGCTGAAGTGCCCCTGTGAGCCCCAGTGCCACACGACAGCTACCCCGAGCCCCAGAGGGCCGAGGCCTGGCTTTGGAGGGCGGGCTGTGCGGGCCATGAGGAATTGGCCAGATGGACGCGGCCAGGGAGGTGCGGTCAGTGGCTCCGTGTCCAGCAGAGGCCGGGGAGGAGGGGTGTCCCTCAGGGAGGGCTCTGCCTTGGCCCCGGGGCTCTTGAATGGCCTGGCCAAAGACGCAGAGAGAGGACGCAGCTCCCCCTCAGCACGGGGTTTGCAGGGGACAGGAAGCTGAGCGGGGCAGGGGCTGAGGAGAAGCACTTGGGGTGCGGATGGAGGAGAAGCTCAGCGTGAGCCGGCAATCTGTGCTGCCAGCCCAGAAATCCAGCCCTGTGCTGGGCTGCACGGAAAGGAGCCAAGAGCAGCAGGTCTAGAGAGGGGATTGTGGCCCTCTAGTCCATTTTTTCAGACCCCTCCTGCAGCATTACATTGGTTTCTTGGGGCTCCAGCACACTAATGAATTCAGGGGAGATTGGTGCATATCCGCAGAAGTTTGATTCTTTTTATTTTACTTTTTATCCTTATTTATTGGTTTATAGAAAAGTTTTTCTTTTAATATTTATGTCACATTAGTTTTATATCTAGGGATGTTTGTGTTCAGGACAGTGGAGGAAATTTTCTTTTTTAATAATATCTTTTGATGTTGCAGGATGAAACATTTATCTGTGGTGTAGATGAGTTGAGTTGAAAAAGCCAGAAAACTGAGGGTAGATTTCATCTATTTTATCAGTAAAACAGAAAGTAAATTATCTTATTAGGGTGATTACAGGTGAATGGCATTGAAGAATCATCTTAAAAGGGAGGAAGTCCAGATATGGACTATTAACAGTTGCCCTGAGGAGCTGGTCTTTGTTCAGACTGATGAGTTGTACTTCTCTTGGCTTTTGCTTTTGCTATTTTATCTCTGACAGCCAAGTGAAATTCCCCAGCCAAAACCTCTACCGGAGCTGGCAGGTCAAGGAGGACCTACCTGCTGATTTCTCAGGCTTATGCGTATTCCTTATCTAATTGAAAGTATTAACCTGTGTGTTGAAATTAATATTTGTTTTGCTAGGTGACTAGACAATAGTGCATATGGAATAGGGTGTTGCTTTTTAAGTCTGAACATCTTACAAAGATGCTGAAATACAGCTGTTGAGAGACAAGGCTGGTGTTAAGCACTTGCTGAGGTGCTTATCTGAACCAAGACATGGAGGCAACTCTTAAGATATAGCTGGTATTGAAGTTTTCCTGTCTGGTTAATAATTTGGATGTAGGTTGATCAGAGATTGGAGGTCTTTGTGTATGGCAGTTTTTTGTTCTCTGTCTTGTCTTGGCTAGTCAGAAAACTAAGATATATCTACGTTTTCTATCTAACATAGGTAAAATTAAGACAGAAAATGAGAGGAGCTGAAAAATGACCCTCCATTTGGAAATGCCAGATGTGAGAAGAAGGTTGTGATGTTTACTCAAAGGATTTTCTCCTTGCCAAAAGATACACTTAGAAGATTAGATGTCCCAGCAGCATATGATTAGAATTTGTGATGGCATTTGGATGTCCCTTCTAGACTTAAAAATTTTAATGTTTCCTCTGGCTTCTGTGTCATAAAATTGAAATTAGAATCTCTAATTTTTTCAGAGTGACAAAAATATTTGGTAAACAGCATTTTTGCAGTGAAAAGTCTGGGCTTTTGGGATTTTGAGAAGAATTATTTTTAGACAATAATCTGTGCCTAAGTTCATCTTTGAGAAGGATATAGAAAAAAATGGGGGAAATATGAACTGCCTCTTTAATAAGTGAACTCTGTCATATTAAATAGAATGTAGTGAAAGTAAGACCCAATGCCATAAAACAGAGATCTGAGGCTCAAGCTGCAAAGTATAGAATTTTCTACTCTAAATAAATTTGAAACTGTGAGCTCAAATACATACTAGCCTTCAGTTTCAGGTTCTTCAATTTATGTATTTGACAGTAAAAGTAATTTTTTAATTGTGAAAAATTCCAAAAGTCTTTTACTGCCTTGCTTCTCACAAAGCAACCTCATAGACTTATAGAATGGTCTGGGTTGGAAGGGACCTTAAAGATCATATAGTATTTTAGATTACTATCCTGATGAGCTCTGTTAGGAATCCGTCAAAATTTAACTAGCCCAAAATCATAGTTTATGACTGTAGCTAGTTTAAAAACTGGTAGGGTAACTCCTGACTATTTCTAAAACCTTTTTTCTGTTTTTCTGCTTAAGAATGGAGTGCTATTGTTTGTTAACACTAACATTAAAAGCAATTAGAATACCTGTTCACAGTTTTTTATTGAATTTTCAACAAAAACATATATTTGGTTGGGCTGATTTTGTTTCTTCTCACAGTTCTTAATAACTAAAATACTTTTGTTACTTTTGACGTCAAGTAACATATACAGGTATATTTCTGTTTTAAAACCTCATGGTCCATATTGTATAGCTTTATTTTATATAGTTCATATAAAGTTCCTTAATAGGCTGGACACTGTCTTCTCTGGTAAGTAGAGAAAATTCCCAGTTGAAAAGGAAGATTCTTATGCCAACTAGGGGAAAAATTAGCCTTACAGGAAGAGGAAAAACAGCAAACTAAAGGGAAAGGTAATCACTTGCAACTGAAAAACCTGTTGAACTAAAAAAAAAAAAAAAAAAAAAAATATTGGATAATTTGGCAATACATTGTAATGAGTTGAGTGAAGCATGCTCCTCTGAAGAGGGAAGATGGGTACAAAATTTAACACTGGAATAGGTGTAAATGGAGACTTTTCTTTGGTGAAAGTGCAATCCAGTCTCTCTTATTTTAAAAATTCATCTTCATTGCTGTGTTTTCTGGATTCCATTTTGTAACAGAATGGCTTCTATCCAGGGATAGTTAAGTAAATTTAGAGAGGCTTAAAGACATTATTATCCCCGGGGGAAAATAAATATGTGCAGTAAAGACTGTGTTTCTGGTATGAATGTTATATAAAATCATCTCTTTTATATGCAGTGCCCACTGTAAAATTAAAATTGTGTGGAAAAAGAAATGCTCTCTTGGATGAAGACATCCTGCTTCCACTTCAGGGAATTTAATAAAGAAAGTAAGTCTTCAATCAATAAATCCAATGTGTGTGCATATATGTATATATGTATGGATGTTAAAAATCTCTTGGGACCACAGTAAACCTAAAAACCTCCTTGGTCATGTTTGGGCTTCTAAACTGAAACTCAATCATTAAAATTTGTTTTCTCCACATATGGCTTAAAAAGGCGACAATAGAGAAAAGCTAAAATGGAACAGGAAAAGTGGATTTCAAAAACAGTCCTCCAAAAGACAGAAAGGAGAAGCTCTCTTCCCTAGACTCACGAGCTGACAATGCTGACCTTGCAAGTTACTGTTTGGTTCCTTTTTCTCATTACTGCTAACTGATTACAAAAATTAACTTTAAACATTTATGTATTCTGCAGTTGCTATTTATGTCATAACCTTGTAAGAATGACTTTCACAGACTAACTGCTGTATGTAAGGGAAGAAGAGGAGATGAAGAGGAGTTTTGAATTTATTTTTTTTTTTTAAAACTTGTCTGATTGGGCCTCTTTTTCAAGAAAAGGTTTGTAGGAATTAAAAAATTGTATTTTAAATTGGGTTATTTTATTTCTTCAAAAAGTTATTCGTTGCCCTATTGCTCATATATAGGGTCTAAGCACATCTAATCACATCTTTTGCTTGTCTCTGAAATAATCAGCTATCATCTGTTCCTTTTGAAATGAAGACCCTTCAAGTCAACACAATATACCATTTGAATACAAACTTGATTTCTATGATGACTTTATGTAATCTTTCATTTTACTGTGCTCCCTTTCTTATGCAGATTAGCAATGTATGACTTTTTTAACTGTTACAGTATACATTGAACAGTATTACCATTCTTTCAGAGGAGTTTCATTTGGGATTCAGACATTTCCAGAGCTCCAGGTGTCTTTAATGTGTTAATGTTTCATGTGTAAATGCTCCTTCTCTGCAATTGGTTTTCTTTTATTTCTTCCATGAAGTTGTTTTCAATAGTATTTTCAGTATCTTAAGAATGTATGAAGTATCTCATACTCACTTCATTTCATGTGGCAAACATAATTTTGCAGATAGAATTTTTTCCTAGTCTGGTCAGAGTTCTCTGAGAAATCCTACAGGGCAGAATTTTTGGACTCATGGTATATGTGTATTGCTTTAAAGTTGTCATTGTGCAGAAATATAACTCCAACTAGTTATTTGGGGTGATCTTTTTCCACCTGAGCCGACAGCAGAGAAACAATTTCTGGCTTGATTAGGTGCTTACCATGACTTTCAAGTCGGGTGCTTGAGGATGACCTGTATTTATCTTGTGAGAAAACAGACTTGATTTTCAGCTGGCTCCCCCTGCCTTCTAAATAATGTTCTGGGATCCGTACTGCTCATGGATGGCATCCTGAAGCAGCCCACTATCATAGTGCAAGACCTTTCAGTTATTTGATGTTCTGGCTTCCTTTTCAGCTATCTTCCAGGTGAACCTTAGCCTCTTATTTGTAGATCTCTAATGGGGTTGATGGGAGGGGTGAGCTTAGTCAACCATGCCTTGGTAAGTCTGTGAGTGATGTGACATGTGGAGGAAAGAATTTGGAAAAGGGGAAGTAAAATGCAGCTGGGAGCTGATTTGTACCTGCTGCTGATGGAAACATTCCCCAGATCAGCTACTGCCCTCTTGAAGCCAAGTGCTGCTGGTAAGGCAGGACGTGGAATCTTTTTCCTTTGAGATTTTTCCAAAGAAAGAGGGTTACCTTACAACCAGATGTTTGATTTCCTTTGCCCTACAGATAGTTCTGAATGGGTGGGCTTGCTTGGGCTCAGCAGGAGGGCAAGACTGATAAATGAATTAGTAGACTGGATAGCTGAAGGTTATATGTCAGAATTCCCGTTAATGCGACTCCACATTAAGTATGTAGCTGAAACCTGAAAAGAAAAGCCCTTTAGTAAATCCACAAAGAATAGGGGAAGCAGTCATAGAAGTAATCCATTCAAGATTTTACACTTTTATCATGTTCAAAATGATATTTTAGGAATCTGATGAAAGTTTTTTTTATCTCCATAGTTCACATACTAAACATCTTTTTCCTTGGTACTGGAAGTTTTATATTTTGCTCATGGATATTGAGGGAGACATTTTTTTAGGGATATTAAGTGGTTGCTAACATAAAGTTGCATAAATGTGTGACACAAGATACAGCATAATTTCTTCTGAGGCATATACAATTTTTATAAAGCCTTTTAAGGAAAGAAATCTACTTGATTGCATTCCATAACTATGAAGTGTCTTGCATAAAATATCATAAACATAGAAACTTCTTGCATTAAAAGATGGTAATGTATGCAGTTGCCTCTAGTGAAGGACACAGCTGTATCAATGGCATAAATACTACCTCAGTAAGTGTTAGAAGCATACTTTGAAAAGTGTAGTAGCTGACTAACATTATTATTTTACTAGTTTTTTGATGTAGGAAAACATGTATAGCAACTGAATGTGAAACTTGAGGAGGGGGATGAAATTTCACTGTCTATTGAGGTCTTGATGAAAGTCAATAAAGAGACATAAATTCTTGCTGCTTTAAATCAAAATGAGAATTTGGTTGGCATGATTGTATTAGGGAACCTCCACCCATCCTGTCTGTTCAGGGCTGACAGAGAACTACCTAGAGCACAGGTGATTCCTTTATATTCACTATTTTGGGTTTTCTTGTGGGTAGTGCAAAGTTTCATCTTCTGATGCTGTTCCCCCTCTTTTTTTTTCCCTCTTCTCTCCCTCCCCCAAACTCCAGTAGGAAACTAGCTCAGAAGAAACAGTAGCTTTAACCTATAAGCAGCTTCTTCCTAATGTCTCTTTCCTAAAGGTACTAAAAGCAAAATTATGCCTTGAGGATGTTTCCAAGCACAGGAATTGCTACAATGGTATGACCAGTGTAGCTCCTCATTCAGGACTGTCTGGTATTTTTAAGAGATTTATGGCTGGAAGTAAGACTCTGACTGTTCAATTTCTGGCAGTGATCAATATCTTGATTATTTCTCTGGTTATGATAAAATAGCTTTACTATGTGAGTGTTGTTAAAAAACCCAAAATTATGTGAAAGAGTTAAGTGGAGAATTTTTCTGCTCTGAGCTTTTTCGTGTCTTTGGAACAGAGCAGTTCATAGAAATTGGTGGTGGTATAGTAGACATTTAAGATATTGATAGCTGCACAAATAAATACTTTCTTGTCAGTTTTCTTCTTCATGCAGAACCACAGAATATTCTGACCTGGAAGGCACTCACAAGGATCATCGAGTCCAACTTTTGAACGTTTTTTACATTTTCTGTACATTGCCCATTTTGTACAATTTCTACACTTTGCATACAGTAACGGCTTGATCATTTTATGTTGATCGGTATTATTTAGGTATTAGAAGATAATAAATATGAAAAATCATTGGTGAAATTCATAAATTAATGTCATACTTCATATTATGATATAAGAATTTTGAGATAAAAAATACACATATAAACAGAGAGATCTTTTAGTAGACATCCATGTGTCTTCTTGTTATTCTGACTCCCATTTTAAATTAAAATTTCTATCAGATTGGATAACCTTTCCACTGCAGTTCATCAATATGTATTATTTAAGTACTGTACTTCTTATTTATACTGGAATGTATTCTTTCCATGGGAATATTGAGAACTATGTAATTAAGAAATAGCATTCAGGTGAATGACCTAGATATTTCACACTATACAGCTGGGAATAGACAAATAGTTCTCATGTTTTGGTGCATTAGCAAACAGAGGAAATAACCTTTTATGAAAATCTTTCATCTAAATCAGGTGAATGGATACATATCAATATTTATTGCAATTGGATGTAGTGGTTTACACTTGACAGAATACCAGAACAATATTTTATTTAGAACAAGTCTGTCTTTGCATTGTCAGGATATTTTGTTTTACTGCTCTGTGTGTCATCTTCTGAGATCCCTGTATCACATCAGGAACTGGTGGCCTGGAAATCCTGAAAGCAATGGTAATATGTGACCTGCACCTGGAAAATGATTGTCTAATAAGACCGCTAATGAAATATGTTATCAAGTTTCCTTCAAAAAGGAAAAGGTAGAATGAAAAATTAAGCTAAAAGATGAATCAAACCTTATAATATATTTAGATAAATCTGATGGCATAAAGTTACTGTGAATAAAAAGTAGGATAAAAAAAATCACATTTTGATTTCCTGCTCCCCCTTCCCTGGGATTTCCATGAAGTCATGTAGTATATTTCGAATCATGTTTTCCAGCACAAAGCATTTCTACTAAGGAAGATTTTTCCCTTTTTAATCAAGGAGAAATGAAAAAACTTCAGTGGAAAGCTGTGTACCCCTAGGCTAAGTTAACTTTAAGAACAAGTTTAAAATTGATGAACTTTATCAGTTGTGCATGTTTAGAATGTATGTAGTGCAGGTGCTAAGAAATTCTTATTTGCATTGTTAGAAATAAACTCAGATTTTGATACAATTAAGTGGGGTCAGTCTTTGAAACAACAGAAAATTATTTTTTTATGACAAAACAAAAGAAAATTATTTTTTTATGACAATTCAGCTGTGCCAGAGACCTCTCTCCCCCCTGAGAGCCTCACACAGACTCACTAGAGCAAAATGGCAGCTTTTTATACCCTTTTCCAGCCACGGGCGATATCTGTCCCCTTTCCCACGGGATGGTTACTCAGGAATTTATACTCTCTCCTGACTGCCTGCTCTTCTGTCCCTTCCCCTCTCACCCTCCTCCCTTTTTTGGTCCTGTCTTCAACCCTGCCCCTCTCCTCAACAACAGCCAACAGATCAACCAGAACAGATCCCAGTTCTGGGATAACAACAGATAGGGAACCAACAACTTCCATTCTTTTACTCAATAATCCTTTTTTTGGCTGCAGCAAAATGTTATTTCGTCCCTCACAGCACGAGGACTAGAAAATGAGTGGAATCCTGTAATTTAGCTGAACAAGTTGTTTGCAAGTTAATGTGGTGTAGGATGGTGGACATATAAGGGTATACTGGTGCATTAGGTCCTTATGAGAAACCACACACACTCGACTCTTAAAGGGGATTAACTTCATAAATTAGACATACAGTACATTTAATATTGAAAAAGGTGCCAGTTCTTGTTTAAAAGAGTTATGTCCCTTATTGTATAGTGAATTCTTTTGTTTTGTATGTGTTGGTTTTTTTTGGTTTTTGTAGGGGATTTTTGGTGATTTTTTATTGTTTTTGTTTCTTTGCTTTGTTTTATTTTGTTTTTTTTTCCTCCCAGAAGACTGACTCAGCATAGGGACTGCAAGTGAAGATCCCTCTGATTCACGTCTCAGATGTCACCCAGAGAAATAAAAGTAGTTTAAGATGTTTACATGGCAGTCTGAGAAGGATCTTTCTTCCAAAACAAGGGGCAGTAGATTTGTATTTATCTATTTTGCAAGGTCCTGCTTCAATAACTTTTTGATGGCATCTTGCAGGGTGTTGTCTAATTTCATGACCAAACTTGTATTCTGCACATGCTCAGCTCCTTGTTAGGATTTTTCCCCTGCAGGAAGCAAAGGCCAGAGTTCTCAGCATCATTTACAAACTGTGACACTTGGAAAGTTTCGAGGGAACAAAGTGAGGTACTTATGAACCATGGGAAATAATTTAAACAAGTATATATTTATCTTCAAAATACCTATTGCTACTTAAATATTAGATAAGGCATTTTTAAATCACTTTGAAGGTTCATACAGTTTGGATTGTTTGGAGAGGTTCTGTCATTGACAGATTCAGGAATTTATGTTTTCCTTGCTTATCTCCAAATCCCACAAAGAGAACTTAAAATCACCCTCCATTTAGCTGTATTTGACGTACCTATTGACTCTTCACACTCTGCCTGCTTTTAGGAAGCTAGGCTTTGTTTGAACACCTGGTCCATCCAATTTCCTGCAGCTCCTGATTGCTTTTTCCTCTGTTAGTTGACCTGGGTAAACCTTTAAGGCTACATAATAGGTGTCTGGTACAGATAAGGATTAGGTGTTTTAATATTTGCTTGAACTGTACAAAGATGTGGTGAAACTCTGAGGGGGGAAGGAAGCGTGTCTGTTCTTAAGTGTCATAGTACTTTATCTGCTTCACTTGACTCCGCAAGCTTTTTTTTCTCCTCGTCAAAGAGCATGGAAGGGATCCTCTCCTGAGCTTCCTCCAAGCTGGCCAGGAGCTGTGTAAGCCTTCATAGATGCACTAAGTCAGAGCATCAGTCCCATTGAAAATTGTGTTGTGAACCATGGCCAAGACACGTTCAGGTCACTTCTAAGTGACCTGGTAACCATCTCTCATTTGCACAAGTTTAGTGTGTTTGAAGTCCCTGGACAGGCCGATAAAAAGGTGAAAGTGCAGTTGTGTGAGTACTGAAGTCAGCCTAAAAAATGTAATTATATGGTTCTGTTGCTTACCATGTTTTACTTTCCTCTCCTCTTCCCCTCTTACAGCTGTGTGTGTAGTGCCTCTTGAAGGGTGGTAAACAGGTTCATCACAAGATTATGGATAAACAATGTTAGAATCTCTGCTGAATGAATTAACTTTATTTTGAAGCTAGATATTTAATTCAGCTGAATGTCTCACTGAGTGTTCTGAAATGCTTAAAATACTGAAATCTTGGCACAGTGGTTTTGAATGTGTCATTTATTTTTCCTGCTTTTGACCAAATTGGCAAGCAGACCTCTAACCTAATGGCTAAATTTAGAAAAAATCCATTTTATTTCAATGGAGCAGAGTTTTTTGCCATCCTATGAGCCTTTGATTTGCTAGTCTTTGATTATTTTTTCTTTATTTTTTTTTTTCCTCTGGTTAATGGATTGATTTGAATGGGTTTGTTAAGGGGTAGTGTTTGATTTGCATTTTTTGTGTCAGTGGAAATTTTGATGCCCAAAGTCTATATATGGCTTGCGTCTAACAGGAAAAAAAAAAAAAAGAAATTTGCTCTATTTGAGGTTTGGATATTTTTATTGGTGATGTTGGCCATCAATCTTAATAATATTATAACTCCAATTTTTGCACAATTTTAATAAAAGGAATACTTTCAGTGTCTTGGAAGGGTTGCAAAACCAATTACAGAAATGTCAGAATTTCCACAGGAAGGTAACTTTCCTCTTAGCAGTATCAGGTGAACAGAACAAACTGATAGTGATTAAAGTGTCAGGATATAATTGCATTTTCTCTCAAATAAACCATCAACTCTCAATAAATAATTAAAACAAGTCATGTTTCTCAAGATGCTGCAGTTGAGTATCTTTTATTAAAAAGTGCTAGGAGCCATTATTAGATTTTTTTTTAATGATAAGTTTTTTCTTAATGTCAGATTTTATTACTTTGCTATTCTTTGGGGTATATTTTCTTTTCCCCAGGTTTACTGGGAGAGCATAACTTGTATCACAGGCTGTAATGAGATATACTCTCCATGATGATTTTACAATGAACTTGTGAACCTAGACTTAGGAATGGTAAGTAAATTTTAAAACTGGTGTCCCAAGAGCTATAATGCGTCTATGTAAAATTTTGACATATATATTAAAGAGTGTCTTTCTCTTTTTTTTTTTCAATATTTTCTTTAGATAATTGCTTACTCTCTTCTGTCTTAATAAGGCACCCACTTTTAATAAACAACATAAAACCCAGAGGGACAAGGGAGCCATGAGAGTATACTATGTTCTGTTCATCATTGGTGATGATGAAATATGATCTAGATCAAAGATTTTTGACTTGAGAAATTCAGGAGTATTTTGTGGGACTGACAGGTTTTGATGTTCTTAAACTTCCGACTGCCTTATTAAACATAGTAAATTACGTACCAGAGTGTAGTTTTATTATTTTTCAGTATAGAAGTAGAGATTTAAAAATGCGATATTAATATTTTTCACTTAAACCTCCTGTTTGTTTTCTTCTAGGCTAGTGCTTTTCTCTTTTTTTTGGTCTGATCTTAGCTGGTTGTGCAGTCTTCTCTGTAAATGACAGAAACTGTTGAAAAGATAATTTTTTTGTCTCCAGAAACTGAAGTTTAAACATGAACCTTAGTTTTTCATTTTGCCTAATTAAAACTTGTCATCTAATTAAATCTCCAAAACAAGTATAAATTAAATGAAAACTGAGTAAAATATTGTGTAAGACAAGTAATTAGCAAGCAGTTGTCAAATCTTGTTGCTGCTAGGAATAAGCACATAAGTTTATTTGAGGTTTCAAACTAACCAAAGGTTAGACTATGCTAGACATCTCTATGTAATACAAATTTTAAATGGGAGTTGATCTAATACTTGGATTTATAAAGGTGTGTAAGGAAAAAAGAACCAAAAATTCTTCCAACTTTTGCAATTTTTGTAAAGGTGTACATATGGAATTTGCAGATTCTTAATCCTGGGGTGCAGTGGTCTTGTATAAATGAAACAAAGATTTTAAAAAATAACGAATGGGGCCAGCGTGTTCAAAAACCTCTCTGTAGATGAAGGCTGTTACCTTCTTTTTCCAAGCCACAGCTTAATTGTGCATTCTCACACTAGTACTTTATCTTTGTTTGCTTGTCTCTTTGTATGCTGGTGGGATAAACTGGATGTTGTCCTTGGAAACTCTTCTACTTTCATTAAGTTTTAAAAAAGTGTAGTGGATGTTAGTGATCAATGCGCAGCATGTGATACCAATGACTCTTCCACTTTTAAATCATTAAGTTTTAAAAAAGTGTAGTGGATGTTAGTGATCAATGCGCAGCATGTGATACCAATGACTCTTCCACTTTTAAATCCCTTTTTTGATGTAGTAGCCTACTAAAATCTGTAAAATCTGTTGTTGTCCTGATGTTCTGAGCATGACAGATTTGTTCCTCTTGAGTGTAAAGGTTTGCTGAGCATTCATGGTTTACTAAAATTAGCAAAGTTTTCATGCTAATAGCTAATGTTATCCTCATAAGTAATCCCAAAGACTTGTCTCAATCTCTTAGAGCTGATTTCATTGGAAAGAAAACTAAAACAGTTTGATGATTTGATGGACTCTATATTGTCACGTTTTAGTCTGCCTGTTGTTCTGTACTTTCATATAAAGCCTTCTTTGGCTTGAACATTACAGCAATGAAGCTTGAAGCTTAAAGAAAATACCCTGTTCAGGTCTTCAGCAGGATGAGTGTCTGTGATTCACTTGCACAACACTGTTTTCCTGGTCTTCATTATTGCTGAAACAAATCACAGAAACAGACAGAACTCAACCAATCAGCAGCTGTTTTCCCAAGAACTGATCTCACCTTGATCAAATCCCAGCTCTGTACAGCAGGCTGTGTAACTGGAAGTGCCTTGCAGCAGCATGCCCTGCAGGTCTGGTAATGAAGTCTAATTCCCACTGAGGAACAGATGACAGTATCCTTCAGAACAGAAATACTCTCAGAAGATTTAATTTATCCTGTATTGGGGCTTTTGGGAGCTAGGCAAAAAGGAGCTGAAAGAAGGTCCTAAATAATACAAGCATGTTCCTGATGGTTTTAATTCATTTTTGCTAAACCCAAGTAATCTTGAATATCACTACCCTGGGATGCTCTTGCAGTTGGTACATAACAGCATATGCATTGCAGATGTCTTGTCACACATTTATTCTTCACGTCTGCCCTCCTCTATTAATGCTTCCTGCTGAGAGCTTTTTTTTTCTGCCTTTTGCTCTTTTTTTTGTGCTATTCCTACTGGATCACACTTTTGTCTGCCTTTCCCCCTCTCACCCCATCTTCTACAGCCTCTTGCTTTTTTTTTTTTCTCTAGAGTAACAGTCCTTCTCCCACCTGTAACCACCATAATTCTCTATCAATTGTTAGGAAATTTATCAGCATTATTATGAACCCTTTCTTTTCTTTCTTTCTTTTCTCCAGAAAGCAAGCTCATTTCTGGATTTTTAGAATTTATCTGCCCATCAGTGTATCTGTCTTAAACTAAAGAAAGTGTCTCTAACAAGAAATAGGTTATTTAATTCAATTAAATGGTGTGAAAAACTAGGTATCTGCATAGTGACTTTGGGAAAAATACATACATGTAACTGCTTCAATTTTTTTCCTAGACTGTTTGGAGTTAGTAGGTGTTATTGTAAAGGATCATTTGCCTGATCATGGCATACAAGAGCAGCTGTGGATACATCAAATAGTGATTTATTTTGTGCAGTTACAACTGAAATATGAAAAAAACCAACAAAGACGTTTGAAATATTGAAGTTTTCAGAAATTTTCTTTTGATTGAACAAGTTCTCTTGATGACCTGTCTGATACGAACTTGTGATTGAAGTGGACCAGAGATTTGAGCTCTTTTGGCTCTTGTTTGTAAGAGGGGAAAACTGCTGGAAGCTTTGTGTTTCAGCTGGGAATAAGAGCTGGAGTTGTTTTGATGAACTTGTTTTCCCTTGCAGCAGGAGAGAGCAGAGATTGATCAACTCAGAGCCTAGTGAGATATCTAGTAGGACAACTTTCTTTCCATTTCCTTGGGTATGGACTGTCTTCAATCACCTGCCAGGGCAGAAATTTGAACAAGAAGTTCAGGCATAAACTGAAAAAATATTTTTCAAATTTTATCATCTCAACAAGCAAAAAAATATTAGATAACAGATACATGAAGTAAAAGATTGTTGTTATCTCTTTTTTACTGTGGTATAGTAGCTCTTACCTGTTCTAGAAATATTTGGAGTTTGTAATTTTTTCTGACATGAAGTAATGTGCCAATTCCTACTTGAATAGGCAAAATTTCTGAAGTGTTTTAGTTTTTTCAGTGTTTCCAGGTGAATGGTTCCTTGGGTGCAAGTGTGTGCTAATCCAAAAGCTCTGTACTAAATTATAAACTGCCTAGATGTGAAATGTAAGACTGAGATCTTGAACCCTTTGTTTTCTGGTAGGTTGGGTATTGAAATTTTTCTCTTCATGAGTAGACTTTGAGCCTATTGACTTTTTTTCTTTTTAAAGAATGTAACACTAATTGTACCTCTAGTATTCTTTCATAAAGAAGCCAGCAGTGAGACTGCTTGGAAAGTTTACTTTACTTTTGATCATGATGTTTTAATTGCTTTCTGCCTCCAGGACTGTATGAGTGTCTCCTTATAGTGAAACAAATGCAGGGATCACAGGGTCAATGAGCAAGCAGAATGGAGTAAAACCTTTGCCTCTGAAGCTGAGGAAAAAAAAAAAACCCTAGCAAAACCCAAACAAATTAAAAGAAAGTGCCTCCAAATAACTATGAAGAAAAAACAGAACCCCTCAGCCCTCAGCTCACCAGATTTAAAATCCACAAACAAAACAAATAGGCAGTGGGGATGTGATTTTTCTTATTTTCACAGGACCTAAATTTTCAATTTACAGCAACTATGTTTCTTCTAACAGGTCATGTGTGCAAATAGATTAACTGAAAGGATTAATGCAAGAGAAAAAAAAAAGGCAACTCTTAACTCTTGGACTAGGCATTATATATTTCATAGTTTTTTGGATTGGCTTGAAGTTGATGAATGTGGAAAACACCAAAAAATCTGGTGGATGATCTTTTTGTTTTTTATGCCTGCTTTTCCACTTGTCAATCCTCTTTTCCTGTAACTGTTTTTTATCATCTTTATGTAATTTCACACACATACACAGATTTCTTCTCCAACGTTCAGGAATTTTAGCCTCTTTCTGAAGATGTGGATGTACAGCAGCTTTGAAGGGTTGCACCACATAAACAGAGCTGCAATTCCATTACTGATGCTGATTTTTTTTTGAGTGACTTCTTTTTTAGTTCCAAATTGGCTTCTTCTTCTGTAAATTTATTAAATTCTATGTGAATTTATACTTTTGAAACAATTTATCTCCTTCTAAACTTGTGTGAATGCCTAAAAGAGCTTTCAAAAAGCTTTCTTTTAAAATTTTCTGCCTTTCTCTCTGTATTTACATTGTATATTGTCAGTTGAAGGGCACTTTCTAAATCAATGTGTGCTGTAGCATCACGTGTATGATCTACAAGGAGGACCAAACTCTTTATCTGAGTGTACATATCTCACTGAAGGGTTTTAAACTGAAAGGCTGAACTAAAATATTTGGGACCTTCTCCACATAAATACATAATGATTTTATGAGTTACTAATCTCTGCCACAATAAATCACTTGTTAATAAGAATTTAAAAAATAAATAATCATTGCTCAGAGGAAGTTTATCCACTCTTGAAATTTACCTGACAAGCCTTCAAGACATATATTTGTCTTTGCCTAGGTCATCTTTGGAACACATTTCTGTGTCCAATCATATTTTTACAATTTTACATATTTTTATTTTTATTTTTACAATTTTTTACATATTTTTATCAATCTAGCAAAACACCCAAGCTTTAATTTTTATCTGTGAGTGCTCTTTCCTTTTCCCTTGCTCCATCTGACAATTATCATCTCTACTGTTGTAATTGCACTGGCTTAATGGCTGTGATTAAATTCATGATTTAAGAAGACTCCTAATGGCATCTCCTTGATCTTGACATCTGAAATGCAGTTTTTGTGTTTTTTGTTCTTGTTCCTAATCAAGATGCTGCATGGCTGCTGGCGATGGCTTGCAGTGGTCCAGGGACTGAGAATTCTCCAGGGAAGTGGGTATTGTGTTGAGAATGTGTGTGGCTGAGGTCAGACTGATAGCTTGTCCTTCAGCTTATTATTTGTAGAAAAGGTTCCTGAGTGTTGTATTTACACTGGAGGAAATCACAAGAAACTCTGGTAATGCCAAATGATTTCTGGAATGACAAAATTGGCATGACATCTTTTGTATTGACTGAAGAAGTAAAATGTGTTATGATAAACCTGAAGTGGTGCTTAGGGATGCTCCTCTTTTAATATTTCCTGGGTGGAAAACTTAGGAAGTGTTGAAGCCAACAATATTCTTGTTGCCAGTTACTTTGGCTGCCAACTCCAGCGCAGATTCTCTGAATAGACATAACAAATGGTACGGATGTAAGTGATTTCCAACAGAGAACAGCTTACAGAGGTTCCTGCAGAATCAATTACCAAAATCCCATACCAAATGTGGTAACAGATTCAAGAGCTCTTCTAAGCTGGAAGCTATCCTCACCTGCTATCTCATGGCTTTTGCTTTACAAGGTTTTACACATTTTAGAGATGCTGTTAACTGCAGCTAGGAATATAATGCTGGGGTTTTGATTTGAGATACTGTTTAAGCAATTCTCTCTCTTGTTAGATTGATCATAGCACACTGGCAGGGGATCTATCCAGAGGAAAAGATGTGTGTACATTCATTACCTGTACATTATAGCTATGTATGTTGTTAAATTTAGACCAATTGTGGACACAATCTTGGAACACTTACACAAGTAGTGTTTAGTCATTCTAATAATCTTACCCAAGTGGCTGCACTTTATTGCTTGGTATTCTGAAATGATGTTTGCTTTCTTTAAGAAAAACTTATTATAAATTCTGTGTTATTTATACTTGCAGCTGCTCCTTATTGCAAATCTTTGTTTTAGCAGTTAATACGGTCTTACTGTGAAAAAGGATTTTGCCTGTAATAATGATTTGTTTGCATGAAAACACTTCATAACATTTATTAAAAAAGAATTACAGTTTAAGAGGGCTTTGACCCAATAAGCTGTTTAATAATGTTAAAGGGAACAGCATCTTTGGTTTAGAAACAAAGAAAAACAGTCTGATACAAAGCTATAAAAAGGAGATGTTCAATTCAGATTTACACCTATTTGTTTAAGAGTTGAAAGTTTATATCATAGTATTGTGTTTTAAAATTTTATTTCCTACTAGTATATTAAATATTTTCAGATTTATGCTCATGTGAAAATTTTGTTTTTCGTTTTTTTTTTTTTTTTTTATTCTTAATAGTTTATTCCTAAACCATTTTACTAAATCAGGTAAAAAAACTTAACAGTTGTTTCACTGTTTTGTTTTTCTCTATTTTGCCTTCTTGAGCTTGGAGAAGTCCTTTCAACATATCAGGTTGTGCCCAGCATAATATTTACTTAAACTATGTCAAATCTAGTGATAAATACACTCCTTAATTAACTCACCATGGTCAGTGTTTTAATAGTTAAAAGAATTTGTATCTTCAGAGGCTACTGTTGCCTTTAACTTTTCTAGATGATTAGAATACCCAAGTCAATATTGCTCAATTAATTTTAGTAATAGGCTCAGTGGTCTGGAAGCAGTACCTTTTTGTTTATTTATTTGGGTCATGCCCATATGTAGATAAAATTCTTGAACCTACAGCAGCTCTTGGCAGTTTGAAAATTAGTGTTAATTAAGTTCTGTTCTTATATTCCTTCAAGCTAAAGTGCAGTTGATGAGTTATCATGGAAATACAATAAATCCTGAAGCTATTTCATAAACATAGTAATTTAACCTGAATTAAATGCTTCATCGATGGAGACAAATGAATTCTTTAAAGCCATATTATTTGTTGTTTGGACATACCTCAGAATTCTTATAGATGCATTTGCAGTTCTGGGAAGTAGAGAGTCAGAAGTGGGATGAGATGACCTGATGCACATATATCTTTACAGATCTTTACAGAAGTGGATGTGTCTGCTATCCCAGTCCTGCAGCTGGGGAATCAGGGACGGATATTATGCCAGTATTCTGGGTATTTTAATGTTTTTCTCCCTTCTTAAATCTGCATGTTATTTATATTGAACATTTTGCCTGAATTGAGAAGAGAATTTTTCAATTTGATGTGATTTATTTGAGTTATTTGCAGAGGATGGTAATAATACCATTGAATGTATTTCCCTCAAAGTATGTAAGAAAAGTAGTTACCTGTTACAGAGTTTAATTGAATGCTTAATTTATTCTTCTTTGTTCTCTCCAGAGAGCTACTGGTTGAAGATTTAAAAGCAATGTTTTTCTTCTGATCTTGGATAACAAAGGCACCATGGCTGTTCAGATGGGAACAGCTGTTCCTAGCCTTTCAAAGTCTGAACTGTGCTCCTTTTTTCCTGGGAGGAAGAATTAAAAAAGATCCTGATCGCTTCATGGTATTGACCACTCAAGGTTCTTATTCCAAGGGGTGTATTTTCTGCATTTAGGAAATGAGTACTGAAAGATGTACTTAATAACTTTAACATCACAGTCTTTGCACACAGAAATACAACAAGAATTTGAAACCTGGCCCTAGGGAACATGATTGTGTGCAAACTGTCATTGTTTTATCTCCATACTGTCAGTGTTCTCAAAGCAAGCTTGTTCAAATCCATTGAGAAGAATGGTGTGTGGGAATAATTTCAGCTGTTCTCAGGAATCTGTGTTTCCCTTTCTACCTCACCCTCTAACTTTAGAGTAATTGAGAAGTCCTGCTACTCTGTGTACTGGTGTTTTGGAGGGGGCAAATTAAAATCTAGTGGTTTTTCTTTCATTCACAGTTCTGGATGAGAGACAGAAATGGTTCTTTTCCTCCAGCTGTTTTTATTGAGCTAGCATAGACTGTGAAGCTCAAAATCCAAGAAAAGGACCTGAATTCAAAGTCCAAAATTTTACTTGGTGTCATCTAAATCAAATAATTCTGCTGGCATGGACAGAACTGATATCAATTTGATATAACTTGGAATATCTGACTCACAGCTAAATATACCTCTCTCACTGGTTAGATGAGTGTACAAAAAGTTGATTTTAAGATGACTCTTTGGTAGCAATTAGAAATGGAAAAGAATCATATGTCTGACAGAATAAAAAATGATGACAAGAGTTATTTCAGGAGTTTTCAGTAAAGTATGAAACATGGATAGCTGTCTTTTCACTTGAGGACATTGTGTTCTCCAGCACTTCAGTGAAATTTCTAATACTGACAATGTGGCTACCACAACATTTAAACGTGAAACTGGAGTTTGAAGTGGCTGTTTAGGCTCTGTGAGGCTACTTAGGTGTTTCTGGTGAAGATGTGGGCTCTGCCCCCAGACTGCTCAAAGTCTAAGTCAGTGAGGCAAGGTATAAGGAAACAGAATAGCAGAGGGTGGCATGACAGATTGTGATGTGTATTACACAAAATATGTATTAACCCATGAAGCAAAGACAAGGATTATCCCAACTTTTGTGAACTATTATCAGCTAGGTGGCTACTTCTAGACAATTTACTGCTGTTCCCCCACGTTGACAGTGGGCTGTGTTGGCCCAATCTCCCTGAAATTTGCAATTGAGTTGTCAACAGACATGGCTGGAGTGCCTTTAGGGTGTAGGTGCAGTAGCAGAGTGGGTTTTTTATATGATTTTGTAGAATAAGTGCTCAAGAGTCAAACCTCCTCTGATATTTAGCTTAATAAGCCTAAGCTCCAACATCCTTTTATCTCTGACAGAATATGAAGGATACTTCTGTCATCATAAACATTTGCTAAAATATTTTTAAGTGACAGGTCCCATAACTTTAATTTGTTTTGCATGATGCCTCATGAAAAAATTTAAAATTAAATCAAAAACAACAATCATGCCACATTGTTATTTAAATCAGATATTGTTAATGTCTTGAAATGTTATATTTTGATAATAAATCTCTTCGCATGAAGAGTGAATTAAAACTCCATTAGAAATCCTTTTCTTTCTGTGGGGACTGGAAATTACTGTGAGGCTTTTGGAATTAATTTAAATAACTGCTTTTCAGAGACAAAATTCATCAAACTTTTATAAGTATTGTCCTTATGCTTTTTTCAAAATAATTTCCTATCATGAATTTCTGTTATAGTAATATTTCTTGACAGCTGTAACAGCTAGCATAATTTGTATCTTGAAGAATGTGTAAATAATGGAGAACTTGATGAAAGAAGTTTCTGTAACCTAGGGGCCTATGCTGTACAGCAGAGATACAAGGGCTTAGAGAAACAGATCTCTCTGATATGTCATGGAAAGGTACACCAGATATTAAGACAATTGAAAAATATGGTCTTGAATTTTATTTATAGGCTGTGCAGATTTTTAATTACTTGAGATGGAAATTATTTGAGATGAACCAGGCCAAATTTAATTCCTTTCTCTTTGTAAACTACTGCTGGATAGCTTGGTTGCTTTAAAAATAGATTTTCTATTTATTATTGGCAGTTTTTCAACATATACTTTTAAAAGCAATCCACAGGAATTGCAAGCCAAACTCTCATTTAATTCAGAGATTTGAGCATTTTACTACTTTAGTATCCTTTGAACTTTCCAACCTTTGTGTATGCTTTGAGAATCAGGGGTTAGCAGCTGCTTAGTTGAAGAATGTTTTATGTTCACACTGGTTATCTTAGTATGGCATGACACATTTATACGAATAACTAATACAAGAACAATGTTTTTATTTTCAGTTTTGAAAGAAGAAAATGCTTAGATCTTGCCTAAGGGGTTTTACAAAGTGCCAGGGCTTTTCTTAAGTTAAATGGGTCAAAGGAAACTCATGTGTTTTAAGAATTTGATAACTTAATCTGATTTCATTCTTTGGATTTCTCTCCAAGAGAAGTTCTCTCTGGGTTGAGGATTTTGAAAGATGCAGAATTTTAAGCTGATCCATTTGACTGTGTGTGGCTTATATCTGCCAGCTGTAGCATCAGCAAGAACTACATGTTCTCTTAATTTGCCCCTTGAAATTGACTATTTTTCTGGAGATGCTGGGGAAACTGAAAATGACCCAAAACCATGTATTAATTCTACTGGAGTCTTGGGTTTTTAAGTAAAGTTTTTTCTGTTTAAACATCATCACATTTATTGAGAGTGTGTGTGAATGTATACATTTTTTCCTGATTTTGTTTGTGTCTCATAGTGCTGGGTATGGATATCTGCTGACTATGAATAGTAAAGTATTTAGAATGGGTTTTAAACTGCATGCTGAATTTTTTGGTCTGCTGCAGCTGCATGACCTAATGCCCATTAGATTTCACAGCCCTTTGTCACCTGCTCCTCCACTTGCGGCTTGTGCCTTGTCCTGGTGCTGCACTGCAGTGAAAGAACATGAAGCAGCAGTGTCTTGCCTGGTATCTACAAGTGGAGATAGAGGATCCTTACATGTGACAGTTGATAAAAGAAGTGGCAGTTTCTCTAATTTGAGCAGTAGATGGCCGAATTTTTGATGTGTGTATGTTTTGATCTAATTATTTTCTTTTATGCAGTTTAGTCTTGTTATAGAATAGTTCCTGTTTCTGGTGCTGTATTGTAACATGCATCCATAGATGTGCTCTAGCTGGGCAGAAAACTTGTTACACATGAATAAAAGTTACAAAAACAATTAAAAAAAAAGTAAAGAGAGTTTGTGTTACACTTAGATGGAATTCTTGTCCAGCAATCTTGCAATCAAATATCTGATATTTACAAATCAGTGCATGTTAACAGCTCCTGCTGTATTTTTCATGTATGGTTGATGGCTTCATTTGGAATAATAATTTAAAGAACTTTAACGATTTTATAATATCTTTTTCTCTTTTATAAACTTTCTTTTTTTCTTCTCAAGGAGAGAAATGGGGAAGTTTGCTGGAATAAGGCTTTTAGAAAGCCCTTAGAACACCATCAAAGAACTTCTGTGTGTTCTAGTCATGCACTCTGCACTCTGAAGCAGGGTTATGCAGATCAGTATGTTTATCCAAAGTGAAAACTTGACCTGAAATGAAGTGTATGTGGCTGTACATTAAATATTTGCTACAACTAAATACTGATTAATTTTTTTTTAATAATTAATAAATATTTTATTATTAATATATATATTTTTTAATCTCTTTTGGGTTCCCTAAATGATAGTGGCTGCTCAGCACAGATGTGTCCTGGCAATGAAATGCCAGCTGTCACACAGCTCTGGGTTCTTTGCAGCCCAGCTCTCTGCTTCCTTTTCCACCTTTGGCAATTCTTGCTGAGTATTGTGAAAAGGGCTCCTGTGGAAGAGTTTCAGTGTGACAAAAAGTGTTTCTGCTCTCTGGATTTAAAATATACTAACTTCAGATATTATTGCAGGAACACATTCATTTAAAAAGTAGTTTTAGTAAAGTAGGGGCTGCAAATGCATGAAAGAACAGTAAAATATACAAAATTTTTATGGTTAAACTCAATATTTAGGAGGCAGACCCGAAAGGTGACTGTGGCATCCTCCACTGCTAAAAGCAGTACCTCTTTAGTTTGGGCTAATGAAGACAAATGCTGCTAGTGAATTAAAGTGTTTGATTAGTGCTTTTACAGCAGAGCACTGAGTAATTTAAATGTGATTTAATCACAACAAGTGTACTGAAAAAAAATACAGCTGAGAGAAGAAATCTGTCATGCTCAGGATTTGTAGGCACCCAAATATAAACATAGAAAATATTCTAATATAGAATATAGAAAATATTCCCAGAGAACTGACCAACTTTCTGTTAGGCAAATACATAGGAATAAAAGGCACAGTTGTTACTCATTTGTATAGCTTAGCTAAAGGAGGATATACAAAATTTCTCTCCTGACCATCACTGCTAATATAAAAGTCTCTTCAGTTAACTGGTTGCTTATTTTTTGCTCCTTTGCAGTTGAGGTCACCACCTCAGAGACTCACAAAGAAATCCTGGAACTTACTAATTAGCACAGATGCTAGTGGTATATCTCCTTTTTCTTCACTTATTGTTAACCTCAGAAGCATATTCTTGTTTCCTTGTGACTTTTCTACTGCTTTTTTCCCCCTTCATGTACTCTCCATTGTTATACATCTGGTTATTAACAGATCCTGCATTTAGCATCCTAGTTATTTTAATAATACCCTTTTTGCTTGTGCCATAAAATACCTGGGTTTTTTTTTGGTCCTAGAACAGCTTTCAAGAACATGTTGCTGGGTTGAGTCAGCTGCACATTTTTCTTCCTTCAGATCTCTTATTGAATTTTCATTTGCTATTTCATCTATGCCCACATTTGTCACCCTTTCCCACAGAACAGTGAAGTTTCTTTTATTTAATTAATGTGCCTCTCCGTTCTGACTTCATCATCCCCCCCCCCCCCCCCCCGAATTTTCTGGCTTCTGTTCTTTTCTTTCTGGGTTTAACACTTAAACCAATGGATGGATGGGTAGGGCAGAAGTCAGTGTACATTGCAGGTAAAGATTAAGTATCATCTGCCACCCCTATATGAAGGCTATTAGTTTAATAAAAAGATGTTCACAGTAATTCATTCCAAAGTACAGGGCAGAAACACTAAAATGACCAAAACAAGTTAACAGACTGTGAATTGGTACATGGGCTTCCCTACAATGTCTCTGTTACCTTCCTAGGTTTCAATATTTAGTAAGTGTCCATTCTCTTAAGCAGGAATAAAAATCGGTGAGAACAGCTCCAGTAAGTTTCTTTTCCAATAAGTAGGAATGAGTTTTTTTGATTAAAAGGTAGTAATTGTCTTTTTTATGTTATGTTTCAGTATGATCTGAAGCAATTTTTCAATAACCTTCTCAGTGCTTGCAAGACACCTGCAAAAAACCCACAAAAAACTGAAAAACAAAAAACCCAACCAAACAAAAACTCAAGCAACCGGCACACCAAAAAAACCCCCCTGATAACACTGTTTTTTTTCAACAAATGCAATTACTGTAATTCTTAATTAATTTTTAGTGAGCTGTCAATAAATATTAGTCCATTAAATGCAGAATTTAATTAGCTGGGATTATGATTTACGTGATTTCTGACTTGCTTGTTATTTGCAATTTCTAGTAAATGTTGCCCTTGGCAAAATAAACATACTTAATTTATAGCCAGTGGGTGAGCAATTATTTTTGAGTTTGGTGACACTAAATGCCACTAAAATTCTGTCTGTTTTAAGGGTAGAGATGCACTGTTCTGTTGCCAGAGCTTGCAAATGTGTTTGTGTTGGTTTAGGTTGTGGAAGGGTTAATTTTCTTTGCAGTTTCTGGTATGGGATTGTGTTTTGTACTTCTGCTGGAAACTGTGTAGATAATTTAGGGATGTTTCCGCTATTGCTGAGCAGTGCTCTTGACACAGGGTCAGGGCCTTTTCTGCCCCTCAGACTGCCTTAACAGTGGCAAGATCAGGTGTGCATAAGAATTTGGAAGGGAACACATCCGGAAGGGGACAGAACTCTTTTTACTCTTTATGTTTGCAAGGACTTTGATGGAGAAAAATAAGGAACTGAAGGAAAAGGGATAAAAGGTGTTACAGACTGTTATGGAAGAAGAAGGCCAGGGAGCATATTTTTGCCCAAAGTTTTTCAGGCATCATCACTTGACTCCCATTGTCCCAGCCAAGATCTTTTCATCCAACAGTATCTCTGATCAGGATCTGTTTGTAGTTCCTTTTCAGTCCTCGTGCTGGATGCAAGTTGACTCTGTAAAGACCAATTTTTTTGTGGCACTCTTCCTTACTCTGCTTGCTTAGATGCACACAGCCTTTCAGTGAGATGTGTCAGAGTGGAGCTGTGCAAAGCCTGGTGACACTGAAGGGGACCAGAATGTAACTGCAGTAGTTTGACATTAACCTGTAGTTTGCTAATCTGCCACATGCACCAGTAGAGTACCACCTGCAAGAACTGCATGGTTTTGTACCTGGGTGACACTCAGTAAAGCACATCTGTTGTTTAAGACAGTAGTGAAAGTATGCTTTTATATGTGCCCATAATTAAAGGTGAATGGTCTGTGATTTTCTTCTGGCCTTCAATTAAAAAAGGTGTTATTCCAAATTATCCCAGATCTGCTAGCAGTGTAATTAAAATTTTGTTCTAAACTAAATGCAGGGTCAAAATGAAAATCAGAGAGTTTTTAATTTGTCATTATGAAAATAGTTGTTTGATGAGCCTGGTAAAACTTGCAGTGTTTTATTCCCAAAGAGGCCCAATCAATGAACTTTTCCATAGTACCATCTGTGAAGTATGTTGAAATAATGACAAACTTATGCTCAAGAAGTGCAGTTAGTCAAATCGAGGTAAAAATTTGAGAAGCAGACTTATCTTGACATGTGTGTTCGTGCTTAGCCACTTTGAGTCCAGTTAGACATGTTACAAGTTTTGTGCTTTGGATCCTCATTGTGTTGCTGCTGCCAGAATGAATATATCATTGTTATTGTATATAAAGTGTTGTGTATCACACTTATTAATATGGGGGAAAAAGAAAATGATTTTCTGAAAGCATTGTGCATGCAAAATTACAGATGGAGCAAAAGGTCTCGATGCCGACTCTCAGCCCAGTTCTCTCACTTGTTTTTATGCTGTTGTCACTGGGCAGCTGTTGCACCACACCCTGGTTTAGTTCTGAATCCGTGTGTGAACCCAGGTGAGCTGCGGGGGTTGTCACACCTGGTGGTGATTCGCTCTGTGTGCTTTAAAATGAAGGGAAAGGGGATGGAATGGGAAATGATAGTTATATTCCTTTACACTGGAATTCCTGAAAGTGTTTCCTTACCTATGGAAGCGTGGACACTTTTGTCTGGATATTGGTCTCCAAGAAACTTCCACGGAGCACAGAAATGTCCACCACATTGGAAAAAGCAGAAAAAGCTACGAGTCATGGCAAAAGGACATGCTCAAGTTTTGGACTTGGGATGGGATAGGAGAGAAGGGTAACCCGGTGTCTTGGTTTAGGGCAAATTTTGGGAGGAATTCCCCCAAGGACTGAGCAGAAACCAGTGACTACCAGTTTAACTGTTATCACTGTAACTCAGGACAAGGAATCCTATGGAGTATTTTTAATGTAATTACAGACAGCTTTTATTTGGGACAATTTCTGATGTAAAAGGACCAAGACAAAACAAATTTAGAACCTTATAACTGCAGGAGGCTTGTCTCATAGACCCTTTAATTCCTGGAATTAAAACTTAAGCAAGTAGCTCTTTTTTTTTCCTTCTTACATTTTTTTTCCTGAAACATTAGAGATATAATTTGATATAAAGCTATTGTGCTGCAAAATGATAAAGCAGAAAAAGTATGATGTTTTTCTGAAGTGATGTGCATGTTTGCAAACTAAAGTGCCTTTTGTGGGGTTAAAGATGAAACTGAAAATTTATATATGGATGAGAAAATGTCATAAGCATTTATGTAAACAGGTAAATAGTACATGCATGTAATATATTTTTATTTTATATATAAACATTGTAAAGTAGGATATTAGTACAGACTTCTACCAATAAATATTAAGAAAAAATCTCTTTGTAAGAGGTAACAGATAATTTTGTACAAGTTTTATTAAGAATTGTATGATGCAGAGAAATTAAAAAAACAAAAGAACAAGTAAAATAATTACAGTATCTTAAGTATCTGTCCACTTGTTTGGAATTATGAAGGAAAATATTTCTTAGCTGCATCATAAACTACTATGTGGATGCTTGTGAAAGGATAAAGTAAATAAGGTAACAGACATAAGTGTCCCTGGATCTTAATTTTACAGGACACTGAAAGAAATTTGAACTGCCACCTTGATAGATTTATTTATTATGATCATTCATGAATTATCCCTCCTCTCCTGGAAGGGAATAAGGATCTTTATAATAGCCAAAAGTGAGAGAGCCTGACTAGCTGTGTCATGAATGAATGCTGACAGAGGGATTTTGGCACTATGGAGTCAGATAAACTAGAAAGGTGTGTAGATGTATGCACTTAAATCAGCTGGGAATTATTCTAGTTTTATTCTAGAATTATTCTAGGCAAACTGTTTGCAAATAGTGTTATGAAAGCCCTGGACCTTGTGTAAATAAGGCATAAAGCGTTTAGTAAGTTAGTTGCTGCAGAATAGATGTTTATTTGGACAGAAGGACAATATATGTAAAACGTATTAGGCAGGCACAAGCTTTGGAAGTACATTTAACAGTGATGAGGAATAGATCTGGACAAGGGGCTTGGCTTGTGAGCTACAGAATGAGATGTAGATTGACATGCAGAGCGAGCTCTGGGTGGGAGCCCAAGACAAGAGGCTATTAACTGTCAACCTTTGGGATAATAAAGGCCAGGAAAGATGGGTAGCCATGGGAATGGAGACTGTGAGACATGGCAGGAGTCAAGAATTCCCGACGTTTTGGATAATAAAAGGAGTTCAATATGGGTGACTCCCAGAAGATGAATGAACACAGAGAGGGGTCAAGAGTTGAGGTCTGAGAAGGAAGGGTGAGACATGTGCATGTGGAGACTGGGGAGGTATAAATTCCCAAGGGGTCCTCTGCTGGGGGTCCTTCCTTGGAAGGGTGGAAATCTATATAATTATTAATACAAATCGTACAAGCGATGTTGGTTATGACTTTCTCTGGCAAGATGTGAACATGTACTGTCAGATATCTTATTTATGGATGAAATGTCTTTGAATGCTTTTAAGAAGTCTATAAGAAGTGAATCAAATAATAACTCTTGAACTGAATGGCAATAACCCATTCAGTTTGTAGTTTTGTTTATTGGAATGTTTTAACAGCGCTCCTCTGCATTGTGCTGCATTGCTCAAATTTGGAAAGTAACATCACTCCTCTGTTCAGTATTATGGATCCTCTTTATGTGTTAAGTAAAGATGGAAGGTCACCAATATCTATGCTGTCTTTTGTGTTTATACTTTTGATTGATATTTTTGTATTTTACTACATTTTTCACAACTGAGACTTTTTTTGTCCTTCATAGGTTGCCTTTCATTCTGTTGCTTCTCATGACTTCGTCCACTGAATTCTAACGTGTTCCACATGTATTTGATTATGTTGAATTTTAGATGGTCAGCTACAGTTTGAAAAGAAATAGAAACAACTCTCATTCTTCCTTTGATTAGACATGTGCCTGTCTTTGTCATAAGGTAATAATTTTAAAATATGCCTTTCTCTTAAATAGCTTTGTTGCATTGTGGTTGGTAAAGGCTGGAGAATAAGTTCCATCTTAGATCCTGAATTATCGAAGTGATTTTGCAGCACTAACAAACTTGTACTACCTAAGTGAGAAAATCAGGTGAATATCATCAAAATGTTACCTTTAAAGAATATATTTATTCTGAACTCACTGTGTGCACAAATGATGCCTTAGATGGGAATGGCTTCCATTTCCTGGTTTAGCAGACCGAAACTCATCTAATAAGCTTGCTTTGTGTTTTCCTTTTCACTCTGGAAGAGCAGATGTTTTTGCTAACTGAAGCGTGTCATTGCAGTCAAAAGAGCTGGAATACCTGGCCCTCTTGTGCCTGTTCCTGTGTGCTTTTACAGACACTGGACAGGAATAAGCAATATTAATTTGGTGTATCAGATCTTCCCAGCCTGCCTACTGTAAGGTTTTGTTTACAAAAACTATTCTCTCTCTTTAAAATTGAAAAACAATGAACTTCAGAGACTTGGCTTCCTTGTAGCGAAGAAGGATCCTATAGAGAAATTAAAATGTAAAGCATCTCAAGACTATTTTCTCAGGGTTTTCTAATTGGAGGATGGATGAGTTGAGGCAGATGTCAGGAGAAGTGTATTTTACACCTCAAAAACTGTCACAGCAGAAGTGCTAGCCTGTGGTTCACTCATGGAATATGAAGATAGCAGATGGTACCATAACAGAGATATCTGTCAGAACAGGACTGGAAAAGCAGAAAGCTTCAAGTAAGTAACAGTTTTGACTGCGTAGGTTTTAGAAGTGAACCAGGGAACAGCAAAATCAATATGCCACAGTGTAGACAGTCAGTGAAAAATTCACAGTGGGTTTAACATCATCCTAACAGATCAATCAGCAAATGGTACCAGCCAGGGTAGCGTTCTGCTTGCAAGCCAAAGGAAAGAGCCAGTTGCCAGTTGAATGCTTCCTTCCCCCCATCCCCCCAAAAAAACCGAATTTCATCCATCAAATTTGTCCCTGTGTTTTTGAGTATACGTGCCACTGCCACAAATGTGTTGAAACAAGATAGAAAAGGAAGGTCTTTTTGTAGTATGTAATATGTGTGGCTCATCTTTTTTTGAGGAAGAGTTGCAACACCCCCCAGAAGCCCCCCAAAACAAAAAAAAAATCCAACCCCAACCTTATGATTCTTGATATTACCTTGTGCTTCTGAGTGGGCCTTTGGGATATATATTGAGACAAAGATGAGAGAAATACCTGAACTGAACCAGAAATAAGACTGATTTTTCCTAATCTGTCCTAACTTCCATGCTTGAGAGCAAGCTACCAAGGTTGTGATTGGACTTGGTGAATAATTAGCATTTTCAAACATACCTTATGAGATATTAGAATGAATTTAAATATTATTTTAAATATAATGTAAAGATTGTAATTATTATTATGAATAATGTTACTCACTGAACTGCCCCAGACTAGATGATAGTTGTAGGTCTTTTCCAACAGAGCTATTCTATTCTCTAATATTATGTCAGAAGGGGAAAGGCAATAAACCCTGTGTTAGAGACCCTAACACTGCTGTGCATTGATGTGTATTGCAAATCCCTGAAATGCCATACAAAGTTGGTGGGTCTTCCACTTTCCATTTTAAGCCCTCTGAAAACAAGCTGTGGGAAATTTATATATAATTTTTTGAATGAAATGAACAAATGTATATCTAAAACCCCAAATAGAAGAATTATGACTGTGGTCAGTACAACACAGAGCTTAAAAAATAACAACACCCAAGACATCATTTTCAGATGAATGTCACCAGAAAGTCAAAAGGGGTTTCTTTTTTCCCCACTTGCATTCTTGGCTTGTTCCTATGGGAATGTCTAATTTAGACCTTGTGGAAGACTTGCTGTGTAAATTATCCCACAATATTAATAATTTATTCCTTCCTCCCCATTTATATCAATCTTTTATCCTTCAACAGACCCTTCAGAGAAAACTTTGTCCAAAAAGAAAATAAAATGAACAATAATGCATTATTCTAACCTCTAAGCATAACATAATATAAAGGTCAATGTATTTGTCAACGTAATGCTTAAATGTAAAAGCAGTAATTTAGTTTCTTTAGACTGCTACAGGTTATAGTTCTTTATTATGCTAATAAGACTGGATAACTAACCTCTATTATTTTATAAATGCAGTAAAATTAGAAATGGATTGAACTAAAAAGTACAAGGTTATTTTAAAATGCAGCATTTAACCTCCTTATTTTCAAAATCATTTTTCCCAGCTGATGCTGTTTTCCAGTGATTAATCAAAAACTTTAAAATACCTAATCAAAGTTTTAAACTGGAGTGGTTTGTTAGGTTTGTACTGAGTGTATTGAGATGTGTTTTTGGTTTTAATTAAGAAGGATTTGGTAGAGAATAACTGTAACAATTATTCTCTGTGCAGGGGTGAGAGAATTTTTTAAGAAGGAGAATTAGGACATCCCACTCTTTTTGCAGTTTTGTGGATTTTTTAAAGGATCTTGAAAAGATGGTGAACAGTTTGTTGATCTGTAGCTAGGGTGAAGAAATTTTTACAGTACCAGGTGATTTCGGTACTTGAAATAGTAGGCAAAATTATCAGGAAATCTTTGCTGTGCATGTTGTGATGTGTGCTGTTCCTTCATTTTCTAATTTGGTGAAATGACTGGGGGACAATATGAAGAAGGGCTGTGAAAGCCTTGGTCATGTGGAATTCAAGACAGGGATTTCAGCAGACTGGAGAAAGGGTCTGGCAGAAATCTTGTGAAATAAAAATAAAGAAAATACAGAGTCCTGTAGCTGTGGAGGAATATGCCTCCTGAGCTGGCATCCAGCTGGAAAGCACCTTTGCAGAAAAGACCCTGGAGTCCCTGGTGAACACCAATGTGTGCATGATCCAGCAATGTGCCTGTGTAACAGAGAAGGTTTAGCAGCCTCCTGGGCTGGATTAAGGGATGTTGCCAGCAGGTGAAGTTGATCCCTCTTCTCCAGAAAGATCTGGTGAAATGCACCTGGAGTGCTGGCACCAGGGTTGGGCGCTATAGAAGAAACATGGAGATGCAGGAGTGAGTCCAGTGTAGGGCAAAATTGAAGGTGTAAGATAATCAGATCTATTGGAGAGAGGCTGGGAGCTGCAAATGCTTAGCCTGGAGAAGGAAAGGTTTGCTGGGATCTTGTCAATATCTATAATTAGATTAGGAGGAGTGAAGAATACTGAGCCAAATGTCTCAGTGTATCTTGTGACATGCAAAATACAATGGGCACAAGCAACAAAACAGGAAATCCATATACATGCAAAAAAACCCACTCTTCTTTCCCCCCCCTTCTTTCTGGTCAAGAATTGCAGCAACTTGGCCAGAGAGTTTGTGGAGTCTCCATCCTTGGTGGTATTTAAAACACAGTCTGGATGTGTCCCTGAATAACCTGGTCTATGTGACTGCTTGAATAGGGTGGTTGGATGAGGTGAACCGAAGACGTGCCTGCCAACTTCAGCTTCTGTGGTTCTTTGAGTTTCAGTTTCTACTGCTTGTGATAAACTGCTGCAAAATCCAACATTAGAAATTTTAGGTACACCTAAGTCTACTTACCTGAATGTCTCTGACCATTATAATGATGTATTTTACTTAAAAAGCACAGAGTTTTCTGTTTCACACATACACAAACACAAAAACCTTAGGGTTTTTTTGCAAATATTTGTAACATCTTTGCTTACTTGTGTCTTTTATGCTGTAGATGCATTGCAACAGGGACAAAATACCAATGGCCAAGACTGCCTACTGAATTGAAAATCAAATTGAAATATAAGTCACATACACACTTGCTCACATTCTCAAATTCACCTAAACTGTAGCCCCTTAGACCTGAAAATGCCTTGTGACCTCTACTTTGAACTACTATTTTTTTTTCTGGGGAAAATAAAATCATTGGTGTAATCTGCATCAGAATTCTGCCAAGGATGCTGACAGATTCTGCCCTTGGTATGGATACTGTCTAATTGTTTGGGACTGCCACCTTATTACTTCTTCCTTATAATTAACATGTTCTGCCAAAACATTTTTCATGACAGGCTGAAACTGATTCATCTTTTCTGAGCTTTATTTATCTCCATATATAAATGAGAAAAGCAACTGTATTGTCTTATGAGTATGGTAAAACTTTATTCCCTAGTGCATGTTGAGCATCAATGATCATTATATTTTTAATAGAGAAGAAAAAAAAACCCACATAGTGGTATTTCTTTAATTTGCTGGTGAAGAGAAGTAGGATTTGCTACTGGCAGAATCATGTAATCCTCTGCTGGTAATAGCACCATTAATATTTGGAGGACATAATTTGGTAACACACTGTCCTCATTAACTCCGGGCTGTGTGTTTATTAGTATGAAGTGAGTGATTTCAGGGATGACCTTGCAGAAGTTTTAAAATCTATTAATCAACCTTTATTTCTCTTTGTAGAGGAGGGCCTGAAGTAGGAAAAAATAGATTCTCTTCTGATAAAAATTTCTTCAGCATTCACATATTTTGACTGAAAAGAAAAAAGATGGTGTGGCACATGCCCTTTTAGAATCCTTCCATGATTCTCACAAAATAAGTTTTATACTGTTGTTATGTTTAGGAGAGGGAAATAATCATTGAATTTCCACTTTTACCCCTGGATGCATGGGTTAAGTTAGTGCCTGTTTAAATTTAATGAAAATATGGATGGGGAGGTTGGGGGAAGATAAAACAAAACACCCTACTCATCTTTTCCAAAACCAACCCACAAAGCCCTGAAGAAACCAAGAACAACAGAAAACTCAGTGGACCATCTCTCTGGGGTGCCTAAAAAAATAACCTTTCCTGGCCATATTTGATGGAAATTTTATTTAGTAGCACATTTTAAAGTATGGGGATTTTGTTTGCTTATGTTTCAAGAAACAGCTGAGCAGTTAGTCAACACTTTTGGGTTCTGTGTACCCTAGTGGAGAGATATCTGGTGACAATATGTATTGGATACTTTCTCTCTTTGTGTTTGGCAGTAGTGCATCACATAGTTCGAAAGAGAAAAGAACAGAGAGAATTTCCAATATGCATTTGTCTTTCACTTTCTCTGTAATAAAATGCAAACAACTTTGTTTTCCATGAGGCTATTGGTGACTTGCTTTTATTCAAACGAAGTGTCCTTGTTAATTCACAGAACTGCCTCTTGAGCTGTCCAATGTGGTTATTGTTTATATTATTATGAGAAGGTTGTGAGAATATAGTACTGCAGACATTCACAGTTAATACAAAAACACTCTCTGTGGGTTTGCATTAAGAAATGATGACCTCAGATCAAAGTCAGAACCTCTTGGAACTCAAGATTCCAAGGTAGTCTAATTCTGAGATGTCTACTGAAATCTTTCAAAAATGAAATATAAACTACTGTAATGCGCTATCAAAACTGTCAAGCTGGCTCAGCATAATGAGTGATGTGTTTAAGTTTGATCGCTTTCAAAAGCTCCATGAAACTAGAATAATTTCATCCAAATTGCCAAAAGCCACTTCTGTATCCAATTATCAAAACCAAGTTTAACAAAAGCTATCAAGTGCTGAATTGTGTTTTGGAATCATGCTGTACAGTGATAAAATTATTACCCTTAAAAAGAACTTTGCACGTAGATGAATAAACATTTTTTCTACTTAACAAATCTAAAGCAGTAATTAAATATCAAAAGGAAGCAGTTCCATTTTTAGCTCATGCATATACCCAAAGTTTAATTGTTACTTTTGCCTACATTTTTCCAACAATTCTGTAAAGTGTGCAAGCACAAAAGGTGAGGATTTAACATTAAGCAAAGTCTCACAGATTGTAAGTTCTCACAATGCTGCCCTTGTAGAAAAACACTGATTATATAAAATTAATTAATATAATTTTGATCAGTGATTCTCTCTCAGTTTAACAGGAATTAATAATCAGCTACTCTTTGTATTTTTAAATATATGCTTCTGACTTTACTGTGCACATTAAAAATAGAGCTGAAAGAGTTTTTTAGGGAGCCTTGCTGCAAGCTCTTATCTCTTTAAAAATAAAATAAAGTCAAGACAAGCTTATGAGAAGAAATATAATTAAAGTCACAGATGGAATTCAAGAGGGTGGGAGAAATGAGGACACTGAAGATTTTTCTCTTCTCTGCCCTTTAGAATCCAAAGCACTGGGGGGTAAAGAAATTGAGAGATAGAGGGGGGAAAAAGCTCAAACCAGTTCCTTTTTAGTTCATAGAAAAGTACCTTAAAATGTTCAATTCAATTGAAATTTCCATTTCCCAGGCCTTTTGGAGCTCCACTGAGACTAGGTCTCTCTCATCTCCAGTTTTAGCAAAGAATAACTTAGACACAGAAGTATGAAGATAGAAAAATGTGGTTAACATAGATTTTTGCTATAGGTACATTGCTCCTATGTTGCCAGCATTTTTAGATTACCAATGAATTTTGTGGGAAATTGCTGTTTTTCTTGTTGAAGTTCCTAGGGGTAGAAGAAGCTGTTCTCACTTTGAGGGAAAAAAATGTGGATTTTTTTTATCTTTTAACAAGACAAATAAAAGTTGAAAATGTAAATGAGTGTGTCCTGTTGGAAACCAAGGGTTGAATGAAAAAATCTATACCATATAGTTTTAAAATACTCTTGTGGACTGTGATGACTCTTCAATAGAAAGCTGCCTTTTTCTTGTTTAATGTTTAAATTTTTTTCAGGAGAATTAATTAAAAAAAGAAACCAAACTAAAAACCAGCTGGTTTTGGGGCCCTCTTTTAGAAGTGATGTTGCTTCTTACTGAGAAGAATTCAGCAGAAGCAATTTTTTGTTTTGGAAGAAATATTTTGCTGTATGTCTATAGAATGAGATGCTTCACTGTTTTAGTATTTCATTTACTCTTGAAATTTGATTTCTGGAAGGCTGAGTAAATGGTTATCTATATTTAATGGTTATATTATATTTATATCTATATTTATCTATATATTATATATATTATCTATATTCAAAAGTTCAAAGCTATTAATTAGCTTCTCTTTTTCTGTTTTGAGTCTTCAGTGTTTTCTGGGACTAGCAGGTGAAGGCAAGTAAACTTCTGATTTTCCAACTTCTATATTTGTGTTTTCTCAGCCAAGACAGAAAATAGCACACAGATTAGAAGCAGGTAATGCTTTTCTGTGTGTTTATGCCATGAATTGATTTTTTCATACTATTAAATTTTAGGAAACCTTTAACATTTGGACTTCAGAGAATTACTTCTATAAGTAATCTCTTAATCTTTCACCCATCTTCAGAGACTTCACTTAGATGACTCTAATCTAGTCTGCCTGTTAAATTTTTCTTTCCATGATCAGCTTTTGTGAGAAAATGATCACTGTTTTTGATAAGTAAAGTTTCTGAGCTAAGAGATGATATTCAATTCTTCTGCAGAGCACAGTCAGAATAGAGGGCAAATTTGTGTCAGCAGGAAGATTCGTTGTTGTTGTTTTTGTTTTATGGTTTCTGGTGTTAAAAGTGTTGATAGTGTTGGGTTAAAAAGTAGCAGACAAAGAGGTGAAGGCTTTTAAACGCCAAAACAGGAGTGCAAAGTATTCATGAGTACTTGGAAGTGAATTTTCTCAGTCACATGGCAGTGCCTTCAAGGAACATCATGCTTTGGGCTTTGTGGGAAATTCTGCTCATACTGGGGAAGTTTGAGATGGCTTTGAGATAAGCTGATAGTTTATGAGGCTGAAAGGTCCTTAAAATGTTATGCTTCAAACTCTGGCCAGTGGACACTTAAAATACATCACTGGGCAAACATATGCATGTGTTCTATGCTGTGGAAGTGGAGATCAGAGTAAACAATAAATATTTATTATAAATTCTGACAAAGGATTTGACTGAGATATTTGTGAACTCCCTGAGAGTCTGGTTGGAATAAAGGCTTTCATTCACATTATGCACACACTTTTTCATGTTTTTATTAACTTCTAAAGCCTTGCCTAGACTTCTGGAGTAGAATTGGTGTCAGACTGCATTTGCTGAAATTTATAAATGTCTAAAGAATACATCCAGTGTTGGTATTTTAGAACTTGGCTTATCTCACTTTATTTGTCTTACTGCATGTGTCATATTTATTACTTGCAATAATTTTGCTTTTAGGAGCTTCACTGCTTCTCCAGTGTTTTTCAGTAGATAGCAATTCATGGTTTATAGTGTGAACTACATCATAGGGATAAATCACATGTCAACTTCATTGCTTCTCCAATCACAGACTGAGCCAGGCTAAAGAATGGTTACCTTTTTTAGAATTTTCTAGTTTTGCCTTTTGTCATTTAGATAAATTTTTGTTTCATTTATTAAAACAAACAGAACCTGAGCATTTTTTGAAAGACATTTCCTAGGACATTTGTGCCTTGTATTCTATGTGTAAATTCTGAGATATATATAGCTAAGAACTCTTCCTTTGGAAAAACTGTCATCAAGAGAAGGTATTTTGATCAAAAAATTTTTAGTAGGTCATATGAAGAAAATATTTGTTTGTTTCTAAAGAAGTTTGATTTGTTGCAGCAAGTAAATATAAACAGAAAATGCTTTGACAAAAGAAAAGAGAAAATTCCCGCAGTTCTATTTGGCAACAGCTGTTACTTATTGAAATAGCAGAAATTAAATGAAAGAAATGGATTGTATTAAATTACCATGCTCTAATGAGATGTCATGAAGAAATATAATGGTAGGAAAAATAAAGCAGGTAGAATTTCAAATTGAAGCCTAGCATTAGATTTTCATAAGTATCTGTAGTGAAAATATGTAAGGCTTCAAAATATCTATTCTGTTTGCTTTAGAATGAAAAAGATGATATAAACAAAAAATGTTTACCGTGACTAATATTTGACAGTGTTCTTTCTTCTTCTATGAAGAACATGAACTAACTGTATTTTAAATAGCATGTCAACTAAATTCAGTCTGAAATCCCAATCTGTAGCAATACTCTGCAATGATTCCAAATTGTTTTGTTTAAAGAAGAAAAAAGTTATGATAAGAATTTTTTCTCTTATTTGTATTTTCTATAAGGAAAAGCCTTTTTTCTTGGAAGAAAAGCAAGTTGTATTATAAGACTTCTCTAAAGACTTGTGACATTGCCAGTGTTGGCTATCTGTATAATTATGCTTCTGTGATATTTCCTGTTCTCAGTCCTGAATATCAATTAAGCACATATCCTAGGAAATATTTAAATCTGTGCCTTGTGCCAACTGAGTGTAAACTTAGTAAAGGTCCTAAAATGAAACATTACACACTAGAGGTAAGTATTCTCTCTTGGTGCTTCATGTTGGTAGACACTTGAGTTGTGGTGCTGAAAAACATGGGCAAGTGGTCAATAAGATGATATAGATGATTATTTTTCATGGGTTGTTCCTTAATGAGTTTCTCTGATATGATATCAGCTTGGGAGTGAATTTTTATTTTAACTAATTTATTCTGATCTGTTGCTTTATAAAAGCACGTTTCATGACATTGTGACTAATTTCCCTTGAACAAAAACAAATACATGTTGTAAAAGCTCAAATGGTTTGGATGTGTAGAGGACCCCTAAAGAACAGAGAGGGTTTTTTTAACTCTTCACCTCCTCTATCTGCCACTTTTTAAACCCAAATTTCAATGCTTTGAATGCAATGGTGGCTTTGCTGGCATTCTCAATGAATCAGGTCTTCTTGTAGGATCAGAAACTGTAAATGTAAGTGAGCTATGCCGTAATTACTTCCATCTCTGGAAGCAGGATTTCAGTGTGAAAACACAAGACAAGTACTTTGAAACTAATATCAAGTGATTGTTCTGACTTATTTTTACTCCGTATCTTCACTGTCGTTAATTAAAATAAAATCTTCCTCTGGGCACTTGGATATGTCCTGGCAAATATATTGTTTTGTTGTTTGTTTGGTTTTTTCCCTTTTCTTAAATTCCCCTGTCTTCCTGTACTTTTTCTTGCATTTTGAGGGAAAACTCCTTAGAACAGAAAGTTTGTTTTTTGTTTTGTTTTGTTTTGTTTGTTTGTATGTTTTGGGGTGTTTTTTGGGGTTTTTGTTGGTTTTTTTAATGGAGGTGAGATTGTTTGTTTGTTTTGTTTTAATTGTAGCTGTGATGCATAAAGCTTGATGGAGAATGCTGTTACTTGATCTGAGCTTCCATGTAACTAAGACAGACAATGGCAATAACAACTGTACAGCTCTGGAATGTTTTTGACCTGACATAGAACATGCTTCATCTTTGTTCTCTATTTAGCTCTGCATCTCTTTTAAAGGCACCTGCCATGTTGAAAAATTAAAAAAAAATAAAAAAATAAAAAAAAGGAACCAACACTGGGTTTAGCAATCCTGAGAGGAATACTAATATGAACTTCTGCAAACATTATTCTGAAAATGCCATTCTAAATAGACATACCTCTATGAACACTAATCTGACATTTATAACTATACTAAATAATGCAACAAAAGAATTTTCAAGGTTCATGTGAACCTTTCCACATGTAGACTTTGCAGTATCTTAAATTATTTACCGTGTTTAGAAACCATCTCAGTGAATCAGATTTTTGAAACACAAAGCAAATATTAACTATTGAGTTACATGAGAATTTAGAGTTTGTGTCAGAAGGACGATGATGGTAATCTTATGTGACTTGTGGTTTTACAAAATTGTGAGGCAAACTATTGCATTTCTACCAGTACAAACACATTCACTTCATCTAATTTTTGCAAGGCAAGATATGCACCTTTAAATATTTCTGCAATGAATTGGAATATCATGGTAATATTTCTGCACAGGGAAGAAATGAACAGCTGATTCTCTAAGTCTTGTGCACCTTGAGCTTGCTTCTTTGAGGAAGAACTCGACCATGCAGGTGACCTCACACTGGAACACATTGCACAGCGATGGGTGTGGAGTCTCCCTCACTGGAGATATTCCAGAACCATCTGGACACAATCCTGTGCCACATGCTCTAGGCTGACACTGCTTGAGCAGGGAGGTTGGCCCAGACCCATTGTGGTCCCTTCCAAATATAACCATTCTATGTTCTTTCATTCGGCATTTAGTAATATGACTTTCTGTGTAACACAGCAAACTTGCTAATGTCACATGGGGTAACTAATTTAACAAACTATTTAATGGTATAGGAACTACTGATACCTACCAAGATACAATTTAATTTTCAGATTTTTTAATTTCTCCTTAATGGCTGATAAAAGTCTTTCATTCATTGTAGTTTTGAAAGAAAATTACTTTTTACTTTAACTTTACTCAGAGTTGGACTTGGTAATATGGGTCCCCTCCAACATGAGATGTTCTATGATTCCATGAACTTTTATCATTATGAATATCTGGGAAGAATTTTTTGAATATTCAGAGCTTTCATGTCCATTGTGGGTTTTTTCCTATGCCGTGGAATGAATACAGGAATGCAAAACCTAGGAAACTGTCCCTTCTAGCATAAATTCAAGTGTAGATGCTAATAAGCAGGTACTGGAAATGTTCTTTATAATGTTTTGCAAGTCTGTCAGTATCATTGGGGAAGATATAATTTGTAATGGAAAAACCAGTAATATTTATCTCAGACCCTTGTCATCTCGATAGCTGTCTTTATGATGGAAGTATTAATGCATGTATGCTAAGGCTTAGTGTCAAGGATTAAGATTCAGTTGTACAAACACTTCGTTCCTCATATTTCTGAGATTTGTAGGACAAGGCTGGTTTGCTTACACAGATTTGTTCTCAAAATGAACTGTTCTGGAAATTAAACTAACTTAAGAAATAACTAGATTTTCAGCTGTTGCAGTAGTGTAACCTGGAGTAATTTATTTAAATCTGAAACAGGTGTCAAGACTCCTGGAGCTGACTGGTGAATTTGGGTCTCTGTAAACATAGCTATTGTACAACTAAGGCAACAAACCATACAATTTGCTTTGGAAATGAATATTTCAAATACCCAAATTGTCTTGTTGCTCTGTACTATACTGGATAAAGAAAAAGATACTATTCAGTTTAGGACCATCTTGTATAAGGAGAGTGTGAAAATCCTGTTCTACATTAAGGAATGGTTGTAAAATAATTTTTTTGATAATGGGTGAAAGTTAAGAAAAGAAAACTAAAGCCATGCACCAAAGTCCAAACAACTCTGTTGCTTTCCCTACATCAGACTGTATTTTGAAATAGGATGAACTTGAAATATCTTTTAACTGATGAATATGTAATTTTAAAAAATGAAATGTAGGCAGCTGAAATTGTTTATATCAGAGTTTAAAGCATTCAGTTCACACTTGAAAAATGTAAGACAGCACAATGACCTCCTGAGATTTCTTGGTTTATTTTTTCAGGGAATTAATTTTCTTCAGGATTAGTTCAGATACTGCTGCACAGGCTGTGTCAGATTCTCAGTGTATTTGCCTGATAGCCATACGTACTCTAAATAGGCAAACAAAAAAAAAACCAAAACATGACAATCAGTTTGTGAAATGTCAGTTTTAATTTCTTGATTGGCTCACCAAACTCTGCTCTCCCAAGAAAGGATAGGAAGGGAAAAGCAACAGTTATTTTTGACATGCCCCTAGGTGATTATATTCTTCTTCATCAGACAAGAATGTGTATGCTTGACTGCACAATGCAGAAATTAAAAACTGCTGCACTCATTTGTAAGGCATGTTTTCTTTTGGGGTTTGTGCCACCATTTAGAATAATCTTTGTCTCATTTTAGCTGTGATCCTCTCTTGGGGAATCAAGAAGAGTGTGATTTTATCTGTATTGATGAAGATATAGCTGATCAAAAATACAGCAATGTGTTTCTTTATGTGAGGAACTTTCAGTGGGCTTTCAATTAAAATTTTCTTGTAATAGTACAGAGAGAGGAGCAGCACATGTGGGAAAAGATCCTACAGGAGTAATTTGCTTTTTAGAGCACACTGAGCCAAGTGGCTTCACATTTCATCGGTGAGCACAGTGTTGCATGAGGTAAATGTCAGACCTTGTCCCTGCTGTATTATAAATTTCAACTTGCATGTGCCCTGGGGAGCTGCCTGGTGCTAGACTGAGACAGGAGCCCTGAGACTGACCTTGGTCACCATCCCATAGGAAGGTGGGATAAGAGCCTGTTCTTAAAGGAGAGCTTGAAGTCCCTCCTCCTCTTTCTTCCTCAAGTTTGAGCGCCTTGTCCTTATCTACAAGACATTGGAAGTGTGCATGGGGAGCAGCTCTCTGCCCCTAAATTACCCTCGTGGTGTGTAATTTCTCCCCAGAGCATGGCAGGGGACATAATTACTGTCTCCTGTGGGATAGCATATCTCCTATGCTTTTCATGCTGGAAGGTGAATATGGACCAAATTCGAACACAGATGCCGGACACCAGTTCAAATTTAGGAATTTAAATAAAAATTGCTTTGTTTTCTGGGCACTGACCTTGTAGCAGCTGTCCATTTTGTGGGTGCTTACCTGATTTTTGTGGTTTAAGCCCAGAAGGTAACACTCTGGGCACAGAGTAGCTCTCTGGCCTGTTCAGGTCAGTTTTTCTGGCCATGTTCCCTCCCAGCTTCTTGTGCTTTTCCTCAGTCTCAGAGTAAGGGAAAATAGAGTCATTGATTTGGGGTAAGCACTACTGAGCAACAGTTGAAACATCAGTTATCAATCTAAATCCAACACAGAGTTAATTTTCTTTTTAGTAGATGGCATGGTGTTATCCAAAAGCAGGACACTGATTTTAAAATAACACTGATACAGTTAAAGTACTAAATATGCATCTTTACAAATCAATTTCTTAGTATTAAAATGGTAAAATTCTGGTTGAGGCTGCCTATGCAGTCGATGTTTACTTTCTTCATTTTGTATTTGCATGGTTATGTTAATTAGGGAATTAACAAAAGAAACCATGATAATAAACTACTCCAACTCAGACATGTGGCACCTAATTCCTGCTTCTCATCTGGCTTTATTTATTTCTGCTTCATTATACTGTCCAAATTCATATCAGATACTGTTTCTGAATGGTTTTTCTGTTTTGAACTTGATAGAGATGGTTAAATTTTGTTCTTATTTGTAGGAGGTGGTTTTTTTTAAGGAAAATGAATATAATCTTCTTTGTAGTTCACTACAAAAAATGTAGTTGAAAGCCACATTATCACCACCTTAATATAAATGATGTGCTGATTGATTGACTGACAGGCAGAAGTTTTTCTCATTTGGCTGGAAATGCATTTTCCAGAAATAAGCCAATTTTTGCCAGCCATTTCTTTTCTGAGCACTTTATTCCACTTGAATGTTAAAATGTTTGTTTCTGTACCATTATACAGGGAAATAGTTTAGTACTGCTTTCCCCATATTAAAATGCTGCATGTGCAGCACTGCTTGGATTGAATGATTATGAATATATGTTTAGAGCTGCATATTGAATATCACATTTGAAGTCAGACCCAGATATGTGTAGAATAAAGCTTTCTGCCTGTGTCATGGTGTTATCATTTATCTGCCTCACCACATAGCAAGCTTTGCAAATAAGATAATTTTGTAGCAGTCTACAGCCAAATATTAACAGCTGTCTCTCTGTTGTGCTCAGATTCAGATCTGAGTGTTTAATGCAGCTCTTCTTCTAGAATACTCTTTATCATCATGGGAAGGGGAGAGACAGCTGCTTTGCATTTTTCAGATGTCATGTGGTTTGGGGTTTTACCAAGACTCAAGTCTCTTGATAACAGCAGAGTGTAAAGGAGTGAAGAGGAGAAAGCTTAATATTAAAACAGTAAATAAAACTACAGATAACCTTTGGAAAGGAACACCTGAGTCACATGTAAAATAATATCTTTAAAAAGATTACATTTTATTTTTGCTCTTGCTGAATTGCACCAGTTTATGACTTTAAGCCTTATGAGATATATGTCTGCTCAGCAGGTGTGAGAAATAGTTTCATCACCTGCAGGTAGAAAATTGATTTTTACTTAGTGTAAGGAGATGTGTACTATTTCTTTAAATTTATGGTTGTAGCAGAACACATCCCCTCATGCTGTATAAAAATCAATTTACCAGAGCAGAAGGAAACTTAAGTGTGTTCTAAGCTGTGAAACAGAGTGGAAACAAACAGTTATGGAGATAGCACTTACTGCTGACTGCATTAAGGTTTACTCTACAACTGGAGAGGAAGACAGCCTTTTTAAAAATTTTTTTCTCAATTCTTTTCATTGCTGGTGGTTGTCTTTCAGGCTTTGCAGTGCAAAACAAGTCACTCAATGGTTTTCTTTGTTTTTTCCTCCTAAATCGTTAACCTGATGATTTTGCTTTTTTACAGCCAGGAATGCTTCGGTGTCTGGATGTTGTGATGTCAGCTTAAAACAACAGGCAAGGCATCATTTAACTTCAAGTGGTCTTTTTCCTGAGATCTCGGGTCACTGCTATAAGTGGTGCCCTCAGGCACCCGAGTGATAGAAGCTAGCAGGAGTGTGACCTCTGCTTGTTCCCATGGTGGCAGCTGGTGGGAGGTTAGTGCCACCACAGTCAGGGGACCAAAGGGTACAGAGCTTCAATTCCAGCTTTTGTTGGCATAGTTACCACTGTTTGGCCAGTGCAGAAATGAGGGCAATTGCAGCAGTAATCTACAATTGAGACCCTCAATTGTAGATTGCACGCTTCCAGTTCAAATGGATCACTTGGAAACTGAATTTGGTCTGCAAGCCAGATAATCAGATCTTGCTCGCTTGCAGCAACAAGAATTGTAGGCACGCTTATGGATGCTGGTTTAGACAAATTCACGTTATATAGACATTAATGCAAGCACAGCAAGTTGACCCTTAACCACTGCTAAAGGTCTGGTGAAGCAGTTACAATCAATGACAGCTGCTGATAATGATACATGATAATCCTTCACAGCAGGATTTCAGAGAAGTCATGAAATCAGGAAACCCTGTACTTGTTGGTGCTGGCCAGGTAAATGCTCCCTTCTGGTAAATATGAAGAAAAGTTATTTCTATCTGAAATAGTAATTGAGCATACCTCTACCAAAATGAATAATGTAATTAATATTGTATGTGCTGGTAAAGTGAGCTGAAAAGACTGTAAATTGATGAACAACATGAAAAGCCACTATGATGTCTGCTTCTCATCCATTTGTAGTTCAGTAGATCATTCATTTCTACATGTGTGTTTTCTGAACAATGCTTAATTATATCTGTATTTTAACCTTGTAAGAAATCTATATTGTGAGCCTCATTCCCACATTAGATAGTGGGATCTGGGGATTGTCCAGGTTAGTTAACTTAAATATAAAATTTTATTGTCTTTTCCCTGGGGAGCTGTTTATTTTTAAAGAAATCCATCAGATGAACCCAAATCATTTAATAGGATGTGTTATCACTGCACATCACACAAATTGGCTTCATGCAAGCCTTGTTGGAACAATTTGGCTGATTTTGTGTGCATGTGTGTGTGTCTGTACAGATAGACTTCCAGGTTGTGATCTGTGCATGTTCAGCATGAGCTGCAGAGTATGCCTTTTTGACAGCTTGGTCATATCTGAATTCAAAGAATTGTCATGAGAGAGATTGAAAAATGTGACATTTAATCTTTTCAATAAGAAATCCTTGTGCAATACCTTTGAGGAAACACTGGGAAAGCTTCAGAATAACATAATGTTATTTAAATTTGATAGCCTGAATCCACCAGCAGTAAAAATACACTGCTTTAAGCTGTGAAAGTAGCACTCTACTGCTACTTGATCTACCTAAGAAATGGCATTTTAAATGAATGTTTGATAAAGAAAGGATCTGTGGCTATACCATTCAGCCACTTCTTATTGCAAATTAAAGCCTGTAGTTAAAATTTCAGTCTGCCTTTTTACCATATCCAAGCCTAGTGATAATACCCATCTCCTATACCATGAAAACCTAAGTCATAGCACCAGGATTACTGATTGGTTTCTTTTTGGTCAGTGCTTTGTTGTTTAGAATTATCAAGTTTTTCTGTGCTGAGATTCCATACATTAAGCAAAGTTTGCAATGGAAAGTAGGTGCTTGGTCTGTATACAGAATCTTTGTCCATATTTGTAAAGCATGGTCAGGAAACTGAACAACTTAACATGTCACTGAAAAATCCAAAGTTTAGAATACTGATTATGTTAGTAAAATGTCTGCTTTGCTGAGTTTTTTGCCCTTCTCTTGTATTCAAGCTGTGTCTTTGTTGCTGAGCACAAGAGCTAATTTCATTGTTTGATTTTTATTTACACCAACACAAATATTAAATTTATATACTGATTTCTGAGTTCAGCTTTCCTGCTGAAAGAGAAATCCAGCCTGTCCAAGCATCCAAGGATGCAGGACTTAATTGTCGTGATTTTATATTAGTATGACAGAATTATAGAAAAACATGACTGCCTGAAGTCTTGATAGTAGATACTATAAAATTGGTAACAAAATGAATGATATTGAAATTGACAGCTTGGTATTGAACTGTATTATTTTTTCTACTTTCCTATGACAACTGTAGCCATGTGTTGATATTGACAAATATTGATAGTTTGTGGATTGGAAAACTTTGCTGGGGTTAGTAATGCCAACTTGGGTTGGGGTGTGTGTGTGTGTCAGCAGAAGGCCAGGAGGCAGGGCTTTATAGGCTGTGTTTCGGTGCTTTGAGAACATGGCTGTGGTGTTTTTTGGGCATCAAAGTGTAGGCTGATTTGTTAGGGTCTCAGTCAGTTTGGGGATCTCTGTGCTGCATTCCTTTGTGCTTCTATGTAAATATGAGCTAACTTGTCTTTTCTTGGGAAATACAATAAGAACCTTTACAGAAAAAGAGACCAGTCCTCTATGATCATCTGCATTTATAAAAATGGGATTTCATGCAGGGCTTTTTTTTTTTTTTATTTTTTTTTTTTTTGGTGCTAATATTTTACACATGTGGTTGATACATACGCATTTTTGCAATCTTATATATCCTGGACACAGTTGTGAAGCCTCATTGGCTCATACCTAATGTCCTTCCTTTTCTTTCAAAATTAGTGTTAACATTTAGATAACATTGTCTTCCACATCATATAATCTGCACTATATGCTGTTTAGATTTGGAAGACACCAATAGGAATGATATCTTTTAATCTGTAAATAAGTTGTGTCCATATCAAGAAATGCTTCTAAAAGGTTTCTCACCTTGATTTACAGTCTTCTGCCTTCTCTCTGAAATGTTTGATTATCCAGTCTCCTGTTCATCCTTATTTGAATAAAACTTTTTCTCATATTTCCACATTACTCTTTCTTTTGAAATTTAGTCTCCACATAATAAAGAACAAAGCCATATTTTTGATGGACAACAGTGACTTAAATGAAAACATCCCTTTGAGGAAAGCCTTTATAAGGGTTCAGTTTATCTACTTTTGTAAGGTTCAGTGCCCTTTCTCATAAATGATACAATATTTCTTAAGAGGTTTACCTTGTCAAACATTGTCAAAATGTAAATAAAATAAATAAAATTGATCTGAAACCACAGGGTGCCTTTAATAGCACTTTGGCCCAGATGTGAAAATATATGAACTTTCTATAAACAGCAGATGTCTTTGAGATTGCAGATAATGATAGCTACATTCCTATGTTGTTCACTGTAGCTTTGTCTGGCTTTAATTTTTGGAGTCAAGGGGCAAAAAGCCATACCTATGGATTTTGTGTTAAGGGGTTCATAAATTATGGATGAGGAGTGACAGCTATTGGTATTTAAAGACATCATTCTTGTAGATGAATATTAATAAGGGTCAAAAACCTGAAGGAATTCTGAATAAAAACTTTCTGAAATAGAGCAACTGAAGAAAGATTGCACAGTTCCAAAAATAATGCCATTGATACAGAAATGATGTTTTATTGAGCAATGCATCTATGAGTATGGATCCGTCTTATGCCTGTTCTTTGCATAGAAGAATGAATCCTCGTAGAACAACTCCTTAACTGCTAAGCCAGACTTTGAAGTTAATTTTCAAAGTGGTCATTCTTATGCAAGCAGCATGAATGAAACCTCTGGGTCTTTAATTTGTGCTCTGTGTTTGGGGCAGTTTTATGCAGTGGTTAGCCAACAATCAAACCAGAACCAGGCAAGCAGACATGTTTGACAAACCAGTTGTTAGAGGTGTTTTCTCTGATAAAAGAGGCAATATCCAGGCCCACAAGCTTGCATAAAATCGTTTATGTTTCACAGATGATTAAAAACAGTTCAGAATTTACTTTTTTTTTTTCCTACTTCATTTTCTTATCAAGGAAGAGCATAATGAAAATATTCCTGATAAAAATAAATATGCAACATGCTAAGCAAGGACAGTGGAAGACAAGTGTAAATGCAGAGAACACATACAAGATTACAATGAAAGTCAAGAGAAGAAAACTAATTACAGACATCATTTATAGACTTAAAATAGGCAAGTCTACTTGAACCTGGTATCAATTTCAGTTACCTTTTTGTCTTCCTGTTCTTGTGAAATAACTAACGGTTTTGTACCTGCCCAGTCCAAAATGGGGGCTCTGGCTAGATCTGATCCCCTGTCATACTACAGAGGTTTATTTACTCATTTTACATGGAATGCTAGGAAAATATCTATTCTCTTATGCTTGCTTCTTTTTTAGGTTATTTTGTTGCACTGCTGTAGCTTTCTAGAGGATGTGGGAGGGATTTATATGCTACTGCACAAGGATTTAATGAATTTATAAAGAAATTGCTGAGTTTAACCTTTATTTCTAAACCTTAGTAAAAGAAGTATAATTGATCATTTTAGAATAATTCTGTTTTTGTCTTCAAAGAGTATTTGTTTCAGATAATTTAGTCCTACATAAATCGGCTATTTGTTTTTAATTTTTGGTGAATCTTGCGTAGTATATTAGAGATCTGATGTGCAGAGGCTGAAACAGTAATTACATTCACTGTGTGGAGATGATGCCCTTACTGTAAAGCATTCTATTTGTCAATAAGCTTACATCAATACTTGGCACTTCATTTATGCAGCTTTAATGTTTCAGAATATAAACTAGACAAAGTGACTAATATAAAATTGAAATTGCATTGCATCTGCAATTGACAAATCCTATTTTGAAAGCATGCATGAACATGAGGATCAAACGTAGCTTTTATAATTTACATTTTTTTTCCAATGGGGAAGTGTCTGATCCACTTCTAATTCACCTGTTGAGGATTTCCTCATTCTTTCCTAATCCCTTGAAGTTGAGATGTCCTCACCATTGGGGAAGAAATTAACAAAATCCCTGACTGGAATGTACAAAGCATTCATTAGGGAAATGTAAAAGGTTAACCTAAATCCTAGCACACAGAGATGTCAGACTAGAGCAAATAAGCATGGAGAATTATCTGGAGATGGCACAAGGTTAAGGTGGAGCATATGTGTATCATAGAAAGTTTGTTTATTCCAGGCAGAATTAATTTTTCTGGATGAGAAGGCCAAACAAGCAGAAATGCAGATGTCCACAGGTCCATGGTGAGCAGAGATGGTTTTAGGCTCCAGGTTTCACCTGGCAAACACCAAGCTGGAATATTTTAGTGCTTTTGGTATGTCCAAACTAAAAATACCTGAGTGTAGGATTACAGAAATGGCAGGATTGCTGTCCTCTCTGGATGGATGTACCCTTATCAGTCAGTTATATTTTAAGCTCATTTTCACCCAAATATATTTTGGACTAGTTTCAACAAATTGGTCAAATTGATTCTGAAGAAGGCTGTTCCTTCTTTTCTTACCCAATACTGTAGGATGTTTTAACCCTTCAAATTGGAGTAATTCAGCCAATTTCAAATTCAGCATGTGCTGGTACAAGAGTGTTTTGCAGTATGTATATTGTCTAATTTCCAAATCTAAATACTGATGGTTCTATGATTGCTATGTCTAAGAAACTAGTGTCTTAAACTAATTATGTGTATGCATACATATATATATATCAGTCATACCTATAAAATATTGGTTTTGGATCTTGGTATGACATAAATAGGCATCGTTCTACTGCCTCTCTTGTTCAAGATAGGCATATATTCCCATCCCTGGAAGTGTTCAAGACCAGGTTGACTCGGGTTTTTGGGCAACCTGATCTGGTGAAAGATGTCCCTGCACTTGACAGGGAGGCAGAACCAGGTAATCTTTAAGGTCCCTTTCAACCCAAATCATCCTAGTGTTCTATATTACCGCATGATTCCAGCTGTTTCCTAGGGTAAAAGTTTAATTTCAGGACACTTGGGTGTTCTCCAAAGGATTTGCACTGGTGTGTGATTTTGTGTAAAATCTGTTCTGAAGTAATTCTATTTCATGCTCAACATTTGCATGTACGTTTTTAATATGTAAACGGTCCTGCATTAGCCGGATGCGTGCTACTGCTGCTGGAGCTGGCACAACAAAACGTGAATTTGCTGAAAGGAACTCCGGAAAAAAACCCCTATTAAAACAGATTGGAGATTTGAAGAGACCAATTAGTGGGAGAAGATTAAATGGTTTCATTGTACCCTTTTCATGCAGGCAAAATTCAATGGAAGATTATGTATCTGGTTTTGGAGGGAGGGAGGAGCCCCAACCAAAAAAAGGAGGCATAATCAGAGGCATAGTAACTGAGGGGATACTATAACCATCTCAAATGCTTGAATAGAGAAGAAATTTAAAATGGAGCTCAGAGGAAAAAAAAAAGAAAAAGAAAAAAAAAGAGGAAATGAGAGTAGCAATAAAAAGAGAAGAAAAAAGGTAAATGAAAATCAAATTCTTTAGGATGCAGAATGGCCAGCCCAGAAATGCTGCAGATAATCCATTGATGGAATAATTTAAAATTGAATGTTTTCCAAGCATTAAAAACGTGAAAGCTATAAAAAAACAAGCATTTTGAAAGAATTGTGTAATGCACCATAGGTGTTTTTATCTCTGATCTCTGTGCGTGCATTTATGCAAGAATGGGTGCAGTAACACTTAAAAAAGATAGGTCCTGTGTGTGGGATTGCTGTCTGCTAATTTACATGTTTGACTTAAGAATGCCTACAAGGTGGAAATGCAAGGTTTTTCCCTCATCCTACTGCTGATAATGTATTTCATTCATATTGTCAAGTACTCCATAAGTTTCAGCTCACTTTCAGTTGGCTTTTCAGTGAGAAACCATTCAATTTCCAAACACATGTCCCAGCCATGCAACTGTGGGCTTTCACTGCTAAATTGTTCTTCCATAGATAAAATTGCAAACATGCCAGGCTTGAAATATTTAAAGAAGTTTGGCTATTATTTTTCATTTATAGTTTTTTTGTTTGGCTGGTTCAGTTTGGTTTTATTTTTGTTTGTTTGGTTGCTTGGTTTTGTTTGTGTGTCTTCTAGTAATCTGAAAAGAATTTTTGTTTTCAAGGTGTTCTTGAAGTTTTAGTCTCTACTCACCAAAAAACATGGTAGAAAGTACTTTCTGTGACCTTGGTTATGTGAGCTGTTTGCTTTTACTACTCTATGCTGTGTTTACTTCATCATGTAAGTCTTTGATGAAGCTAAGAGTTTTTAGATGTTTTACTTCATTTTATATACTGCCTGTAGATAGTTCTTCCTACCAGAAAGTGCAAATTTCCCTCTTGGATCAACAACAAGAAAGTCAGCATCAATAATACAGTAACTGGTTATTAGATTTGCATACCAACTCATGGTTTTTTGGGGCTTTAGATAAATTAATTACTTCTGCCTCTTTTCTGAAGGTTGATATATTGGTTAGACAACCTTGTTTACCACTGCTAATATTTCCCATGGCTGACTGAATCACCTTATCAGACTTTTTGATTTGTTTTTTTCCTATTTCCTTTAGGGGTGTTCCTATGTTTTTGAAAGGGGCTATGGGGAAAAATCAGAAATAGTGCAGAACTCTGAGTGCTTGTTCCTGTTCCTTTTTGGTCCATGAAATTACCCTGTGAACTGTAACTTTTCTTTGTATAGAACAGCTTCCTCAGATACATACATGTTGCCATACTTAGACAAAAAAAATAAGTATATTTTGGCAAAGAAGCAACCCTTATTTTTAAAATGATAGTGTTTTAAAATTTACTTGCTCCTGCTCTGTGTATGAAGGGTAAGGATTCAAATTATACTCTGGAATTTTGTAATGGGTTGCATCTGATTTTGTTTCTATTTCAATCTACTACAGACAAAATTTTTATCTTTTTTTCATCTGTGACAGCATCTGAAATTTTCTTTTGCAAGGAAAAGGAAAAAAAAAGTACCCAACAATAAAATGCCACCCCACAGCAACCAACTCCTCCCCTCCCCCTTCTCTAAGGGAGTGTGAAAATTCCCCAAGTGGGGTAAATGACAAAAAAGATCCTTGGAAAAATAAAGGTAGTTAACTGATTTGAAATGTAACTGAACTGTGGCTAAACAACTTAACTGAAAATTCAGACTTTGATAAGTTTTTCTGAAATCCTGCTTATTTGATGTCTATTAGTCTTAACATCCTCATAAATAAAATCTGATTTACTAATGTACTGCTAAAATTGGTTTTCTATTTTGTGGTTGCTCTTTGCAATTTCTGACTTGTGATTAAAAGGTTTTAACGATGACAGTGTTTATTTCATTGTTATTTCATTATTTCTGTGTTTTCATATCCATATCAAAAGTTTGTGTTAAACATCGATGAGGAAGACATCAACCTACTTTTTATAATCCTTTTTATATAGGTCTCTTACCTGGAGTTCCAAGTGACATCAGGCCATACAGCTTAGCAGTTGATGATATTTGTGCTTGCACCTACTGCCATGCGAAGAACATCTGTTACAAAAAGCAGAAAGAAAATGTCAGGCAGGGAAACACTGTAAGAATTAAAATCGGTGCTGTCTTTAATCAATGTTGAGCCTGTCAGAAGTTACACGAGCCAGCCCTAACTATCCACAGCAGGCAATCTGATGCCAGCCTGCTGTTAAACAACCAACATTTAACAAGGAATAGTGTGTAGATGTAATGTGCGGCTTAAAACATTGTGTTGAGCATCATTAAAACCGAGTCTCCTTAGAGCCTTATTAAAAAAGTCCTTTCTCTCTCTGTAATAAAACATTTCTCTCTGACTGTTTCAATTAAGGTTCTAACAATACAAACACAGTGCCTCCTAATTCAGTACCGCATTGGAGGGCCACTGTTACTGTCAAGCTGTAAAGATAAATAGAACAAGCTACCTCTGCAAACCCCTGTCTAGCCAGCAAATGAGAGGCCAAAGATGGCTATATTTTCCTGGTCTTCTTCAGTCTATCATCCCTGCTAAATCTGATATTTGCAAATATTTCAATGCCTGTGGTTCAGTGTTGATGTCAGCTGCAATCCCCTTTATGTGACTCATTGGCACCAAGGTTTAGGACTCGCAGAAGCTGAGATGCTGAGCGTGCCCTCTGAATCTCTTGGATTAACTGATGTTAAGTCGTGACATTGATGGCCTTAAGTATTCACTTGCCTGGAGAAAAAATAAATAGTACAGATATGTTTGGGCAGTGTACAAGCAACCTCATTGTGTTTGTGTTGAATCAAGTTCTTCCTAACAGTTTTTGGCTGAGTTTTGGAAATATATTCCCACAGCACGATGTCTGCCCATGTGGAGTTCCACAGACTTCATTATTCATTTCAGCACTGGAAACTTCATCATTTGGTACAGTGGCCAAAATGAACAAGCCCAATTGCATTATCCTGGCTTTAAGATATTAAATTATAAGCACAAAGAGAAATTGAATTAGTATGTCAGAATATTAGGAGTTTTAAGACAACCTTGACAGATGAAAATTCTGAAGATCTTCTTAGTTGTCTTGGACCCTGGAGACACTATGGAAGTCCTAAAAATGAAACATTTGGTATGCAAATCTAATAACAAGCAAGTGAAACACCTATACACTTGATTTGGTGTACTTGACAGAAAGAACAAACTTTATGGAAGCAAAGAGATATTTTCTTGTACTGTAAATCAAAAATAAAAGTTGCAAGTAAGATAAAGCCCTTTCAACCATGGGTACTAAGTGTTTGTAGCTGGGGAAGGCTGTTACGTTGTACTCAGTGAAATAATGATTACTCTTCAAATGATTTATTTTTAATTATATCTTTTGCAAATGATTTTTTTTTTTAAGCCAGATGAGCTACTACCAGTTACTACTGATGTGTTTATGAGTTTTTAGCTTTTAAAACAGAATACCCGTAAAGCCACAGTTTCACACACGAGCGCGGCTGAATTAAGCCATGATGTTTCTTTGAGATCCAGCCCAGCTCTTGTGAGAATAATAATGAATAAGGAGAATTTAAATTAAAACCAAACATAAATTACTTATGAAAGGTTTTGGCATTGGTGGTTCAGGAATGATGATGTATGTTGGCCTAACATATCTTGGTTTTTAAGGAGTGCTACCCTCTCTCCTGGAGGCATAATGCTTCTGAAAGGGCTCCTCCTGCTGAGCTTAATACTCAGGGGAAAATTACATGGAAAAATATTAATATGTAGCAGTAGATTTTCTCAAATCAACAGGGTATCAACAGGTCCAATAAGCATCCATGGAATGTGTTATTTGTCATTTTTACAGACTATGTATTCAATTAATCTATTATACAAACTTTGGTGCTGCTGCAAGTTAGTGATTGTACAATATTTTATACAGATTTTGGTGACTATATATTTTTCTTTATTATGTAAAAAAATATGTTAAAAAAACTTTTTGGGCTTTTTAATGTATATAATTTTCATTTTAAGCAGTGTAGCATAGGCTTAATTATGGTTACACTGAAGTCTTTTCTTGTTTCTGTTAAAATGGAAATAATATTGTTGTGAGGATGAAAGGCACCATATACCCACAGCAGATTTCACTGCAGATTATAGCAAGTGGTTTAGATCATGTTATTAAAAGCTGAAAGTATATTGATTTCTCATGGTCTCAGAAGGGCCATGCATTTTCTCCTGTTCTAAGTAAAAATAAACCAATAAATGGCTGCATTAATGATGGTATCACTGGGTAGCAGCAGTATTTTTCTTAATGTCTTAGGCCTCAAACATGCAGTCTCTTACTCATATGTTTTACTCTAGGCAGCTTCACAGAGCCATTAGACTCAATTGGGTCATTTGTCTCAGAAATGAATTCCCTAAAATCAGACTTGGTTCGAGTCACACATTCACTTCTGAATGGATGTGAATTTGCTGTGTGCTATGAAAGCCTAACCCAGAGGAAGATATTTAAAACTATTGCAAGCAGTGCAAATTGCTGTACAGGGCTGCACCCCCAGTGAATTTTGGACTGTCTTCATTATTAAGAAGATTTATTTTTCATCTTTTATAGTAAGATAAGTGATGTATGCCAACACTGCAAAAATCACGGCATAGGTAAAAGTAAGTAGTTTCTTCCATTAGTTCTTAGTCTGTCATAGCCATATATTTCACTCCTACCAGCCCTCATCCCCTCCATATCTGTGACCTTGTTTAGTCTTCCTTGTGAAAAACTAGAGCATTGTGCCTCCCTTGGGATTTCATAATGGTGCAGATAACATTTCTTTGGCAATGAAGTGATTGAAAGTCTCTAAGAGAAACTGGAGTCAGTTATGAAGATTATTTTTATATATTTATTTAAATTTATTTTCATGTCACTCAATTTATGTGAAAAGGTCTCAAAACATGTATAGAATCAATCTGTTTTCAGTTCTAGGACCCTTAACAATAGAAATATGGAGTGTCTTTTTTGCTTGTATAAGTCCATACTGTGATATAGGGAGGCTGCAACTTCATTTACAGCTTTTTATTTTACTCCAATATACTTTCCAAAGTACCTAGCAGTATTGCATCTAGGATGCCCGAATGTTTCTTGGTTTATTAAGAAGTTATTGGTGGGTGTGAAGGCCAAAACCTCATCTATCTACAGATCTTGATTAGAATTCCCAAAATCAGGAATTAGAGAAAAGAGAGGAAGAATTACTAGCTATGCAGGATATGTTCCTTCCTGCTTCAGGCTGTGACCAGGAAATTTATTGACTGATTTCTAACCTACCAGTGTGACTGGAGCTCTTTGCAGTAATCAAAATCTAAATCTCATATAAGACCTCTGGATGCCAATGGTGCTTTCCCAATCTTAACACATTGGTAAAAAAGAAGGAATCACCTCTAGATTCTAGAGCTGCCAGAAAGAGCAGAGCAGTTCCTCCCAGCATGAGTGTCAGCTGGTGACAGAAACACAGGAGTTGTACTCCCTGCTCAGAAGGCTTGAACATAATAGATGTGTTTTGTGTGTGCAGACAGCAGAAGGGAGATGAGCTTCTTCCCTCAGATACAGAAAGAAAAGATGTGGTGAGGAAAGAGTTTATCAAAATAAGCATTCCCTTAGGTATTTGTAGCCAAGAGATCTCTGTGACCCTATAGCTCCAAACCCACCAAAATTGCACTCTGATTAGTGAAGAGGTAAGGAGTAAACAAATGTTTAAGTAGGCTTGCATCTCAAACAAAACCTTAAGAATTGTGCTTTGGAGCTAGGAATAATCTCAGCATAGGTGCACTGGGCATTTGATTGTCTATGCATTCAGTAATTAAGGTACAGCTTAATTTCTGCAAATGAAATAGAGATAAAATCACGTGGCATTCATCCTGGATATCCATTTGTTCTTACTGAGCTTTTTCCATCTATAAATGGATGAATAATAGGAGTAAAAATCACCTGGACCATTCACATGCTGTCTTTGTTTTGGCTGCTGAATGTCTGTGTTCATTAGTGGATCTTAGCCGTCCTAAGGGTGCCATCATCAGCAACCAGTTGAAGATTGAACCTTTTTTTTTTTTCCTAGATCCTGATGGTTGGTGGCAGATGAGTAGGAGTATGCAAAAGTCTCACCTGTACTCCATCTCTGTCCTGTAACAAATACAGTCTGAGCTTACACTTAACAATGCAGAAATGACCTCTATTTACTGAATTTGTCATGCTGATGATCAGAATGCTGGCAATTAAAATGTCTTAAAATACACCTTACAGCGTAGTCACAAAAAACACAAAAGGGAAGCTTGAACATATATGTCCTTAATTAAGACTTTCCACATGAACAGATGTTTTAGAATAAAAGACAAACCATATTTTAATTTTCTAATTCATGTTTAGTTATTTAGGGGAAAACATTATGTTTTTAAGGGGCTACAGGCACTGATATGAATTAGAAAAAAAAATCTTAATAATTAAATTCTTCATTTAAAATGAAAATTAAAAATACCATACTTAAGAATTCTAGGGCCCCAGTTCTTTAAACAGGTCCATGGACTTTAGTGTCCACTTATAGTAAGGAGTGGTTATGCAGATGTGTTGTAAACAATAAAGGTTTCTGACAGAGTACAGGACCATGCTATCCAAATCAATATGGAAGCAGCTGCAAAAAAATGAATACCTTGATTTTCTGGTAAGTTTTCCCAACAACTTTATAAATTATTATCTTAGGCAATGTATATTTTCAGTAACAGTATTATACATGAAGATACTGCCTTGAAGGCTTTCCAATATGAAATAAAATTAAGAATATGTCTCTTAGAACAATGAGGAGCAAAGTAACAATGCAAGAAAAATACTGTAATATGTAGGTGCTAGAGTGATAGCACACTAATGGCTGCAAAGGAATTAATTAGAAGTTAGGTAATTAGCAGGATGAATTCATTATCAGGTTTGCACAAGGCAGCAGAAAGATCTTAAATATTCTACTTGCGTGGCTTGTATCTTCCATGTGGAGTATAACAATAGTGACCAAAATAGTTTATGGTGAGTGTTAAATGGTGACTCCATGTCAAAACTTTAAATGGTACACAGAAATCTTCCTTAGATATTCTCTTTAGATGTTCATGTATTTATTGACTGAGGCATTTTCAAAAGTGTCCCTGCTTTGCTGTGTCAGCCAGAGGTTCAATGAAAAGCTAAGCTAAAAAAAGTCTTGGCAGAAAGTGTCTTATTAACTCCTCACTAACTTACTAAGTGAGGTTCTTAAAGTGATGCTCTTATCCAGCAAAAAACCTGGATTATTTTGTGCATAAATCTACTTTCATGGAAACAAAAATGGTCTCTTATTTTTTTTTGTTTTTTTTTTTTTTTCTTTTTAAAGTCAGCCTGAATGCATCTTAAGTTAGGTAAAGAAGGGAAATCTGCAGTTGTCTCTACTCTCACTGATTTGGTTTGTGTTATGTAGTAGTCTTTGCCTGTGAGATCTGGATTCCTTTGGGATGAACCTAAACTGGAAGAAAAAAATAAAAATAAAAGGGGAAAAAAATTAAAAAAAAAAAAAAATCTGTCCCCGCAAAAGCACAAAGCAAAATGAGTGTTCCTGAGTAGTCACTGATGTTCCCTTCAGAAATTACTTTTCTGAACTTTGTTGTTTGCTGATATGGTAAGAGCTATTGATGACTGAAAGGATTTACTGCATATGACAACTCTGTGGTCAGCTTCTTTTCATGCCAAAACTGACACCAAAACAGAAATTTAGCCTGAACTGGAGTTTCTGTCTTGATCTGGCATGGTTATGGTATTTGGCAGCTGTGGCAAAGGAAGGGTAGCTTGAAGGCACGTGGGTGAAATTAGCATTAAACTTTCTATTTCCTTACCTTCAGGTCTGTGAAAGTGTCTGTAAAATACTTGATAGTTCTACAATGACTTTTAAAAAGTATTTGTTCACCTGCCATACTTTGTTCCATTTACATTTCCTTCAACTGAGAAATGTAATTTTAAGTGCTGTCCTAGAGAAGAAGGATTGCTCTTGGTGAAGGAGATTGTATCAGTCAACAGCAATTTTCTCACAGATAAAATTTTCTAAACCAATCTTACACAAATTTTCTTTCATTGCAAGAAAAATATCTGATGGAGAAAAGTATTCTCTGAGACAACATAATTATCCTATGGCAAAATGGTATGTACATGATTTATGCAATGATTGCACATAGCACAGTTTTGTTTTTACTTTAATGAATGGAGACGTAAAATGTCATACTTATGAAAGAATATTTTAAAACACTCTTGGTATCAGCTCAGTATTAGTTTGCTCAACTCAATATATATAGGCCATGTTTTCCCTTAAGCATGTCAGTCACCATCAGAAACAAAACCAGGAAGATTGCCATGGACACATTTCAAGAGCAGATGATTTAAAACTCAAAAAAGAAAAGTCAACAAAACAAATCCACATTTCCCACTTGTTTTAAAAATGTCTCTTCAAAGTATAATTTTATAAATGTAACTTTGGAGGAGAAAACAAATTTCTCTCAGAGAGATGGTCCAATTTGTGAGTGACTGGAATGATTGATGCTCAAATCATTTCATGTGTGTGTGTGAGGGGAAGGAGCAGGTTGGGTCTTGCTCTGGTGAGGAGATGCTCCGCTGCATACACGCCCTCTCCACCCCAGAGCCTGTATCCCAGCCTGGCAGTGGCTGCCCATCCCTGGCACAGCAGAGCAATGCTCCACAGCCACCTCTGGAACCCCTAACCCAGCTCCTGAGTGGCCAAATGACCAGAAATCCCACCTGGGGGAAGGGTCCAAGAAAGCAGAACATGGGGCAGGCACATGTCTTTACCCTACCTCCTCTTGGAATTTCTATTAGCTGGACACTGCTGGAAACCAGGACTGGTACTTATGTTTCTTCTTTTGTATCTATCTTCTGTCTTTCTCCTAATTCCCTCTTGGAATTTTTGAGTAACTTAAAATTGAACTGACTTAGAGTGTGCAGAGTTGAATGGGTTAAATCAAATGCTTTAAGAAGTATTTCATGTTGTTTGAATGTTGCTTTAGACCTTTGGACAAAGTTTTCTGATTTTCTGGGGTTGCCAGAAAAGTTTTTTGACCTCCTGAGAATATCTTGTTGGTATTTCTCTGTGTGTCTAATTCAGAGTACATGAACAACTGTAGTGCCCTTTTAAAAATCTCATTGAGTGAGTTTTTTGGGACCTTTCCACAAATATGGAGGAAGTTAAAACCATACCTGCTTAAATATATCGTGTTTTTTTTTTGTTTTAAGAACATTAACTAAATTGAGAATAGAAATTTGTATCTCTGTGTAGTCAGGCACACTCTCACTCATGCTTATTCCCATGGTAGCACTTGTTGCTCCATTCTCCTTAGGATTATCTTCTAGGAATGAATGATTGTGCAGCTCTAGGATTGAAATTACTATGAGCCACCTGATAACACCTTTCTGAGACTTTTTTACAAAGCAATATTTTAGTACTGGTTCATGGAACATCAAACCTTAGACAAAGAATAAAAAAGCTGACAAATAAGGTGCTATTTTCTGGAATTACAGATGGAAACAAATTCTTCCCAGCTGTGGTGAAGCATTGCTGTCTTCCCTGGAGAGACAATTATTGTCTTTTTGTTTTGTTTAAAATAGAAATACAGGAATTTTCTTTTACAGCAATTAGTGGTGATGCATGGAGTGAGCTGCTAAGTACTCATGACTTATCTGGATAGACAGGGCTGTCCCCTGCAAATCACAATGAATATTGGGCTGTCCATAAAGAGCAAGGAGTGATATCAAAGAGAACATTCAGCTATTACCAGGGCAAACTCCTGGCCATGAGCTTCTGCAGATGATAATATGAAAAGATTGAGATGAAATTAAAAGCAGTGTTAACTACCCAGGAGGCAGAAAAACGTGCAATTGTTTCTTTGCATTACTTGTGGATTGTACTTGTGCATTGAGATGATATTTTTCAGTAGTATTATATGCATTTTTTTGAATGTAGAAAATGCTGTGGAATTATTTTTATATGGTAGCAAATGAATGGAGTAACTGGCTCCAGCCACACAGAGAACAATTACTACATTGAGTATATATGGGTTTTTTAAAGCTGTATAGTCATTGACTTTTTTGTGTAAAGATATCTTATTTTTGCTAAGGTGTAACCAGTGGTTATGTCCCCCAGGGGAAGTGCTGCAACGTGCAGACTTTTTCTTCTTGGTAAGTCAGTAGAACCTCTCTTGCCCTTACCAAGAAATTCCCATGTAAAGGAGGTTGAGTGCCACTGATGTGAGGTTTCTGTTTCACACAAATTCCTCTGATACTGTGGAAGCTGTTGAGAGCTTGCTCCTTCCTTATTGATGTTATTGTGCTACAGGGAGCATTAGAGAAAACTTCCTGACCTCTGCACAGATCCTCAGGGATCCATTTTGGTTTAGGAAATTAATTGCCATTTTCTCTCTGAGGGGAGCTCTTTGCAGGTACAGTTTCTTGAAGTATATCTGCACTGAAGTCCTGCTGTGACTATTGCTCCTTCAGAAGGGCTTAGCTTGCCTTAAAAAAGCAGTTGTATTTTTTTTTTTTTTTTATCCAGTACAAAAAGCAAACAGCCTGAGCCTGGGCAGCAGGGTGTTGCAACCTTGCTAAGTGTTTTTTATTCACAGATACTCAACTAGCAGAACCTGAGCTGGCTTGGAGTAGCTGCTTTAGGGATGTCTATAGTACCATGACTGCCGTGTAGGTGTGTCTCAAGGAGTAGCCTGTCACATGTAGGCAGTGATAAATTTGGAGGAAGAGCTGCTGCTGGGTAAAGGTTAAAAGGATGTAATGGTTTACTAGATCACAGAATCATAGAATGGTTTGAATTGGAATGGACCTTAAAGATCATCTTGTTCCAAGCACCTGCCATTGGCACCAACCAGCCTGGCCTTGAACACTTCCAGAGATGGGGCATCCACAACTTCTCTAGGCAACCTGTTCCTGTGCCTTGCTACGCTAATTTTTTTCCTAATATGCAATCTAAACTCACACTCTTTAAATTTGAAGCTACTCCCCCACAACCTGTCTGTTCTCTTGTAAAAAGTCCCTCTTCATCTTTCTTACAGGTTCCCTTCAGGTGCTGGATGGTCACAATTAGGTCACCTTCTCTATTCCTTCTGAACAAGACTGAATAAACCCAGTTCTTCCAATAGCATCCTCTGGACTCACTCCAACATCCTCCCTGTGCTGGGACCCCAGAGCTGATGCAGTGCTCCAGGTGGGCTCTCACCAGAGCAGAAGGGCAGAATCCCCTCCCTCCCCTGCTGCCCACGGAGCTCTGGATGAGCCCAGGACACATTTGGCTCTCTGGGCTGTGAGTGCCATGGCTGGGGCACGTCCAGCCTCTCACCCACCAGCAACCCAAGTGCTTCTGGGCAGGGCTGCTCTCCATCTGCTCATCCCCAGCCTGGATTGATACCAGGGATTGAATGTTTGCTCTGTTAAGTAAACGCTCTCCTAAACCTCAAGCCACAAAACTGAAGAGCAGGTAGACTGGTAGTTACTATTAATCCTTAGAAGCTCTTGCCATATTGGGGTCAGGTAGAGAGAGAACTGAAATCTCTAGGTGGTGTGGTGTAGTGTGGGGCAAAAGAAGGACAAAATAAGGATGTGACAAGAGTGAAAGACTAAGATTGATTAAAACATCATATTTTGTTGCTTCTGAGTCTTTCTCTCATTTAAATGCCTTTATTAACTTGTTTCAAAAACCTATTTTCATATTTTTGTGCACAAGGAAAATGTAATATTTCCCAGTTGCTTTTGTATGTGCTTAGCTCTGCCAAAAGCTCAGGAGAGTGGGGACATTTTCATATTATTTTCTTTCAAAGCACAGTTGAAATTTCACCTCTTCCTTCATATTTTTATGTAAAATAATTGCTAACTTTCAGGAACTTAAATCCTTGGAATATTATATGATTTTATTAGTTTTAAATCTTCAAGCTCTTCCCTGAGTTACAAAAATGTAGAAGTCATTATTTTTAACAATGTAGCATTTCCTTATGTAAGTACTGAATATTACTGTAAGTACTACTGTGAGGAAGTCACTCAAGTTCCTAAAATAGCTCAAATTTGGCTCTGTTATTGGTGAGAGTACAAGAAAAATGTTGTGGACAGAATACTGGTGGAGTTTTCAAGTGTTTGTGATGAATGAGTTGATTCAGCTCAAGTCCTGTTGGACTGCACATCACAAATGCCACCATCCTTTATACACCTTCAACAAAAAGAAGATTCTGCTAGGAGATGGTTTCCTTGCTCCTACATTTAGGTAAAACTGTGCTCCGCTCCTCTTGTGTGGCCTTTTGTGTTAGCTTACCTGTATTAGGCCAGCTAACCTTGGGCAAGATTATTTTTTTATGCTTCACCTTTTTTATTTTTTTTCTATGAAAGTATTAAAATAAATGTCCTCAAAGTCCAGGCCTCTATTAAGGTTGGGAGGAACTGGTTTGCTAAAGGTGGTGGTATTGAGGGAATAACAATGAGGGTGGGAAGAGGTAAGGATACAGGCTACTACTAATCTAAAAGTCTGTTCCTTTTATACTGAATTTTTACAAAAAATAAAGGTTAAAATTAGGTCTGTGGGCCTCTTATGAATATTCAGATAAGCAAGGGCTCAGGATCTTGTCCACAAAACCAGAACACCGTGGCTATGTTTTCGAACTCAAGAAATATTTCCCTTCTGCAAAGTTGTAAGTTCATGCAACTGACTTGTGAATGCTAAAATAGTAATGTAAACAGACAACCCACTTTTTGGCCACGTTTTTTGAGAACAGTTGTTCTGTTAAATGAAGTTTATTAAAAGTGAGTGGTTTGCCAGAAATTGTCTTCTTCTGGCAATCAAGAGCCATGAGCACAGAAAACCAGCAGCACTTCTCTAACTCCTTTGACCCTCACCAGTTACTAAACCAGTGTAACTTCTTCAGGCTATCTTATCCTTTCAATTTGATTTAAGCCTGTAATGTCATTGACATATGTCTACAGATCATGCTATTTGAAAGAGAGCTATTTCAGGAAAAAAGATGTTTTGCTGTGGTTAAGAGCCTATGTTCATATTTCAGAGGACGGTTTGTTCATCTCTAGTCTTGTGGCCTTAACTCTTGCACTTGACTGGAACCTTAATGATATCCTTGGTTTTGTCCTCAGATACAAGAAGTCTGCTGAAGCCAGAAATTCTTACTATGAGCAGCTCCAAAGCCTTGATTTTTTTTTTTTTCATTTTATTTATTCAGAAAATGATGAAGAACGCCTGCGTCACAAACCAGACTTCTATGTGTGTCTACTGGGGGCCAAAATAAAAAGCCAGTATCAGAAAGTGCTGGAGAGAAGAAGGTATCTGTGTATTGCTTCTGATTTTGGCCTCCCTTGTGAAAACCAGGAGCTGCAGATACTGCCAGATGGAGATGTTTGTTCTTGCCTGCTGGATGAGAGGCTGCTGCAGGATGGGGCATCTCTATCAGATGAACCAAACCCATTATCTCCTTGTGGTAGGAATGGATAGAGGAGCTCCAGGCAGGAAGGAAGCCGTGCCCCTACCAGTCTAGCACTGATAATGGAGACAAGAACCTGCATTTGTGTAGGGGCATGAGGAGGGTCAGTCAAACCAGGCACATTTTACTCCTTTCCTTTCAAGCCTGAAAACCCTTTAGGCACCTGTGGGGGAGAGGATGGCCCCTGAGAAAGGTGTAACAGGGGCCAGCAATAGCAGGCCTGGGAAAGGAGCCTTCCAGCATGCTGGACCGTGGCCCCTCCTTAGTGGCCAAATGCCCCTATCACTGTGCTTTCCTCCCCCCTGCCCTGGTCCCCCTTATCAGGCTGTATGAACCTGGGAGAGCTCAGAAGGGGGACATTTTTCTGCCATTGCAAATTTGGGATAAGGCAGTCGAAATAGAATAGTGTAAATATAAGAGCTGAGTTTTTCTGAAGACTGCCATGTAGAATGGTAGGCTAGTATACCTGCTTATTTTGGACTGTATTTTTTCTCCGTCCTAATTGAACCAAAATGAATTCAGAAAAAAATACCCTGATTTATACAATTCAATGGCAGAGATGAATCTGCAGCTGCTTTAAGATGGTGGCTGTCTCTTCATCTGGAATACAGCATGCAGAAGGGCTGCATATAAATAGTGCTGCACCCAGACAATGTTTTACAAAAGCAAGTGCTCCAAAATATCAATGAACTATTCCAATTTTTCACTAGGCAGCTGGCTCTAATCAGAGTGGCAATTTGTTACCTATTAGAAAAGTCATCTTGCTGCTGGCTGTCCTATAAAGAGAGCTTGTTTGGTTCTCCTTTAGAAATAGCAGCTATTGCTAGCCTCTTTTATTGATAAGGCAATATGTGGTGGCAATAGCTGTGTAGTGGTTGAAGAACAGCTCCTTGGGACATTTTTGATCCCTTGTCCTAATTGTGGCTGTAAGGAAAAGAAAGACAACAAACTGATGTTAGCTGGGAATTGGTAAGAGGAAATGAAGGAGCACCCATTTTAAGCCAGGTCTGAATTTGTGGTGCTAGTGTACACAAAATGCTATCAAGATGAAAGTGATGAAGAAATTCCTGTTTGTTTTCAAAATAGTCAAATAGAAAATCTTTACTTGGGAGGAATGACTAATGGGTCACCTGAGAACAGAAAAGTGTCTTATGAGTGTAATCTCTTATTCCTAAGCATTTCCTGGAGTTGACTTGCTAAGACTGATTTTTTTTTCTGAGCAATGCCTGAATAGAAACTGATTGAATTGACATTCTTCCTTACTGTGATAATTATTTATTTTTCCTATGGATGATACATCTGGTTCTTTTTGAGGAATATCTCAGCATCCTTTAGTCCAGCTCCTTGGAAAGCCTGAAGTGATTGATACAGGAGTGGTTAACACAAATGTGTATGAGCTCACAGAAGCGAGGAAATGGCTCTTCATGAGTAGGTGCATGAAAATTTTCAAAGTCAAAAAGGAGTGACCTAAATAATTGGTAGAGAGTAGGCTTTGCATTCCTAAATTACTGTGGCATTGAAAGCACAGCAGTAGTTTTCCTCAGAGAGCAGACAACACGATTATAGGCTACTTCCCAAGCTAGCTAGCTGTTTTTGGGAAGGGATCCTCTTTCTGAATGTGTTAAATAAGCAAGACCCTAGACTGATAAAAAATTCTGTAGTGTGTTTGCAGTAAGGGCTTATTCTCAGGCTTCATTTACAGATTTCCTTCCTCAGAACAGTTCTAAATGCAAGTTCTAGACATTGCTTGCCTCTTGCCAAAACTGAGATCTTATCTGTGCTGTCGTGGTAAGTATATGACTGTCAGGGCACCTGAATTTCTGCCTGAATCCCTTTCTGAGATCATCCTGAACCCCCACATGCTGAGTCAAACACTGAGTCTCATGAAGTCTTACAATCTGTAGAGAGCAAGAGCTGGCAAAAAATGTCTTTGTCCATGGTTTTGTGTGTGTTTTTGGTGTGTGTGGATACGGAATTTTCTAAGTGAAGTCTTTAATATATAGCTATTCTGATAGTTGGTGGATTATTCTTTCTCTGTGGAGTGATGCCTTCTCACTTTTGCTTTGATAAGGACCATGCAAGCATGCAGCAGAGCAGCACTGGATCCCACTGAGGCTGCACTTTCTCAACCCACCATTGAATTGGGAGGTGTCAAAGCAAGCAGAGCCTTGCTCTGAAACATCCACCACAAATCCCAAACGCCATTCTGTCTGGTGTCACAACCGATTCAGCTGTGTTGATGACAACAAAAATGCCCAGAGTAAAATGAGACTTTGTGTCAGAGTACGTGCTCCAGTTCCTTAACTGGTTTGCAGAATCTTCTCTCCTTTTCATTAAAATGCAGGGAGAATTAAAGTTAAATTTGTTTATAAAGTATGCTTCTCTAAACACATTTACTTCTGTGGCAGAAATTTTTTGCCTGTTTCCCAATGACAGAAAGAGAAGCTACTTTGGACGAAGCATGAAAGACTACAGACTGTCTGGAGTTTATCCCTCAGTGCTTGAAGCTGCTTTTTATTATTAATTTGTATCTTTCTAGTCCTTCGAGTCATGATCTAAGCTTTGGTGTCTATGAATTTGTCTAATTCCTTTCCAAACTGTCTGAGTGTCTTCCTCCACAACTTCATATAAAAACAAATCCCAGAACTTTAGGATCCACTGTGGGAAGAAATACTTCTTTAATATTTTAAAAATGAATCCCCTTTTAGTTTCACCAAGTACCTCTCAGCTGTGGTGTTGCAAGGACATGAGGAAATGGAGTTCTGCAAATTTCTTGCTTGATTTGGTAAATCTTTCTCCTTTGGAACTTCTCTCCAGCCTTTTCAGTCTCTTCTCCTAAGGAAGCTGCTCCACACCTTTGAACATTATAATTACCTCCTCTGTACTTTTCCCAGCTCTGCTACATCCTTCTGAACTGACTTTGACCAGCACAGTCAAAATCTCTTTGTCTCGTTCTTCACAGCATTTCTAATAATGCTCAAAGTCTCTTTCGGTTTTGGCCCCTTCTGCACATTGGGCTGGTATATCTGGAGAGAATAATTTGGTAAGGTGACTTCTAGATCTTCTTCCTGAGCTTTAATTCCCATTTCTGAGGTGAACACGTGTAAGTATAGCTTGGACTATTTTCTCTTAACACATTCCTCTATGATGAATGTACTGGTTTCCAACTTTTCTGCCCACTTGCTTATGTTTGCCTCCTAAAGTTTACCTTTAACAACTTTGTTTATCCTCTGCATCCCTTCTTGGCTTCCTCTGATGTATTTTCAAACATTTTACTCTGAAAGCTTTTTTTGAGGCAATCCTCCAAATTTCTTTAGTCCTCTTAATTTCCATTTTAGGTTGGTCCTCCCATCTTGTACAAGCATTCATATTTACCTTCATCCAGAAAGCTTTCAATTCCCTAAATGCCAACATTTTCTGTAAGATGGCACCTGTGACATTATTTTTTGCTGAGGCTTGCTTGTGTTTTATTCTACATGCACAATTTATTTGTTTTTTATTTATTCTAACTGGAAAAATCCTTTTAAGTGTGCTCAGCAGTTATGTAATAGAGGTTGATTTTTCATGCTGCTTTATATATTTAGTTAATATGCATTCTTGATCAGTAATTTTCAAAGTCATGTACAGATCAACTTGTTTTCTGTTGCTCAGTTTGAATTGGCATCATGATCTTTCTGTATTTGAGTCCCATTTGTTACACTATCATGTTTTTCTCAAGATCTACTCTCAAAAACTAGGCTAAAAATGCTGTCCAATGAGTTCCAGGATCTTACTATGTTGGTTATTTAATTTATGGGATTAGTTCTAGCCTTGACCCTCTGTGGATTCAAACCAGCAATTCTATTTTTCACTTTTACATTTATTAACTAGTCACTTTAATGTATTTTGTTATTCATGAATGTTATGGTGGTAGATTCATCTAGTCATTGCAGGAAAAAAAAAAACGTATGTTTGAATAGTTGGGTTTTTTTTTTTTGTTCAAAGGTCAGATTTTTTACAATTGACAAGCAATAAGGTTTATGCTTATTCTGTCTCTCTATCACTGAGGTCATGTGTTTCAATTATGGCAAAAGTTGTTCCTCATACAGAATCCTAGACCTGTTGAAATTATTAAGAATTTTGCAACCAGGGGGATGAAGTTTAGCCTGTTGCCTTCTTAGAAATTCAGAATAATGCAGCTACCTTTCTCAGCTCACACTCCTATCTCACATGATCATGCTTATCCCATTTAGGGATTTTGGCCTTGTTCTCTGGTAATAATTTCAACTGTGTGTTCCTCTGTTTATTGCAAATATATATTGTTATAGTTGAGTGTATATTTCTGAAACCATGAATATCTACTACAGAATAAATGCCAGCTTCCATTTTATCTAAACTTTATAATTTTCCCATTTACATAGTTTTTATTACCTTATTCGCTCTGCCCTTTTCCCAAATGCTAACTAAAATATCTATACCTGAATTGGGGTGAGATTGCTTATTGGAAAATGTAGCAGAAAATTGTCATTGCTCTTCGGACATTTTCCTTGTTGACAGTAGATTTTTCTGTCACCACACAGCTCTTATTTTGCCATGTCCCAGCAACTTCTGTTTTTCTACTGAGCCTTCTGAGCACACAGACAGAAAATGCATCATTCAAATACCAGTGAATAAAATTACAAGCTTTAGCAAACAATCCACCAGAGAGGCATCAGGTTATATATTTGCCTTAGCTCTACCTTCATTACTCCTGCACTTCCCCGCAACAGTAATAAAATGTGTTCACTGGGCTTTTTGTATGCAGTAAGAATTTTAATTTACTCTAGGAGGAAGAGCTAGTTCATAACTCAGTAGAACTGACTGGACTCATAAGTTATTTAGTACAGCTCCTTGTGATAAGATCTGGACACGACACCATTTATTATGCTTTTTCTGTCCTCTCAGCCCTGTACTTTGACTGAGAGCTAAACAACAGAAGTGGCAAATGGATTTGTTTACAATGCAAATCTGAGCCTGATCGGAAATAATGCAAAAGGCCTACCCAGTTACATGTTTCATAGCATAGGATAGCCTGAAATGAAAAAGATTGAGCTGATCTGTGCCCAGGGATGCTGTGCAGTTACTGAGTCATGACTGCCTTGTGGTTCTCAGAGCCTGCAAAGGATCTGATGCTGCTCTCTTCAGGACTGCTCAGGCACACACTCTGAGAAAACAGGCTTGCTACACATTTGCCTTTACTTCTTTGCTGTTAGTACAGTGGGTAATACAGAGAAGAATTTCACACATTTAATTTTTGAGGAGAACAAAAGAATGATTCTACATCTGAGATAAATTGTCTATATGTGTATGTATATGTAAACTTGGAACTTTGTTTAGTTGGAGAGAAAAGGAAGGGGAATGGGAATATACAAAAGGAAGGCAAAAATAGTCTAAGTAAATATATTATATAATATTGATCTATATTATATATCATAGATAATATCATAAAGAACATAATAAATTGTATCATAATATAGTTTTCCTTGCGAAGTCTTTGTGCAAAATATTAGGGAATCAGTCTTACAGAAGTGAAACTCTCAGCAAAGCAATTAATTAGTCAGTGTTTGTCCTTGTTTGAGGCTAAGTTTCAGGAGCACATAGTAAAGGCTCAGGACATGGCAGGGAGTGTGTTGTAGTTTCCCTGCAACACAGTCTTGGAAACCGTGAGGTAAAGTTGACTCTCGTGTAAAACTGTTTTCTTCCTTGTCTTTGTAATCACATTTTCCCCCACCCTAGTAGCAGGTACCTGTCCTCTGAGGGAATTTGAGACCAAATCTCAATGATCTGACTTCAGGTTTATGTTTTCATATAATTATGAGATAATTAGATTTTTTTCCCTTCTTCTACTTATTCTCATTTGTTTAATATTTGTTAATATTTTTTATTTTTTAAATCATCTTCAAAGTAAAGAGGGATCAAAGTGTCAGGAGTGTAGATCAAAACCATCAAATGCTAACATATATAAATATATATATATTTATGTATGTATTTTAATCAAGAGTTCAAAGGAAGATTATAAACACTATCTTCTTGATTTCATTAATGGCAAATCAGACCTTCTAAAACAGTGTTCAAGTTTCATCGTGATGAGGACAGTTGAGAGTAGGAAAGAAAGACGCTTCAAATTTTGTTAGAATAATAACCTCCATCTCCTTAAAAAGCTGAAAATATTAAAATAACTCCCATGGGGAAAAAACCTTTTACCTGAAATATGGAATCACTACCAAATCTGTTGATTGGAAGAATCGTTTTTGCAAATGAAATAAGTTTTCAGTGCCGATAGTATTCTTCTCTTCTCTATAAACTGTAGTGTTGAAGATAAAACAGATTGCACAGTTTCTATGGTTGCATTAGTTTTCTGAAGTGTGCATTTATAAAACAGGACTCTTCAAATATTCTTCTGGCAGGAAGTGAAGGTGTATGGGAAGTTGTAAATATCAAATTCTACTGGTTGTTTGCTTCTTTACTTGATTATGTTCAAGTGTTTGGAGACCACCTCCTTTGGTGAATGCCTGAATCAGACATATCAGAAAGCTTTCAGAATTTCAGTATTTTAACAGTACATGCCTCTGCTTTGCTCTCTGTAATGGAAACACCATTTGTATTTTTCTAGCCGTCTGTATTTCCCTCCAAGTTTGTGTACCAGATTAATCACAGCTTTCAGCAAATTCACAAAAGTTCTGCTTTGCTGTAAAAATCACCCGTTTTCTTGAATGCTTTTGTTCTAACTAAAAGGATAAAATTAAAAATGGTGTTTATTCAAGTAAAAAACCATAAATTAGAAAACTAATGTCCTCATCAACTTTTGCTTTCCAATTTTTATGGAATATTATTATTGGAACAAAATCCCTTAATGATATTGATAGATTCATTACAATAAATGCTTAATAATAGCATGCATTTGTATTACTTATTTTTCTACTAATGATTTTCAAGATATTAATTCTAGCTATTTTTGTGGCTCTTCTAACCTGACATTTGTTCATATTTATTTTATTAGTTGCCATGTTTAATTTACCAGCATATCAAATCCACTCTAAATTTCAACATAGTTGCAATGGGAATAGTTTTCATTATGTTCTTCATTTACAGTGAAGAACAATTCTCTGTTTGTTTTTCTATAAAATGACCAGAGATTTGGGGAATGTTAACCAGCTAGAAACTCTGATACAATGAGTTTGTTCTACAGGTTTTCAAACTTTTCTGCAATAAAGTGTCTGTGTATAAATCTGACTTACAACAGTCCCTCAAAGCATTCTTAGGAGGTAGAGTGATTGTTAAATAAGGCATTAAATGTTGATGCACAGCCGTTGGTGTGGAAATAATTAAAAGCAGCTGTTAACTAAGGCTTAAGGAAATCAGCTTTGCCAGATTTGGCATGATTTGGGTGAGTAAAACTTTCCATGCAAGTAATAGAAAGAGGTGAGACCTAGCTCCATAATTTGTAAGTAGGTAATATGAGATAAAAGACAGAAGCAAATTATAGGCTGTGTAGCAATCCAGGAAAGTTATTCTCTTGAGGAGATACATAAACATCCTATACATCAGAAAAAGTTTTAGCTCTTCATTCCTAATCTTGGTCACACCTTGCCACTCATGATGCAGTTTTTTGCATAGTCATGCCCAACACCAAGTCACTGACATTGTGTATTTAAGGAAAGAATATTTCCCTTCCCAATCCTCTAAGTAAATTTCTTGATTACTCCCCTGTCCACAGCTCCTCTCTTATGCCAGCATTTGGTACCAATTTGGTCCTTTGCTGAGCTGTGTCCATTTGCAGTTTTCTTTGCTGAGCTGAGCTCTTCTGTTGTGCTCCTCAGGTGTTTTTGGCTCAAGAAGGAATCTAGTGTTAAAACGACTGTAAATTAAAGGAAAGAGGAGACTGAAGGGTGTAGGAACAGTGCCTCTTCCCAGTAGTCACTCAGCTGGCTTACTCCTCTCCTAAAAAGTGCAGTCTGAATGTTTGCTCAGGAATTGAGATGATGTTAAATGTCAAAGAAGAAAAGGAAGGCAGCTGCAGCCAAAATATCCAGCAGTCTAAGTGGTGCATGAGGTACCAGATATGTGCAGACAAGGAAGTGCAAGATTGCTGAGACAATGCTGCTTGCTCTCAGCACATCAGCAGTCACTTGCCAACAGTAAGTTTTAAGGAGAAGAGCGGGGCACATTTGGTTATTTTCAGAAAGCAGCTTTTGTTACACTGATGAAGTGCAAGGAAGAAATTATAGAAGTAACAGATTAGTTTTATCTATATAACTATTAGAAATTAAATTACTTATTTTTCTAAGTAATGGATTTGGAATTTTTTTTTTTTCTCTGCACTGGAGGGTAGACTATACATGCACATATATTTTTGGGTCACTGACATAAAATTATGAACAGAGACACTCCAATCTGGATATTGAAATTATAAAGCAGACAAATAAAAGCATCAGACACCTCTTAAAAAGACACCTAAAAACACCTCCTTTGCCCCCTCCTAAAAAGAAAAGAAACACAACCGAAACCAACTCATCCCAGGCTTAATCCTGAACCAATCCTGAACATATCTTTGTCACAATATCTGACACTAGTTATTAATTTAGATTTCTGAAAGTCTCTTAGTCATTGATCATTCAGAGGGCTCTTCAGATGTTTCTAGCACTTAGGATCTGATCATCAGCTAGAATAAATTTCCACTGGAGGTCACTGCTTATATTACAGAATAGTTGTTTTTGGAAGGAGGGTTATAGGTTTTTGGGACAGAAACCAAGAGCTGTTGCCCTGCCCAGCATTATTACTGACAGCACACAATAAACTCTCCAAACTCTAAAGAGAGAGCAAAAATCTAAACTAGGGATATATTTAGTATTTCATATTTCAGAACTATTGTTTTATGTTTTGTTCTGTGGTTGTAATGAATTTTTTGCATTTATTTAATTCTCTCTAACATTGCTTTCTCATATTGGGCTGTGCCACTTACTGTTTGTTCTTGAGCAGCCTAAACAGCACTCCGCTGATGTAACGTGCCAGTTCTTATGATTCATCTCTAAGTTCATAAATGTAATGTATTCAGGAAGAAATGCTTGTAGAGAAATGTTGCTGGAAATCTGACAGCAGCCTTTTATGGAAACGTGGCTCTTTTCTTCTGCTCAGGGTGTGAAGAGGTGGCACGCAGCCCGGCACAGTTCAGTATTCGGATCAGTCAAACGTTGCCTGTTGATCTCACTGCAAATTTGATGACTTTTGCTCTCTGCTGCATAAGTGTTCACTAAAGGAAAGTATTATTTACTGGACACTTTCAGATCAGGGTGATGGCTCTTCACTTCCTGTCAGAACAATATGAAGAAGATATCTCAGTGAAACAGGCAACTTTTGTGAACTTTGGTTTAGTTCTGATGGGTGCAAGCTGTGTTTTTCTCCTTGATAATATTTGTAGAGCAACATCAGTCAGTGACTCATGGATGTTTCCCTGATATGTATCTACTCTGCCTTTAATACATGAAGTTTTTTTTGACAGAGTGTTATAATAACAAGTTTTTTGGGTTCAGAATAGATTTCCTCTGTCAGCTGGGAAGCTCAATAACACACCAGTAAGTTGTGTCTCTCTTTAAAACACTACTGACTGAAAGAAAACTAATTAAAAAGGAAAGGGTGTCCCTTCGCAGCCAGATGTAGAAGACCAGCAAGATAACTTGGGGTAAGGAAAGAACATCAGAGAAGTCCAACATCTTTGTAGTGAACTGTGCTTTGCCTGAGCATTATTACTGTGTGCTTCTTTTCTTTACCTGAACATTAATATCCAGAATCTGAGGGCTGGCTCTAAGGTAGATCTTGCCATGTAATACTTGTTGCTTCTGCATTGTACCATCCACGTGTAGGTTTGGATATCTAAAATATTTGGTTGTGTTCTCCTGTGGTACGAATTCTTTTCCATATTTTAACACCCGCTGAATGTGTGTATCCAGGGATATTCAGCTGTTGCTCCTGCAAGTTGTTGTACTATCATTTGTCCAGACCAGGAGTATGCAGGAATGTGCTTGTTTATAATTGCAATAAAACCAGAAAACTGTCACGGTCTGTTTCATGCAGGTTCATTGAAACATTGAGCTTAGCATGGTTTGTGTTTCAGTAGCTTCCAAAAGATGGCCTAAAAGCTGCTGTTTTCTCCCAACACCAACACATTTTTTTTTTTTAATTTGCTGGTATTCCTTTGGCATCTAAAATTTCCTTGCTATGACAAGTTTCCTTTTCAGTGTATCAGTAGTGTCTAGTTAAGTTATTTTTCTCTCTGCTCTCACATCCCAATAGAAAATTTTAAAAATAGTGTTTGAAGTGTGAGTATTGAATGCATCTCTGAAGGAATTTCCTTTTCAAAAATGTTTTTTTCCTTTTAGGGAAGGAAAAGTTGTCATGCAGTGCTTTTACCTGTTTATGCTTTTATGTGTAGTAAAAAACATAAGAGCAATTTAACTAAATAAGCTATGTGTGTTTTTAACAGGATTCAAGGCAGTCAGAAATTTGGGTTTTACCTGTTTATTTCTCTTCTAAGTAGTGAGCACCCCAAAGGATGTAAGAAGGCTTTTAAGCTGACAGCTGTGTTTTATTAGAAGATAAACTTAACTAACTCGCTAAACATAGAAATCTTGAAGTGATGTGAAAAAGAGACACATGGATCAAGCACCTTGAATGTAAAATGTTCATGTAGAAGAATATCAGATTGATACTGATAACCTGGAATGCAGAAGCCACACTCACAGTTCTGTTTTTCAGTTTGCCCCCATGGGTGACTGGGCAAGAGTGATGGAGAAGGGCTTCAGAGGGAATGCAGAGAACTTGCTCACCATTAGTTTTGATGTGCATCCCTCCTCCCACTGCTGCCACTTTACAGCTCTAACCTGAACACTGAATGTTCTTTCTCATTGGGAGCTACTGTCAGAAGGAGGAAACTGGTATCTTATGTTTTAGTAATTTGGTTTTATTTTGAATTTTCTTACTTTTCTACAGTGTGTTTGAACTCAGCCTCTCAGTAAATGCTTGCAGATAACCATCCTCTTCATTCAAAAGAAAGTTGTAAAGACAGCTGAAAGTACACACAGAAGGGTGCCATTTTTACAGAACTTAATGTTGGAGAACTTCATAAGTTTCAGAATGCAGCAGAAACAAGAGATTCTCAGGAGAGGAGCATGACAGTCTATAGTGTCATTGATGCTGTGGCTGTGCTTCAAAGTTCTTGAAAGTTGCGGGAATTGCTCTTTCCATTATGGTTTCCAGGACATGGTTTCCATGAATATCTGTTTTAAAGACAAATATTGTAATGCATAAAAGGTCAGAATGCCAAATACTTAGAGAAAAGAGAACTCCTTAATCTTTTAAAACTTTTATTTTTTCTTATTTATTTATTTACTTAATTTAAGGTTTGTTAAAAAATTGCATAGTTCTGTCTTTTCTTCACACTTTCAAAGTATCATATTTGAACTTAACTCTTTTGACTCATATTTATTTTTCTGTGCTGCTATTTATGTTTAAAAATCCTTATGTGAACTCTTCTCTCTAGTCCTGTTCTTTGCTTCAAGCCCTACCTCAGAAGGTATCAGAGTTGTATGTGATTTAACCTGATTTAAAAGAAATGTCTTTAAAAATAGAAAACCATCAGTCTGTGAAAAACTTTGTGATTATGTTGTCCTCATATTCAATCTGTTCCATTTAGCATTTCCTATTTATATGTGCTGTATCTGTATTATGCTAGATACGGGAAATTTACTATTATTGGTAAGTGCCTAAATTTATACTGACCTGAAAAATACGGTTTTCAGGATTTTCCTGGGATGTTCTTGACTGAGTGTCTGAACTTATTTTTAGCCATTCATGGTGATCTCCTACAGAAATTTGGTCCTGTTTTAATGAGTAATTTGGATACTAAATATTCCAGGAAGTTTAAAGGATATGAACATAGGGCTATTTTTTTTTTAAATGGAGCATTTTCAGATTTACTTTGAAAGCAGAATAGAACAGAAAGGCAAATATCTCAAAATGTTCAAGCTGGGGTTTTTCCCATGAGGAGTGCAGGAAGCAATGAACTCTTTAGTACAAGAGAATTTAGTTCTTAAGAAAAAATAAACAACTGTGAGACTTTCATGTTTTCAGTGGTACAAGATTAAATCATCCAAAATGAATGGATGAGAGAAAACCTTTAGCTTCACTAACTTGTCTTCTTTTGGAAAGAATCAGTTGAGCTCATGGTGCTTATGTGGCATTGCCCATCATGTTCAATTTAAATAACTTTGCAGTCTTTTGGCTCTGTTAGTTAATTACACTTCACTTTTAAGATACTCATAGCAATGTCATTTCAAGGAATAAAATTTTACATGCTCCTCCACTGCTTATAAAATTACTTTAAACTTTTTCTTTTTTTAAATTTTTTTATTTTTATTACAGGTTTGGGAACATTTGCCAATTAGACTAATATAAAACGTGCTGAAAACAATGAGCATTATTTTTACCACTGTGCACAAAGTCCCTCTTTAGTTGAATAAAGTAGTGTAAATTTGGTTAATCTAGTAGACACTATTGGAGTTAATTATCATCCTATATTTTATTGTAGTTATGAGATACAGAATTTGCATCCAAAATAAAGGCAGCTAGTTAGAAGTTCAGGTGTTCTATGTGAAGCAAGTTTGGCTGATTATTGATACACAAAGGGGGATGTTTGTGTGGCTGAACTATCTCACCCAGGAAGCAGAGATGATCCTTGAAAATGGAAAAGGAATGTTTCATTTAACCTGAGCAGATGCAAGCAGCATTCTTCCAAGACAAAACTTTGGAATGAGATGAATGAAAGGGTTCTGAAGCTGTGAGAGGTAATTGTTTCAGTTCACTTTCACTGTGTATGAAGAACTTGAGACATTCTTGTAAACAAGTATTTTGTACCAGAATTCTGGTTCAAAACTCTGCTTCTGACTGATAACCAATCACAAGATCCTGATTTTAGGATTTGAGGAGATAAGAGTTACCACTGTGCATAAGAGAGACTTTTAGAAGCTAATTTTTTGTTTTTCTCAATATTTTACTCTGATAATTATATGAGATTTTGCAAAGATCTCTCTTGTCACATTGATGCAACTCTTCAGTCTTCTGAGACTGTCAGTGTAACAGAATTCACTGACAGCTTAGAAAGATGCCTGGCTGGTTCTTTGAAAACCCTTCCGTTATCTGGATCTGATTTTTAAAATGTCAGACTTCAAAAGCTGCTAGCTAACATATTCCTGACTCAATACAGGAAAGTGTTTCATCAGTCCTGAGGCATACACCTTTGTCTCTGAAGTACAGAGCAGAAATATTTATTTGGCACTCCTGTCTTTTTCTGAATTGCAATTAATCATAGTATTTCTACCATATTTTAACAGGCCACTGTTGTCACTTGGTTTCTTTTTGGTACTGAACACTTATAAATGTTGAATATGATCAAATTTTTGATTGGAAATAGCCCATAATTGTTCTGAAATGTGCCTTCCAAATGCAGTGCTTTTTCTCCACCACAAAGCACAGCATGGAAAGGAAGTGGACTTTTGAAAAAGTTAGAGGTAGTATTTTGAAAGATCAGATTTGGCACATAAAACAGAGACATCTGGAAGCATAAGAGGGTAAACATGTCTGTAGTTCATATTTGTTGTGCACCATGTGTCTTGGCATGGCTTGAAACGGAGTGCATATCAAAACTGTTGGGGATTTTGTAGAAATAAATGGGGAGAAAACACTTTCTTTTCAGGGTATGCATTTGTGGGCAATCATTTGATATTTTGACACTGAACTTATTCACACCCTGATGTTTTTAATTCCTCGGGCAGAAAATTGGTTCTGGTTACAGTTACTCTCACTGGCTCCAGGACGAGGCCACAAATGAGCACATTATGCTGTCTGCCTTTTACATCATTCCACCTCCAGTTCTGGGATGCAGTGTTTGGCAGGATGATTCTTTATGTGTCAGTCTAATGTATTCTTTTTCTCCTTTCCACTGACAAGCATAGCATTATTTCATTAAAAACTTGTCATAAGGACTATCAGTATTCCCAAGCACTCGAGCTGTAAGATGCACGATTTCTGTGTTGGCAGATGTGTTACATGTTACAGATTTGCTCTGGGTGTGCTATGCAGCTGAGAAGGAGCAGGAATAAAAAAAGTAGACCTTTGTCTAATAATTAGATTTGATAGGTATTTGATGTTCTCAAGTTAGGGCTTAGATTTTAGGTATATGAGTCATTTGCAATCATGATGCTTCCTACCCTACTGAAGGAGATATTCATAATGTCATGTATTTTTGTGATTTTTAATAAATTGTGATTGATACCACTTGGGTACCAGAGTGAACATAAGATGATAAATTAAATCAGTTTATAATTTCCCCCCCCTTTATGACTAAGGTGTTGTATCTTATTCAGTAAACCCATGACAGTGAATTTTGTTCCATTTGTTATTTACAACTCTTGTGCTTATGCCTTTGTGAATGTTATCTGCTCTGCAGTGTCTTAGACTAAACAAGAGCAGTAAATTCTTTTAAAGAACACCTTTGGTCAAACAATTGCAACTCTTTCTCTAAACTTTGCATGAAATGGTTATAAAAATGTTAGGACTAAGTTTTTTCAGCATGGAACTACTTTCTAAGCAGTTAAGCAAAAACATTCAGATATTAGCTGGATCAATTTCTACATTAAAAAAGTAAGGCTGATTTTCCTGCTAAGCAATAAATGCTGAAATAATTTCAAGTAATATATGCAACACATGTTAAAATTAATAAAATACTCGGGGTTGAAAATTTGTGTAGAAAGTTTTGTATAAGTAGAACTTTGTTCTATTACTTTATTACTTTTAATACTTTTATTACTTTAGCTACTCATGCAATTTCCCTTGTAACAAAGAGATCAGAGCATAGATTGTGCTGAGATCCCTTGTCAGGCCAGCATTTTGCTTTTCTGTGGAACTTTTTTATTTTAGACCTTCAAAACAAAAAAAATGAACCTGTAACAGCTAATACTTGTCTGTGCTAATGAACCCTTAATATAATGCAAATATCTTGACCTAACAGACAATCAAAACAAAGTTTGATTTACTCAGTGACAATGCCCTTTGATTTTCCTATCTTTTCTTAAAGTGTCTTGTCACTCACTGCAGCCTTCAAAGGCATTTTGTTCTGGCCACTGGTGTTATAAGACATTCATGATGACAGTTACACCCTGTATTGTCTTTTATGCCTTCAGATCACTGCCAAAGGCATTTCATACTGTAGTATGGATGAGTCTGAAAGCCAAGTAACTTTTTCTTTTTTTTTGGTGTGTGTATGTGAATCTCTTTTTTTTTTTTTTTTAAATACATTTTCCTCTCTTTTGTATTGTTTCTTTTGAATATGCAGATTCAGGTGCTAAAGGCACACAATTAAACCTTTTCTTTCATTTTGAAACATTTTTGAAACATATCTTTGGAGAAATATTCTTTAAGGCTTAATTTTGCAAAGTTCTTTCATAGATTTTATTTTGAGCATGGACAATGATCAAGCAATTTTTCAGAAGCAGGAACACAAGCCCCTCAGGGCTGCACCATTCCTATGCACTCTCCAAATTTCTATTTTCTGCTGTTGGTGGTTTTGAAACCTTGAGACTTTTAAATAAGTTTCTAATGAGTTGCAGGTACTAAAAGACCAAACTCTAAATTCAGAGGCTCTCCCAGGATATTTTACTGAATGACATGACCTTCTGCACTGCAGAAGTGACACTTCTGACACTACAGAATTTGCTGGCTTTTTTAACCATACAGAAATTATTCTAAAATTAAACAGCTGAGAGAGGCTCTCTCATATTAAGTCACAGAAGTTAGTTTCTATCACCATTAACTGTTTTCTTTCCTCATTCAGCCATGACTTGCACGTAAGTATATTTTTATGCATTTATCCATGGCAAACAGAAACAGTGGAAAACACAAATATATCAGCTTGCGGTTCCTCCTACGATGGACATTTTCTTCCTTATTCTTTCATCCTTCTTGTCAAAGCAAAAGAAAGCAACCCTTAAATAAAAAAATTAAGAAAACAAAAGCAGTGATTCTTTGAGAGTATTATTTTTCTGGCTTCTCCAAAACCATGCAAGTCCTACAGGTATCTGGATTACCTTGTTCTTTTCAATGTGAGTGATGTGTAGATCAAAGTCTGGATCTCAGCCCCGCAGGCTGTGTGCAGCAGATGCTGTTACAATGTTAAAGCAATAATTTATCACTGCTCTGTGTTCTCTGCATTACAAACAAAGTAATTCCACTTCTGAATGGTGTTAATTGATTGTGTTCCTTGCATACTGCTCGGCCACTTCAGCTCCTCAGCCTCTCCCACAGAGAGCAGAGCCTGAGCACGGCAAGTGGTGAAGTCTGAAGTCACTGTGCTTGAGGAAATTTGTTCAGACACTACAAGGAGTGTTTATTTTTAGCTAAGCAGTTTTCACTCTTGTTTTATTTTTGCAAAAACTGTATCAATACATGGTTTAAAATCCAGCCAACTGAACCCCACCAAGACCTCTTCAGCACCAGTTGCAAAATCCATATTTGAGCTGTTTAAGGAAAGAAATATTACACTTGTCCAAAGTTTTTATAGTTTATCTCTCTGTGCTTCTGGGTCACAATTCTAGTGAAATAAACTGTTCTAGTTTTCTCACTAGGATTATATGGTTTGTGCCCAAAAATATATTTGCATTTAAATTTGGAAAGGTTGTTTTTTTGTTCGTTTGTTTTTGTTGCCTCAATAGTAAAAGTAGTTATCCTCATTCTTTAAGAAGAAAAGTTGAGAGTACGGTTTCATTTAAGAAAAACTTGGGAAACTTGATGCTGACATTGAGTTTTAGGGTAGCAGGTATCTTATTTTGGAAACATGCCAGCTTTGATTTTCAGTTTGTTATTTAAGGAAATTATTTTGTTCCTTCATTCAAGCTGTCCTTAAATGATAGCAATGGGAAATTTTATAAATTTTGTGTAATATATTTCAGCTCACTCTGTGTAGGACTTTGTTAGAAAACCAGCATCATTTACAACCAGAGACAAGATTAACTTTCATGGTTTCTTCTGCACTCATTGATTTGCAAGACCTTCATTTTGGGGTGATGTTATTGCCAGCAAGCACTGGACAAGACTAAATGGAGAGTTTCAGAGTGGTAGATCTGGCAGTTGGGTTGTTTATCTGTAAACCAAATTAATTTTAGCCGAACATGGTATTTCCTTGCATCATCCTGCCTGGGCCTTCATGCTGTGTGCGTGCCAGTCTTTCCATCCTGACATGTAGTTATTTTAGTTATTACAGGTATAATGGTGAGTGAGGGGTAATTAGATATGGCTCAATAGCTCTAGAAAGATTTAAGTGATTGTGTAAATTTGGAAAAGGAGACAAAATACTTAGAAATGCTAGGATTTGTGCCACAGACTCATACTAGTCCAATGTAATGTCATCCAGAAAAATTCCCAGATAACTCTGAGATCTGAGGATTGCTAGCCAGTGGTGAAAGACATAAGCACGTAACAGAGTTCCTGTTGTGCCTAAGTTTCTCTAGCACCTTATTTTGGCCAAGGAGCAAGCCTGTGGAAGGCATTGAAATTCAGGGATGTAAAGTTTCCCACCAAGGCATTCCAATGCCCTGTGTTCCGTGGGGTCCTGCCTCCTCTGGGCTCTTCTGTATGCCAAGAAAGTTTCTCACGGAAGGCAAAACACTGGAATATGTTCAAATGAGTGTAAGAAATGACAAAAACTGAAGTCTTAAAGACTTCAATGTAGAGCTTTCAAAACTCTTTTGTGAATGGCAGATTTGGAGGCATGAAAAACTTGGACAAGTACTGTAGACAAGGCCTGATTGATTACTTTGTTGTTGTTGTATTATTTTCTTTCAAAATTGAATGTTATAATTAAGAGTTAAGGGTGAAGAAAAATCACATTATGCCATGGATCAAAGAGCATGCAGAAATTCTTAGCAGGAAATAAAGCATCTAGGAAAGAATCTAAAGAAGGCCTTGAGTTTGTCCAAGGTATTAACATGCTGGTTGGGTTACAGTGAGGAAATCCCAGCTTGGTATATTTGTTTCCATGGAAGAGCCCTGCATCACCTCATTTACAGGTCATTTTTAGGATCCATTGACTCGGGCTGCAGGAAGGTAGAACTGTTATGAGACCTACATTCGGTTTTAAAGTGCAGTTTCATGTTGCTGGTTTAATAACTAGGGCATTAAGTCTTGGGCCAAAATGTGCTTCAGCATAAAGATGAGATAAAAGATTTTTAATATGCAGGTGCATCAGAGACACTGTAGTCTATATGATGTGTCCTTAACATGAAATCCATTTTTCACGTAATATAATAAGAAGCGTGTTTTCCAGTGATTGGTATTATGATTGGTATTATATGCAGTGAAATAAATGCTGTTGTTAAGGAAATCCTATTAACAGGTCCCTACGTACTGTGCACATGGTCCAGATTTATTAACATACCCTTCTGTAGTTACTTTCTTGAAAACAGTTTTGCCTCCTATGAAATACTGAGCAATAATGCCATTAATAAACGTGTCTAATTACAGTATGTAACTGTGAAAGCCTGAATGGATTCGGATGGATTCGAACAGAAGCAGGATTATTGCAGTGGGATGTACCAAACAACATATATTGTACGTCCATAATTTTTGTTCTACTGTTATGTCAAGAGAAGGAGTATTAAGTATATAGTCAGGCAGCTAATAAAAACTGTAAGCCTTTTCATAAAGAACTGTCAGTAGATGGCAATGTGACTATTTTATACAGACTTTTTATTCCATATGAAGCTTAAGTCTTATAATCATCTGCCATTGCTGCTTAAATCACTGGGGTTTTTTTAAACCTCTAAGAACCCTTTAAAACTGTTCTTTAAATAATTGATGGTTACAAATGGAAATCTTAGCCCAGAACCTCCAAAAGTGATCAAAGTAGTTTTAATTTTCCAATAGCTGGGGTTGAGTAAAAATAATGTTGCATAACACACCATCAGTAAACAGGAGATTATTGCACTTATGTCTCGTGTTGCTGCAGATTCACTAAGCCCATGTTTTATTGATAGCTAGATAGTTTGGCCATAACTCGTCCAAAACTGTGGCGCTTATAATGAGCACCAGATGGAATAACAAAAATAAACATGTTCTTGTGCTGTCAGAAGTACATCCAGTGGAAAGCTTACCAGTATTTTTGCTTTCCTCTACTCCCTCTTCCTAGTGCATTTAGCCAGGGAGAAATCAAGCTTTGGAGCATCAAGCTCATCATCTGGCATTATATTAGATATTATGGTCATGTCAAGTGTGAACAAGTACAGCACAAATGTATATGTTTAGTGCTTAATTGGTAGTTGCTGTTGTTAATATTTCATGTGACAACAGTACAGTGAGACATAACGTGTTACATGCACAGCAAACAACTTGGAAAAATTGTAGTAACATATTCCTTATTAGGCCTCATTGGTTTTCAATAACAGCATGGATTTGAAGGGCCTGATTTGCCACAGCTTGTTTGTGTTCTGAAGTATTCAGCCCATGCTCGCATTTATAAAAGTGCCTCACATATTTGATGTCCACTTTGTTATGAAGTTTTTCTTTTTATAAATCTGCCAGCAAATACTTAAGTCATATGTAGCAAATTTTCCCTTAGGTCGCTGCCCTCAGCAGGACTTGATTTAGGAACAGTCTGTCTTCATTACAAGGGTCTCATTTATGAATCATACTGTGGTGTGAAGCAACAACCTGTCTGTGCATCCACACACCTGAGTGAAGAGGCTGCTGGCTGAATTTAATCGGTCTGTAATGGGCATTTACTGCTGTGTATCTGCATTTTTAACCACGTCAATTTCTCTTGCATGGAGAAGATGTGGGTGCCCCATCCCTAGAAGAATCCAAAGCCAAGACAGTCCTTGTTCATGCAATGATCTTTACAGTCCCTTTGAGGCCATTCTATGGTTTTCTGTTTTAGAGGCTTGGAGGGGTGCAGGGCTGGCTGTACATCCTGTACCCTTCCTTTTGAGTAGATTGCTGTCATAGTGACTCTGGTGAGGGTTCCTCCAAGTTCCTGGTACCAGAGATGTGACTTGTGGTGGAGTGGGTGCAGCCACCCATCCTGAAGTGCCTCTGTGGTGGAGATGCTTGCCAGGTGAAAAGGACTGGTGAGCTTGTCCTTGTGGGTGCACAGCAAGCTCAGGAGCCTCTCTGTGGCCCTTGTGGCTCTGGAAACACAGGCAGCTCCAGACAGAACCAACCACAGAGAGGGGAGTGGTTTAGGCTTTTGAAGCAAGAGGTTATGGCTGGTGTTTGCAATGGGAAATTGACCCACACTTTGAACTTTTGAAGAAATAAATTCTTTTATTGTGGGCTGGACACTAAACTTGTTTTTCAGTTCCTTTCAACTATTAGCTGAGCTTTAGTGGATCTTTTGTTTGTTTGCTTGGTTTTTTTTCCTTTTGGGGTTTTGTTTTTTTTTTTTTTTTCTGGAGGAGAAGCTGCTTATGCTGGTCTGGCATTTTTTTGGCACATCCCTAGTCATTTGGAGTGACTGTATCCTCTTTTCCTGAGCAGAGAAGAACTGGATAATAATGAACAGTTTTTTTAATGCAGACTTTTATATCTATTTTTTTCCCTTCACTCCTGCTCCCTGGGAGGTCTATTTCTATTCTCAAGGCCAAGCCTACATCTGTTTTTCTGGCTTCCTGGTGGTTTCCTGCCTACGTGTACCAACACATCTACCTCCTGTCAATACAGAACTCGATGTTTCCAATCAATCCCCTGGGCCTCCCCGCATGGTGTTCCGTTGTTTGAGCTGTTTTACTCTATTAAAGATCTTAATTCCTCTGAAAAAAAAGAGCTGCTAGCATGCACATCTGCTTGGAAAGGCCATGATTTCCCATGTAGCAGAGGCATCCTTGCTGGCAGCCATTAGCACCTTCCAGGGAAATGATGCTCTGCAGCAGCGTGGGGCATGGGAACCCACCGCTCCCACGGAAGAGCCCTTCTGCAGGGAAACCATCTGCCAGGATGTCTGCCCAGCCTCCCTCTTCTGACAACTGTGCAGTGGGTAGGCAGTCTTAAAGGACCTCTGAGAATTTAAAAAGTTTATTTATTCATGTATTTTGATTCACGTTGCCTTGAAGCTAAATTAAAAAATCTAGTTCAACGTATTTAATCCTCACTTTGCCCAAATCCCTATCATGTAGATGGAAAGATGTTTTTCTTCCTATGGCTTTCTACAAATAGGTCTGAACACGTAAAATTATTTTTCTTATATTTATATGTAACTTGCTTATATTTATATGGCTGTGTCTCCTTAAATCTGTGCATCCAGAATTGCTGTCGGCCAAAGACATTTAGGATGAGAAATGATGTCCTATAAAATGACAGGCTCCTGGTTAATCTTAAATGCAGAGTTTGGAAAGAATTACAGATTATCAGCATTTAGAAGACAAATATTAATTACTGGCTAAATCACAGCAAATATTCCAATACCATACTGGACCCTTACATATATTCATACAGAAAAGCAATACAGTCCTTGTTTTTTTGCTGGTCTTAATAAATTTGAAACAAGGACATTAAAATGTGGTACTTCATTAGTTCCCATTATGTTTCTTCACATTTGGTCATGCCACCTATTTTGTTTTGCTATGGATGTCCCTTCTCTAACATTAAAAAAGAAACACAATGCCCTGCTTCCTTACCAGTCTCCTGAGAGCAATCCTTGAAAGATTCATGAGAAGGATGAAGTTTAGCAGTATATATATACTTTGGACTTTCTGAATGGTTGAACAAAAACTCCTCCTAGATTGTTAAGAGCTGAAGGCTGTGTCTTACGTCATTCCACAGTTAATTTTTCCTAAGTATGTAATAGGATTTTTGATTTAACCAGTGTGCTTAATGTCATACAGCTTTAATTATTATCCATACTTTTGGAAAGGCACTGAGATAAAAAAATTACACTGTTTCTATTGAAAAGCTTTTGCTTGAAGTTTCCCTTATCTGCATTGATGATGTTAATATAATATTTTTTTTTCTTATTTGCATAGAAATTACTTCAATACATTTATTTATTTATTGATAATGAATTAATAACATTCATTGATGTCTGTGGCATGTTAAACAAAAATTCAAAATGTAGGAAGTTTCCTAATTAGCCCTTTGGTTTAGGAACTGGCAAATATTGAATTTTATAAAGAATAAAGAATAAATAATAAAGAATTTTGCCTTCTGTTTGAACTGGTTTACCTTTTCACAGAAGCACATAAATACTGTGTTTTGGATGGTCTTGCTGGGTCTTCAGTACCGAGAAACAGACATTGACAACAGGAATCATCATTCTGACAGGCAGAAAGTAGCTGAGAAAGTAAAAAGCATGACTTTTTTCTCCAAGAGTTTGATTTAAATTTGTAACACTTTGTTTTAAGTCCTGCAACCCACCCCTTTGGAAGATTTTCAGTACTAAACTCAGACATTTGTAACCTATGTGGATCAAACAAGGATATTTCTGCAGTACTGGTTTCTTTGAGCAATCATGGTGGTTTTCCTGTGTGCATGACTCTCTGTGGTATGTTTTCAACACTTCTACATGACTTGAACTGTTAGCCTGGTAGCTGATGGTTAGACAGACAGAGGCTCTGTTTTTGCTGAATAGAGCTGTGAGGGGTTTTTTTTACTGCATAAGAAACAAACTGGGCGGAGAAGAGAGGTTGCCATCATGTGTTAGTGCAGCCTCACTAAGGGTTGAGTGCAGCTGGGTTGCTGTGTACTCGGACTGGGGAAGGTCTCTTCATTTCTGTAATGTAGAGGTAGACAACTGAAGTCACCTACACAACGCCACTTGCATTCATAAGCCATTGCAAGGCACATCCCAGCTTTGTTTCACTGTGAAGCAGAAGGAAAATATAAACATCTCAATAAAAACCCTCATTATGGGTCAGAGATGCAATAAAGACTAACCCCATCTCAGATTTTAAAAAGCACCACATAATGAAACATCTTTAAGCTTTTGAACATCATTTATGCAGACAAAATAACTTCTGTTCTTTGTGTTTGTTGTGTTGAGGTTTTAAAAATCGGATGATTTGACACATTTAATTCAATACTCTCATTAATTCCTTGTGCTGAGTGCTCTAATGCCAATCATGCAGAAAACTTCAATATGACAATTTCTTTTTAATTATCATAAAACTGTATTACAATAAAAGCAAAATGCTTGGTGAAGACATTTAAATGACATAAGCCAAATCTGAGTTAAACAAAAAACCAAACATTGCAAAAATTGCATTCAGAAAAATGTGAGAATAACAAAAAGGCTTTCATTATGGAATCACACTTCTCTCCTCTCATGTTTCACCTGGGAGATTAAAGATGCTTCTTCTCCAGAAAATGTCTGATTTTTGTTTTGTCACAGGAAGGAATCAAATGATTCCTATTAATTTCAATATGCATTTTAGTTATCTGAACTGGAAGGTTTTTTGTTTCCTTTACACTAAAGATTTCAGTATTATCCAGCGTTTGAAGTTGGGGAGTGAGGGAGATGCTAATAGAAGGGGGAAATATACAGCAAACCATATGCAAATATTAATGCATTTTCTTTGATCTTATATGAAAAATATTGTAGACTTCTGAAGGCTAGAAATGTCACAGCTAAAATCAGCACCCTTCCTAGAGGGGGATGCTGCTTTCATCACTTTCTTGATTTACCAGTAGTCTGAGTTAAGATCTCCCAGTTCTGAGACTTGATTTCATAATTTACGTATTTAGTCCAACAGGCGTTAGATCTTGCCACTTCTTCGGTTCCTTTTTAGTCCTTAGATCTATGACTTAATGGAGGGGAGAAGAGAGAGACAACATCTAAAGATGTGCTTGAAAGGAGAGTCGTAAAGCTTCGCTTTTTATTATCAACTTGCCTCCTGTCAAGAGCCATTTCTGTAAATCAGATAAAAGAGTAAATAGATCATATAGACCTCTTGTTACTTTTGTAGTCTTGGAGGAGCCTGGAGTATTTCCCATAGTGCTGTGATTTCAAGGGATTCAGTTCAGATATACTCTTAAATGGCAATTCTCAAGCTGCAGTTTGGGGATCACTGTCTAGTTCAACTAGGATCCACTTGGTACTGCCCTGGATCTTTCATCCTTTTCAAAGCACTGCATGTAGCTCCAAGGTTGTCCCCACAGTGCTCTCTCTCCCTAGGAGCAACATTTGCAGATGCATGTAGATATTTTGTGGCAAGAATTGAAATGAAAAATGAAACAGAGAATAAAAAGGTTACTTCTCTTAAAGTGTTACTATTTCTCAAAGGATCATGTTCACTGTTTTTAGTGGAAGATGTCTTGACTGAGATTTGCCAGGTTTTCAAAATTGTAAATTTGAAGGAAAATTACTTGATTTCAACAAAAGTCACAGAAATCACAGAATAGTCAGAGTTGGAAGGGACCCACAAGGTTCATCAAGACCAACTCCAAAGGGAAGGACCTACACAGGGATCCAACCCATAGACTTGGCCTTATTAGCATCAATCTCTAACCAACTGAGCTAATATCATATATTCATCTTGGATGGCTTGACTTGAAATGACTTGCTTTGAAAATATGACTGATTTCCTGCTGAGTTGTCCTTTGGAGTTCTTGTTATTTCACTGACTAGGCAGAAATTGGTAAATTGGAGTGGGGCAGTGGCTTCTCCTTGTGGGTTAACCTTTTTGATGTAAGGCCTTTCCCCCAATCCCTTCTTGTGAGAACTTTGAAGTTTCCACCTTTTTTTATCAGAATCAGATCCACCTTCCCCAACCCAAAGCACAAAAAAGCCCCAGCCACCACTGCCAAACATCAAACTTCTCTGGTATTCAATCAGCTTTCCACTTGTGCCTTACAGCTAAATAAATCTGAACAGGAAAATCTGCATGTGTGAGTGCACAGGGATGCATGTGCATATAAAACATTGGTGACTTGGCCTCTTGTCAGAGATACAAAAATCTTGGGGCCAAATTCCACTTGTGCTTAATTCAGGATAATTCAATTAATACAGCAGTGTAGCAGCTGCTTTGGAAATTTTGACCAGGAACTTCACCTTGGATATGTTATCAGTGGTGCTTTTGTAGCAAAAGCTATATGTTTCAGCAAGTAGTGGCATTTTTGCTCTTTAAAAAGTCTCTTAAAAACATTCTCAGTGCTCTCAAATGTTAGAGTGCAGAAGCTGCCCCTGAAGGAGGACAAGGTGGGCCTGGGGGTGACCCCAGCACCAGCAGAACTGCTGCCATAAGTCCTCTGGTGAACCAGCTGGGCTGGTGACGGCTGGGATCCACAGCCCAGGGAATGTCTGAGAAGGCAAAAGATGATGGGTCAGGTCCTGCACTGGCACAGGAAGTCTGGCCAGGATCAGGAGGAGCTGGGGCTGGGCACAGGAGCTGTGCTGGTAAGTGGGACCTCTGGGAGATGGGCAGGTCTATTAAGAACCTGCTAGTGCCCTCAGGATCTGAAAAACTGTGTGGAGAGTGCAATTTTAAAACATATTGCTCACCCCACTCCTATTTTTTCCTGGTCAGTCAGGAAGCTCTGCACCAATTTACTCACAGTTTTAAGGAAAGAAAAAAGTGTTATTCAGACCCTTTATCAACATCAAAGATGCCTCTCTTAAATCAGAGAGTTGCCACATGATGGGAGCTGTGGGAAGCAGTGAGCAGGGTATGGTGGATGCATGACTGCCCTATGCATGATATTGCTCACAAATTAATTTGATGTGTGAGCTGGTTTTCTGCTGTGCTACTGGTGTATACTTTCCTTCACGGGATTTTTCTGCCCAGAGACATGCCATTGCTATTGAAAACATCTGTGATCATCGTGGCAGCCGACTTCCAGCTCAGATGAGATGTAAGATAATGCAGGAAAGGACATGAATTTTAATGACAAATGTTTTAGGTGACCGGGAGGATAACAAAACCAGTAAAACAAATATAGTAACAGTGTTAAAAAAATGAAATATCTGTAACTTGCTGTTCGTAATAGACAAAAATTTTAGAGAGAAGCCTGTTCTAAAGTTGACTGTAATAGTTTGCCTGTCAAGACAGATTATATAATTTGGGCAGAGCTGAGAAAAAACCCCTCTGTTTTCATAAAATATATCTGTGGAACTTTCTGCTATGCATACTGTTACATAGATTATGACCCAGTGATTTCTCTAGTGCATTGTGAAGGAATAAGCACGTTTGCTCCTTGGAGGACTTGTGTTTTAACATCCCTGTAAGAGGGCATTTCGTACTCTGTGTGGTTGTGAAGAAGCCTTGGTGCCTAAACTCAAAGGGTTTAATCTGTGGGTAATGTTGATCTAAAGATGTGGCATAAATGTTTAGTGGCCACAGGCTTTTAGAGATTTTGCTTTGTATGAAGGCCATTCATCTTCCAAAATTATGAGGAAATAGATCTATTTTCTGATCCTACTTTACTTCAACGAAGATCACAGGAGATGTTTTTGTGAAGACAGTGTAGGACTTTTGTGTGTGTGGTATTTTTCAACATAAAAATGCTTTTGAAATAGAAAGTTTAAATAAGACTGCAATGCTTGAAAAAATACAATGAAGGTGTTATGAACTGCATAAATAAAATGCAGTGTAATATGAAATCCTCATACAATCACAATGGAAAAAGCAGATACAAGAGCAATTAGTAAAACATAAAAATTCTTTTGTCCTTTTGCTTAGGGTCCTGCAGGCAAATGGCTTTCTAGGTTATGTCATTCTTCTAAAGGACATTACTTCAGTTTTTTGGTCTCTTTTCTAAACATAGAGTTTAATGCTCAGAAAATTTACTGGATTGTCAATAGTGATGTTCCTTGAAGGCTTTCTCCTTTTAAAGCATTTTGTGGGGTAATTTGAATGAATAATTTTTATACTGGACTTTCAAACTTTTAATTTCATTGGGCTTTCTTTTGTTATTGATCGTATTGTGATGGGCCAGCTGGAATACATATCATTGCAAAAATAAAAAAACTGGGACTTTTTTCCTTAAATCAGAAAATAATCAGCTACAGATAACTCAGTTTTGGATTTCGAAAAAGATTGCATTATAAACTTCAGCATTTGTGAAATATTTTTTTAAAAATGTGAAAATTTTCAGAACTATTAGGTATTGTCCTGTCTTCTAAGTGCTAATTCAACCAAACCTGACAATTTAGTTGTTGGCTTATCAAAAATTTCTCAGGCAGTTACATTTTTTGCCAATTTAACGGGTTGGAGTTGTTTATCTAGTTTTGTTGGACAGAAAAGTAGTGGCACATAGCTGAAGAACATTTTTTCAAGTAGAAGAAACTCAAAAAAAGTGTCTGTTTGGGTTTTTAGGGTTTTTCTGGTGTGCTAAGAGCTGCTCATCTTGGTCACACAGATGAATGAAAATGAAAAGTGCTGTGAGCCATATCCTGTGACTGCACTCACCCTCTCAATTCTGCTACTACAGGTACTAAGTACAGTTATCAGAATTTGACCCATTTCTCCTCACTGTGATTTGGGAGACTCGAATGTCTGTCAAGCAATAGCAAAACCTGTTCTATTATTTGTATCACATCACACACAGTCTGTCAGAGACAGATTTGTCCAAGAAAGCTCCCGAGATAGTAATGGCACTGAAAAAACTACCTCCACCTTACTCCATTTCCACCTTAAAGACACTGGAAAATGTTAATTAGAAATACGATTTTTTTTTTAATGGGAGTGTGTATTCAGTATTAGTCACCAATGGCAGGTGCCTTGTAAAACCTTGTACAGAAAAGATATGCTGCTCAGTTATTTCGTCTGTGAATTGCCTTGTGCTAAGAATTTAAATCATACCCTTTTGTCACTTTAATGCAAAGTGGTTTTCCATTGTACTAAGAAATGCAGACAAAGATGTGATTTAGGATGAATCCTGTCAAGGTGTAACGCTATGTTAAATTCTCAGAGAACTCATCTGAAGACCAATATTGATGTGAAAAATATTTATGGTAGGAAGCTGTATGTCAATATCTCAGGCTCTGTGGGTTCTTCCAGCCTCCAGAAGCACACTTTTTTTTTTTTTTGTCGGTTCTCCCCCAGCCAACGCATTTGTCAGGTTGTAACTGCTTAAGAAACACCACTTACTATTGTGGTATATAGAATTTCTAATTTTCTCAGAGAAGTCATGAAAATAGAGATTTTTAGCCTGGAGGGATAAGATAGAAGTTGTCTGACTATCAAAGGAATCCTCTTCTAAGAGGAGAAGCCATCACAAAGCCTAGCAGTTTGAATATAAAACTGTACAAACCTTCAAACTCTTAAGTATAAAGGAGTGTCAAATTGCTGGTAGCTTTCCTTTTTCTTTCTTTCTCCTGGTTTCAATAAAATGATCCTTCATCTGATCAAGTGTAACGAGATGACAAGCAGTAATTTAAATGGGATCATATTCTCTATGTAAATGATTGCAAGGGAAGAATGAAAGCTCATTTCTCCTGTGTGCTTGCATATACAGCAGCTGCTCATCACATAATACTTATGGATGGATTCTGTGATTCTGACAGTGCGTTAGGTACCGAGGTAAAAGCACCAGGGAAATGAATGAAGGAAATAGCGTGTGCCTGAGATGTTGGTGCAGCCAAGGTATAACAGATTTGTCACTGGAGATAAAGCAGCGTAATTCAAATGCATCCAAATGTAAGAAGGCTCCACCAAGAGGGAAAAAAAAAAAAAAAGTGAGGCTTTTCTTTCTCGCTTTTTTTTTTTTTTTTTTTTTTTTTTTTTACTGTTGATTTAAATGAATAATGAGAGGTTGGCCATTGTGGCTGTGTTGGGGGCACTTTGTGATTAAAAAATCAGTGGGGCTGAGGCTGCTCTGCAGCTTTAGATCTGAACCTTGAAGTTTCATGCTGTTGCTTTGAAAAAGGGAAACCAGCATGAAATCATTGTAGAAATGGCCCAAAGAAAACTGTTGAAACTATTTTCTTTATTAAAATTATTTTCTGTGTGAGAAATGTGTGCTTTTTACAGACAGTTTTAACTTCTGAGTGAAAAAATGAAACACCTGAAAACAGAAACTTTCAGCTTTCAGCAGAAAGCTGGAAACCTTTGATTTGAAAATGCTGCTGTGCTGGTTCACAAGTGTTGTATTCTACTAAAGAAAATGATTCTCAGAAGCAAATGTAATTGAATTCTAGCTCTCAGGAGGCTGGATTTATAACCTGTCTTGGGGATTTTTGTCTGCAATTTTGATGTGTTGTAACAGTGAAATTTTTGTGGGGTGGGATGAGTAAAGCTCATTTTTGGGCAACTTTTAGTTATGGTAGACCAATTTATGAGGACACATGCATACTCTCTATAATCAACCCTTCTTTTAGAATGTACAGAGACCTGATTCTTTTCACTTAAATCATACTTAACTGTCTTCCTTCCCTCACACTCTTAGAGAAATGCCTGTGTAAAGGACAGGTTGTCAGCAGATGAACTCCTTTTCATCATCACAAATAACTGTAGACATGAAATATTACTCAATTTTCTTGAGCCAGGAAAGGAGCTTTACTTTAAGGGAAGGCTTAAAAAAAATTGTTTCAACATTTCAATTTTCCATCAGAATATACTGTGCTGTTATATATCTTAACTCCAGCATTTTGGACTACCTCCTGCTACGTTGAAATTTAGCATGCACCCTCCTTGTAATAATTTGTTTTTAGATGAGACACATTTGGAACCTCATTATGAGACAGTGAGGCATTTATCTTCGCTGCTATTTCTAAGCTGCAAAGTAGGAACAAGAGGGACTGTTGAGGCCTACAGGGGTCAGAGCCCCTAATCCAGGGTGGCTGCACACATGCTGTTTATATGGAGAGGCTCCACAGTGCTCTCACCCTGCAGCTGTACTGAGGAATTTCTTGGGAGATGCTGGGGTAGACTGTCCTGGGATTTTCAACCTCACAGATAAATATGTTATGATATCTGGAATCACTACAAGCAATTATTTTAATTTTACAGAACACAGAATGGCTTGGATTGGAAGGATACTTTGAAGATCATCTTGTTCCAAGCTCCAGCCATGGGCAGGGGCACCTTCCACTAGAGCAGGTTGCTCCATCCAACATGGCCTTGAGCACTTCCAGGGATGGGGCATCCACAGCTTCCCTGGGCAGTCTGTGCCATTGTCTCACTGCCCTCACAATAAGGAATTTATTCCTAATATCTTATCAAACCTTATTTGAACCCATTCAAATTGAACCCATTCCCACTTGTGCTGTCTCTACATCATCTTTTCTTTCCTGTAAGTTCCTTTCAAGTACTAGAAGGTCCCAATTAGGTCACCATGAAACATTCTCTTTTCCAGACTGAGCAAACCCAATTCTCCCACCTTTCCTCACAGGAGAGGCGCTCCATCCATCTGGTCATCCTCCTCTGGACTTGCTACAAGAGCTCCATCCTGTGCTGGGACCCCAGAGCTGATGCAGTGCTCCAGGTGGGCTCTCACCAGAGCAGAAGGGCAGAATCCCCTCCCTCCCCTGCTGCCCACGGAGCTCTGGATGAGCCCAGGACACATTTGGCTCTCTGGGCTGTGAGTGCCATGGCCAGGGCATGCCAACCTCTCACTCCCCAGAAACCCAAGTGCTTCTGGGCAGGGCTGCTCTCCATCTGCTCATCCCCAGCCTGGACTGACAGTGGTCTTGTCCTGACCCAGATGCAACACCAGCACCTGTTTTATTTACTGGGATAGACACAGACAGCATTCCTGGAAATGGCATATTGGAAGTAAAAGAAAATAATTTTAATCCCAGTGTACTGATCAAATGTCACCTTAGGTAATGGAACTGTGCCTTGCAGTCTGAGCTGGTTAGACAATTCTGCTGTCATCTCAGGTAGCTAGTGTAAATCCAGTCCAACTGCACTGGAATGAGAAGCTACAGCTCTGTGAAAATGGTGTATAGGAATGGCAAATAAAAGTCTCTCCTTTCCTTGCTGTTCTTATTGGCACAAAGTAAAATTCTTCAAAACTTTGCAAAAAAATTCTCTGAGGTTGGATCTAAATACGAGAATCAGCCATGATTCCAGAATCTGCATCTAAAAAGCAAAAGAAGAAAATATTTATTTTATGCAGGTGTGATGCATTTCACACAGGCTTTGCTAAAGAGACGCAGAGCTGCTCTTTTAGCACTTTTGCAACCTTGCCACAGCAACATTGTCAAAGGTGCTATGAGGGTGGGGCAGATATTAAGCAATGAATGGGATTTCTAAGATTAATCCTGGAGAATGTGTATATTCTTGAGGTTTATATATTTGTGTGAACACAGGGATTTTGTTTTCTTAGAGCTATGCTAACTGCTTAGATTTTGGTGAAGATTCTTCACACTGTTATACTTTACACATTGTAAGCAGTGACTTAGTTTCTAAGGCAACAAAGGCAGATTAAAAGCAGCAGTCTGGTACCTGAAAGGGATTCACAAAAAAAGATAGGGACTTTTCACAGGGCTGTGGAGTGATAGAAAAAGTGACTATGACTGTAAGCTGAAGGAGGATAGATTTAAATTAGATATTAGGAAGAAATTCATTACTGTGAGAATGGAGAGGCATTGGAATAGGTTGCCCAGAGAGGATGGGGATGCCCCAACCCTGGAATTGGTCAAGGCTTGATTGGATGGAACCTGGTCTAGAGGAAAATGTCAAGGAGATGGAACCAGAAGTTCTTCAAGGTGCCCTCCCAGCCTGAACCATTCTGTGATTCTGTGATTTATACTCAGTCAACTAGATGAGGTTTCCTCTCCATTGCCTTGTTTCATATTCCATTGTTGCTGAAAATTTGACACATAAAAATCAGACAATTGTACAAATGCGGTTCTTCAATTATTAATACCTGCTATGACTCCTGTGACATAAACCAGCAGAGCAAAGGTTTTGCTTTCGTAGTGGGTTATTCACCCACTTGAACCATCCAAAAGTGTCACTTTATTTCTATGAAGTAAGACAGGTGCATTAACACTTTAACATGCTCAGCTGCTTCTTACCTTGTCACATTAATATTCTGTCCAGATTTTTAAGTAAGTTACAAGTATGCAAGTCAAACAGTGTTCATGCTGCAGGCTTCTTTCTTGTATTTCACTTGGAGCAGTGCTGCTAGGTCACAGTGGTATTAATCTGTAATAAAGATAAGGAAATTTTAAACAATGATTGATTGTAAGGTGACTTTACTTTTGTTGAGTTACTGGATATGATTACCAGAAGAGGCAATCATCTCCACACCAGAGCAGCAAGAGTAGCCCTGTCAGGATGGCTGTCTACAGATGCACTCTGAGTGACTAATGACAGAAAACAATATTGGAGAGCTGTGTGAGCGGTTTGAAAGAACAATTAATTTGACTAATGGAGGATTCCTTCCTGTTTGTGAATAACCCATGTGTGAATTCTGTTTATGGTTTTTATTGCTATTTTAAATTGCCCCTTAAATTTTCATGAAGGAGTTTCAGCGGTTGAGGTGATTGTAAAATGCTTGCTGTTAGTATTGCCTGGAAGTATCCAGTGTTACTGGGTGTCCCTGTGTGGTTCAGTTGCAGCATTTTGTCTTATGCTTTTCTGAGGAGCCTAGGATGAGAATTCCCAGTTTGAGCTGATGGATCTAATTTATGATGGTCATTTTAATTAGACTTATTTCTGGTAAGTGAGACTTAGAGTGCCTTGGCTGAGAAGAATAGAAGTTGCTAAACATTGCTTTTAGAATAATACAAAGTTTCTAAGTTTAGCATTGGAATAAAGATAAATTGATTTCAACAGCCTTGCAGAATCTAGAACCCTACTTATCACTTTTTGGTTGCAGCCAATGCAGTTACACAGCATCTTTATATTATAGTGTGGTAGTCTGAACCTTCATCTGCATTGCATGAATACCATTTGCTCATGAAAAACCAAAAATATTTAGGATTACAATAAAAATATTTAGCATTGAATAACTTTAAGCCATTCACATTTTTTGTTAATAATAACAAAGCTGTGGGTGGCCTTTTGCTCAGTGCTGTGATTCTCATAGTGTAGCAAAAGGAATACTTAAAATAATGCCTGTTAATACCACTTTCAAAACTGAATGTGGACATTTTCCTTTTGTCCAGATCACACACAAAGAAGTGTGTTTCTGACAGCCTGCATGCTAGGTAAATGCTGTTCTCCGAGGTTCCTCTATCCAAATTTGTTTTCTATCCTCTTATAAATGTATTCAATGAGACAGAAGCAGGCAAGAGAGGATGCAATAAAAATCTTAATTTGGTAAAGTAATTAAGTACACCTTTCCTCTGCATAAGCTTCTTCAAAATGTAGTTGACTTTTCCCTGTGCCTGTTTTCCATGTTGGCATAGGCTTGTGGCCCTAAAGTTCAAACAGTTTTGTTCACACACTTCTAATAAAAGTTTTCAGCCAAAAGATTTAGTTAAGTTTAGATACAGACTTCTCTTATGCCTTGGTTATCTCTAGCCTGGAAAGGCAGAAGGGCTCATCTTTTACAGGGACAGCTCTGAGTGGCTCACATGACTGAAACATGTCCATTTGGGTTAGTTTTTTTAAATTTCTTGCTGCCCTAGATGCCACAACAGCAGAATCTGCTACAGTGGATATGTTCATTTTAACTCTTCCTGCACAAACACAGAGCCTTTTATGGAGGAAAATTTGGTTTCTGCTCCACTTACTTTTCTCTCTGCATAGACAGGTACAAGCAGAGTTTTATGAAGCACTTTGTAAATGGTGTCTCCCTGTGCCTAATCTTAACTGCATGAGTCTTGTTAAGCACAGAGAGAAGGGAGAGTAGCCATACAGACTGCTTTAAAAACAGTAAAACCTTTGCAGTTTGGATTCTTTATTATACAGGACCAGGAAATTATGTCAGGTACCTGCTGCTGTCAGTTATCCCAAGCCAAGGACATCTGGTGATGGCAAAACCCTTCTCAGGATCTAGCTCGGGACACCAGATTCTTGATGATGTTGAGGGAGAAGAGTTACTCACCAGTGGTGTGCTCCTGCCAGTCAGGATGCTCAGGCTGTTCTGGGATGTTTCTGGGGACAGATTTCCCTGCTTTTGAAGCTCTTTTGTTTAACATCAGATTTTTTATTTTTTTTTTTTTTTTTAATTTTTTTGTGCTCTGTGACCTATTAATATCTCTAAAATCCAGTTTATTCTATCTTCCTCTGAAAACTCTGTGGTCCAATCATGCTCATGACACAGCCCAGGTGTGTGAGAGCATTGGGGTCTGGTGTGCCAGCTGACAGCAGCCTTGGCCCAGATGATTCAGCTGTGCTCCTCTCTAGGTACCTCCAGAAGACACAGACTCTTGTTCTAGATATATAAAAGAAAGATTAAAAAAAAAATTAAGGGCAGTGAAACTTTATAAAAATTTCACTGGCTTCATGATTCACACACACTAAGGCAGCTCCAAGAATCTCAGAAATAGCTCTAAAGCACTTGTGTAGGATGTTTCAAATCACAGAAGAGATGATCTCTAGTACATGATGGACTCTCAGTCGCAGAGCAATAAATTATTGCTGTGGTCTTTAAATTCCAAGGAGAGGAGAGAAGGTTGGAAACTACTGATATACCACTTTACTGGATCCACCAAAAATCCCCAACAATCAAATAAGATGCCCCACTTGAAAGTGTTGTCTTATGGAGCTTTAACAAAAAACTGCCATATTTCCAATTCAGTGCCATGGAACAATATGGATTTTAAAGCATTTTTTTTTATTTATGGACAAGCTTTACATGTCAAGCAGGTAACACAGCATGATTTATAGGCAATTAGAGCTTGTGCCACAAAAATGTCTTAAGGGTTTAAGTCTTGCCTTAGTGTCTTAGATCTGAAATGATGACCCTCTGGAGGAAGTGAGAGCTCTTGCTCAGATGATGTCTCATGCTGACAGTTTTTGACTAAAAGTTCTCCAGACGACTGGAGTGCTGTGCTGGGGATTATTGGAGAGACACCCTCGCTCTTTGCATGTGGAAGCATGTCTGTGTGCACAAACCTTCATACATCTCACTGGAAGAGGCTGATCAGAAAATTTGTCCAGGATATACTCAGCAGACCCTGTTCTTCCCACAGCTGAGCCATCAAGTGCATCATGAGAGCCTTCCTTTCACCACCCCTTCTTCCCACCTTGTTAATGCTACACCTTGTGCTTGAAGGAGACAACTTGCTAGGATGTGGGGCTAACAGCTTTAACTTTCTTGCTTTTGCCTAAAAAATGCTCTCATCTGCCAGCTGAATGTGTTTCAGAGAGAGGAAGAAGCCTTAGCAGGGTTTTCCTATGTCCTGGGTGAATTTTGTAAGTAAAGTTATAGTCAAAAATTTGCATTTCCCTTTGTCATTCTTAGAGGAAAAGTGTCACCCTCATTTAGTTTTAAAAGAAAAACAAACAACCCCCAAGCCCATATATATATATATATATATATATATATATATGTTTGACTGGAATATGCAGGTCAGGGCTTTAATCATATTTAATCATAATAGTTATAATAAATCATAATTTAGATCATCATTAAAAGAGGAAGGAATTCCACTCTGAATAAAAGCAAGCAGCACATCGTCTTTCAAGTGTCTTTGTCTCTGGCACTTTTGTTCATATATCTGCAACATGTTTTTATGATTGGTGCCTTTTAGAACTCCCAGACTGAGATGACCAAGCTCCACAGTGTTGGAAATCTTCATGCATAATTCAAATTGATAAAAGATAAGGTTTTTTCTGCATTAATTAAAAGGCTTGGAAAGAGTTGATGTTAAAAAAAAAAATCTGTTATTTTTTTCTTATTCCATTTTATAGTGCTGAAAATTTCCTAATCACTCCAGCTGTCTGTTTTTGGATTTATTTTTTTTCCCCTTTTTCACAACCATCTCTTCTGCATGTCACTGTGAATTCACAGACATGATACTACAATGTCAGATGAAATGCTCCTCCAAGTCTTTAGAGATGTCAGTGATGCAAACCCATCATGGTTACATCATGTCAAGATGCTGGTGAATAATGTCACTGGGAATCTTTGGAGTGCGTTTCACGGTAAAAAATTGAAACAAAAAGATGTCAAAGCAATTTCAAAATTGGACCCTTCTGATTATGAAGGATGATTATGAAAGACAAAAGCTGTAAGTCCTTGTAAGTTGGCCCATGATACCAGATGTTCTGTCTTCTGAACAACAGCTAGATCTTCCTCATATTAGCTTATAAAAAAGTAAAGGTGCTCATGTCATTGAAATGTCACCTCAGTCACTTGTCTAGGATTCTGGTAGCAGTTGGGGAGCAGTGTGATATCATTTGATTTACAAGGATAGAAGGAAGTTTTGGCTGAAATTTTGAAAGCTGAGAGTTTTACAATTAGGGTTGAATTCTTAGTATGATTACTTCAATGTACACTAAGGAAGAGGTAATCCTTGTCAACAATGCTTCTGAGAAATGAAGAAAAGGGAGAATATGGATAGAGGTGGGAGAGTTAGTTTTACCTTGTTATAACTAAATGTGTGCTCAACTCTCAGTGACTTCTGAGCCTCTGTGTATCAAAGCACAAATTAACTGAGACGTTTCTCCTGCAAGTTAGGCAGATGAAAGGAAAAGGTTGCTGTTGACATTTGAGATCATTCTGATGATGCAGATATGTGATTCCTTTTGAACCCAGATGAAAGTTTGCAGAACGTGTGTGTTTTTCTCGTTAGTTCCCAGTTTTTGCTAAATTTCTTCTTAATTTGTGATCAATCCAGTTTTTGCAGGCTGGATTTGCCGTGACCATTTTTCTACCCAGAAGCTTTACTACTTACAGCATTGTAATTCAAATACAGAAAGATAACAAGTTGCTTGAAGCAAAGCAGCTCTTTCTTCATTTAATGTCAGGTCTAGTGTCTTTTGAATGCTGGTATTCAGTTTCAGAAGAGAGATGTTCCCCTGTATCACTGATCTTGGTAGGCTGGAGATGAAATTTAAAAAATATGATAGCTGGATGTCCTGGGCTGCCAAGGGACTCGATCCAGAAATATTGGAGGTCACTGCACAAGGTACTACCTTAGATAGGTATTTTATAGTACTGGTATTTTATATTGCACTGAGCTATCAATAGCTTCTAGATAAAAGGAATATGAACAAAATGTAAAATCCTTTCCTCAATTTTTGATATCTCTCCTGTCACTTTTTTTTTTTTTTTTTTTTTGGGTGGAACTTGTTTTAATGTGAATTTTTCTGCTTTGAATTTTGTCTGCCTTAACAGTTCTCAGCTTTCAAACTGCATATTGAGATGCAAAAAATGAAGAGGGGGAATCTAGTAAAACTAACTTACTGAGGTTTCATTTGTTCATACATATTCCTTTGTCAAAATAAACATCATTAAAGAATTATTAAGGTATTTTTTCATTTACAACAAAGATCAAAGGAGGAGTTAAGCAAAAATATGGAAGCATTCATCCATGATTTATGATTATTCACTTGTAAATTAATTACCTTTGCCCAGGTACAAGCTCTTATTTAGTCTATTCTAGCAAGGTTATGAGAATCTGGGTTTTTTTTGATACAGTCATCTCGGTCAGTAAATTCCAAAGTGTAATTTGATTTTCAGAGTACATTTCAATGTTCATGAAAATATAAGGTGGAAGTTATGAAATTAACAACCATCTGGCATAAATTTCAGAGGATTTAATTCTTGACCTCATTATAAAGCCTGTTATTCAAAATAATGATGCCTTTCAATTAAAAAAAATCAAACTAATTATTTGCATAGTTTCTGTAATAATCTTTGCTCCCTCCTCTAAGAAGTAACAATTTTTCAGACTATGCCTCAAACATGATTTTTTTTGTTTTTTATAAAGATGGTTACATTTCTAAATAGGAAACATTTTGTAGAAAAAGGAGCTTTCTTGGATAAAAAAATATATGGAAAAATACAATTTTTCATAAATTGAATATGGAAAAATACAATTTTTCATAAATTGAGTCCAAAAATAAAATGAAAACTAACTGAGTGAATACAAATCTGAAGACCAGTTTTAGCCCTCTTGGCAGAGTTAACAAGCTTTTTAAACTAGAAAGAAATGTACTAGGGATCAATTTGATTCAGGATGATTTGAAATCTGAAAACTGCTTGTCTCACCAGTACCTGGTGTTCATTACAGCATTGTTAAGACCTCATCCCATTTCTTTCAATTGATTCCAATAAGACCAGAGTTGCTCTTCAAATGTCCTTTGTAGGTTTGTTGTTGTTGTGTGAGAGCTGAAAGATAGTGCAGAAAAAAAGGAAATATTTTAAATATTTCTGATGCAGGTAGTTTTCAGATTCACTGTCTAGGCTTTAAAAATATCTTTCTGTGAAGCATGGTCCTCCTGGGTGTTAGTGAATCTTATAAAAATTAAATAATTTCACAAGCCACCATTGAAAAAATGAGGTGTTTTTCTCAAAAGTTAGATAAATTTTCTTGCTATGCTCAGGAAAGAGAGATATGTCAGAAAACCTAAGCCTTCCAACTTCTAGTTCCTTACTTCATTTGAAGGACAAAGTTTATCCTAATAAATCCTGATGATTTCGCAAAGCATTTTTAATTGGAAAATAAGTGTTATTGCAAATATGGTATTTGAAAATTTGCTTTAGACTCTCTCATCCCTCCAAGATTAATTTTTGCGTACATCTATGCTTTTAAAAAAAAAAATGTTTGTGTCCTCCTTAGGTGTTATCTCTGATGGAAACTAATCCAAAGAGATTGTTCTAAATTGTTAAACCTGACCTGTTACCATCTTGACTATCTTTACAATCTGTAGCCTAATCCTGAAGCTGAGCTGCTTGGTAACTCCTTAAAATATAGGGCGTTTTTTCCCGTTTTTTTTGTGATTTCTTACAGTGTAGGTCAGTCTTAGATGTCTAGGGAAACATGAATCTCATGTCTACAGTGAAGTATTTTTTCCTGAGCCCAGGAGGAGCTGGTCTGGCTGCTCCCTCTCTTTGCTTCTAGTTCCTCTGTCTCTGAAGTCCAAAATCCCAAGCTTTTGAGCTGCAGGCATAGCAGCCTCTGACCACAGCAAATGGAGAAGAGAAGGGATGGATTTTAAGGGATTTTAAGCAGGAAGGTGAATGCTCTGACAAAGACAACACCTTTTGCTTGTCCTTTCTGGACTGCTCCATGGGGCATTTAGCTCTGAGGTAATTTGAAAATATGTTTTACAGGAACGTCTTCACAACCAAGGATGGACTTCTGGGGGAGAGCTCAAAAGGGTGCTGGGTCCCTGGAGCTGCTCTTTCCACGTCCTTGGAGTTTGTGGTTGGCATAAACCTGTATTGTAAATGACCCAAGTTGATGTGAGCTTGTTTCTAGTTACTTCTGTTAGAAAAAGTTCTGAATAATGGCGTTTTTTGTTTGTTTGACTTTTTTTTTTTTTAAACTAGATGTAGTTTTTTAAATTCAAGAGGGCCTTAAAAAGTCATATTTGGACTTCTTTTAATTTATTCACTGCAAATGTATTAACTCAAACACAAGGGTTGAGAGCAAACCTCTTAAGAGTTTATTTGCATTTTGCCTGAAAGAAAATAAATCAACAATTGGCTGCTGCAGACATTCAAATATAGCACTTGAATTGTAACACTGCTGTGAAATTAAATATAAATGCTTCAGAGATCCAAGCAACATTAAAGTGTTGAAGAAGATGGAATTTTAAATCTTGATTTCTGGCAAGAGACTACATATATAATAAACAATTAGGAAACAGTCCAACTCCTTAGGAAAATAATTTCCTTGCATTAGTTTTTATCTGATTTTACATTCTGAAAAATGCAGTTAAATGATTGTGTAAAATATTTATTGTTAAATGTGATGCCATAAAAGGTAAAGAGGATAAAGCAATATGAGCCTGATAATAAAACTGTGCTGTTTTATGAAATATGTTTTAATGAACAAATTGAGTAACCACTTTGAAACAAAGTTAGACTCTGTTGCTTTCACTGACAGATTTAAGTAATAAACACTCTGTTTATGAGTTATGCCATTCTTTTCTCTAATGTTTTACATTAAAATACAGGAAATATCACTGATTTAGGGCTGTATTCCTAAACAACAGTCAAAGACAGAAATCAGATTATGAAGAAACTAGAAAATCATCCCTCTCCAAATGCTCTACTGTGCAAAAGCATATGTTCACTGATAGTTTGTCCCATATACAGAGTTGTCTTTAAAAGCAAGGTAATACACCAGCTTCAGGCAGGAATGAGTTTTGGCTGTTTATTGTTAGGGGCTTATTTGTCTAGGGGTTTAGGTTGAAAAGAGATACCTTCTGATATTTAATAAACAAACCAACCCTAAACTAAAAAAAAAAAGGAAATATTTCTATTTTCACTCCATCTGCAATTAGAAAATTAGATTTGTAGTCCCAATTCAGCTTCTGCTGCAGAGTGAGAAGGCAGCTGACATAAAAGACTTGGTGATTTTTGAAATACAGAAGACCCTGCAGACCTCTACAGAGTTTGGGCTAGCTATAGGAATTCCAGCATCCTGTTCTACATGATATTTGTTAATTAATTTATAAATGTCATCAACTAACTTTTTTGGTCATCATTCGGTATTTATATTCTGGAATATTTTCAGCCTCTTTCATAGAAGGGACCTCCCTCCAGTAACAATAAGTTTATAAAATTTTTTTATAGAGGACGAGGCAACTGTTTTCTGGTGTCCCTTCTTGCCAAGTGCCTCTTCAAAATTTCAAATGACAGGTGATTAGGTATTTATATGGCATTACTACCCTTTCTAGTGAAGTAAATTGCTTAATCCCTGTGACCACTAGTGGGGTTAAGGACACTGAAAGAACTAAAGACAAATTAAAGCTAAAGAGACATCAGGCTTACTAGCTAACACCCTCAATATCTGTAATGGTTTTAGGTCCATATGGAATACCATTTGAGATATAATTCAACATACTTTTATCCATAATGATTTAGTACCTCATAAGGTAAAATAAAGCAAATGAAAGTAAAAATGTAGCAGTGGTTTACAAAGTAGGTCAAACGTTGATCACCACACCAAAGATGGAGCTACATTATAAGATCAGCAATTACCTAAAGATGAGCAGGATTCACAGGATGGATAATAATTTGCATGTAAACTACTCTAAAACTGAGCAGTTGTACTAACTCGGTTTATGGTTCTGCAATAGTTAAATTTTGAATACCAAAATAAATTCCCTAGTATGGAATGCATTCTTTCACCCAACATAGTTTTAAAACTTCCACCTTATATATTGATTAACTCTCCTGTTTATACTTATGACTTTAGCTAAAAGGTGAATTTTGGCATTTCTTTCTTTTTTGCCATAAGTCACAAATGGCAGATTTGTTACCTTTATAGATTTTACACTGTGTACATGTTACACTTGTGCCTTGAACAAGGCTCAAACACTGATGCATGTCTTTGAGACAATTTTTAAGCTTTCTAAGCATGGGAGGCTCTTGTCCTGGTGTCTTTATTGTGAGTTCCTGCCTATGCAAATGCTTTCATGCTCAGAATAAACAATTTTGTAAACTTTGTATAGAAGATGAAGGAAAAAGGAGATAGCTAAAATAAATGAAAAGTAATTTGGAATGTATCCTGCCTCTCAAAGTCTTCAGAAATACAGCAGCAGAGAAACCTGCACCTTCACCAGTGATCTCAGAGTCATGTTTCACCTGGAATTCTTCTTGTGACCAGATTACTTTTATTGGACAGTGGCTGTTTTGTTTCTCTGTGCATGATTAGACACAGGTGTTCTGGAGCACAAATCTCCACCTGCTGATCTTTTAACTAAAGTGGCAAAATCTTTTCATTGCTGGCTTATGGTATTACAATTGTAGAGTGATTTTGTCTTGTAGACTGTTCCTGTGTGGTCTTCTGAACGGTGGCCTGCCTTGCAGTGTGATTCAAATTAGGTCACCCTTGGCTATTTTGCCTCAGTAGCCAGGCCTGCTCACTCCCCACAGTTCAAAAAGTCTGTTGCATTTAAAGAAGAAAGTATATTCCAACTTAGATGGGTGATCTAATACATGATACAACTGCTTTCCAGATACGTGCAATCTTGAAAAAAAAAAATCTTGTAAAATGACTGAAAAAACCTCAACAACCCTAAACGAGAAAATCAGCCACTCAGACTCTGACATGCTAAGTAACAACATTAAGAACAAAATTTCTCTCAAAGAAGACAATTTGCAATGGTAATGGAACTAAATATAGGTCAAATAGTCTATCTTTACCTTTTCATCTTGATCAAAAAGCTTACTTTTAAGCTTCTTGAGATTAAGCTCATTTAAAATGCAAGCTTGTATAGGGTCTGTATTCTTGTGCAACATATTTTGGTCACAGTTTTGTGCAAGAGCTGTCAGGAATACAATGTTACCCACTGTACTGATTCTTTTTATTATTCCTGTCCTGTAGTTGAAATACATCTCACAGCTAAATTAAGTTCAGTATTCATTTAGGCCATCGTTTTAATGAGTATATGCAGTGTAGATGTTTTTAGCACCTTTTGTTTAATTGGAAAATTTTGCCAAAATTGACAGTAGTTTTGAGAAAAACCTAAACTAGTTGAGGACAATGGTACCTGACGTACCTTCCAAATGATGATGGGTATCTTGAGAATAATTATCCTCTGTGCAGTCATTTGTCCTTTATGTTCCTTTCTTCCCATCTACTTTTCTAGGGGGGATGTTAGGGACAAAGGATGTAGTTGCTGCTAATATCAGATTCCAAACTCTATTATCTACTGAGATACAGCAAAACCTGTAATTGCAATAGACTTGAACAGCAAAGTGAGAAAAAAAAGCTTGTGTATCTGAGACACCAAGCAAGCATAGCTATGAAATGCAAAAGGGTAATGGCAGTTTCACTAGGAATGAAATATTCATGTTGCTAACTTACATAAAACAAAAGATGGAGTGTTTTCTGCAGGGAAATTACTTTTGCTGATGAGCTCCATTTATGCATGATAGAGTTTTAAATTTTTGAAAACCCCCTTGGTTATTTTTTTCTCTTTTCAGTTTTAGCGGCTTTAATTTTAGGCTTATAAACAGATATATGGAAAATTTCTTGCTGAAAGGGCCTTATTCTGTTTAAAGGCATATTTATTACATACAGCAAAAATAGGATTGCTTCTGTCAATGACAATGAATACAAAATCAATATTTAAGACCGCAGTCTCATAGACTTCTTGCTGCAAAGTGAGTACTTCAGTTTTGAATTGCCATATAATGAAATGGATCTTCATTTATTCTTCTTTTAATGTCTCCTGAGGTTCAAGTTTTGCACCAGGTAATTGGAGAGCAGACAGTAGCAGAGGGAGTTGAGAAACCCAGCTCTGGACCAAGATTAAAGCATGTCCCCAGAATTACCCCAGAGGTGTGATGTGCCTTCTTCAGGCTCTTGGTGGAGGATGAACATGCATGTCTTCCTTGTCTCAAAGGCAAACCCTGCTGGTATTAGTGGAAAACTCCCACACACTCTGCAGGCTTGATATGAAGCTGGAGTGAGGAGATCTGGAAATCTGGTCTCGAGCTGAGCCCAAATTCTCTGAAACATTCATGAACCTACCTTGTTTCTGTATCATTACAAGCAGGTTTTTGAAGGCCAGATGATTACTGACCTTACTGGATTTTGGCCAAGATATCAGACTTAAAAACTTCTAAATGGTTGCTTCTGCCAAGCTTTGGACTGCATGTCACTTTAGGTAACATTCAACTTCAGCAGCTCAGGGTGAGTTGTCGGCTCATTTTCTGTGTCCCAGGAGGAAAAAACACTAAGAGAACATAATTCCATCAAGTCTAAGAAAAATATGTTCTTGGAATATGTTAGACAGTGCTAGGGTATACAGAATCTATAAAACAACAGTAAATAAAACCTGGCTGTTTAAAATTAATACTGTTACCTGAATTTCTTTCTCTTTTGACTATGAATAATGCAGTATTCTTAGTATTTATATTTAGATACCAAAATAGAGTCAGGTTTGTCCCATAGACCAGAGATTTTGTAAATAAGCAGTGAATTTATTGTTCTGATTTGTTTGAAATTATAATATTTGGCCTACTAAATATGTAAATAGTGAAATAGATTTAGTTGATTGCACACAACAGACAAAGAGTATAGAAGAAATATGCATCCAGGGAATAAGCAGGTGCTCAAAGTTTTTTTTGTTTTTAAAGGCTACTGTAGTTTTGAGTCTCTTGTACAAGTTCTTGCAAGACTAAATTTGCTAACATTATTTTTGCCCTTGACTCTTCAGTGACGGATGACAGATGTTGTAAGTTAGGAAAACTTTCCCTGCAGTAACCTTTTATTAACAGATCATAATGGTGGCAGAAGCATAACTCTTGAGACATTCAAGATGATGAGCTAAGAAACAGGACAGGTTTGAGATGTGTATTGACAAATGATGAGAAAACTGTTATGCTCTCCTTACTACACCCTTACTGAAGTAAGAATAGAGCATGATTTCAGTATTGAGGTCCTCTGATGTAAACATTAGCAATAAGGAGGTGCTGATGATGGTTATTTGTGGGGAACAGACTAGGACTGCCTGCTCATGCTGTGGGTGCGGAAAAGCAGACTTGGTTCTGCTGCTGGTAGTGCAGCACAGCTGGCTGAGCTGCTCAGGCCATAAAGCAGCACATCTGTACAAGTTCACCAGCTTCCAGACCTCTGGCCCTCCATGCTGTGGGACTGCTGTAGGGCAGTGAGCTGAATGAAGTCATGCACAAATCCCATAGTGGAGTGGGAAGTCTTAAAACATTTAGCTTATTGGCAAATTAATTGTTGGATCTTCTTCTTTTCCAAATTCCTGCTCGAATTTGGACGATAGTTGCAGTATGTGAGGCCATAGTTAAGTTCAGTTCTTCCCTAGGTAAATGAATCTATAGTGTTATTGATAGGTAAACTATCCGTCTTTCTTCTTTTCCTCACAGCCTGAAGAGAAAAGGTTGATAGGGTTGAATAGCAGTTCTAGTATTGTGTTCTTCTTCTGCAACTCTCAAAAGGCCTTTGCAAAGCTGGTAAGCATAAACAGACCTCATCAGAAACTTCCAGGCAGGACAGAGCTCTGCTAGAGAATGCCAAAACAATAGGACTGACTGGTTTGGCTCTAGCCTTTATTTGTCTAGTGAGTTTTGATAACAGCAAAATAACATGTTTATGTTCTGTAATATGTAACAGTGGTTCCGTAAATGAGTTATTCCTACAAGGAAACATTTTTCTGTTGATTGACATGATGGCTTAGAGAAGCCCTCATCGTACTGAGGTTGAGTCTGTGCTTATGAACTGGCCAACAGCCTTATCAAGAATTAATTTTTAATTAATATTTGTTTATAATGTTTATATAAACCTTGGTTTTAACAGTTAGCCAGAGCACTCATTCACCACCCTGGCAGGGTGCAAGAAGGTGTGGTGATTCCTTTGGCTCTGCATTACGGATGTCTTTTCTCTTTAGAGCTATCAGGTTGTGATAGAGAAAATGGCCTCTGGTAGCTGACACTTTCCTCCCTAAGCAGATAAGTTATGTGGTGAATTTCCCAGAACTTGTTATAAGAACTATTATTTAATAATAAAATGAAGTAATATTGACTTTTATATGAACAAAGCAGTCTATCAGATTTGATCTCAGTATAGTGGTGAAAGTTACATTTTGCTCTTCTGCTGTCAGCTGTAGATGAAAAAACCATGGTGGTGAATGGGAATCTGTACAGTCTTAGGGAGACATCCATTGCAATATAACAGCAACCCATATAAACTTAGTGAATATATTAATTAGAAATCCAGGAGAAATACTAAACAAGGAATATTAACTTACGATTTCAAACTAGAAGGTGCATATGGCCAGATAGCAGTAAAAAAAGCTCAAGGTAACACCTCATGTCTCCAGACATGTTCTGATGAACATGTGAGCCAGTATAATCTTTTACTCTGATGTGGGAGAACTTCTCTAGGCTGCTGGGTTAACAAATTGGAGAGATTAGGTAGGAATTCACATTATATGTTTGACAAAAGATTGATTTTCCTCCTCTATTTGTTAAAGGCAAATGTTCAAAGAATGGCTAAAAACCTGTAATTCTTTGGGTCCATCTTCCATCCTGCCATTATACATGACACTTTGACACTTTTTACCTAATACAATGGCATATTCCTTAGACATTGTAGGAATTAATTCTGAAATGTTTCATGCTGATGTGATTGATAACATACTTGATTCATTACAGGGATTTTCTTTATGAATGAAGTATGATAATGTGCAAAGAAAAAAAAAGGGTAAAAAACTTTTTCTTCAAATAAATTCAAAAGTAGATCCAGGGTATATTTTTAATCATTAGCATAAAGATGTTGCCACTTTCCAGAGGGGAAGACATTTTGTAGGAGATGTTTAGCCTTGAGGCAGTTTGCTCTTTACACAGAGGCATAAAAAATACAGCTCCTGGCTGTTTTTATCATTACTAATAAATGAATAAGCACACGTTCTGAAAAAACATGTTTTATCAGAAGGACACGTTACACTGTTCTTATCAATAATTCTATGCAAGTTAAATTCAAGCCTGCGGGATTATATTGTTGCAATTCTTTTATGCAATCCCTTTTCATAAAAGAAAAACAGACTGAGGTGATGATGAACGACGGATGAAAATTTTAGATGTAATTAAAACAAACAAAACAAGCTGAATTCCCAAGTTCCTTTAACAAAGGGAATAAGAAAAAAATACTGCAAAGCTATGGTTTTATAGATAATATTCCATTAAAGTGAACTGCATGCAGGAAAATTAGGCAGGTTTATATGAGACAGATTGACAAGCTTTAATCACATAGCCATGATTATGTGAATAGCTGACCTATTTTGCTTCCCATTTTAATTGAGGAGATGAAAAGATTAAGGACTGTGCTGGAGAATGCAACTGGAGCTTTTAAGGGAGGAAAAACAGAGAAACAGCAATCCTGTAGGAATACTGCAAGAACTCAAAGGGAGTTACATAGCTATTAACAGAGCAGCTATAGAGTGATCTCATTGCTGCCGTCAAGTCTGTCAGCATCATGGAACAATGATTTCTGGCAGATACCTGAGGAAGAGAAGAAAGATGACCCAGTCATTGGAGTTAGTTGAGATTATCATGGAGTCATTTCAAAACTAGGAAAAAAAATTCAAAGACAAGATCATACTTTGGGGATATACGATCCCAAGCATAAGCAATATTTATCCTCTTAGTCACATTTGGTGAATAGTTTTGTGAGGAAAAATTGCCATTTGGAGTTTGGAAGCTTTTTCCATCAGAAGAAAGACAGCAGCTCACTTAAAACTTCCTGGATGAGTGGCATCTCCTAATGTGTTTCCTCTTGCTAGTTTTCAAACTGAGAGCCTAATACAATTCTTCTCAATTCACTTTCAGATAGGTATTAGTGGACACTTGGTATTTAACAGAGTATGTGAGCTTCAATTTCTTTAAATAATCAGGGAAAAATCTAGTTTTTAATCCTGTGGTCCAGTTCAGTAATAACAAGACCTATCAAGCTTGTCAAGCTTCGCTAACTTTTTTAATGTTAAAAAAGAGTTGATTTTTTTTTGTGCCTTTAACCTTTCTCAGGAAACAAATCAGCCTAAACGTCTCAGCTTTTATTCAGTGACAGGCAGCAAGTATGAAGGAGCAAAAGTTGGCCTATAACCAACACAAGGTATATTTGTTGCTCTTAGATAGATACCACTCTTGAATTCTGCTGTGCCACAAGTTCTTTTGACTCTGCTGGTAAAATCAATGTCTTGTATCAGTGGTAAAATCTTTGCAAAGTGTCTTTGCTATACAATTCTAGTACTATTTTCCCGTGGGGATCAATGAGAACAACCTTTGTGAGAAATAGATCACAAAACAAACTTAAATTTTCTTGCCTTTGTAAGGCTGCTTGCATCCACATTACTAATGAAAAGCCCACCACAAAGCTTGTAATTTAAAAAAATGAATTATTAGATAGGTCAGTTAGCATTCCCAGATCTTGGAAACAAGAATGGTTCGGCTCAGAGCCATAGTACCAAGGGATAGATCAATCATAACATGCCATTCTTGCTATTTCAGAGACACAAAGGCAACAGAGACAAAGCATAAGCTGCCTGCCTTGACTTTTGGAGGAACCATATTCACCACAGCAAGGATTGCAGAAGCTGCTCTTAGTGAGAGCTGTTGTAATCCACTGAAGGAGATGCATATTCTTGATGAAGTTTGTTTTCATTTTGGTGTTGTTAAACACCTCTGAATGACATCTTGGAAGGATACTCTCATTCTGGTACATGTCAGACATAATAAATCTGCTATTCCTTATCAGCACAAATAATACAGCAGCATCTGTTAGATCATGGCTGCTTAAGAGGATGGTGGGACCTTCAGAGCCAATGCCAGCAATGCTGATCCAGACTACTTTTGACACAGTGTGATGTTCTCAGACAATTTCCCTGAACACTTCCCCAAATCTTTAGATTTACATAAGCCTAAAGAAAATAAAGAAGTATTTTGGGCAAGAGTGGAAATGCCATCTGACTAGGCAGAGTAGCCACTTTCTTTGATGTTGGTAGTGAGATCTCTTAAGGAGGATAAGTTGTTAGAGGAGGAAACTTAGGGAAAAGGAAGCAGGTGTTTGTTCTTCCATTCAAAAGAGAAATTCTGCATGAAAATGCCTAAAATTTGTAACTGTTGGGTAATATTTATTTTTTTCCTTGTCTATATAATTTTATTTCCAGTCTAAAATCAAAGTACAGCAATGCCTTGGAGCTGTTGATTATAGATTATAGCTTCATTGTTTGAAGTGTTTATTATGAATATGCAAAAGAATTAGAAGGGGAAAAAAATAGAATAAAGTACAGCAACTCATGGTAAAGCTTCATAGGAGAAGGATTCTTCTAAATGCTAGGAAGTGATATCCAAAACCAACCATTCTTAGAAGCAGTATGGCTTTATGGAAAGGCATAGAGACAGAGAAGATATCAGAGGGTAGATATGTTCATTTTGCAGAATGCTTATCACCTCTAGAGAGAACAAGATGATAGAAGATGAATCTTGCAAGGAATGACTTTTTATTATTATTTTATATAGGTTTGCTCAATAATGTTAACAATAATTGTAAAATAGCAATGCTTGTTACCTGTCCTGTGCACACAGGTTATGGCTCTGCCTGCCCATTTACTTAATTTCATTAATTTCTTTTGAATTTTTGCTAGCATTGAATTTCAGTGGGCATTTTCAGTGAGGACCACACATACCAAAAAAAGTCGTGCTGAAATTCAGCTGTCATTACCTGATGTTGCAGAACTTCCTTGGCACGAAAATCAGCATTTCCTGTATATGTCACTATGCGTATCACCGTGTGTATCACCCTCAGGGAAGTTGCCCTCTGTGTTTATGTTCAAAGGAATATGGCAAACGTGGATTAGGTGGATTGCAGGAACTACCTCTTTGCAGACACTGTTCTTTTCTATTCATGTGCCTGCCAAATCTGTCTCTGCCCTGGGGATGCTGCATCCTTCAGTGACCTAGAAAGGAGGACTCTTTACTCCCTTCCCTCCTCCATAATTATCCTGGCTGCTTTGCAGGATGTTCTGCTACAAAGGCCAAAGACCTTTAACCTTCTGCTGAAACTAATGCAAAATCCTCTACGCTGTGTTTTCCCCTGCTCCTTGGAAAATACGTAGGTTATCCAGAGCACAAAGCAGAATGGAAAATTTTCAATCAGCGCATTTACTTTTTTATTCTCTTTGGAAAAGCTGTATCAGGAGGTTAAAATTCAGTGCATATCCTTCCTTTTCTGTTATTTCTTCATGTGGATTTGTGTTCATTGTGCATCCTCAGGTTCAGTGTTTATTTATTCATATTCTTAAGACTTAGTTTACTCTCCATTTTTATTTTTTTAAATTTTATTTCTTTTTATTTGAAGGTTGGGTAGATTCAAAGCAAGGAGCATTATATTTGCTAATACCCTGTCACAGTGAAATTTAAGTCTGATGGACGTGAAGAACAGACAAGCGTGCTGTGTGGTGGCCAGAACAGCAAGAACAGAGCAGAGCACAAGGGGAGCAGAGAAGATGGTTATACCCATGGAGAAAGTCCCTGTTCCTGGAGACATCAGAGGTCAGGCTGGACAGCAACATTTGCTCTGAGGAACCTGATCTAGGTGAAGATGTGCCAGCTTATTGCAGGGGTTTGAACCTGATGACCTTCAGAGGCCTCTGCTGTGGTTCTATGATTCGGAAAGTGCCGGGATGAATGGGATGCTGGTGGTTAAAGCATGTAATTTTGCTGGGCAAAGTGATCTGTGTTACACGAGAACTGAGGGTGAGCCATATGGTAGAAGACTGCCTCTATATTTCAGTTTATCTGAGTATGAGAAAATTGCTCATATCTGTCAGAAATCACGCTGTTTCTCCAGCTAATGCAGAATCTCATAGCACTTGCATATTAAATAACATTTATAAAAAATTCATAAACATAAAGAGTCTGAAGCATTCAAAATCCAATACCAGGCAATTTGATGTTAAAATCTTGCAGAAAAATTGAGCCCTACTTCCATTCATCCCAGAGCTTGCAGGCACTTAACAAGGCAGTCGTGGACTTCATGCTTAATAGCCTTCCACTCTCATTGGCCATGGTGTAGATTATATTAGTTCAATGAACAGTTCTTAACATGGGTTATCTTGGACTCTATTTTATCTGGATTTATTATGTCTGGCAGTGGTGTGCATAAGCCCAAGCTGTAAAAGATGACCGCTGTGCTTCTGAGATATATGCCTCTCTATTCCTTCTTGCTGGAAGTCCTCCAGCATGGCTGAGGAGATCAGGACAGGAATGTTTAGCTGGGTGCAGTCTGTAATCTCCAGTTCCTTCTGCATTTTTGAAAGATGGAAAAGGGATACAAAAATGTAACCTTTTGTACAAAGCAACACAATCACTGAACTGATACAAGGCTTCCAGGGTCTCATCTTTGTCTTCTACATTGATGGGCTGGTCTGCATTTTCATGTGGTCCTTGATTTTGAAGGATCTTCAGGTTTTGGAAATGGAAAATCTCAATGTCCTCCTGGTAAACAAACAATTCTAGCTCTCTGGTATTTAAGAATAAAAATCAGTTTGATTTTTGTTTTGTATTGCATTGAAAATTAGGATTCAAGGTTATGAGTTTACATGAGTGAGATTTACAGTATTTTATTTTAATGCATCTAACTGATCAGTGACATTTGGGGTACTGAAGAGCTATAGTATTTGAATTTGGTCTCTTGTGAGAGTATTAAAAAATATGAAGTAGTTTACAAAATTCACGTCAACAGTTTAAAACAGAGGGGAAGAGCCTGGATTTGATATTTTCATTTTAGCCACTCTCTTTTCATGTGTGTTTTTGCAGTGATATCTACTTAAAAGAGAGTCTTGCTCTGCTGAGTGGTATACAAATATACAGTAGATAATAATGTCTGACTAAATGAGCTTCAATACAGACAGTTAAACCTTACAGGTTCTGAAATTAAAATGAGGCCAATTGATTTGATAGGAGTAAATGATATTTTTTCTGTCAGAGGAAGATTGCCCTAAGGGAATGGAAATTACATTTAAGACATTGCCACACATTGGCAATCCCTCTGCCCAAAGAAATCTCAGAGGTTGCCATGGGTGTGGAACAATTTAATTCGGACAACCATAATCAATATGCAAAGACAGCTGAAAGCAGTGCAGCGCTTTACAGCAGTTCCCAGTCTTAAGTTTATAAGAAATTTTTGTAGTTACTGTATTTATTGAACTTAATAGCACTCCAGCTGAGTGAAGAATGTTCTGCAGCTTTCTAGTTTTGCTACCATAGAGTCACAGAATGATTGGGTGGGAGGGGACATTAAAGATCATCTAGTTCCAGCCCCCTGCCATGGGCAGGGACACCTCCCACCAGGTTTTCTACTTAAGCTGGCCTTGAACACTTCCTGGGATGGGACATGCACAACTTCTCTGGGCAGCCTGTGGTGAGGCAGTACCGCATCACACAAGCAGACATGAAATTTTTCCAAAACAAAGAGTAATATTTCCACTTCACAGACATACACAAGACTAAGTGGTAGGAAGCTCTAATGACCTTCTACATTATTTGACCTTCCTCATAGTACAGTCTCTGCATAATTACATCCTCTTGTAGTCTAAACAGTTGTTTCTGTATCAAATTTCTATCTCATGACATGAACCTGCAGCATTTCAGAGTCTATGAAATGCAAAGAATTAGGTACATTCCTGGAAAAGTAGCTTGAGTACTCCTTGTCACTATTTAAAGCATTCACCTCTTTTTCTGAGCTTAGCTAGCTTTCAGTTTCTAGCTATTGGATTTTGTTATAACTACCCATTAGATTAAAGTGCTTTCTGCTATCAGAAATCTCTGTTAGATTTTCTGTCCAGACTGCTTGTGATCAAGTTATACTATAATCCTTCATCATAAGAAGTGACTGTGGATGCTTTGCCTTGGTGAAGATGGATCTTAAGTCATCCATCTGATTTCCCCCTGAATATTTTTCAACATTTTTTTCTGAATCATAGGTCTTCAAAATGAGCCCAAGTGTATGGCATTGCCTTGATATTACCTTGCACATTCCATCTATGGAGGCAACACTGCCTCTGCTCTGTTCCATGTGGTTCCTTATTCAAAGTCTCTTGGCTACCATATAATGTCTAATTTTCTTGATGAATATTCCATGAGTTAATTAAATGATTACCATTTTAGCACGGATTCCTGGAAGATCTCAGAGGATGTCATCCTTCCAGAACAAAATCTGGGCGGTGCTGGGGGAATTGTTGTGGATTAGTCTTTGATAGATTTCATTTTCTTGTAAAAACATACAAATAATGCAAAAATGTTATTTGTGTGGGGGACAACAGAAACAGCTAAATGCCAAATGTGATGATCACGTTGACAATATACTGTGTCAATGAAAATATAAATGAAATATAATGTGAGTATTGATTATGTAATTTAAGCCAATGAACCTTAAAATAATTGTGCTGAAATTACTCTTTTCTTTCAGTGTTTTTTTCTTTAAAGCTGAAGAATAATGGAGAAATATATAACTCTGTTCAAAAAGTTGCCATTCTTATGGCCTGGGAAAAAAACAGTTAAAACAATACTATTGAAGTGGCATATTTACTTCAATGTATTTATTTCTGAGAAGTATCTATCAATTAGCCTCTATACCCAAACCTTTAAAGAGGAAGTGCTACAATTATTTTTATGTAAGTGTTTCTAAAGAGGAAATTAAAAGAAAACAAGCATAATTTGCTGCCATTGAAGACAGAGATTATGGTTGTTAACATACATTAGTAGAGGGTGAGTAAAGATTGCTGGAGAAATTTCCATAAATACAGGCGTAGATGTAAATGTTTTACAACATTTTTTTAAACCATTACAGTGCATTAGAACTTTCTTCTTTTCCCTCATCTTCTGTTTTTTAAAGTTTTCAGTCTCTAATTTTAAATCCACTTACTGCAGTTGCCACTGCAGCTTGTAGTTTGCTGGCCTCCAGCTGTGCTGGGGTTCCACCAAGTTCTTGTTAATCACTGACATGAGTTTCTGCTTCTGGAGGGAACAAGTCAGCAGAATGTAGAGAGTGCTCTACTCCTGCAGCTCAGGGCATGCTCGGTGGACAGTTTGTCCCCATATTCAATAACACTCTATATAAGATCCCTGAACTCCTGTGATGAGGCAACAACTTTTATTGGTTCAGCCTTAGAAGACCCAAGCTGTTTTCAGTGCGGGCAAAATCTCCTCTCCTGCAGATGTGGTGCCCCTACTAGACTGGCAGACGTCCTCTGTCTTGTACATAATCAGTTTCTCTATTGGATAAGATACTGCATTTGCTGGAATGCAGTCCCTGAGAAAAATTACTGACAACTTTGAGAAGCTGCTGGCACCCTGGAAATGAATTTAAATATGAGTTACAGTTCTCAAGAAAGATGAGAAGAGTCTGAGGGAAAGGTGGTGGGTGAAACTGTGAGTAATTTAGGGTTTCTGACAGCCACTAAGCAGAACCAAGAAGACAGAATATAAAGTGGTTTTTATAACCACTTTAATGGGGATGAGCTGTGGAAAACAGGAAATGAAAAGCAATTAAGTACAGGAAAGGTAAAACAATGTAAGATTTCAAAAAGAGTCAGAGGAATCTGCTCATGAGCAACACTTTGAAGATGTGTATAGTCAACAATCCATGGGTTGTATGAACTTCTGTGTGTTTGGCTTAATTACACCCACCTGCTAAAATAAACTCTGCCTGTTGATTTTTTAGGAACATTTCTCACTCGCTCTCGTGGCTGGGGTACTTGTGCACCTACAAATTGTGTCCTTGAGACAGCCACTGCTTTGATGCCATGGATGTGCTGTCTGCCTTTGCAGTCAAGGCTACAGACACTGCTTTAAATTAAAGTGGGCCCATGGTGGTCCAAAAATACCTTCGGTACAAATATAGAACTCAATCTGCTTATTTTGTGTAGCAAAATGTGTTTTATTTCTGTAATAAAAACTGGAGTTCTTATCACTGTGATATGCAAATACTTCTTGATAGATGCCTGTATCATCCCAAAGCTTACTTGGGGGAGGGAGATGCTATTATCTTTCTTTATAGCTGGGAACACAAAATCAAAATTATTTCAGGTTGAACTTTCAAAACCAAGCCTTTAATCTTTCTGTTGCAATTTGTCCTGTTTCTAATACACTTCAAGTGCTCAGAGACTGACTTAAATTGGAGATGTTGGCACTAGGACATCCTTAATTTGAGTGTACAGTTTCCTCATGTGTTTTGTTGTTGATGTTCTCTCGTTTTCTCCCTCTGGCTTTCTAGTTCAGACTGCTTTCTCATGGAACTGAAAATACTTTTCAAAAAGAGACCTCTTATAAATTTGTAATTTAATGAAAGGTCAAGACTGTGGAAAATATCTTCTCAAATATCTTACTAAATCAGCTAGTAAAAAATATTTTTTCTTGTTTTCATTGTGTGTTTGCTGTATTTTTTCCCTTCAAGACCTTTCATAGAGATACTGTGTTTAGGACAGGCATTCTCCTGATGAACTGTTACTTGTTCCAGTTATATTTTGGGGGTTATATTTTGTGCTCAGCATAATGTGTTTGTTTTCTCTTTTCTCTGTAAAAGTCAGTTTATGTACAGGCTCTTTCTCACCAGTCTTTTTGAGTAAACTATAACATCATCTATTCAACGTAGTTTCTTGTTTGTCTGTAGTTAATTTTGTTAATAAAGTCTCTTCTTTTATCCTTCTAAAAAACTCTCTTGCTTATACCCCCAGTCTCTTGTGGAAGAGAACTGCACAGGTGTGTCTTTTGCAGAAATACAGCTGAGAACTCTCTGTCTCTTCAGAGGTACTAGAATAGAGGTGTTGTACTCAGCCATTCAAGACACATGTTACAAGTTAACACATAGAACCATTCTAAAGAATAGTGGTTTAGGGTATTTTTCTAGCTGAGTGAAAAAAAGCCCCACAAAGAATGTATTTGTACATTTATGTTTTGTTTTTTAAGAGCTGCTTTCAAATTGAAATGCTTTAAAAACCAAAGAACTAGCTCCCAGTAAATGTGCCTCTCCAAACTCTCCCCCCAAAACTGGGTCAGTTTATGAGTTTTCAAATATGTCATATTTTACATGCAAGGGTTAAAATCCATTAAGCTCCCATCACCCTAGTCACCCAGGTTTCCATTTAATGTAAAAAGTATGTATGTTGATCAAAATTTACCTGTTAGATGGTGTTTCCAGAGCAGAGTCTTCATACCTTCTTTAACTTCTAGCCTCTTGCCAAAAATGCAATCAAGGCCCCTAATAATATTTATGGTGACCTTCTTACATGATGGCTTGCACTCCACGCTGATTTGTAGGAAATTTAAAGAAATGTCTCTGTGCTGTGATTATATGAATTTATTCTTTGTTTGTAGCTCAAGTCTTACTATTTCCCTTCAAAATAAAAAATTAATTACTGCTGGTGAAATTTGACGCAATTTCCCTTCCCGCTTTTGATGGTGTAACCAGAGTTAACTGCTCAGCAAATAAATCTTGCACAGCAGTCTGTTGCAGTTTAAGAAAATTTATGCTACCAGTTGAGGGAACTGCTGGAAATGTTGTACTCAAGGCTCTCCAAAATGTAATTGAGAATGTCAGGAGAAATCATTACAGAACAGGCGATTGCCCAGATTTATCTGTTACACCAGACAGCTTTAAAACATGCAATATGTGTGAGAGGTGGAGAGCTGCTCCAGCTGGAACCTGGCCAAGCCACTCACACATTTGTTCTAGCTACATATATTTTAAATATAAAGGAATGATTACCGGTGTCAGGTGCTTTATACGACTCGCATTAATTTTGAGGAGAAGAGAGGATAAAACCCAAGAACTCCTCTGTGGGTTGGATTTAGAGACTATATGCAGGGAATTCAAAGAAACAGACAGGTAAGATGTACAGATCTTTGCCCTGGATTTTGAAAGCAGCTGTTGGATTTGGACATAAGACATGAATCCCCATGACAAGTCTTAAGGCAATGTATTTCCAATATTCTGATCAATGGTTTTTAATAAATGTCATTGATACACATTTATTCTGTCACTTTTCTATACTGTTGTCAGGTTTCATGGAGTAAACTTATGATCTGAGTGATGATTATAATTGCTGTCTGAAGTTAACTTTTTAAGCAGAAAAACATGCATCTTTTAAACTTTTCAGAAATAAATCTGATGCTTTGGAAGTGTAATAAGGGAAAATGTCTGAATAGTAAAGAAAAACTGCAGAGAACTAAAACAAGTATTACACAGTGCAGAAGTGCAGAAACTACTAATCATGTGTAGAAACTCATAAACTCAAGTGACTTGAACTCAAAATTATAAAGCATGCAGGAAAGTTTGATAATTTATGTATGAAAAGAATATAAAGAGCTTGAAATTCACTATCTCATACTTGATAAAATTTACTTTTGATATACTATCACTCCTGTGCTATTAAATGAAAGGCTTTTCACGCCTCATTGCATTTTTTATATGAAAGATGCTAATTTACTTTAGATTTTGGACCAGATTCCCACTTAAAACCAAGCACATATTTATTGAGAGATTTGGGAAAGGACATATAAAATGGATCTCTATGTTTAGCTTGGTAAACATGAGAATTTATGAAAAAATGCAAAAGGAAGTATGAAAAGACTCAAATTCAGACACAAAAAGTATGTTTAATGGCAACAGTGAGGAGTAATTAAAAGAGAGAGAACATAGATAAAGAAATTACATAAATCCAACCTTTTGTTTATTCTGTGTTTCATCTCTCTTAGAAATATTGCCCAATGAGACTGCTTTGCATTACTGGAAAGAATACAGAGATTGAAGATAATTCGTAGAAATGAGTACACCTCATGTAGTCAGGAGCCACAGCTTGCTGCAGTGCTGTATGTTACCATTAGCAGGAATACAGAGAGAAGTGGGTTTATCATTGTCTTATTTACTTAAGCCTTGCTAATTTATTAGTGCTCTTGAAGTCCTACAGATATAAAGAGCACTAAGGGTGAAATACTTTTACAATCTGTATGCAGAGTTTGGTCTTAGCATTCTCTCTTGGTGTGAAAAGCTAGTTTACATGGATCAACATCAAAGGGTTGAGAGACTAAAGCTCTATAAATATTCTAAATGCAGTATATCTTTATATTTAATGTCTGCCTGTTTTCTGATGCTGAACACCTTTGTACATTGGTTGAACAGAAAATGATCCAGTTGTGCTAAGGTGACTTATAGGCTCCAAAACTTGCCCAGTAAGGCTTACTGAAGGTCTGTTTAGGGAACAGTGTTACTGCTGCCTGATTTAAATCTGAGTCTTCATGAGGAAAGAGACAGGAGTAAACAGTTTGCCCTGCTGTTTGGGCAAGAGAGATTGCCCTCCTATCCACACTGTTATGAACATTTGAGTAGAACAGATGCAGGTGAGCTTTGTCATGTATACATCACTTTACACACACTCATGGTTTTCCAGCCTTTGGTACTTGCACTGATGTTAAACACTGGTCCTTTCAGTCCCTTCCTTGGTCATCTTAAGGATGATAATTTCAGCTAGTGTCACTGCAAAGGGACATTGCACAGCTATTGCTCTGAGGATGTGTGTCGTGGGAGGAATATGACATTTCTGAGAGACTGTCAGGGCCCTCGTGAAGTGCTGAGATTATTTAGGTGCTATGCTGCAGAGAAATGTACATTACCTTGAAATATGGGAAATATCTGTAATAAAGAGTTCCAGTTTATTTGATCAGGGAGAAAACCTAGATAAAGAAAACCCTTGGGTGTTTTTAAAATGTTCCTTAATGCTTTTTATGCTCCTCAAGATGCAGTGAAGGTCACTGCAGTAGGGAATGTCTCCATTGATTTAGATAAACGCTACAACTTTGCATTGCATTCCATTTTCCCCTTTATCCACTTGAAGAGCTACCATAAGACTTTACCTTAGGCTGTCAGGCAATGTGCAAATTTTTCATAACCCCTGGTAAGGTTATTAAGTTGGCATATCTCTTACCCTTCAGGGCAAGTACTTCCACTAAGAGGCTTTTTCATTTGTTGTTATCATTGTTCCTGCATCATAAATATTTATTTTTGCTAATAATTAATTTCTCATGTATTTTATTAACCTATAAAATAGAATGATATTCAGGTTAATTTTACTTTAATATAAAGATGAAAATAAAAATATTTCTTCTTTCATATTTAATTTGTGTGTTACCACACTTCTGCAGCCATTACTGAGTGGTACCACAGGGTTCATAATACACATCAGAATATTGAGCCTGAATAATGAGACAATGTACTTATGTGGTCAGAGATTTAATGGTATCTAATAACAGCAGGATGAATTTTAGGAAGCTTCAGTGTTGAGACCATGGCCTTGTGACCTCAGTGGGAGTTTTGAAGGTTGCATCACGTTCAATTCAAATACAGAAATTATTACTATAGAAAGCCATCTTGTTTAACAGGGAGTTAAAATACCTATATATAGAGGTGTGTATATATCTATGTCTATATATATATATATGTAATTGTTACACATCCTTGAGGGTAAAGAAATACAAACACTGTACATGAGTGCCACTCTTGATGAGAATATTACAGGTGAAGCAGGAGCTGTAGTACTGCTAGAGCTTTCCCTTATAATTGCAAAGATTGTTGTTTGGAATAGACAAATGCAGACCTGTCAAGTCTCATGCTGTCAGCTTTATGCTTTGTTTGCTGCCTTCCTTCCAGCTGCAGTTATCACCCTGACTTGTAGCTGCTTCTGTGCTTTCATCAGAGCTTTGTGCAGGCAGAGCAGGAGCTGGAGGGATGCTGTGCTGCTGCTGCACACAGCACTGAGCACTTGGCCTCTGAGGAAAACCGGGCAGCATTTGACTGCTGCAGTCTCTTCTGTTGCACCTGAATATGTCTAAGTCTGTCTGTCAGATGGGAATTAGGAATTGTTGTGACAGGAATTGTTGAAAGACATATAAGCAGAGTTTCAGACTTCAGACTCTTTACTGGGTTGACAGTGCGCATGGCCAAAGATTAGTTCTTCACCTGACAGTAATTATCACTGCACACACAAAACAATCTGGCCTTTAAAAACTTATCCCAATTTAGCTGTGATATGTAATACCACTGCACTAATATTGATTAAGGCTGATGATTCTGGCCCTTGAAAGCTCAAGGTGGCCAGTCCCAAGAACCCACTGATGAAGGAAGTCCCAGCTTTCTTCATGCCTTGCTGGTGTCTTTTTCTCCTCTGATCCTTCTCAACAGAAAAAGGGCTCATCTCATCTGGCCATGCCATCTTACATTTATGATGATTACTTCTGGTTTCCATTATTCTATTGGTTTCAGTGTATGAAAGGTTCATATTCAGAAGAGTTATATGATCAGCGTTTGTATTTAAAGTGCAGTGCAGATTTGTCACACACACAAATTAACAGAACTGAGGCAAAAATACCATAGATCATTTGCTGAAAATATTAAAAATATACAATAAAATTTTCTTTTCTGAGTTATTCTTCAGAGACTGAAGCAACTCTAAACATAATGAAAGACAATGCAAGAAATTGTCTTTTGCTTCTACCAACTGTAATAAAAATTGGGAAATATTCTCCCAGAGGAAAAAAACCTGTGAATAATTTTCTGCTGAATTAGGGAGTTGATTTGACTCCATAAATATTGGGAGCCTTGTCAAAGCTGATTTTAGTCAGTGGGATGATGCATGGAGGGACAAGAGTGAGAGGTGTATGGTAAAATGAACTTCATCCAGGAGGAAGTGAGCTGGTCATTTATGGAACTTCCCTCTGAGATGTATATTTTGGGAAACTGTAGAATTTTACACCTTACAGAACAACTCATTAATTAGAACAAACCTAGGGAGATTTACCTGTCCTACTGTTAGTCAGGAATGACTGGCGCTGTTGCAAGATTGAAACTTGCTCAAATTTGTGTCTCCTCCAGCAAAGATGAATGACAAAACTACTGCATTATTGATGCAAACTAGAAATTGAGGCTTACTTTGTTTGAAATTTCTGGGTATCACCTTCATGGATCAATGTATTTTTTTTAATTGGCATGCTTTCTGTGATTTAAGGAATAACATTTTGTTGGCCCAACCTCAGCATTAAATGCTGAAAGCCCAGAAGAACTGTTTTTACAAAACATACTATAAATAAATATTTTCAGTTTGTTTGTACAAGAATGCTCTTAATAGAGATTTGTTCTTCTCAAATCCCATTATATCAAGTTTTAACCTTAGATTAGTCTGCAGATCATGCAGAAAGTAAAGCCAGATGAATTTACAATTAGATCACATTACTAAATTCACCTTTGGGAGTATATTGAAATACTACTACAATCAGTTTGAAACTGTCAAAAAATAGCTGTAGTGCAGAAAAATTCAGAGTCAAATAGCTGGTTGAAAGTCAGCGATAATTGTTAGAAATTCTGAGTGCTGCCATTGCTTCTCAGAATAAGGACAAATCTGGATCTTGTCACCTTTCTTCTTTGATGTGAAATTTCTTGTGGTTCAAATTGTGTTGGCACCTAACTATCCCTTGAGATTGCATTTCCAATACACAATTTAGAGCTGAGTAATAGAGGGATTTTAAAAAAAAATAATTTCCCTTTGTCCTGAGAGAATGATACTTCATTTTGAACTTGTGTGGCTGGATGACATTATTGTTAATATCTTAAGAGTGGATGTCATAATGTTTATGAATTCCAGAATTAGTTAATTGTTCCTTAAAGATTCCAGGCCAAGGCAGAATTGGCCTTGGTTGCCATTCTTTTCTCAACAAAATGATCTTACAGGTGAGGTATATAGACTTGTCTGGTTTTTTTTTCCCCCTTTGTGTGGTCACTTCTGTGCATTAGTGAGACAGAAGTGCTCAATGTTGACTAAGATTATTGACTTCAGGAATATACAACTCATACAATTCATATGTACAGGTGGCTGCAGATTTAGCTGCATTTTTTACAGACAATTTAGGATTAGAAGGGAGGATTAGCATATCTAAATTAAGGGGATGAGTGTAGTTTTAGTAACAACTGCAGTGATGAAAAAATTATTTCTCATAAATGTTGTATGTTGATACCATGTGGCTCCAGTTCTATTGACCAAAAGCACGTTACATGTTCTGTAATCCTTAATTTCAGCCACAAATGACATATTGAGGTACCTTTGTATTGCTAGATAAACGAGATTTGGATGTGTTACACTGAACCATTCTGACATTATCTATTTTCTAGCAATTATCTATTGCTAAAATGGTCAGATAAAATGGAGTGTAGAAAACAGTTATTTTTGGCAAGGATTTATGGTTTATGAGGAACTTCATTGCATAAAGTTTGAAATGAAGGATATATCAAGTTCCCACAGAAATGTTTTTAATTACCCATGTATCATACCACTGATTGTTCTGCTACTAGATTAGATAAAAGGAAATATTTCTGCCAAGGAGTCTGATGTATCATTTAAAATATAGTAAGATGATGTGGGTTGTAATATTACCAGAATGTGAATCTTAAAACAGTAGAGTTATGAGAAACACTTCTTTGTCACTATCAGTGATTGGAATGATGCTATTGAGAGTCTATAAAGCAACTGAAGAATCCTGAATTAAGTAAACCATTTTGTTGAAAAATAAGCAATGAATAAATCAGAGAAGATTGAAAAGAAAAAAAAAAAAGTTACTGTATAGATTTTCTGCCCTCAAATAGAAAGCCAGGAATTAAAAAAACAGATAGCCAAATAATTTTATGGCATTTTCTTTAAACAGTGATTGTACACCACAGTCAGTGGGGTACATGATAAGATGAAATTATGTTTGCTTCTGAGGCTTTGTTCCTCTTACCACTCCTCTTTTACTTCTGCAGTGTTTCTTAAAGAAACTTGCTAAACTCCTGTATGCTACTTATTTGCAGTCTTTCACACTCCAATGTTCTTTTTTAGGGTGTGCTGAAGGATTACATTTACAGTCATTATCTTCACAGGGTGTGTTGTCTTGTTTCAGAGTTACTCATTCGGGACTGCTGGGTTTTATTTCCATGTTGCTTAATTGGCTTTTATGAATGACTGTATTGATAAAGGTGCAAAGTGATGAATATGTTGTCAGCTGAATTTTCAACATTTCCCCTTCAAAAGATGAAGGGTAAGGATGGATTTGTAAATTGTCACAGACAGGCTTCCCTCTGTTATTATCATAGATCACTGATACTTTAAATTGTTTAAATTTAAAAATTTAAAGACAGAAGTAATGAATCATTACATGAATCTGAGAAACTGCATGAACTTTTTAAAGAGTTGAAATTAAAAAGAGAGGGCAAGCTGAGGGAACTTCTAGCCCCAAAAATGTCTCTTTAAATAACATAATGAAATTCCAGGAGGCATTTGCGTCCTTTGTGAGTTTCCTTTAAAAAGTAGCAGGTTCCAGCCTATTTGTAAACACATTAGCTGCATTTCCTTCTGTCTTCAAAGGGATAAAAGTCATTGTAAGAGAGTGTTTGAGACTTTAGGAACCATCCTTGCCCTTTTTTTCACACTCCACAGGCAGCGCAGTGGTAGAATGCACAGTGGGATGCTGACTTTAAAGTCCTCATTTTACCCTTAAAAGCTGTGCTGCTGACAGTGCATTTTTGAAAAGGTCTTTAGCTTGAAGTGGCAAAAAGGTCTATATGCTAAATACAAGAGGCTTTGATGTTTTTTGTTTTCTTCCCCTCTGAAATTTTAAATGGGGTTGAAAAGTCCTGTGAATTGAGTGACCTATCCAGCAATAGCTGCTGTCAATATGTTAGGTGGATTTGAACGTGCCTTGCTTCCAGCTTTTTATGAGTTGATCATGTAATTTGAATTTAGCTTTACATATGTGTCTGAAATATGGCTTTAAGAAAACAGAGAAGTTTATGAGAAACACGATTCTTCCTTCTGTTTCTATTTTCATCTGCTTCTGGGACTTCTGTTAAGAGTGCAGCTGTATGCATCGGTACATAATTATTTGCAGTAAACAAGGGTCAAGCAAGCTGTACATGGAGAAAGAAATCTATGGTTTTTGGAATGGTTGATTGTTTTTAAAGTAACTCAACATGAAACTCCTTAAGTATTTTTGTTCTTTTCTTTACTAGATGACTAGTATCTACATATTGAGTCCAAATCTTGATGGCTCAAAATTTCTTTATCAAAATTAGCAAGGATCTGTAATAATAGTCATTATATTCACATCACCTGTTGAAGTGTTTTCCAATGACCTCTGGTTAATACCAGTTTTATAGGTTTATATTAATATCAAATATCCATCCATATATCAGATATGCACTACACAGTATTAAAGTTTCCATTTCAAATGGTTCTTTTCTGTTGCTGCATCTCTTTTTGACTTGTTGATGATACATTGACTAAAAGGTAGAAATAAAAAAAACCCATTCTAATATAGAGTGCTCTTGTTGAATTCAGCTGTTTTATATTCTTCACAACTGATCTCTGTGCTGTTCATATCAAAGCAGTCCAGGCTGTTATCTCTAAAAAGAGACTGATATTTTACGTGTTTGTTCCCTGGGTATATTTAGCTTATGAATAGACTACTGAGGTCTTGAGAAGTTTTGAGGTGTGACTTGTGAAGGGCAAGTGTTATCAGCCCCTACAAAAGTCTTGGGGAATTGAAAGTGCCCCTTTATAGCTACACATTCAGAAACATTACTGAGGCTTTCATAGGGCACGTGTGCCATAACCCTTTCTGCAGTTCAGCCAGTTTCCCTGGCATAATTGACACAGACATAATTAAAGCATGTCTGTAGTCGGCTGTGAGGCTTTGTTACTACACGAAGGGCTGCCCATCATCTTTGTGCTCCTCCACCCGGCCTTTGACCAGCATCATGGTGACTGTTGCTGTGAAAGCCATGCATGAGACAGGACAAGCAAATCTCATAATTGGGAGCCCTTTTTCTCTGCTTCATCTTCTGCTTAAGAAATCTTGAGGTGCTTGATGCAGACTGATAGTAAAACAGCTGTCTCCTGCAAGCTCCTTGTCTGGATCACTCTTCAGATTCCAGCCCCTATGTTCAGCACTGTTCAAGTCTGGGATGGGCTTGAACAGTGGAGTGCTGTTTTCTGCAATTGGCATTGCTCCAACATTGCTCATGTACATGAGCATCCAACACAAGAAGGATTAGATGTCAGACATTCCTGACCACTTGAATTTTCACTTTAAATTGAATGAAGGACAAGGAAAACACAACAAGATGAGAGTAAGGAAGCCTGGAGAATGTGTGAGGGGCATTAGAACACATTGGGGACCAAAAGTAATCTATCAGTCTCAGTAAGTGCCTCTTGAGCTATTGGTTCCTACTTTTATACCAAGGTCTCCAAGGTGGAAGGCTAATAATTAATTATTATTATCTACTATTCTATATCTATTCTTTTGAAAGCTCCAGAGGTTAAACCTATTGAGGAGTGATGATGACAATCTCTTGTAATGTTAAAACTACTGTTAAATTTGAATTAGATTCTAGGGTTGACAATTTGTAACCAGTGCAGATTTGCACCTGCATCACTTTCTCTCTTGGCTATCTACCTGGAGCGCTGTAAAGAGTTCCTTCAGTAAGCGGCTCTATTCACAGAGGGGTTAAACATGTAGCTTTTGGCACTTTTCAGTCTTAATCTAGGACTTCTCCCCTCCCTTGTGTCTTTTTGCTTTAAAATGGGAGGTAATTATTGGTATACTGTTAGGGTTTGGTTATTATTTGTTAGCAGGAATTAACCCTTCCCTGTCCAGAAGCCCAGATGCAGCAGTTGGTGGCTTTGGCACTCGGAATTTTTCTAAAATGGATGTTGGAGGAAAAAAGTGAAGGCTTAACACTGGCATCACTGTACCCCCAGGTGAATAATTTGAACTAGCCATCTCTTTCAGAGGAGTGCTTATTGAGCTCACTGACTACACCTGACTCCTCCTGGCGCTGTATCTTCCCTTTCTATTTTCAGTTTCCAGCAGCCTGCTGGTGCTGGCTGTTGGTCATCTCAGGGGATGTGAACTGGTTTTGTCCCTTTGCAAGCTCTATTAAGCCTATGTGCAGTATTCTCATCTGCTTGAGGTGAGCTTAGGATGTGAATTTAAACTGCACATATGGCAAGGTATTGGACTTAGTATTGACTTCAATTAGACTTGTATTAGGCTGGGGAACCTGGGCAAAGTATTCCTTAATTAAAATGAAGCAAGTGTGATCCCCAAGCAGGGAGTCCTACCTTGTTCTGCTCTCACAAACACACTTAGTATTTGATGCTGTCTTCCAGCAGAGATGGCTGAGGAAGATTAAAGTAGGTTCTGGTCTCAGATTTATGGATGGGAAAAACTCAAACTGTTTCTAGTACTAGTAGGTTTTGCCTAGAGCTTTAAATAAAGATTTTTTTTTTTCTGGGTTATTTTTCTTGTTTTCTTTCTTAACATGTGTTACTATAAAAGGAAACAGTGGGTGTTAGCTGCCTCTATTACCAGGCTGTTCATACTCATTGTCACGCACTTGAAACTCCCTATAGATTGTATAACTTCAAAGTATAATTCCTGAAGTGCCAGACATGTCATTTTGGAGGCTCAGGTTTTCGATATCAGGGAGAATATTTACTTCAGCATGGCATGGGTGATTACAGAGTTAGCTATTTTAGTGAAAAAAGTTAAATGAAATATCAGTTGTTACTGTGAGACTTTAGTCACCAGGTAATATTGAGTGTTCTGGCACTGCAAACAGCACAGGAACTGAGATTTCTGAGTAGCAATCCTTTCAGTTCATAAATTAGATAATTTTGATGGTTCACAAAGTGCATGGAAAATACTATTTTCAAAGATGTGAGTAGCTCTTCCTAAGCAGCCGTGATACTTGTTCATCTGTGAGCAAATCTAAAGGGTTTTTATTTTCCTTTTGGGTTCTGAGGTGAAAAAGAAGGCATACATTGGAATGAAATTATTCAACATTTATGACTGTGTTAGGTTGGACTTTTCAACCTTATTTATTTTTAAAATGATCTTATTCACTGAAGTAGTGAGAAATAAGCTGGATTCAGAAATCTCAACAGAAAATGAAATGAGAAAGGGAAGAAAATTTAAGTTCATATTTTGCTATAGGTATAGATCACCTTTTTCCCAGGATAGGGAGACTCACAGATATCTGCAACATTAAATGGAGAGGGTGAAATTCCTTTCTATTGCTATTTTTATGAAATTAGGTGTCTAAAATATACTTGTATAACAAACTGGATTGTCTTATTTACATTAAACTAAACATAAAACTTTTTGTATAAATATTTTGTCAAAAATGCAATAAAGTAAGAATTTTGATAGCATGACCATTTTTAAGAGTGAGAGTGGGGAAAACAATACATTGGCAGTGAGGTTCAGTGCCAAATCCAACCTGTTTTAATCTTGCAGAATTCCCATTGACTGACACTGGGGGATTCTTCTGAGTAGGGTTTTGCTTCGAGCTCTATGAATAATAGAGCTTATGCCTCTCATACAAAATTTTTAGGAGGGTTTCTCTTCAGTGGGTGAAAAAAAATCACGTACTGGTTTTACACTTTCAGACCCAGGCATATCGAAAAACAGTGATTTTTAGGTCCTGTTTTAAAGCCTTGCTCTAAAAATAGGAGATAGATTAAATATAATGTTTTACCTGTGATCTACACTCTGGACTTTGAGAGGGCAGACTTTGGCCTGTTCAAGAGACTGACTCAGAGAGCCAGCTCTTAAAAACAAAGGGGTCCAAGAAGGACAGATGTACTTCAAGAATGAAATCTTGAAGGTGCAGGAGCTGACTGCCCCTTTGTGTTGAAAGATGAGGCAACAGGGAAGATGACTGGGCTGCATGGACAGGGAGTTTTGAAGGAACCAAGGGAAAAAAAAGAGGGTGTATCTCCTTTGGAATGAGGGACAGGAAACTCAGGAAGTATTTAAGGATGTTGCTAGGTCATGTAGGAAGAAAATTAGAGAGGCAAAAGCCCAATTAGAACTTAATCTGGCTGCTTCTGTGAAGGATAATTAAAAAAATGTTTCTACAAATACATTAATGGCAAAAGGAGGGGCAAGAAGAATCTCCATTTTTTATTAGACATAGCTGGGTGGAATGTAGTCACCAAAGATCAAGAAAAGTCTTAGGTACTTAACACCTTCTTTGCCTTAATTTTCAGCAGAAAGACAGGTTGTCCTCAGGACAGCTGTCCTCCTGGGCTTGTAGATGGGCTCAGGGAGCAGAACAGCCCCTCTGTTATCCAGGAGGAACCAGTCAGAAACCTGCTGAGCCCATTAGATTCTCACAATTCTGTGGGATTAGATGGGATCCATCTGAGGGTGATGAGGGAACTGGCAGAAGAGCTCACCAAGCTGCTCTCCATCATTTACCATCAGTCCTGGGTCACTGGGGAGGTCCCAGATGACTGGAAGCTGGCCAGTGTGATACCCATCCACAAGAATGGTCAGGAGGAGGATCCAGGAAACTACAGGCCTGACAGTCTGACCTCAGTGCTCAGCAAGATTATGGAACAGATCATCCTGAGTGCAATTAAAATGCAAACCTAAAGAACGGCCAAGAGATCAGACCCAGCCAGCATGGATTTAGGAGGGGCAGGTATTGCCTGGCCAACCTGATCTCCTTTTATGACCAGGTGATATCCACTGCCTGGTAGATGCAGGAAAGGCTGTGGATGTTGTCTATTTGGACTTTAGCAAGGCCTTTGACACTGTCTCCCAAAGCACACTCCTGGAACAGCTGTCAGCCCACATCTTGGTCAGGAGCACTCTTTGCTGGGTTAAGAATTGGCTGGATGGCTGGGCCCAGAGAGTGGTGGTGAACGGTGCTGCATCCAGCTGGCAGCCAGTCACTAGTGGTGTCATTATAGATAAAGTATATGTATATATTTTTTTTATTTATTTATTTTCTGTATAAACAGTACTCAATCTGGTCCTTGCTGTTAAAAGTATGAATTTTCTTGTTTATTCAGTGGAGGTACACTGTCGTTCAGAAGTATTTGCTTCCACTGTAACACAACCCTTGATTCACCCCAGTTAAAATTAACAGGAAGAAGAAAAGAAGATAGCAGCAGAGTTCTCAAGTATGAGATTCTTTAGAATATTATCTAAGGTTATAACAAAAAACAAAAACCAAAACCCAAAAAACCAAAAAACCAAAAAAAACAAAAACAAAAACCAAAAAACAGAAACCAAAAACCAAAAAACAAACAAAAAAACCCCACAAAAAACCAAACCAAAACAAAAGTAGAAAGAAATTGTGGTTTTCTTTGTGGTTAAACTACTCAACTTGAAATTTGAATTTAATGAATCCAGATGGTATGTGTTTATTAATAGTGTTCTGAGCCTTTCCAAAGGTTTATCTTGCTCATATTAAAATGTCTGGCTACACTGATGATAGCTGAAAGAGACTGGGGTTCAGTGGTATTGGTAGCCTCTGTAGTGGAAAAAGTGTATCATGGGGAAAAATTACATCTTGTCTATTTTTTATTGTCTAGTGTTGTTCTACTTATCACAATTCTGGAAAGGTTTTGAGAGTTTCAGTGCATGAGTTGGATACAAGTCTTGTGTGATTAATCATTGTGACCAAAAAAAGAGGAAACAATGGGCCCAAATATGACTCTCACTCTGAACATCAATAATGAAAGCAGAGAAAGCTTTTTCCAGAATTATATTCAATCAGAATTATATCTGGAGTGCATATAACAAAAGCTCTCTCCCTGTAATCTTGCATGGTTGAGTTTTAAACAAGAACAACTGATGAGGACATTTTCTTCTCTTCCAACAATCTTGCAAGTATAATAATACTGAAAAATTTTAGACCCAGAAGCATTTCAGCTGATAATATAAACCAGTTTATAAAAGCTATTCTTACTCCAAACAACCCTTATGAACCTTCTAAATGTCTTAATCTAGCACAGTACATCATCATGGCTCATTACATACCATGAATGGCATAGTGCAGTGACTGCATATACTTTTGAATCATACTAATTTTGAGAGACTAACACTCTCATGCTACTTTGCCCTGGTAAAAGCTATATTTCTATTAGATTTTATTAGCTGCTGCATCAGTCATTTGCTCTGACATATATTCTACTTCTTTTTCCTGTCACATCATTTACCTCACTGGACTTGCTTGTAAACCTGTGTCAGCAGAATGTTCCAGATGCATCTGGTAAAATATCCTTACAAAAATATGTGCTTGTATACTACTGAGAGCAAACAAAGTTTCACTCATACCTTTGATTTATGTAGCTCATGACCTTAACAAGATAACATATGCCCAGTCTTTCAGGCAGTGAAAAAACCCCACAGTTCTGACATGTTGGATGTAGCAGACTCGTCCTGCATAATGCACTTAAAAGTGTGAAATCATCAGCGCAGGTTCTGAGGTCTAACACATCTATTCCATAATTTCTAGTTAAAATATCTGCATGATGTTGGCAGTGATTTGAGGTGAAGGCAAGCAACAGGGAGAGGGCAAAGAGAAAATGTGGGCTATTTAATTGCATTGCCTTGAACTCTTCTCAAGCTCAGAGATTTTAGGTCAACACATGAACCCATGAGCAGCCCTGTCTAAATATCTGTGTAGAAATACTTATAAAACTCAGATGATGTTGTAGCAGGCAGACTCATAACATGCCACCATAACCTGTGAGTTTTCTGCTGAAGATAGCATAAAATCATGCAATTTTTCTTTTGTCAGTTGATATATGGAGGATATTTTTGGATGTTGCTTCTATTGACTTAAATGTTCTGCTAGAGATTAAATTTTTCTCTGTCTAGGGTGCATATCCTCTGCATCTTTCTATGATTTTCATCTTTGTTCCTCCTTTAAAAGAAAATAAAAAAATTCTCCACTAACTACTTTGTTTATAATAAGGTACATTTGCCAATTCTAGTTGAAATTCTTTCTTGGACACCTTCTCTCTTTCTCAATGGATGTTGCAGCTATTGTTTCTCATCTTAAAAGAGTCATTTATAGGAGATATAATTCTTAACTAGAGGAAACATGCCACCATGTACTGTCTTGATTTTGGAGTTTGTGACTATTTTGAGGATGGTAGTGGCAGGAGGAGCTTTGATTTCTGATAGGAGTATATGTGCTTTTTTTTCTCTTGTGCAGGAAAGAGAATGCTCTCCTTGTGCCTGCTTGGGTGACAATTAAATCTATGTAGGTACAAAACAGAATCACACTTCCTGTGCACTAGTCTCATATCCAAATTAAATATATAGGTTTCTCTCGTTTTTGGAAGAAACAACACTGAAAAAAACCCGAAAATGATCATGTTCTTAATATTACAATGAAAAAAAGTTTTTCGGATGGCACAAACAACAATTTCCCAATGCCACAGAGCATTTATTTTAATGTTTTCCTTTTCTTATGTACTTTGAAGAAGAATGTTTAATTCTCACTACATCTTATGATGGTTTATATTTTCTCAGTAAGCAGTGAGCCTGTCATGAAGTGAATACCCCTGATCATCAGATACTGAAGAATCTCTCTCAGTGGTCTTTGGGTGACTTCTGTTCTAGCTCCTCTGGCTTCCAAGCTTTTTTTCCTGTGCTCATTTTCACCTCAGTTGAAGAGTGTTCTGGAAAGAAATAATCAACCAAAATAAAAAATAAACCAAATCAACAATTTATGAAAAGCCAACAGCAAAACCTGTTTTCAAAATATTTTCAAAGCCTCTTTCCAAGCCTCTTTTTGAAATATTTTATGTGAAAGTAGACCAGTTCTGTCATAGTGACTTCTAGGCCCTTCATTATGTATCACCTCTTGTATAGCTTTCTATAGATTTTCAAGCAGGTGCATGCTTCAAAATTATCTGGCTGTATAATAAGGTGAAAGTTAATAATCCTGGTTTGTTCAGCTGTGTGGTTATTTTTGGTTTGGTTTTATTTTTGCTTGATCATACCTGCAAATCTTGAGTAGCAAAGACTATGGATATGGATATGGATGTGATTTCCTGTATAAAAATAGTCATGTTGGTCAAAAGGGAGAGAATTTCAAGACCACACAAATCTATCAAGAATCAATATTGTTGTATTATTTTATAATTACCATCATTACAATAGTTAATTACATAATAGCAATTACATAATTAAATAGTTAATAGGCAAACACAATTATCATATATAGATCAGAAATTTTGCTGATATTTACTTATTTTAAGTCACAGAACAGATATTCATTATTCTCAGAAATTTTGTCCTGGTTGCTTGAGATTCAAGTTAAGTAGTTTTCCTTGACTCTCAAAACTGTAGATTCTGCTCTATATTGTCGTCTTTCTAAAGCACTTTTTAATGTGCTAATAAAATAGTTAAAAATATAGTTTTATGTGTGACTTTACAGTATAAATTATGTATGTCAGTTTCAAATATTTCCCTGTAAGTAATGCATCATTAGCAGATTATCCTTCAAACTGACGTCCCTGAAGAGGTAAATTTTCAGGCAAATTTTTGAATATTTTTAATATTTCTCCATGAAATGTCGAAAGAAACTGACATATTAGAGGCAATAAAGGTGTCAGCAGGATGGTTACCTTGTGTTTTTCTCTAAGCAGTCATCAGTTTGATATTTACAGAAAAAAAAATTGACAGTTTGATTTTTATTTTGTTGTTCTTTCATCCCAATTCCTTGAATATTGAAAAAGATCAAAATCTTTGATGCATCTAATACCATGATTTAACCTTTGTTTAAAAACAAAAGAATGCTATAAAATTCTTATGAATTCAACATTACCATGATCTTCCTTTCTGTTTTTTTCTGACAATTTGTAAAGATATGATCAGTCTCCTTTGTTTCAGCTCTGCCTTAAAATGTCCACATTTTGACCTTTTCAGGAGCAGAACTGACTGACTTGTGCTGTCTTTCTTTTTCCTTGTATTATCCACAGGCAGTATATTTTTGGAAAAAGATGCAGTGCTGCTGACAGGTTTTGGCTTTACATAATTGCATGAAACCTTCTCAGTTCTCACAACTGGACAAAAAGGTAGGTCCTTTATTTATAAAAATGTTTCAACTTGACTCTGCTCACATATTCATTACAAAGAATATGAATTATATTATTTCTCTATTCAGTGAGGGAATTTGAATTTGTATGGATATTTTATTAATTATTCAGGTTTTCCTGTCTCAAACTTTCTAACATTTGGGCCACCCAGTCAAATGGAGGCTTCTGGAATAATTATATTACATGAGTAGCATCTAGGGGAGAGTGGGTAGTCAGAAACGAATGCATGACAAAAATAGAAAAACACAAGCTGGGATAAATTTGCATTGTATGATTATACAAAATTGCAAATAAATTAAAAATAATTCTATATTTTAAAAATTTATTAAATAAATTATTTACCAAGTCCTCATGTAACTTAGAAAATAAGTGAGAAAAGGACAGGTTTTTTTCAGCTGCAATTTGTTTTCTCCCATTCAGTAATCACTACATTATTTTCCAAGCAGAGCAACTGGAAGCACATTCTAAAAAATGATGATACACATATCGCTTTTAAGATCTGTATTGTTTTTTAAGAATATGTGACAGAATCCAGGAAACAATTCTGTTTCCAGCTTAAACCTGAAAATTCCACTAAATCCTTGGGTCTGGATGGGTTTGTTTTGGAGAATAGGAATTGTGTCTTCAGTTTTGCTGCAATCTGAGGAGCTAAGCTGTGTTTTCCCAGCTGTTGATGTGGAGCAAGGATGTGGATCTATTCACTAGGAGAAATAGGTCAGATTGCCCATGAGAAAACAAAAAAAGTTGTCTTTTATTCTTTGGAAGTCACCTGGGCACTGCAGAGGGGGTTAGTGCAGCCATCTCTGGGTACCTGGAGGTCTGGCTGCTCAGCAGAAAAGAAGAGCAGGCTGTTGGTGCCATAAATCACATCCTTGGCAATGTCACGGTGCCTGTGCTGCTTGCACTGACAAAGCATTTGGCACAGTGAGGCTGCTGATCAAAGGTATAACTTCCCAGGTATGAACTGAAGTGTGGGACAAAGTGAGCAAGGCAAAAGAAAAAAATTGGAAAATGAACAGTTCAGTGGATAGAAAAATATTGAGAAGGGCTTAAGCGTCAGACTGAATATTGCTGCAGTAGCAACCGTGGCACGCTCTGGCATGCAAGACCTTCACGTGTGACTCGAAATAAATCTTGAGGTTGTAAACTGGCAAGGGAGGGAAAAATGGAAGCAATCCATAGCATAGAAGTCGAAATACACTCCAGATTAAACAGGCTTGCAACACTAGAATGCACCAAATGATTAAAATAATTAAAGGAGAGCTATTGAGATATAAAAATGGAGATGAATGCTCTCAGTGAGAGCAGTGTAGCATTCATTCTCCTCGTGAAAGATGCGCGGCAGCCTTTGTCTTCGGAGATAAGAGCTCTGTGCCAAATCCCCAGTGAGAGCTGCCTAGCAACTAACCCGCCAAGTGAGGGCAATGCAGCAGTTAATCTCTTTAGTAAGCAAGTGTAGCTATTAATTTAATTAGTAGAGGCAGCATACCATGAATCAGTATGGTAAACCAGAAAAATTTTTAACGAAGATTTTTTTTTTTGAATTCTAAACTTGAGTGGTCACGTCAGAGATTGCCTCCCTGTTGGAGTGGGACTGTTGAAACCTTATTAAAAGTGAAGTTCAGGATGGGAATCCACTAACAGTAAGCAAAGAGTTATTTTTATTTTTGACTGGGAGAGATGCTTAAAAGACAGGAGGTCCCAATAGGTCCTCCATGTATTTCTCACCACTTTCATCCCTTCTGGCTTGTGTTCTGGCTAGTAAACATGATGATGATGGCTCCTGAGAGCAGTGGTAGTGGATCACTCTGGATTTGAGAACATCTGTAAGAAGATATCTGCAGCATGTGGAGAAGTACATGTGCTAGCCAAAGCAAACTTTCACTTCCAAGAAAAGTAGGAAATGTTTTCAGGAAGTCCACTTATTTGAGATTTTGTAATCAAAATGAAGACTTTTTCTTTGAAATCCAAGGAGGAACGTAGTGACATATGACAAATATATACTAAAAATTTAAACTTCTCTAAATAGTATCAGCTATTTGTAGTTGTCATCACTAAGAACTATACTATTGGCTGTTAGATAATGCAATGGTAGCTAATCTATATCATTTGAGCTGTGTCTTAGAAATACAAAGATTTTTTTCAAAACAGCCTGAAGATATCTTTCTCTCAAAAAACCCCCAAACCTGAGAGACCTGCTGTTTGGTGCCAACATGTGCATGTTCAAGGTAAAAGTACTTGATCTTCATAAGTACTTTTATAAGTTCCCAACCAAGAAGTTTCTGTAAGTTCCCATCCCTGGAAAAGATGGGAAAGTGACATATCCAGGTGTTACCGTGACATCCCCTGAGCTGTCACTTTGGTTTGGTGACAGAAATTTTACACCACAGCTGATGCATGTTGTGGTGTATGCAGTTATAAAATTGAATTTTTCTTTGGAAATATCCTCTAATGTAGTGCTTAAAAAAAGTTATCTCTTCACTTAATTCCATTTTAGGACAGAAACACATGAAAGTTCTTTTATAAAAACTCTAATGTAAGATGCTTTGTTAATGGAAAATTGTAATAATTTCCCAGTTCCAGGATGTAATTAAGATCTGCGTTTTACTTTTTGCTAACCAGAACAGTAAAGATTATTTACCAGATGATTTCAGAGTGAATTTGAAACTAATAATTATTCTTGTCAAGGTACTTGGGATTTGGATTTGACTACAGTGTTGAATGTTAGTAGTGCTATGGGATTAAAGGAAAAAGGATGAAGCAGTCGGTGTTATAAATACCATACATATATAAATGTGAACTTATGTATGAACAGGTGTGCATACCTTTTATTTTTTCTATAAATAATTTTCTGGACATAATATCACAGTGGAGAATATTTTGTTGTTGCTAATGGCATAGTTTGTATCAGCAGGTAGTGAAAATAGGTGCAACACTAGTTATTTGTGTGATATGGCAGCAATATGTGAGGGCCATGAGAATAGTACTGGTTTCCTCTGAGACCTAAACGAAATGTACATAAAGGGAATTTTAATTTAGATGTTATCCTGCTGCCTATTAGTGACCTTTTTCTTGCCTTTGCTCTCCCATATACATATATTGAATCAGTTAGGAATAGAAACTTCTGAATACTCAACAAAAGTTGCTAAAAATGCCAAAATACAATGGTTAGAGCAGATCTTTTTAGTTATCTATCCCCTTTTTTGCTGTGAATTTAGTGTGAATTATTACAATGAATATTCTGTGAATTCCTGCCAGTGAGTGAGTAGACATGAGCTTTACAGAGCAGGTGAATTTCAATGGCATTTTCAGTGAAGAGAGGATTGTATTTTACTGCTAAGTCTGTACTTCAGCCAGTGAACATTCAGTGAAAGTTGATAGCAAGAAATTCTGTTGTACACTTCAATATTTTATTGCCAAAATTATTATTTTTTTAGTTATTCTAATAACTTTATTCATATGTTAAATCATTGAAAGCTATGCTTCTGATATAGGACAAATACAGCATTAGGAAGAATAAGAACCATTTTTAATTATATCCCAAAGTACTTAGAATGGAATTTCTGCTTTAGTGAAGTGTGTGGTGAATTGGTCTCATTTTAAGGATCAGCATTTAATACTATGTGTTTTTACCTGCTTAGGAAAAAAATGTTGGTGTTTGGTTTTGTTTGTTTTTTTGCCCTCACTAAAATTTTATGGCTGCCAGTATTCTGCCATGTGGAATAAACTGGTATGGACATTGGGGCATTAAAACAAAGTTTTGGTTTCATTATGCACAGCTTAAGTGTGGTAGTGATAGTTACATATATACTCCTTCTGCCATAACTTATACAGTGAAAAAATCTTTAATGTTGTCATAAAGCACAAATTAGGGTTTTCCACTAACACTGACCCTGCTTTAGTGTTCAAGAGTGCTAAAATACATATTCTAGTCTTGTTCTAGAATGCTAGCACAAATTACTTTTGTTCAAACCTTATCCATGGTTAATATGAGGGTTTAAAATACTGAAAAATTTCTAAGACTTGTGACATCAAAAGGTGCAAACGTTCCCATCTTATCTTTTTTTTTCCCTTTTGACCTTTTTTTGATATCTCATGACCAAATGCTGCTCTATTTTTTTTTTTTTTTTTTTTTTTTTTTTTTTTTTTCATTTCAGTAAGCTGGCTCTGGAAAAGCTGTTTCATTGTAATTACCACAGATGCTTTTTCACCTCAGGTGTTGATACGCTGCTCCTGTCAGGCTCCGTTTTTAGAGCTCAGCTACATCATTGCCTGTTATTTTGCACTGCAGCTTGAATTTACCTCTTCACCCCCTTTGTAAACATGACACTGCCTTTCAGTTTATAGAGACTGAGGATTCCCAGTTCAGACCTAAACCAGTTGTGCTCATGCCAGATAGAGCTGGTGCAGTTCAGACATTTGTTATTGTTCCCACTACAAATCCCTGTTCCTAGCTCTGTAAGCATTTGCTCTAGGGGGAAGCATGTCATAAAAGACACATGAAAGGAACACTTTTGATTTTAAGTTTAGAAAGACAAACCCCAGACATTTTTCAATTAAAGAGAGGAAAGGAAAGGAAAGAAGTTTTCAACTTTCAGCCACTTTTATACAATTCTGGAATTTGTAACTATCTCTTTTATAGTTGGGAACAGTTTACAGGGTGAGGGAAATGGAAAAAGAGTGACAGCAAGAGGATATAGAGCAATTATTTCATGATCTTCTTTTAGTAAGACTTTTGGGAAATGGTAAAAATCTGTATTACTGGATAACAATCCTCACTGTGCAGTAACTCACTGCACACCCACATGAGCTGCTTTTTCATGTGAGTAGCTCTATTAAAAGAATTACCCAGAGGAGCAAAGCCTGCTCATCCAGATGTGTTTGCAAAGAGATGTTATCCTGTTCATGTTTTATATTCAGTAAAGAAGAAGATATTTGTATTTCATTAAAAAACAAACAAAATAGAAGAAGAAAAAAAAAATTTGTAGGAGTGTAAGCACACAAAACATTACCTTTAAATATAAAACTCAAATGAATCCTTGTCCATTAAGGTCTGGTACTATTCTTAACATCATAAAAATACATTTTACTAAAATCAACCAAAAATTACTGGATCTGATTTCAAACTGAACCTAACCCTAAAATTACTAGTTTTAAAATCAATCTACAGGTTCTTTCTTGCTAATGACTGACAGAAAAGGCAGATGCTCCTATCAAATTCTGACCTCAAGATTTGCCTCATAGTTTCAGACCAGCTGTGAGAAGTCACTGCTTCAAAATGATAATAAAGGTGCAATAGAGCATTTATATATTGATACAAATTTATGCCATCAACTCCACAGTAAAGAGGTTTAACTTCCCGTTTTAAAGAATGATCGTCAAATTATCTCTTGTATCCTTGAAAGTAGTCATTATATTATTGTAAGGAATGTCTTCAATTTTTAAGATATGCTGAGGTGGAAAAGTGAAACTTTATAAAAGTGAGAAATTAAATGTGAAATTGGCCTAACTATATTGTCTGAAGGAACAGACATAAGTGAGGATATTTAAAGCTGGTCAAGGTGCTATAAAACCTTTGCAGTCACTTCAGTTTGGAATATCTTACCCAAAGAATTGTAAGAATTTGTTGTTTGGCTTTCCTTCTGTAGTCAAGGATACGCCTGTGTGTTTATCAGGTAATGTTAAATAAATAAGGCTGATAGAAAGGAGCAAGGTGATTAATGGAAATATAAAATCATGTTTTTTTCCTGTATTTTTCATTGACATTCAATTAACAGTAAACAGGACATTTAGCACTTTTCCTGCAGGGCTGCTTGTCTCATGGCTGGCAGGATCACTCAAGGCTGGGGAATCTTGTGTTTTCTGTCTTCAGGTTGGATCTTTCACTCTTTGAAATGGAGTATAAAGCTGCTAGGAGACAAAGCACTGCTACTGTCCTTGGGCTTGCAGGAAGCTGTATTTGTTTACCTAAAATAATTTATCTTAAGCTTTCTGTTTTCACAAACCATTTTTATTTGATTTCCGGAGAAACATTTCAGAACCTGAGCATCCCAATACATCACCATTTAAGTTTTTCTCACGGAGCGAAATTCAGTCTTGCCCTTGGCTTTTGTCTCTTCTGTCAGTAAACTGGGATCACAGAGGTGGGGAGGCATGGAGAGGCTGTGTAATTCTGTGCAAGACTGAGATGTCACATTTGGGAGCACGTGGGGAGCTCCAGCTGAGGCAGGAGGTTCCGTGTGTGCCTGTGCTCACAGGGAAAGGTGGAGCCTGACACCGATGCTGAACAACAAACACCTTTTTGTCACAGTATTGCCTCTTACTTCCAGCTAATTATTTATATAAGGTCTCTTGAAACTTCAGAAGAGTGTTGTCATTGATCAATGCTTAGCTAAATAAGAATTAGGTATTTTGCTTTTATCTGTACTAAAAATGTCTTTTTACCTACTGCGAGGGACGTTGCCAGCTCTAAGAGATTGATTTAATGCTCATATCAAAGAAAGGGATTTGGGACCTGATCAATTGGACACGTGAGCTAAGGCTTCAGTGAGGAACGCGAATCATTTCGGCAGGTTGTAAATATTAAAATTGATATGAGCTCAGAGACAGCATTTTTTGCTAACTGGAGAAAAAAAGTCAATGTAGAAACAGATTAGAAATTGAGCTGGAAGAAAATGTTGTCAAGTTTACTTTTCTGTGGCTTATTGGATGCATCTATCACTACTGTGAAAAAAGGATCTGGAATTTTCAGGAGTAAATAACTGCTATGCAACAAAATGGCACTATAGCTATTGTAAATTCAGAGAGGGAGGAAAAGGACTATGTGAAGGTAGATGAAGTCGTACAAAATAAAATAGCTCAGTAAATTTTTTTATTAAACCGGCAATATTTGGAATAAAACATTTAGAATAAAAATTATTCACAAAACTTCAAGTCAATAGCAATGGTCTTTATAGGAATCAAAGACTTTATGTTTTCCATGAAGGATGAAGGAAGAACTGATTTTGATATATTCCTCAAAACCCCCTTAATTCCCTGAGCAAGGGGAGATAATCAGCATTTTACTCATTAAACAAGATAAAACTTCTAAAACTTTTTGATAGGAGGTGCATTGCCAGTTCAGGGGTGTCCATTGTTCAGGGCAGGATCTATCCTGAGTACAATTCCCTTCTTTGATTTATTAATGAGTCCAGTGTTAGCATTTTCTCTTGTTTATTTATGCTGTCAAGCCTACTAGGGCTGAGATTAGATCAAGAAAATTTGACTCAACAGGTTCTTGCTTGTTTGGTTGTTTTTTCCTCCTATGGTTTTTCCCCTTTTGAAGTACATCCTGCTGACAAATGCTATGCTTAGAAGGTAATAACCCAGCAATAATTCCTCAGAATACAGAGTTTAGAGCGAATTACAAACTGAGCCTACATCACCAGCGTTATTGAAGGAACTGAAAACATCATATTTACATATATAAACAAAACCATTTAGATTAAGCTGCTGGCTTCCCTCAGTGGTGAGGAGGTCATCCCATTAAATGTTTTTCCCATTTTGGGCATGAAGGCACACTTCTAAAAGCAAATCTAAACTTTCTGCAGGTAAGTATAGTTGTGCACTGGTATAGGTTGTCCACTGAGATAAAGGAGTTACTGTTTTTTGAAGTTCTTAAGCAGCTATTAGTCAAATATCTGTCACAAACATGCAAGAAAAGTTCTCTGGGAATTTTATGAAATTAGGTTTCCTCCATAAAATCCAAGGGCTCTCTGCAGATTTTTTTTCCCCTGAAGAAATCTATCCTAAACATTTCTGGCTGCTGCTGATAATTGTTGTGCTTCTATCCTAGTGTCACTTGTAATTATTCTGATGTTTTTCTGTTATTTTGATGGTGTTGATATAAAACCTCTGAGCTATTTGTTATTCTGGATAAGACTTACCATTCTGGTCTTGTTTGACTCATACTTTAAGCCACACATTGTAGATTAATCAGCTCATTCTATTCCTGGGAAAAGAAATGTATTTTGAATTCTAAATGTATTTTGATGTATTTTTACTTTTTCTATCAAATATTTGTCTCATCCATCTCTTCATTCTGCAATAAAATCTTCATTATGTAGCAGGTCAGTTTCTGGCTAAAAAAAAATCCAGGGTGCTTTCTATAAGATGAGACATTTGCTTGTTTATTTGCTGGAATTTTCATAAGAGAATATTAGCAGTGTTTTGATTGACCTAGCTGGAAAGATTTCTTGAGGGGAGATGCTTGCTAGTCTCTATGTTAGGACAAAGAATCACTCATAGTATTTATTTCTTGTGAAGACATATATTTCTGTCATATATTACATATATGACAGAAGGACAGGTAAGTGGGGTGATTAGAATAGCCACCACTTTCCCCAGGTAGTCTGTGCGTGTGCTATTCACCTTCCAAAGTATGAAAGTAATAATGGAATGTTGTATTCCAGCTGCAAGGGGTGGGCATCAGTTACTGAGTGAGAGAGGCAGCTGAGGAGGATTCCTTATTCAGAGGAGGAACAGCTCTTCAAAGGATGGAGAATTAGGCCTGGCTACGGCTCAACAGTTTTGAGAAAAACAGATTTAGCCAAGAGGAAGTAAAGGATGAGTAGTCTTGATGATTTAATGAGGCAGATGGTTTATTGTTTTGAAACTAAGCTACTACAGACTGCAAAAGTTTTTACTTATGTTTAAAACTGGTTGATGTTCTTTTAGAGACTGGATTGTAGTTCTTTTTGGCCTGGTTCTGTAGCAGCATTTATGCTCATATCAAATTACTGACAGCCCCTTAAAATGCACCTTAGATTATCAATTATTTGAGATAAAATCAGTACAGTCCATCAAAAATTTTGAAGTGATTCGTAAAAAATAACCTGCGTTGCCCACCACTTAATTTAGTAGCACTACTCTCTGTGGTAGTGCCATTAGATGTTGATGGCCTCCACAGAAAGAATAAAACTGCAGAGTATGTGTTCTGGGCTTCAGTAGATGTCCACTTCACAATATTTTAACCTGTGCCTTAGATGAAGCTAAACTAAATTCAGCATCAAAATAATTGTGCAGAAAATGTGTAGCTTTGGTCTTCTAAACACCTGTAGTATCTTTGAGGTGTTTTACTTGTTACATGGAAGAAAAAGAATCCTAGTAGCTGCCATCTAATTATTCTAACCTGTGCAATGTTAACATTGAATAGTTTTCTTTTAGACCCCAGAAAGAGGTTACAAATAAAAATGATAGAATAGATTTGGTCATAACCTCAGCATCAGGCTGAGGAAGGATGACACATCCTGCTCATCCTCCATTCATCATCTTCCTTCTCATCCAGAAGGAAGACACACAGTAGCTATGTTAATTTTGGGCAGCACTAACAAGTTTAAGGCTGCTTTTGTGTTTGGATTGTGTCATGTGCTTCCCATCTCCGCTGAAGAGTTTTTCTTTAGACTCTGTAAACTAGGGCAATAAACTCTGATTTCAGAGGTAATAATACAGTGAAGAAAGCTTCTTTCGTAAAAGCTTAATGACCTGATTTGTTAATGGCTTTGGCTATTTAGATGGACCAAATGATTTTAAAATCTCATTTCGTAAGCTGCATTGTAAGCTGTTTTGTTTTCTCTTCAGATACAAGGAACTTTCTCTGTCATAAGAGGCTAATCCTCTCAAAAAGAATCAATGCCCTGGGAAGGGGCTGGACCTCTCTCCTCAGCAAATACATCTGGGACTGACAGAGGCTGTGCATCTATGACAATGACAAACCTGAAAATCTGATACCATGAGAGATAGAGCATTTTAGTCTTCTAAGCTGTTTAAAGAAAGGTTGGAAGTAGTTAAATTACTGATGTATCTTTGAAATGAGCTTAATATATTATAGAATCCACAGAAGGGGACAAAAAGGCGTGGCCTCAACCAGGGCTGAGTACAGAGTAATGATCACTGCTCTGGTCCTTATGGCCACATTATTTTTTATAAAAAGTCAGGTGCCATTGGCCTTCTTGGCTACCTGGGCACAGCTGGCTCTTGTTCAGGTGCTGTCAAACCCAGGTCCTTTTCCATGGGGCTGCTGTCCAACCCCTCTGCCGCCAGCCTGTAGTGTGGCATGGAATTGCTGTGACCCAAGAGCAGGGCCTGGCTCTCCGCTTTATTGAACCTCTTGTCTTTGGCCTCGGCCCATCCAGCCAGCCTGCCCAGAGCCTTCCTACCTTCCAGAAGATGTCACATGTTAGTGTCATCATCCATGGTGAGTGTGCCCTTGATCCCCTCATGCAGATGGTCAGCAAAGGCATTAAACAGAGCTGGCCTCGGCAGTGAGCCGTGGGGAAGCCCAGCGCTGGCGACGGGCTGGATCACTCACCGCCGAATTGTGGCTCTCTCCACCTGTGACAAGGTGGAGAATTGCATTTTAGTAAGTGGTCAGACAAGGTCACATTAACGCCAACACAGCTCAACAAAGAGCACCTATAGCTAATTATACTGTCCACACAGAGTTTTACTCTATTTTATAGAGTATACATTTTACTGTGCTGCTTTGGCTGGGGTAGCATTAATTTTCTTCACAGTGGCTAGTGTGAAACCACGACACCCACTTAATCCATTATTTGATTAGGGATCAACACAGCTTTGTTGATGCAAAATACTTTGTCTCTCAGAAGATTTACCTGTTGGTAACACAGAACATCATGGCCCTTCAGGATTCTGTTTGATTACTCAAAGTAAATTATTCTCTGTGCTTTATTTATTGAATATGTTTCTTATTAGCTCACGTGTCCTTAAGGTAATAAAATTTTTACAATTAAAAAGGTAATTCTGTTACAGTGTTTTAACGGCGGATTTATTGACAAAAAGAGAGTCCTCAACTAGAGGAAACCAGAAAAAAAATAAATTAGCATTTCAGGCATGTGTATGAAAACACAAAATGTGTCTAAATCAAGGAAACTTATCTGTAATTATAGTCATAGCTTTTGGTCTACTTATATAGGCCCAATTTGTACATAAAATATTTAATTAAAGTGTGTCTATATTTCAATCAAATTGCTAACTTGATGTGTCATTCTGACAAATTAGATAATAAAAGAAACAGAGTATCTTTTTTTTTTTATTAAATTAGCATATTGCCATCAGGGATTATGTCAATTTTTAAGAAGTATAATCAAAACACTTTTTTTAAAAAGAATTCTCACATGCCATAGATAACACCTACAAATATTTCCTAATGAAGTAGAAAAGAAATTAAACATGTATGAATGATGTATAAAGACTTTGATGGTTGGTTTCTCCTCAAAATATTTTTGAGAAATGAGTGATAGAAAATTATAGCAGATTTATCCACTGTTAAGCCTAAAGATGAGCACTGTTGTGCACTCAGCAGGAAGTTCTTCCAGCTTCTGCTTTCCAAAATTTTGGTGATCTTAGAAAGACCAATAAAGGCTCTCTACTGTATAAGCTTTGTATTTCCTCTGCTTTCCTTCTTTGTGGTTCATAGTTCAGCCAGAACCTACTATTCAAATATAAAACCTTATCAAAAAGTTTGGAAAAGTTTGAAAAATCATTAAGTGAAGATAACAAAAGACAGAAGGACATGAAATTATGGGATAAATGAACAACCTTGGAAGGGGGAGATCGGTTTCTGGAGAAGGAATTGAAACAATGTTACATAAAGGTGAAGTCACAAAGTCGTTTTGGTCTGGAGTGCTGACAAGGATAGGTAAAAAGGGAGATATAGTAACAACTGATGTTAGACACATGATAATTGGTCAGCTGAGGGCCCACGTATGCAAACCAAAATCAGCAAATTAAAAGTCTGATTGCCTTGGGGAGCACAGAGGGCCAGTTGCTTTGGATGCTAAGAAAATGTTACAGGTGAGCTAAATTAGCAAAGGAAAATGGTGGATGTGTTAACTGAGATCCAGGTTTATTTAATGAGAAGAAGCAGTGGCCGGAGACCTTGAGGCTTATCAGATAAACTGCTGGGGGTCTGAATACCAAGCAAAGGGTTTCTGAGGGGTACAAAATTGGTTATGGACTATGGGAGATTAAGGGATGCTCGTGCGGAGAGACGTGACAGAGATTTGAAGAAAGAAATTTTCTGCCCTACATATAATTAGCTCATGGAAATTTTTGCCATGAAATACCAAGAAAGTAAAGAGCTTAGTGGGATTAGATATCTATACTGGTAATGAGAACACAGACAGTTACATCAGATGAGATAAAATTAATTAGGCCTAAAGCTTCTCATACCTGGAGGCATCAAGCAAGCAGTAATGGTAGGTGCTAGAAAGATCCCTAGAGATGATTTTGGTGGACTGAATTCTGAAGTCTAGCTTAGTCTTTGATTAATGTAAATCCTAAATTCGAGGCAGACCAGAAAGATGGCCTAATGATCACATCTAATGTCAGAGTTATGGAGGTCATCAGAAGTGGTAATGATGATGGCCTGAAGCTGATAGTACTGCATTGCTAATCAATTTTTCACTTTTCTGGTTGATCTAACAACTCTTCAAGTTATCTAAAAGCAATAAATGTTATTTATAGATTTGATTTCAAGAAGAGAACAGAACAAAACCCTCAAGAATGGAAAACATTACTTTGGACTCACATAGCTTTATAAAACTGGTTTTGAAGAACGACTACAGAAAACAAACATGGTTTTGATGCATTTAGGCATATTGTGCCTATGCTAATAACATTGGAAATACAGGGTCACTTAGTCAATTAAACAGTTCAGACAGTTTTAAGAATCTCACGTAGTCCAGTTCAATCATAATTTATTCTCCACCTATGTCTGCCATTAAACTTAATGGTTTTGCTTCTTTCATCTGACAGTATTTCAAAGCTTTCTACCAAAATTCTGCTTTGTTCTTTCAGGCTGTACAAATATAACTCATTTTTCTCCTGTAGTAACACTCTTCCTCTTGACTCCTGCTTGTTGTGGTCCCTAACATATCCTTGAAAAGGCAATATACTGCTGGCTTGCTGAATGCTGCATGGGATGTTGGATTGTGTGTGTGGCTGGCAGAAACATTCAGTAAATGGATTGTCTGCAGTGATAATAATCAAATATTTTAATTTTCCCTTACAAAAACTGTTTGTTTTTCAAAAGAATAAACATAAGCATTTTTTCCATAAATGCCATTAAGTGCTTTAAATGCTCTAGCCTTAGAACTCAGAAACAGAAACTTTTTTCCCCTTTGTATTTATCCTTTTTTATTCCATAAAAATGTCTTCTTTCATTAGTAAGAACCATGAGACTACATCGTTTTTTAGAAACTGCTGTCATAAAGACAAATTCCCCAAAGATTTAAGTCTCCAAACTGGAATATAACTGATGTGTTGCCAAAATAAAGAAAAAAATGAAAAAAGAAGGATGGAATCTAGTGCTTATATCCTTACTATATATACTTATATCCTTACTATACTAATACTTATATCTTTACACAAAAAGTTATTTGTCAAAGGTTGGTTACAGAGATGTTCTGTCTTTATAATCAGCCTCTTACAAATGTGCAACAATATTAACAGCACACATGAGATGTAATACCTAAAATTTTTAAATTCTGTATTAGTGAAGTTGGGAAATGATAGTGATACAATCTGGTAAGTTGGGGAAGTAAGTCTGTGGGTGTAATGGACACAACAAATGCATGCATGTCAGATATATGTGTGTGTATTTATATTTTTCAGCTGTGTGTGTCCATTGCTGATCCTTTTTCTTTGGAGTATGTACAAAAGAACACCTCTACAGATCTGAACAATAGAAATCTGTGGTCTGTATCACAATATTTAAGTGTGGTAGTTGCCAATATTTTCCTCTATAAAATGGCCATTCTTCATAGGATACGTAGCAACTAGAACTGCTGCCTTCAGAGAGCTTGATATGTGATGGTCGCATATTACTGTCAGGAAATCATGATTTCTTGACTGCCACTTTAGCAAGAGGTTGTAAAATTTATTTTTAGAGAAAAATGTTATCTAGGATAGCATGCTCTGGGCTGTTTGGGATGCAGCACAAAAAGCCATGCTCCTCTTGTGTATTCCCATGTATCTTAATTCTTGACCTCAGCAACTTTATTGCCAAGATCATTAATATGCCTTGTTTTTTCACCAGTTTCCCTATCTTTTTAGCATTCATTGTTAAGTTTTTTTACAGGTATTGGAGCTGTACCAAATCACTGTTGAAAGCATAAGCAGTAAGAATATTTGTTTTGCTGTATTTGTTTGGTTGAGTAAGAGAGGAAGGAAATGAATTTTTGGAACCTCTAACTTGATCAAAAACTCTCTTATTTGTCTGTCCCTAGTTTCTTATTCTTGCACCTATGAGGACAACTCCCTTTCCCTTTCCCTTTCCCTTTCCCTTTCCCTTTCCCTTTCCCTTTCCCTTTCCCTTTCCCTTTCCCTTTCCCTTTCCCTTTCCCTTTCCCTTTCCCTTTCCCTTTGAAAAGCTCTCTTTTGACAAATAGTTTTCTTGCAGTCACTGGATTGGATTTTCAGCTTGAACATACTGAAGTCTAATAAAGGACAGATGTCTAACTTCTAGTTCTTATTTAGAGTAAAAGCCTCCACTAATTCTACTACGCTAAAATAATTTTTTTCCCACTGAAGAGTTCAGAATCCAGCACAGACCTTATCCTTAAGGAGTTCATTGTTTTTACTCAAGTGCAAAAAGAATCAATTTCAGAATGAGGTTTTCACAAAAGAGTTGCCAGTGTGGTAGAGAGAAGAGGATGGGGTTTTACAGAAGCTCTTACTGGATTTAGAAGTGGAAATCCTATTGAAACTTGAAAGGAAGTTAAAATTTAATACCTTTATATATACAAATTTATACTATTAGTAACTGCTTTTAAAACACAAGAACTACTCTTAATAAAAGTCTTTTCTAAACAGTTCTGAATGTGAGCAGCATATGGTGTTTCATGCTTCTGTAAATTGAAATTTACATTTCTAAAACCTAAAAGCAATTACATTACAAACAGCAAACAATTACTGTACCTTTGTAAATGCAGCAGATTTTGGGTTATACTTAATTTGGGAAACTATCTTTTCCTTGGTGTTAGATTAACATGATTCAAACTTTGGGTTTGGAATTCATTTGTCATACCAACCTTTGAAGAGAAAACTGGTGGAAAGTTCAAGAGGTCCCAAAGTAGGATTTTATGAATTTCAGTAACAATTAGAGGAATGAAATGATGACAGGAAGTTCAGATAGTGCTTCTTATTTGATAATTTACAGGAGATGGTAGCATCAAACTTACCTTGCTTAACAAGTACAGATATGTGCTAACAAATAAATAAAATCAATAAATAATATTTCAAAATTAATATAAATATAAATTTTAGCATGCTGCTAGCTTGATTTCATTAATTCTTGAATAATTTGATATAATATACATATTCTTGTATTTACCTGCTAAATGCCTTCTATATATGTAAAAAAGAATTTAGTATTTCCATTAAAAAAAGACTCACTATGACTACAATCAAAATTATATAATTATATATGACTGTATGTACTCTATACCCTATTAATTTTTCCACTTCATAACTGTTCTTTTGAAAGAACATCAAAATCTTAACTACTTTTTGGGACAATTTTTGAGCATTAATTTAAGGCAAAGATGTCTCCTCTTGCACATTTAGCCACCTATTTATTAAGATGTTTTCATAAACATTCTAAAATCTTTCTATGGTTTTCTGTTGGAATGACATAGTTTTGTTTCTAAGAATTTATCCCCTTTAGGAAGTAGGAAAATATAAGTTTTGTAGAATACACAAATGTAACAAAAGTTATAAAATCTTCAGGCCATCTATTTCTTATCCATACTCTACAAGTTTGTTTGCACGAATACTTCTATTAACTGGGTTAGTCCCTTCACCCCGTGCATGCAGTGGATTACCTGCATTTACATAATACAAAGACTTCTTAGGAAATTTCTTTTTTACATATCCTGATTTCTTGTACTGAATTGAATGAAAGTCTTGCTGTAGGCAGAAACACAAGTTTACCCCCTTCAGAATCTGCTTCCAAGTAGAGGTAGCAAAATATAGGATGGGGAATAATCCTTATAAACATATAAAAACAACCATGATATCATCCATGATAGAGTCCACTGCAGTAGAAGACATCAGGAAGGTGGGTCCATGTTTTAATTTGTTAGAAATCAGTCTCAAATTTGGACTTTTTGCATTTTAAATAAAGCTTGTCTGCATTTCCCATGTCTCAGAAGAAGTAATTGTGCTGTTAAGATGACTGCCTGTTTGATTATTAACTTCAAACACTAAGTCTTTCATGTGAATGCATCTGTTTTCATAATTATATGAAGTTATTGAGATAGGTTTTGGGTTACATTGCAAGATTTTTTTTTCCTGGTGCTGAATTCAGTTCATAGTATTTAATTTGATTATCCCACTTGGAGTTTTTTTCCACTTGGCTATACCTCCTACGTCACTTGAAAGTCCAAATAAACAAAAATTTTTAAAAGCGAGGATCAGAAATAATCATCCTCCTTTAGTAATACTCTTTCCAGTAATGTTGCATTACAAAAATTTCTATTTTCAGTTTATAATACAGATTCATGCAGACTCCACCATGAGGAAAACCATTTACAAGCAACATCAGCAATCATACTTTGCTGAAATTCTGGGGCACTTCTTTCCTCTGTGTCACTCGCATCACCCAACCCATTAACACCTGCTGAATCTTCTCCCCATCAGTCATCAATCATGAGCAATCAGTCAGACACTTGATAATTAACAGAGAGAGGGAAAACACATGGCTGAAATTATTTCTTTACAGTGGCTTCATGCATAAGCTCAAATAACAACAGGAAAGGTTTAATGAGAGCCTCACTGCCTGTACACCTGCAGAACAAACCCATCAAAGTGGAATCCAGCAGTACATGGAACACAGAGCTTTTTCCCATGGTTTTTATGTCCTTCACTTGAATTGCAACCCAGGGATTGTGGTGCAAAAGGGGAACTGAAGTTGGCTGAAAGCTTGAAGCAGAGCACGTGGAAAAGATGCTGGAGGATGACTTTGAAGCCTGTTGTTGTTATGCACTTCTGTGGTCCTCAAAGTGTCAATACTCTTAAAGGAAAGATCCATCACTGAAAAAGGCCTCTGTCAGCACTGTTCTTCACTGTCTGGAGTTGTTCTTGGTGGGGTGAGTGTGCTGAAAATGCAAGACAAATATCTGTAAAGATCCCCACTCTGAGTAGGGATTAGCTCAGGCACAAAAGATCATTCCCAACTTGTTGGTTTACTGAACCCACTTTGGTAAAATTAGTATCTGAGTTAAATGAATTATGATTTGACATAGTATTGATTCTACACAGTTTGATTTGACACAGTATTTTCACTGATAAAATGGTTTTAAGTTTAGCTCATTTGATAATTTGCAAAAACAGACAAAATGAAACTAAAAGTACTATAGAGGTAAAAAGCTGCTAGAAACCTGCTGCAAGGATACTTCCTTTTATGCATTCAAAGTAAATATCCTGTTTATTTTGAGATCTGTTTCATTTTTGATGTTCTGTTGTATTGCTGAGGGTAAATATATGAAGATTTACTCTACGTGCATCACTTGAGCATTAGGTATGGAAAGGAGTGTAGAATTTCTCAGGGACATTCTCTTGAATGCTGATGTTAGTGCTTCTTGTTCTCATTAACTGGGGTGTTTCATCATTTCGTGTTAAGGGCAGTGTATTGCGTGCAAAAGAAATGTCTTTGTATATAAAAAGATCACTCTTGGCACCTCACTCCTCACCCTTTCCTATTCAGAAGTTTCTGTGATGACTTTCCCATCATTTTGGCTTGTTAATGGGACTTCAGCATAGGGTACTCACAATCTTTCTTTTGCAGTTAATTTTTTTATTTTCATTTCTTCTGCATTTCTTGACTGAACAAAGGAGTTCAATAAGGGAAGTTTCACTGAAAAACTTCTCAAACAGGTTCAAAGTAGGTACTCAGCTATTTCTTTGTCCTTTCCTTCACTGAGTAGGCCCAGTGAGACTGAATTACATGCTTCCCGGACTCCAGAGAGTGTTATAAAAAGTAGAGAATAATCTAGAGTAATCAGAAGGTTACCAGTGTAACCAGAGTAGCAGGGCCACAGAACGTAGACAGAGAAAACATGGAAGAAAAATCCCCAGCACCACAGGCTTCAAAATTTCAAAATTTGAAAAGCAGGCATGGAGTAACTTCAGGAAGTCAGGATTCCCAAGTGTGCAGAATTCAGTCAATGGCTTAAATATGGCACTGGTGTACCTCAGTTTTAAGTCCTGCATTGGGTCCTCTGCACTGTTACAACATACATAAGTGGAAAATTGTTTATATATATGAAAAACTATTAGTTTTAAATAGCAGAAATTAATAATGAATATATCCCTCATGCAATATTAAGTACTTGAAACATTTTAAAAATTATTTATTTAATCTTTTAAGTTGCAAAGCAGATGCAGCACACCAGTCTTCCTTGCTCTTGCTTTCACACTCTTCTCTCTTCCTGCTTCTCTCCTCCCCTTTAGCATGCAAGCTGCAGATAAAAACAGCAGAGTAGAAGCCTGGAAAATATACTTATATATTACCTATGCATATTTCATGAATATGCCAAATTTCCTGCAGTTCTGACTTAATTAGGTAATTATTCCACCCTCTTATGACCAGTGAATATCCTTATAATCTCTGTCAATATTTAAAAAATCCAACAAAAAAACAAACAAATCAATGATGTTTTCAGTGACATTGGGCCTCATGAGAGCTTTTCAGTGCTGGTCAAGCTGGAAAGGAAAATGAGTTATTGCTCTTTGGGTGGGTGTAATATCCTAGGGACACTCACTAAGTTCCTCCCTGCCCCCAGCCATTTGGTTTCAGAGAGGAAAGACCTTCCCATTTAAACATTAGCTTTCTGTTATTTGTTGCTTCCCAGCCTTAAATCAAGGCCTTGAGTCTTCTTTTTCAAAGATATTATTTTTCTTTCATTTTATTAGTTTAGCTTTGATTTTCAAATATATTCTGAATTCTGAAGCCCAGTATATCAAATATATGATGATGCTGATGATGTCCCTTTCCTGCTGATGCAAATTTTTACAAAATATATTAAATGTGTAAGTTTCATCAAAGTCATAACTGGTTGGAAAAGAAAATTCCTGTTGCTCATCTCCATTCTTCAACCTCACAACCTCTCCCTGAAAGAAAAGTTGCATTACAAAAAAGAGAGAAGGATTAGAGCTCTGTTCAGCCTTTAGTGAGGAACTGAAAGTATCAGAGGAATCTGCACATGTTATTGTAAGGAGGGAACACGGCAGCTTATGCTTGATTAAATTCCAGCACAAATTAATTTCTAGAAATATAATATATAATAGGAAAATTAGTGCTACCAGTAAGTCATGACACAGCTTACATTTCAGTTCTTAGACCCCATGTAACAGCTTCTTAGGAATGTGACATACTATGATGAAACCTTTGACTTTCAATGCAATAATTAATGTCAAAATTTCCTATCAACATCATAGGGTTTTATTCTCTTCGTTTAAGTCTAATTAAGAGTTGAACATATTTCCAGAGGACTAGAAAGAATGCAATAAATATTGTGCACGAATTCTTACTTACTTAAAAGGAATAGAACTTTAAAGACCATTTAATTGCAGACTCTCTTGCAGTGCTTTTTCAAGCAACAATTAATATCCGTGAATAGCCAAAGGTGCCAGAACTACTTGTGTGCTTTCAAAGGGGTAGCTTTAATTAGGAACAAGCTTTTAAAGGTCAATATCTTTATTCCAGGGCCTAACTGTGTGGCACACACACGGAATGGAATGGCTTCCCTAAACATCAAGGGAAAATGCAAGGGGGTGATGCGTGATTCACCAAGGTGGTTTGTTAACTTCTGCAGAAGTTTGCAGGAATCAGGCAGGTGGGATTTGCCTTGTGCTCCTCTGTGTTTTCCCCTCATTCTCTTCTCTTCTCTCCTGTACTCTACATAGCTGCCCTGTTTAGATGGAGGAAAAAAACCTGGGCACTGTCAAGGTTACTTTATTGTCTGAACTGATCCACTGAGGCAAAATCCCAGTTTGGAGGTCCAAACCTTTATTTTGTTATTATCCACACTTATTTCACATGACTGCAAATTTAGCAAGGATTGAGAACAGAAGGATTTAGTTAGAAGAATGATGTCTCTTAGAGGCTTGGTGTGGGGTTTTGGGAGAGATATTTCCAGTGACAGGCTAGCTGGGAGGAGAAGGGATTTGTGTTTCTGCTTTTGTACCAAATCCAGTAAATACTGCACTTGCGAATGACGCAGCTTAAATGATCATACCTTACTTTAATGGTTTCAGAAATAAATAAAACCTCCATTAATTGTTTCAGAAATAAATAAAATCTCCAGGCCATTATTTTACACATTACTTTCCTCAGCCAAGGTGGTCACTTTCTCAAAGAGAAAACCCTCACAAAGGGTTTCTCCTGAAAAGGTTCAAATGTACGTATTTTCTGCTTAGTCCACCTTCAAAGGTTGGAAACTCTTCAAAAATGGCAAATTCTCTGCTGTGTTCCATCCATTGATGCACAAAGCCTGTTACTCCCTCTCTCCAGTTTCTTTCCCTATTTTCAGGTCCTGCTGCAGATCTGAATGCTGCAGGTTTGGCTCCCATTTGGATCTGATTTTGCTCACCCTTTAGCTCGGTGGATCAGCCAAGTGATGTTCTCATGTGAGAATGCTAATGCTCAGTTTTCCAATAGCAGCAGCTTGAGACACTGTGACAATTCTATTTAGCTTATGGTAAATATTTCAGAAAGGAAAAAAATATCCCTTGCCTTGCAGCTTAATAAACTGTCACAGCAGACGCAGGCATGTAAAATGGATTTGAAATCCTCTTTTCTTTTCTTTTAAATATTTTCACTTCTGGCTTTACATTGTTCCCTGCTTGTTTAAAGCTGCTTTGGATTTCTAGCACCTCCATTAAATATTAGGAAATCTTGGTACAAAACTAAACAATACAGTGTAAATGGCTTTGGTTTCCTTTTGAAGTGAAGATAGAACTTGAAGCAGCCAGTGGGACCTCTTAAATCCTGCCTAGTTACATTTTCCCTTAAGTGAGGCTATATATAGCTCTTAGGGAAGTCTGCAGAAAAGTCATAGGGCATTTTCAAAAAAAACCTACTAAAATGTTAATTATCTGAACATCAACATTTTTACTTGGGATAGTTTCTCAGTTTGAACTTCCCACTGCAAAGTGCAATTTGAGCAATGACTATTATGGTGCTAAATGTCAAGCTGAATCTCATTAGGCTTTTAGTAATGAAGGAATCAGCTTTTACATACAGATATTTCAGCATTGCATTCAATAAATTGATTTACATATTTAAATTTCTCCAACATGCATAAGAAATTGCAATGCTCTGACATTTTATGGTTTTCTGAGAATCAGTCCATGAGGAGCTGAAGAAGGTGAAAAATGGTAAATAATGGTAACATTGCAGTAATAAGGAAAGAGTAAGTAAAAGTAAGATTAACTACAAAAGGAGTATAGGGTTATTGAAAGTGAATATATTCTGTGTTTTTGAAAAGATTTAGTGTCACAAGATGTTGTAGTAGGGAGGAAAGAAATGATATTTTTTGTGGTTTTCCAAATGAGGTGAGAATTTTCTCAAGAATTCTTTTAAGTCTACCAGTCACTATGAAACCAATGGTAGAAAAATATTTAAACTGTTTTTTGATGTGCAGAATGAAAACTGTAGAAAATAGTTTAGAAATTATGCAGAAAATAATGTGTGTGTGAATAATAAAGAAGATAAATACGAACAACCAAAGAGGAAAAGCCCAGGATTTCAGTATATTTGTCATTTAAACATTTTGAGCTAACCTCATCAAAGGTCTCATAGAAATGTACCAGAGATATCTCTGAAAGAGGTTTGGATGATAGCCAATGTCAGTGGTTTGCTGAAAGTTGTCAGAAATTCTTGTGATGTGTTGCCCTCTTTGAATCATCAAAGAACTGAAAATTCATTCTTGTTTCTAGGTGTTTTCAGCTGAAAATGCCTGGGATTTATTTTTGTTTCAAATAAAAAATATGTTGGGGGAAGAGTTTAGAAAAATGGATTGATGTGACTTTCGGATTTTAAAATTCTATTTCAAGGGCAAAGTTATAATGGGAATCCACAATGCACAACAGAGAACTGAAGTTCATAGACTGATGAGTTTTGTTCTAGCATATTTCTTCTTTCCATGTGTCAGGAATTAGACTAAACATGGAAAAAAAGTCCTTCATAAAGCAAGAAGATAAAATTCATGTTAGGATTAGTGTTACCTAGAAAGAAGATTGAGGCCATATAATGAAGCAGAAGGACCATTTGACATGGTCATTTGTATTGGCATCCTATCTGCTCCTTGCATAGGACCAAAGTTTTATAAATTTCATGTTCCAGCACCATTCTGGCAAAATTTGGAGAAGATGAAGAAGATATTAAGATTTTTTTTTTAAATTAGGAAGTGTTTCCAACTAATAAAGTTGGTCTCAGAAGAAGACTAGAGGAAGATCTCTGAAAATTCAACAGATGGTGAATGGGTTGGGAAAATAAGAGGATGACACTTTAGGGAACCAGTGGTACAGGAAGATAATTTCTCATTTAATTTAGAGAGAAAAGAAAGCCACTGAAGGAAAACAGAGTTAATAATGGTGGATTTTTGTGCAGAATTTTGTGTGGATTTCTGTGGTGTAAAATGGAGGAGGTCAAGGCTGACAAGAAGATGGAATTGTGTTGGAAACCAGACCAATCAGGTGCTAATTTCATCTGTTCAGACACAAAAGAAAGTCTTTCCTTTAGAAAATTTGTGTAGGAAGATGAAATGAGGTAAGGATATCTTAGCATTTTGACAACTCAGGAAAGATCTGCATTGAAGGCAGTACCTGGGCCTGTGGTTTGAATTACAGGTAAGATGTTAATGGTATTTATACAGACTGAAAAAATAATTAGCAAGGTGGAAAATAGATGCTTAGATTTGTTCATACTGAGTGTAAAGTTATACCTGGCAGTCCCTAAGAAGCATCAGTACAAAGTTCACAGTGGGAGACTCTTTTTGGTATACAGGCAAAGTTTTGTGCAAATTATGTCAATGAAAATACTCTTTTTTTGTTATTACTGTCACTGATTTTTGTTCCCTGAAAGTACCGAAAATCACCATCTATGGAGTTAATCACACAAGGCAGCTGCTGGGATGCTCACATTTTATCAGACAGTTCAGTTTTGGCAATGAAATTTCCTTCCAGTGAGAGTATGTGAATGAGGGTATTATTCATACTTCTTTGATAGGGTGTTACTCATACTTTGATACTATGCTTTTTTAGCTCCTGTCATATGCTTGAGATCAGCAGCTGTCTAAAACATTTTCAAACACAGAGAGAGATGGAAAAATACTGTATAAAATAACAAATAATTGTGAAAGTTTAATGTAGGAAATACCAAAGAATAGCTGAGACTTCCCTGGAACCCTTTGGGTTTTTGTTTTTTGTTTGTTTTTGGGGTTTTTTTTTTTTTTGATACCTACAGGTTAATTTGGATATGCCAGTAACATGCTTTGCTTTGTGTTTGGGAAATTCAGGTTCACAAAGAAGTCTCATAGGACATATTGGAATGTCAGTGTGGGACTAAATTACTTGTGAATTGAGGTAAAAATATATGTTATGTTTATAATTTCATCAATGAGATTATGTCAGTTTATTTTTCCTAGGACTCAAAATTATTAAAAGCATAAAAACACATTAAAAAACCCTCTAGATCTTTCTCAGATTACAAATACAGTGATTGTGGTAAGTTCACTTAAGCTGAAATGTTCCCAGTGTAAGAACTGTAACCAATATGTTGAATTATCGAGGATGATGCCCTGTGCTGTCACTGTCTTCGGGGATGTACTGTTGCTTTTGATGTTTTGGAGACAGAATGAAAGATACTGCTTTCATCTTGTGTCGAATAAGTGAAAAATTCAAATTCTGAACTGACAGTTCTAGGCTTGCAGTGTATCTTTAACATTTCTGATTTCTCCTGTATATATATATATATATTTCAATTTCAATCATTTTTGGGACAAGTGCTATGACAAAGTCAGATGTGTGAAAGAGCCAAGTTTTTTTAACAAGCATGTTGAACAGCAGATGTACAATGGTAACTAACTACTTGATAGGAGCCCTTGTAATGGTGTTGCATTTGTGTGACTCAGGTAATGCCTTAGGTGCCAGCACAAACCACCATTTCCACATTTTCCCAGGGAAAATTTAATACCTGCAATTCTTAACTTTAAAGCTGTAATTGGATTTTTGTTAATTTTCAAAGGAGAGCAAGGTGGATATTTCTTTTTAGAAAATGCCTACTCTCAAGAAATGCTAAATGCAAACAAAACAATCAGTAAGGGTTGGAGTGTCCTGAAAAGGAGCAGCAGAGTAAGCTCCTTGTCAGTATAACGAGGCACATGCTATTGCCAGTGGTGGTAAAAAAAGAGGATTGCAAATCCACATTCTATCCAGCCAAAAAGTGCACTTTTCCTTCAGCTAAATTGTACATGACACCAATCTAAATCCAGAATTCCAGTGATATGAATATGAATTTCCTCAGTGCTTGTAAACATCTTGGTACAATATTAGTGCCATGCAACTGCAAAACACTTTAAAGATATGCTTGACAGCCTAATGTAAGTTAGCCCTGAATACTTTAAACTCTAATGCACAGCTAGAATAGTTGATTTGGCTATAATTGGACATATGTTATTAAATGTAAAATGCTGGTGACTTTTGAATACTAGCTCTGCTGCATATCTTCTGGTGTTTTCTCAGGTAAAATTAAAAAAAAAAAAATATATTCATATTCCCATATGAATATATTTTAGATTTTCTGAGCCACTGCCTCACAAGACCTGCTTGTGAACAATGCAATTAGTGGGGTCCCTTTACAACATATGTTAAACTTAATATTTCTATTTTTCTAAATGGCTTTAATTTGCTACAGCTTGCATTGATGGTATTTATTTTTCATACAGACCAGGAACACCGTGATTCCTTTAACTCTGGATATGTATTGTAATAATAGCATAGACCATGAACTTATTTTCACTTTGCATGTTCTACTGTCTTAAAATCTGTGATTTTAAAAAAAGTTAAAGTGTATATTAATACCTTTACATTAAAAGTCATATACATTTTACTATAATTCAGTTTATCATAACTAAAGGCTGCAATATTTTATTAAAGCCTTTTATATTTTATATGACAGCCTAAGGGACCTTTATAGATGAAAAATGGGTCAAACACAGGGATTTGATGAAACCAATTCATTGGTTTGCTCAATCAGCTTTTATTTTTTTATTTTTTTATTTTTTTTTTTAATTTTTTTTTTTGGCTCATCCTTCAGCTAGGGCAAAGGCAGACTTTTTCATTTATGGCAAGCTAATGACTATTTCAGTTTTTGACTTCTAATGCTCTAGAATGTTACAGTACTTCAGCTGCAAAACTGCAGATGCCTACTTAAAATATATAAAGACAACTTACTAATTAAATCTCCAGTGTTGCATTTGATTAGAGAATTTTTTTACGACTAAAGGGGCTTTTTAGTGGGATTTTTATATTCTGACCTTAATGAAATGCACTTATATAGTGGCATGTGCAGCAGTAGCATATGAATAATTTGGAATTACATTTATTTAGTTACTTTTGGTGACATTTAAAATGTAATGCCTTCAGTCTTGAGCTTGGTTTTGCAGTTTGGGAACATAGAAGACACAAGTCAGAGGGTATGCCAGTGGGCTTACAAACAACTCATAAATATAAGGACTCCATGTTTTAATTATTGCAGGCAACAATTGGCACATTTGACATTAAAAAAAACCTCCAGGTTTTTTTCTCAGTTCTTAGAATCCAAGAGATTCTAAATCAAGCATAATATTTTTGGATAACTCAAAAAATTTTGTCTTGTTGTCCAAGTATAACAAATACCTGCTCTCCACATCTGAACTGCTGATAAGCTTAAAGTGGGACAGCAAGGGAATCCTGATTGTTTTGCTCTGAAGTGAGTTTAGTTATGCAGCTCTGACTGGAGACTCCTCTGCTCCATAGCTGTTTCTCACTGCTTCTTTGGAAACTGGCCTTTATGACTGGGAGCTCCATGTGCACCTGCTCAGAATTGCAGTTCTGGAAATGGAAAATTCCAGCCTCATTCTTCTACCTTGGATCGGGTGATTGTACTCATAATGGCAGGTGGAGGTATCCTGCATATTGGGAGATCCACAGAAGGCATGAAGTTATTTTTATGATCAGTGGATGAAGTTCACAAAGCATTTGTAATCTGGCTTTTGTGTTTGTTTATTGTTGGGCGAATTTCGTGTATGTGAAATTAGGTTCTCCATTGTGCTTCTTGCTCAGGTAGGCATACCTGATTTCTACACACTTGCCTGCATTGAACTTTATTGAGCTACATGCTGCTTTTTTATCATTTCATGGAATTCAAATTTAATCTAGGAAGGAAAAGCACACAGACAATGCAGAAGGACCTTAATAAATTTGTAGATCATGCCTAGAATTCAAGGAAATACAGCAAAGGTGAGCTCTCAGGTGGTGAGTAGTTCCCTACCCTCACCCCTTAGGCAGAAGGTGTGAAGAGGGGCATTACAGAACGTTTGGGCTGTGCTTATTTTATATATTGCTCTTGGAGCTGTGGGCAGCTGGTACCTATTAGTGTCCTTCAGTCTCAGCTAAATAACTTGAGGATATAGAATGGTACAGAGACTTTTGATTACTTTCCTCTTGGCCATTAGTGTGCCAAGAGTGTCTCTGCAGGGCTGAAACAGCAAATTTTAATTTATTTTTTTTTTAAATTTGAAATCCAGGAAGCTCACCTAACATATTAAAGATGGACAGAAAGGTGATGGGCATCCCTCCTTGTACAATTTTTGGGTTACATTGGAAGTAGAACTGTCAGAAGTGCTTTTGCCTGCAATACTTTTACTCTACTTGGGATAACCTGCAAAATCAGACAAGCAGCTGAGACTTTGCATGGTCTACAAGTCTCAGACTTTGGGTTTTCTAGAACTCATCTGTTGTTACCTTATTTATAATGATTCATTCCTGTATGTAAAAAAATAAAATCCATAAGTGGCTGCACTATTCTAATTTTACCATTCATGGTAATTTAAATACAAAATAAGTGTGGACAATTACAGCACTCATTACCCATCCTGTCACTTATCTTGTATCTTATGGTGTAGGTCAAAAAGAGAGTGCTTTTGGCTTAGGTGGATTTCATATCACACTAATTTATAGGAGCATTACTCAGTACAGCCTGACACAGCCCTGCAAATTGTTTTGTACAGCATCACTTTCTTTTGGATCAGATATCTGTTTTCAATTTGCATAGAGAATACCTCATCTAAATTTATTGCACTGGAGACAAGTGAGCCAGACATTATCATGACTACACTGGGTGCATGTCTCTGCCTACTGGTTTAGAGGGACCATAAATTAATTTGCTATTATTAATCTTATCTTGGGAGGCTAGATTTCATTCTAGTGGGTTTTACAAACAGTTTGCTGCATCAGGTTTACTTGCAGTTTTATGGATACCTTACACAGTATGTTGCATATTGCACACAACAGCCTGCTTTGCTTGTCCTTACTCTTTACTTACTTTGCTTACTCTTACTCTTCACTGTCAAGGAAGAAAGAAAAACTTAAAAATATATTTGTAGTATAGATCCTTTACGATAGTACCAGACACCTCAGCTAAGAGCTTTGCTTTGTCTCCAGTTCTGCTAGTGCCAAATTCTGCCCAAGCCTTTCTGCATGATGGCTCCCTATTCCTCATCCACTAGCTCTACTTGGGCTGTACTCAAGCTCCAACCTGTACAGTAACTTCTTGCCAGCCACATTTTGTACAATCCACTATCTTTAAAGCACAAACATTTATGTGTTTGTATCTTCCTGGCATGCCTCCTTCCTCTTTTAATCTATCTGCTCAGTTCTTCCCCTGTTTTTTTATCTGTACAGCTGAGGAATGAGCAGCATTTCTTCTTTTTATCTCTTCACCCATTTTCTCTTTGGTGCAACAATCCAGAACCTACTGGGAGCAGATGCCTCTTAATATATGTTTCACTAACAAGTGTTTCCGAAATGTCTTTCATTATCATGAAAACCCTGTTTTAACAATGCTCTTCCTGGGAGGTCTATTAATCCAACAGTAATCCAGTAGACAAAACAGGAACAGTTTAATACTCCAAGCAGCCTGTAGCTTTTTTCTGTAACTGTAGTCTAACATTAGGCAAAGAGATTGTCTGTCAGTGATTTTGGACACTTTGAGAGCATTTTGTTCTCTTTCACATCCTGGATTTATATATTCAGCTTTGATCCCCATTACATACTTACACATTTGCCTGAGGAATGTTTGAGATTTTTTTTTTATCTTCTGCCCCTGTTTTAGGATCTTGCAGTCTGCTTTTATTTATTTTCAGTATTGAAAAGCTCACGTACTGAAATTCTAACTACTCTAAGGTACATCTTGCATTTGTCATGCAAACAGGACATTGGATAAAAAGGTGAGGTGTAAATGTTTACAGGCATCTCTTTCAGATAGACATGTCAAAGATTGATAACCACCAAGGGCATGAATGACCTATGTAGGTCATCCAAGTCAGTGCCTTTGTAACAATATAGCCATGCTTTTAGAGTGTTCCACAAATATTATTAGAGAAAAGAACCTTATTAACAATGGATTTAGAGATTGTGGTTGTTGCTGTTTTGCTATCTAGGAAATTGCTCAGAGACAGGTCTCCTTAGTAACATGAATCTATTCGTTCTAGTCTCAGAGGGTGAAAACAATTTTAATTCACTAAACTCAAAAGAACCTTTGAAATACTCTTAACAAAACTTTTCCACAAACAACAATATAACAGTTAATAAGATCTGGTATTTGGTGCCACCTGTGCTTGAACATCAATTAAGAAAGATTGCATGACTTATAAAGCATGAGCTCTGGCTTGCTTTTAACCTTGTGCTGTATAAAATAATTTTGAGTTTGAGGGAAGCTGGGGTGCCCCAGCTATAGATCCACGAGGATCCCTTGGACACTGGGCTTGGACAGGTCCACAGAAGCTGCAAAGTTTTAGACAGCAGTCTGGTTTTCCTCAATCTTGGAACATTTCTCACTCTTTCTCTTTACCAAAAAGATTAATTTCTTATATTTTAAGTTGTGGTGACTAAAACCTAACTGATCATACCTTATACACAGGGAATAATAACCTGGTGTATTTTTCAGTCTGTAATTTCCCATCTGGGAAAAGGAGGGTTGTCTTGCTTCTCAGACATTTTCAAGTGCTTCCCTTCTGAAGTTGTTCACCTACCATTCTGAGATTGATGCAGTTGTTTCAATGAGCAGCATTTTGCATCTTCCTGTGGAGCACTGGCTACCAAGCAGCACTAAATACATGATGATGGTCTGGCAGAATCAACGCTCTGCTGCTGTACTCAGCACTACTGAGTGAAAAGTACATGGCAAAGATTAAATTTCTTCTGTGTCTCCCAACTGTGTGAGTACTCAGGATGGATGCAGGTAGAAAAGTATCATTACAGGGTTTTGAAGTTACAAAACTGAGACTATGGAGAAAATCTTATGTGAATCACTGAAGTATTTGTGAAGAACCACGTGGGAACTCTTCCTTGGTGAACAGTGCTCTGGATGTTCAGAAATGGAGAGAAATAAGACCTCAAATTTTGATTAGTTGTTCCATATGGGAAAACAATGACATTACTGCTGAGTTATTTGAAAGCAGGATCAGACCCTTGCATTATTTTACTGAAATAATTGTGAGCTCCGGTGAAAAAGCTATGGACAAAACTGAAGAACCTTTTTCTGATCTCCAAAGTGCGAGTGCAACAACTGGTGCTGGATTTCATGCTTGACCCTGCATTTTCTCTACTTCTTCAATGCAGGAAAGAAAACAGAATTCTCACTTGAGAACTGGATATTCCATCAGATAACTGTCTTGTGAAAGGTTGATCTGACCATTGTCTTGTTATCTGCTATTGGTTTGCCTGCTGCTTTCCAGATATTCTTGGCAATAGAAGGTAACACATTACAGCATAAAGCAGATGCCTGAGTTGGATCACGACCAGCTTTAAAACTCTGAGAATCTGAAGGTGGGTTGAAGATGCCAACCTTTTTCTTTCTTGCCTTGCACATAATCCCTCTCCATCTACACAAACTATAAAACTTGTTCCCCAAGTGTTTGAGCTTTAGTTTGTTATTGTAAAATTTATATGCATTTAAATTTTCTAGGGCACATTTTAGGACAGAAAGCTTTTTTGTTAGCTACATTTCTAAAGGTGAAAAATCTTTATAATTCTATCCAAAAAGTCACCATTTAAATTGCTTTACACCCACTGTAATACTTTCCTAAGTAATTTCTAATAAAGGTCAAGTTTATGAGATAATATGCCATTATTTGATGGTTTTTAGCTGTTTTGTGTGCTTTATACACTTGACACCTGAAGAAGCAGTAATTCATTTACACAGAAAATGCTTCCCCACAAGCAAACCAGAACATGGCCACAGCCATAGGAGTGTCTCTATGGATCAATAATGTTTCAGTGTCTTTGAAAGGTGTGTGCTCCTAAGCCCTGATTTCTAAGTGTAACAAGAAGCATTTAATGGTTAAGTAGGGGACTTGAATTTATTTCTCAATAGCTGTCCTGCTTTCTGCATATGTAGTTGGGGTTAGCTTCGACATCAAATAGGGCAGCTAACAGAGAGGTGATGTCTTGATTGAAACATGTCTGTGGCAATTCATGAACAGAAGGAAAAGTACATGCCCCTGGCACAATTAACATCATTTTCCTTATCAAGGTACACCATTTATTCATTGGGAGTACACCAGAACAAGGCAAATGACATTCCAGAAGGATTAGTACATCTGTGGGAGCTTCGTGCTACTGAGACATGGAAGCCTGCACTAGCTCTTTTAAAGTTGGGGTAGCTGCTGTCTGTAAATTGTTCTGCATTCTTTGGTGTAGATATCTGCCAGGAGTGCAGATTTTGAATTTTAATTTTTTTTAATTGACATATTGGTACTTTTAAGCAAATGTACAGTGGAAGGCTGAAATCAAGTGGAAGTGTGGTGTGACATATGCAGTAGCTTCCTGCATTAGCCATTAGAATATCTATATTCACAGTAACATGGAAAGGTCAGCTGAATCAATGGTACCTTTATACATAGATTTCAAATGCATATCCTTAGCTACAGTGACATTTTAGTAACAACCTGAGTTTTTTCTTGACCACAGCATGGAAGTAAAAGCAAATATTTACAAGTGTTGGAAGCAGTATGAGAGTGCGACCCAGACAGCTCTTACCTCCTTTTTGTATTGAAGACTACTTTTCATTTTTCTTTTTGTGTTGATGCTGGTTGGCAAGATGCTGCTTCCTGGTATACTCTGATGTTTCTGGCTTATTACATTCCCTGGGAATGAAATGCATTCTTTACAGTAACAAGTCTAGAATCAGAATGCACCCAAAGGCTTCCTAATCATCAGGTTTCCTATAACCCAGATTTTCCTTACAAAGAATCTAAATAATAGTTTTAAAAGTTTGCAATATGCTTTTATGAGCTTTTGGTGTACTCCTGAGGGGTGAAGCGAGACTTCAGAGGAGGTAAATTTGTCAAGTAAAACCTGTGAATAAACTCTGCAATGGTTTAAGGGGAAGCATATACATTCAAGTGAGTTCAAATATAGAAATTTCAGAAGGACTGTAAATAAAATAAGGATTTAATATCCTTTCTATAAAATTGTTTTGATAGCTATCTTTTGTCTTGTCACTGCTCACAGCAATGTTTCCTCTTGGAGTTAAATTCATCTCAGTACCAAAATCCAGGGTAGGTCTTTCCACATCACTTGGGGTTTTGTGCAGATAATCTGTAGAGATTCTGTGACTTGTATGGTTTGCTCTGTTACTGATGGGAGGCCCCTAGGCAAGTGTCTATATACTGATCTTGCAGGTAGTAAGTCCCATAATTAGGACAGGCTAGGTCAAGGCTCAGCAGTGCTTCAATACTTACTAAATTTAAGTAGTCTGGAAGCTTCAGTATGCCTTTGGAAATTTTAGTAAGGAATTAAGTTACATATCCAAATGACCTACAAGAGAAGAGAGAGAATATATTCTCAATAGTCCTTTTTTCCTTTTTCTTGTGGGAAGCAGATGTCATCTGACTCATTAACAAAGTCAATTTCAGTACACAGGGAAAAATAACTTAAAAATACAAACCAAGATGAATTATTGTGATTATTTAAAATAATGTAACAAAATTTCAAGTGCATGTATATTCCATGTACATCTTTAAAAAATAACATAACCAAAGGGAAAGCATTTCCTCTGTATCAAAGAACACTGAAAAGTAATTCTGTCAATCAGTAGACTTTATGTAAGTATAGATGTATGCATTTTTCACCCCAGAGACTCATACTAAGGAAAATAAAAAATCATGTTTTCAGATGTCAAAATGTGGGAAATCTGTGGAAGTTTTATTCAGCTCCTCAATGAATCTATAGCTGGTTTTAATTGGCACTGGACATAGTTTCTTCCCTCCACAAGACCCTGGCCCTTTACACTGTGTGTGTATTCAGATATGCACTTATACACAACTGGACAGTGCTCACCATGGGGCTAATTGTTTCAAATTTGCTTGTACTGAATCATAGGTTTCATATCCCCAAGTCGTATTTACCTTGTCATCCAAACCGTGCAAAATACAGAATTACTGATTTCCTTGTGTGCCCCTTTGTTTTATGTGTTAGATACAGTTAGAATGACTTCACAAAACCTAAGGAATTTAGGCAATCTCAGTCAATTCACAGCAATCTCAAGATTTTCCTTGTTTCTTGTTTCTTATCCTCATTTAGTGCAGAATTTAAGGCCAAAATTTTTCACTAATTTTGAGTGTCAAACTTGATCCAGTTTTCCATCAATTTTAGTGTTAGTACAGTATTTCCTGAATTCAAAGCTCAGTTCCTGCTGATTTGAATATTCATCACATCAGCTTTATAAACCTTTGAGCTGCAAATCACTGGATTCCAGGGAATTTTTTTTCACCATGTGCTTCTTCTATTCTTATACTGGATCTGAAACATCTGTTATGGGTCAGTATTAGGGTCACCAGAGAGAAGGTTCCTCTGTTTTAATATCACCAGTCTTCTTTTCCAAAGGACAAAAACGAACTCTTGGCCTTTTTCTAATGAAAGAGTGTGGGTCATTTTGGCTGGAAGGCACAGAGCAGGGAGCAGAAAAGGAACACATGGCATGCACATGTTGTGTAAAGCAACATCAAAACTGCAGTGTCTGTGGCTGAAGCATCTGAGATATGTTGCAGAGTACACCTTTGCTTTATTTCCTACATTTGGAGCGCTTTACTTTCCAGTCTTAACCTTTAACACAATGATTTCATGTGAATTTTTTACTTTTTTGAGTGAAGGGGAAAAACATGAAAAACTCCATTATGTGAAACTGCACATGAGACTTTGAATTGTATGGCACTGCTTGGTCTAACTCAGCAAGCTGATAAGGTGTTATGTTTTTCAGACAGACTATCTGCTATAGAGAGAGGCCATAGGATTGCAAGCTGCACTACTTGCTGACAGCAGAACAGTACTGAGACTCATGAAAGTGGGTTGTAGATGTGGTGGGCTTTTGTCATGCACCAATATTCTTCACCAGGACTCTGCATTCGCCTTTGCTGAGCTTCAGACTCTTCTTCTCTGCCCAGAAGAAGCAATGATTGGCTATGGTAGTTGTCCATGAGTGCCCAGTGATAAGCCAACTTCAAGTCACACAGTTTCTTCAGTGGTAGAATGACTCACCTCATTGTTATAAAATTGCAAGGAAATAAAAAAAATCCCAAAACAAAACCCAAACAAAAATCCCCACTGAACCAAAGAAAATTACATAGAACAGCAGCCCCCACCCCCCCAAAAAAACCCAAAACAAACAAACCCAAAACCCAAACAACTTAAAACCCCAAAGTTCTTAAATCAATGTTCAAAGTCAAGCAGGTGCTATCATGTGGCTGCCATGTCTAAGGAGTACCTGGACTGTAAATAATATGATACTGGTATAAATTAATATTGTGCATTATGTCCATTAAATCTATGTAGTTTTGAGCCTCAGGTTACATATTTGCAGGCTTCATTGGCATCACATTACCTTTTTTTCCTGGTTCTAGGACTATTCTTTGGAAGTTTTTGTGACCTATTCAATGTCCTCCTTGTTCTACCTTAAGAATTGGGGCAGATCTATAAAGAAAGGAGCCAAAATCCTTCAGCCCTCAGGAAACACACTTTGCTTTCTGGGCAGCTATGCTGATCCTTTAGAATTCCCACTATTTCCAGTTATTGAATGATTACCTAGTTTGGTGTCTATGACCTACACTGACATTGAATTTTAATGCTGGACAAGGATACCCACAGGAGTAGCTTAAAACAAATCTAGTCCAGAAGAGCAGTTAACATGGCAGTTATTCTGAAGAAAATTTGGGTTGGGTGACTTTTTAATAGTGTATCATTGGGACCACACATATATTATAATGGTTAAAGCTATGGAAGATTAAAGATCACTAGGAAATTATGATTGAAATGTGAACAGCTGCTGAATGTCCAGTACTGTCCAACATGTTCATTAAGAAATAATAATAATTATTTGAATCTTCTGGAAGCTAATTCTTTCTTACTGGATTTTGTGTGAAAAAACTTTAAAGCCTCTGCAGTCCAGAGTCAGGAAGGTAATAAAGGAATGAACTGAAATAAAATATTCCCAAACAGTACCTGCAGACTGGTTGCCATAGATTTCTTCCCCAAGGAGCTTATAATTGGGACATTGGAAGGTTTTGATCTGTCATCAGTCATTCATGGGCTGAGGATCTGTGATTGTTTCTAAGAAAATTTCAAAATAAGAAAGGCAGAAGAAAAGTTAATTAATTCCACAACATTCTATATATATGAAAAGTTTTTGCTTTTCACCCAACCCAAATTAACCAAGAAGTAAGCTGCATCTTCTCTGGAAAATTTAGTAGACTGCAAATTTTTAAATGTTGAAAACCATGGAACTTCAAAGGTGTGAGGAAAGAAAGATACCTGGTGGTTATTAATGATTATAGACCCTTTAATTACTTTTGGCAATTTATATTCCCTAAAATTGTATTAATGATCTTAGTCTTTTCTTCTTTCCTGAACCACAGAATGTTTCTGTAAAAAGGTAAATGTTTCCGATGCTCTTATATTTATTTTTCATATTAAAAGAAATGCTCCACAGAAAATTTCCAAAAAGTTGAAAGATTTGTAGAAACAGGAAAGCCAACAAACTTTGGCAGTAAGAGATACTTGCAATTCATTCACAGTAATTTATCTCTTATTATTAAATTTACATGTATAGCACATCAAGACTGTTCTGTGATATGCTTGAGATATTTAACATTGCTTGTTTTCATATGATTCAATAGAGTTATAATTTTTTATTATGCCTTTCTCATAGAGAAGTGATCTAATGGAAGATTAGAAAAAATATTATTTATTCTTCCCTGTATTAATTCCCATGGCAGCTAAATGCAGTATAAGGGTTGCTTCAATTTTTTTCTGAACTTGCTTTACTTTGCCATAAAGGTACAATTTTTAGGTGGTGCTTTTTACTTCATTGAAGCTACTTTGAATCAAGTACTGCCTCAGCAAGAATTTAGGATTATTCATAGGACTACTCAACTCAAAGAATGTTTTTATACTAGAGGAATTGTGATTATCTTTAACTAAAAGCAACTAATCATCCTTGTTTAGTGGTGGTGACAGCTTTTTCTTTCAACAAGCAAGCAAAAAATACCACAGCAAAGCTAGACAAGCCACACACAGAATGTCCAGCCTGAAGTGTTCTAAAATACTCTAGAATTGTTTATTGTTGTATTCAATTTCTGTGTGTAATAATAGCACATTTTTATCTTTAAACTTAAGCTGGTGTATTGTTGCTCTAATTATTTTTTATGTATTTTATAATTTTTTAATGTATTATGTAAATTTTTTATGTATTTTAATGTATTTTTATGTATATATTTTATTATATTTTATGCATTTATTTTTTATTTATATGTACATAAAAAATTCTAGGACTAAATACCAACTCTTGTTCTGCTTTCATGGATTCCTATTATGTCTCCACTTAACAATATTTACCAGCAGGAAACAGTGATAAAACATATTCATGATTACTTTGATCTTTCTCATCTCTATTTGAATAGTCTTGGTCTTGATGTGGTCCTGCTGTTTATTTACTTGCTCACACAGCCTAGGAAAATAAAAGACAGAATCAATACTTTAGAATCTCCTGTCAGCTGTTGCTAAAGCATTTATGAGTAATTCTTGCTCTTTCTCAGGTGCTCTGCTCTGTTTTGCATCAGTCCTCCCCCTTTTGGTGCAGATTAGTGTATTTCTGCTTCAGAAATAGTGTGCTCCATTTATCTTTCTGCAAACAACTTCCTGTTTGCATGAAACAATTCTTGATTGCTGGACATTAAAATGCAAGATTTGTGGATTAAAATGAGAACAACCACTGTTACCTCTACTTCTCTCGTGTGTTGTTACTGCATCTGACACACCACGTTAGAAGGTACTATAAAAAGCAGGGGATAAATTCCATCATGTGCCTATTTAATGCTGCATTCTATACCTTAATGAAATGTTGGAAAGCAGTTCTGCCAGGGCTGGTGTTTAACTGCATTTAGGGAGAATTTAGGTGAGCATTATCTTTGCTCTATTTCACGGTCCAAGCTCAACTCTATGCTTCATGCATTAACTAGAATGATTTTTTTTTTTAAACAAATATATTTAGCTATTATTTTAAAGATGCTCGGTGGAGTGTTCAAAATGAAAAACAAATTAAGATGTATGGAAACCCATGAAGCTGAATGAGATTAATTTGCCAGTATCAACACATTCAGGGTATCTCGGTCTCCTTTGAATATTGCTTCATGTGAGTAATTGCCTTAACTCAGCCTTTTCAGTGAGTTAACTGCCAAGGTATAATCAACAAGGAATGTCTTGTGAATTCAAGGTGGAACTACAGACCTGGTTTTTTTAGTATTGTTGTTGAAACAGGATTTTCATCCCAGCAGGTAAAAAAAACCACAGAAGTAGGAAGCAGTAGAGTTTCATGGACTGGTTTGCAGACCAGTGCTTCTGGCTAATTTCCAATAAAGTGAAATAATTTATTTTCAAAGTGTTTTGAACTTCCCAACATTCTGCAACCTATCTCCGTTTCATGTCCTGCCATTTCTAAGAAATAAACCTGAACATCATTCACCACTCTGTTCAATCAAAAATCCCAAATCCAATTTATTAGAACAGAATGATTATAGCCTTTAATTTCTCTGTGAAGATATTATTGTTAATTAAATCAAAGTCCTTTCCATATGCAGTGCTAACAGTCCTAGCCCTGCATCCATTCTCCAAACACTGTTTGACATTGATGGACTAACTCAATTAAAGCATGAGCAATAGAGAAGGGATGTGGAGAGCTGAAGTGATCTTTAACAAGCCACCTTTAAAAATTGCAATAAATATTTCAAAATGAAATGTTCATAACTTTTGCTGAGGATACCCATTAATGAGACTGGATGGAAATTCAAGTCAGTTATTCTAAGTAAGGTTGCTTTTGCTTACACCACCTGTTTTCTTTTCAATTACGTTATACTGTCTTACAAACAGATCAAAACCAGAATGAAACAAGGGCAAAAACCACTTTTTTCCATAGCTAACAGTGAAGTAGGATTCCTTCTGTAATTTGACATTTTCTTGCAGTTCTTCTTTATAAAAAGGTAGCAAATATTTTTGTAAAACAGGGGCAGTATTTAAATGCATGCAGTAATTGCTGTTAGACTGCGCTAACTCCTAAAGAAAAACATCAGAACTTCAAAAATACATGTAAATATCTCTAATAAGCTGAATTACTTCCCCCAAATGTTAAAAATGTGGTTGAGGATTGATCTGTTGATTGACACTTCTAAATTAATATGCCGGTAACTGGATAGTCAAGGAACAACAAAGGAAGTGTCAAGTGTCACATTATGAAACAATTTTTTTCAAGGTCAAATATCTTTGACTTAGGTCCTTATTGTTTGATTTATAATTTTAGTTTGTTTCTTGATCATTGTCATGTTTGAATATCTTCCACACAATCTACAAATTCCAGACTGAAGTTTTAGGAGACATTTTCAAAATTTTTCAACTTTAAGAACATCCATCTTAAATATTTTTTAATCAGCTGTGTTCTGAGGCTGCATAGTTCATTTTATATCAGTGAAATAAAGACATGATCTGAATTTTTGAGATCTATCTTCTTAATATTTACTTTATAATATTTATTTTTTGTGTATTTTAACAGTTCATGTGGCTTCAGGTTTTGTTCAGATTCAAGAGGCTTCTGCTTGATTTTGCTGGAATAGAATTGATCTGAAAATATAATTTTTTTTGTAAGACCTACATTTAAATGTGACTGTTTAACTTACCCTGGAAATAATTAAATTACTTCAGACCACATGGCATAACTTTATTTCAATTGAAAAGTGATAACTTATTAGCTGCTGCAAGTGCCAAAGTATAAAAGAAAGGGAAGAAGCCTTTTTAACAGAACACTGGTATTGAATGTATGAAAGCATTTTCTTGGTCAATGTTTTTCTGGAGCCCCACAAAAGCATTTTTAATGTTAACACCTTATTTCTCCCATCTGTCCTCTGCTTGTTAAAGGTCACTAAAATGATAATGGAAAATATATCTGTGGAGGGGATGAGGCAATATATTTAAATCCCTTTTGTTGGAATATTAGAGTGACACACAATATTTTAAACCTACCAATCTCAGTGATAAGTGCATATGGAAGCCTTGCACGTCTAATAGTTTTTAATTAATATGCATTTATCTTTGCACTTGGGAGGATGGTCTAGAGGCTGAGGTACTTGGCTTGAATGTAAAAAATCCAGGGTCAGTTTTTAGTCAAGGCACAGGTATCCTTTGTGGTACGCATCTTTTCCATCTGCATTTGCCTCTGCCCTTGCTCTCCATCTCTAATGTAAAACTTTTATCTCCCTCACAGAATTTTGTAAGTCTAAAGAACTGCTCACAGGTTTGACAGATTTGGATAGTGTGGAGGAATATCAAGTATCTGCCTACACAGGCAGACTAGATTCAGGTGATTTGAGAAAAAATCCACTAGATAAATCCACCACCACTTAAAGGAGGAAGTGATGCACCTAGAAGTTGTGCAATAAAGCAAAGATCTTTACCAAAATATCTACTTCAAGTACAATAGGGGCAAATCACAACAATTTGTGTATAACCAAATTTTCTTTGTCACTCAGTACAGCTGTGTGCAACCTGATTAAGTGAACACTGCCTGGTAACGTCAGTACCAGGTTTAAATGCTGAATTGCCTTTTTTGATCTGTCTGGTGAGCAGACAGAATTAGGCCAGATTCAGGTAAAAAATATATTCTACTGTAGGTTTTTCTATAACATTTCTAAATGCCAGAAAGGAAGAGAATGATTTTATTTTATTTATTCTTTAGTCATAAATACCAACCATAAATGCATTTGGGAAAATGAAATAGGCACTGCTGACAGCCACTAAGCTCCTGCTCTGCAGCTACTGAGCCCTGCAGTTTCTGCCTGTGGACATGCTCTTAAAAGTATACTCTAAAGTCAGAAGTGGTGATAATGTTTAATTGCTAATGACCTGTCTAGAGTCCACTCTTTACAAAAGCCTCCAGCCTAGAATTTTGAGCAAATACACCTCCTTCTTATTTCAAAGTAGATTTTTTGTCATTTTTGACTTGAACAGAAGATCCTACACAGGAGTATTTTGAAATTTGCAGCCTGTTTATGCATGTATCTACTCATGCCCTAGTGTAGGTGATACTGGTGGCTAAACAACTTTATGGTATCCAAAATGAGGCAGTGCAGGTTCTCAAGTCTCTGCATGCACGTGTACATAAGTTATGTAATGATATATTTGCAGAACTTGGAGTCCCTAACCTAAGCCTCATTTCTATGGGTTAAAGAGAATTAAAAAGTAGGACAGCTGGTAGAGTTTCACCTAAGTTCGTATAAAAATTTAGATTTTAATTCAGTTTTATACAAATTTTAGCATGTGATGGAAGATGCATAATAGTCTCTTTAGTAAAATATATCCATATTGGTAATCATTTTAATTTCAAGAGAATGTGCTAAAAAAATTGGGTTGGATGTTTAAAAAAATAACAAAACATACGTAAACTAGCAACTGAACCTTCACCTAAGCACTGTTATAGTAAACACATAGCCATAGACTTCCTTTCAATCTCTTAAGTTGTTTGCAGGTGTGATTTTTCTCTTGCTGTATTGTTCCTGAGAAACTGGCTGTGGAGGGTGTACTGGATGATCCCAGTTTGAAGCAGAACTTTGATTTTTGCCACTTTCAGTCAGCTGTCTCTGCAGTGAAGTATGACTTGGCGTACGCCTATCAGTTATTTTCCTTTGAGCTCTGGAAGATGCTGTTCTGTGAACAGAAGAGCAATATGTTTGGTGGTCATGCCTTCTTCTGAGTTCCTAATGCTGGAGTTCTGACTCTGCAGGCTCTGGAACAAATGAGATCCATGGTGATTTTCTCAGGAGTATGAACAATGGAAAGCCCAAACCCTGAAGCTGCAAATCACACTGGGTGTCCTTTAGAGGTAGAGTTTGCCACCTGGATGGTAATTTGTCTGACATTTCTGTTTTTGTGGGTGACCTTTGTGAACAGTCTCTGCCTGAAAATGGAGTGCAAAAACTGTGATCATTCCTTTAAAAGTGACTGTCAGATAAATTACAATCCACCTGGCAAACAATTAGGAAACATTTGGTGTGCTTGCACATCCAGCTCTTCCAGAAAAGCAACTTTGTACACCGCACAATTCTGCTTTTCAGAGTTAAAAGATGCTATCTGTAATCTTTTGTGAAGAACTGTTGATAGTCTACTAGATGATGAACTAGACAGGGTTACAACAGTTGGACTAATGATAATTTTTCTATACTTTATCTGAACTATAGATTATGCTTTTTCCCTCAGCACTGGAGGTTTTGGAACTTTCAAGAACTCTCATAAAGTTTTGGACTAATGAACATCTCTTTGGAAGGGCAACTTTCTGAATTAGCATCACACATCTCTACAGTCTAGTAGAGTTCTTGGGCTTATTTATTTGGATTCTTTGCTTTTTCACCTGTTTTTCTCTACAGCAATACTCAGCCAAAAGAGTGTGGGATTTTTTTTTGTTTGTTTTTTTGGTTGTTGGTTCTGTTTGTTTTGTTTTTTGTTTGTTTTGTTTTTTGTTGGTCGTTTTTTGTTTGTTTGGGTTGTGGGTTTTTTTCAGGTTTTTGTTTTTCGTTTTTTGTCTTTTTGTGGTTTTTTTGGTCTTGTGAATCAGCATTGTTTTTTATATTTAATGCACAAGTCAGCAGTGTATTTGCTCTGTTACGTTCCCAAACACAACCCTCTTTTCAATTTTCAAGTAACTACAAATCACAAATAATCATCTAGCTTAGACATATATGACTACAGTGAGATAAATCCAATTTCTCCTGTCATTAGTGAGGCTCCACAGCCCCTCAGGCATCCATTTGAACTGTTAGAGCACCCAGCACATAGCAAATTAGGGTTATTCTGAATATGTTAAACAGTAACTAGTGATGCTTTTGTGAAGGGTTAAAAGAAGGTTTGACTGTAAACAGCCTGTAAATGATATAGCAAGAGCTGATTCTTCAGTGAGCTGTTTTCATATATATGGAATCTGCTCAATTATTAGCAATTATCTGAGCGTACAGTCATAGGGCTGGCTATAATGCCGTGAATATAAAATCAAGTTTTTTTAAGGTGCAGCACATAAGGCCTTGCCTGGATTTAAACACTCAAGTAGGTACTTTTATGCCACAGCCATCTCACAGGTGCTTTCAGTATTTTTACAGAATCAGACCTGCATGCATTTACATCATAGTTTCCTGATTTGGGTGTGAGCAACACAGGAACCAAGCAAAATATGGAAATCTGTGCTAAAAACAACAACAACAAAAAAACCAACTAAAAAAAATGTTTCTGTGTGAAATTTTTAAACAATTAAAAGGATAAAACATGTAATTACTGATATTTTTTATAACCATTTTATCTAAAGAGGATTAGTTAATGAATAAAAGATAAATGCTTTCAGTTAAAAAAGAAAAGAAAAAAGAAAAGAAAAAAGTTTTACATTAAATCTGAAATTTAGTACCATATAAAAGTTATCCATTCCTATAGCAAATGTGCTTGAAGCATGATGTCTAAACGACTTAAAAATACATGATTGCACTGAAGAAAAAGCATTTATAATTTAAATTAACATAATCAGTGCTTGTACCTGTAAGTACTCAATTTTGCTTCTAAGTAATTTTAATTATTAAATAGAATTAATCTTACATTGCAGGGAGGTTTCTGTAAAAACAGTGGAGACAAATAAGATTATATATGGTATATTAGAGCTAAGAAAAACTAAGTGTCATCTATTTATTATATTTCTTTATACCTAGCAGCCTTAAAAAATAGTCAAGTCTTCTCTTTGTGAATTACCATCATTATCATTAGCATTCTGATTTGTAGTCTCTCTCATTTCACAGATTTAGCCTGGATATGTTAGCTCTAATATCACCATGATTTGAATCAATAATAAAATGAAATGAGCAAACACAGTAGTGGGGATTTTAAATGAGAAATAAATAAGGATTCACGGCAGATAGAGCAATCGGAGTTCCACTGAAATCAATAGGCATTTGCACATGGAGTAACTCTAATGGAACAGGATTCTAAACAACCCTATAATAATTTAATGAGCTCCTGCAAACTGCTATTCTGAAGCACTGAAGGCATTTTTCCAATATAAATATAGAACACACAGCTTTTATATTCCATAGCTTACTCAAGAAAATATTTAAAGTAAATCTGTGGGATTTTTCGGGAGGTTTATTTTTGGTTTATGAATCACTGTAATTGCTGGATTTTTCAGAAGCAGCTTGCTAACCTGACATCTTTTTCTTGCTCTAATCCAATCTAGTTGCAACAGTATATGTAAATATCTATGAAGTTTCAGAAAAGAACCAAAATACTTGGCTTTTGCAATACACATGTACTGAATAGAGTGGGTCATAGATATTCATTGTATATAAACACATTGGGATTTAATAACTTTTTTATCCGTGAATTATCCATGACCCGCTAATGATTTTTTAATACGACTGTGTGTGTTTTATGTAGTTCATCAAATAATCTTACAACCACATTAGGCTTGTGGAATTTTGTAAGCGTTCCTCTGAGTATAATTTTCAGAATGAGTTATTCATGTTGGTTACCCAAGTCACAAGAAAGTGTGTCCATCCTGTTATTTGATGACCTAATGTCTGCAAAGAAGATGACTGGAGTAATTAGATCTTTGTGAAAAGGGTAGTTGTTAAGAAGACAAGCAAGGGTTGCAAATCTTAAAGCCTTCACGGTCTGGTTTTTTGTACTTTGTAGGGAAAGAGCATCATACACAGCAGAACACTACCTGCAGTAGAAATATGAGCTCTTTTGTGAGCAAAAAAGGCCTAAGCTAGATTTGTGAGAAACCTTCTTAACTACGTAGCCCCTGTAAGCAGCAGCTGCTTTGGAATCCTTCTCTGAGCATGGTAAAGCTGCTTGTGAGGCAAAATGGCCAGTCAGATTTTACAGAGTTCTTGTTTTGTATTTCATACTGTGCTTTCCAAAATCTCTTTAATAAGCCTTCTGTTGCCTAAATATAGAATTCAAACATTAAACAGCTTCAAAAAACCTGAGTAGTTGCTCTCTTTTCAGTGAGTATACATGTAGTCATATTTCAAACTATTTTCTTCATATCTATAAAAGTTTTTATAGTTAGTTTCTTAAAGAAAGGATGATTTAGGACCTCTCTGCCTCTGTTCATCACTTTTTCCAATAACTTTTGAACTTAACTGGCCAATTTAAGTCATATCAGAAAGAACTGGTAAATGGAATGTAAAGAGTAAAAAAAAAAAGTCCAGTGAAGGAAAGCCTGATAAGACTGGCATGTTATACAGCCTTTGTGGTAGCAGCTGTGGTGTTTTTTGTGATGAATGTAAGAGTCAGAATTTATTGTAGCATTCTGAGAAGGCTGTGAGGGCACTGGGTTGTATCAGACTAGGCTTCATTAGCTCCACCATTGATGAAGGCTTTGTTTCATTTTTAAATTTTTAAATGAAAGTCAATATTCTCGACATGAAAAATCTTGTTTTATTGCATGTTTCATGACAGAAACTAATTCCTGCTGATATCTCTACTCTCACAGTTGTGATTTCAAGTAACGTGGGGGAAGTAAGGATGTTGGCTAATGGAATATGACTCCAGAGATCAAGGACACCTCAGGACACCTAAGAGATAGAGCTCAGATGTGTGGGTATATCCTCCCTGCTGATTCTCATCCTTTACTGCTGTACTTCTCACATGATGCTTTAAGATGGGATATTTCCAAGGGGCATCTGAACCCTCTTGTAGGACTAGCAGAGGGTTAATGAGATTAGGAAAATGATTTTTCATTTCTATTCAGGAAAGGAAAAGAAAGAAACTAACCTGTGCATTTATCACATAAAACAAACTGCCACTGTAAGCAGAATTTTTGAAGTAATCCATTTAGTATTGGATAACCATCATATGAAAAATATGAGCAAAGAAAGGGAGCAGTGGAGAGTGAGGGCCACGGGCTGAAATTTAGTTTCTGTTATTGGGTAATTCCATCAACTTCTGGTTTCTTTCCCCATACATTTCTATTTGAATTCTGCTATCTTAATTTTGTATGAAAGTGTCAGTCCAGTCTTCACTTTCTGGAAGGGTGGGTTTTTCCTAAAGGCCAACACATTTCTGCAGCATTGGTTTCTTTTTTACAAGTGGAAGGGCAAAAATAAAGTTCTGTACAATATGCTGCATACAGATATTTTCCAGAAATAGCAGCTTGTGCATTTTCTGCATACAAGAAGAATAACAGTAAATAAGGAAATGTTAGGGGAAATTGAGACAACTACTTTAAAAAACATTTAGTAGCTCACAATGACTTCTAATAGTAGGTTATAGATAAGGGATCTGGAAAACTGCTAACTACTCAGAAATATCTCAGGGAAAAAAAAAAGTAATAGCAGGGTTGTAGGAGTTTTATTTTTAAAAGATTTTCGCTACCAAAGTCTACTGTAGAAAATATATTTAAAATCATTATTGTTGGTTTACATTTAAAGCTATGACACATTTTCAAATCATTCTCTGAGGCAGGCATTAGGAAAAAGATTGTTAGATGATTGTATCAACACTTTATTAAAAAGGTAGACTACTGTGGAACAATTACTTTATTTATGAGTTTGACTTTTGAAAGTTAATGAAGAAGCTTTACTATGGTAAGAGTGGATGATGTTTTCTTATCTGCATATTAAACAAAGGTGAGCAGACAGATTTTCTTTCCCATTAAAATAGGAAAGTTAAAGAAAATAAAGAAAATAAAGAAAATAAAGAAAATAAAGGTGTGAAGGATTATTTCCTCACTTCATTTGAAGATTTATAAATCTGCAACCTCCTTGAGGTATGTAAAATCTTAGAAAAAAATCTATTTATATGATACCAGGACAGTTTTCCTGAATCTCAGCATCTAGAGGAGACTGAAGGTTGCATGGAAGATGATCTTTATCTGAAGGCAGGGAAACCACATGCTTTTCTAAGTGTCCATGGAACCTGAAGTTTTATGATTTACTTAGACCTCAGGCTCCAAGGGAAACATTAATATGCATAAACAATCTTAGTGTCTTCTCCCAGGTGAAAACTGAGAGGATGAGAGGAAATGGCCCCAGGCCACACCAGGGGAGGTTTAGATTGGATATTAGGAAAATTTCTTCGTTTCAAGAGTGATTAGGCATTGTAACCAGATGTCCAGGGAATTTGTAGAGCCACTATCCCTGGAAGTGTTCAAAAATCATGTGGAGGTGGCACTTAGGGACATGTGGTGAACATGGTGGCAGTGCCAGACTGATGGTTGGGCTTGATGACCTTAGAGGTCTTTTTTAATCTTAATTATATGATTTTAAATTTAATCCTTTTGTGGGTCTTTCTGTTGATGCTTGCTTGGTTACTTTATCACCTACTGGACAAGAAAAAGGGTGATATTGCTGCTGCATTAAATGAATAGAAATAAATCTGATGTTTCTCTTGACCACCTGAGATTAACAAATCCATACCCTCTTCAGAAGAAGATATATGCTTTGAGGGGCTCAGTAATCTTTAACATTTCCCTTTCTCACTTTCATTTTTTTGGTCAAACTTGCTTTCTCACACCTATGTACATATTAGCTCTCTCACAGTCATGTGCCATTGACAAGATTGCTTGCAGGGAGTGCTTCCACTCTGGGTAGTTCTGATAAGGAGCATAAATATCTGCAAGGTATGTCCTGCAAACAGATCCCTGGGTAACTAATCTGTAGTCCTGCACATTGTGTGTGGTGAGTTAAATTGATCAAAAGTCATTTGAAATCGCTCAATGAGAATGGCAAACTGCTTTTAACTAATAAGTAAAAAATAGCAAATAAATCCTGTGCCTGAAATCATACCCTCTTATCCTTTGCCATACCACTCAGACATCTAAGTGGGCATCTCCATTTTCACCACCTCCACTTTAAAGAACTTCTTCCTAATGGTAAGTGTTTCTAACTAGCTTTTCTAAGAAGTGAGCATTTGTCTTGTTTATTCCTAAAGCAGAGCTGGACAGGAGTGACAGCCATAGAGCTGTTTGCTTTTCTTCATATGTATTTTCTTTAGCACCAGGAGAGTGATGTGAACCATGCAGCAATCTCAGCAGCCACCTTGACTTTGCCCTTGAAGTTGATCCACTATGTAGAAAAGGATGCAATAGTCAAAAGAAAAGAGGCAGCACAAGTGACACGATGGCTCACACAGCTTAAGCATGCCTGCACAAGGACTACTGGCATCTACACTCTGCATGCAGCAACATTTGTGCAATTTACATTCAGCAGTCAGTGACAGCCCAGAGAACAGGACCTGAATTGAATGAAAGACTACTGAATGCTGCTTTCACCCTCTCTTTGCATTTTAGGACAAAGGACACCAGTTTGTATCATCTGACATTACCTCTTTACTGTACACATTTAATTTAGCCAGGAAAATTACCTAGCTAAGCTTCTGTAGGTGCCAGAAGAGAAAGTGTTTTCCTGACTACACCTCAAAGCCTCTTTGCTCTTTGCTTTGAATTGCTTTTTCCATACTGACTGCTGGGGAGGCTTTGCCACATGATGTATTTGCCACAGTAGGTGCCTGCAGACCCTCTCACCAAGTAGCCAGCCTGGTATGCTTTAACTGTACAGTGAATGACTATTGGATTTGCCCCCTTGTAGGCAAAGGTGGGACTGCTGGCATGCTGGTTTGCCTTAGAAGTGCCAATTCCTTTTAAGTGAGGCAGTTCTGAGGGCACAGAAAGCTTCTGTCAAATTAGGAAAGAGGAGTAACTTGTAAAAGAATATAGCTTGGAAATCCTACATGCCATATACTATGGCTTTAGGGGCCTTCAAGTTAATCAGGTGTTGAGTTAGGTATTTCAGGACTGTAGCTCTGGATTTGGTATCTCTGCCTTAATTCTGTAATCAACATCCAAGGTTTCTTCTACTGATTGTGAGCTCTGATGTTTTAAGTTAGCAATCTAAATTTTAATGCTAGAATGTCTGGACCCAAACTCTCCGAAACCAGTATTTATTCCCTTACCATTTACTGCGTGGCTGCTCTTTTAGTGCTGCTGTTAATATTTTGAAGGGATTCTTCAGCTCCTTGTCTTGCTCTGGGAAGTCAGGATGAAGGTTTTTGAGTTTTGTGGCATGCTGTGCTGTTTGCTGTAAGATATTCCAATATCTTCTGCATGTGAAGCGTGATATATTTTCCACATAAGGAAGGGACAGGGGAAGAAAAAGATACTAATTTGAGGCTTGCTAAGAAAGTCAGATAAATAATTGTGTCAAATAGAAAAGGACAAAACTAGTAGGAAAAGACATTGGGTTTTCAGCGTTCTTGGAGGGCATTAAAACAATAAAAGCAAAAAATAATAAAATTATAAGAAGTGCTCAAGAATCTCTAAAATATTAATTGGGTGCTAAAAGTGAATGCACATGCGCAATACTTCCTTTTAACAGCAGTAACCTGAAATGACCACCTGCTGCCTCTGCAGGCCTTCAGAGTGCCCTTCCCCTCTGCAGCTCTTTTCCTTTGATAAACTTCGACAGAAGAATCACGGCCTGTGGCTGCTCCAAGTGTGGCTTGGAGCTGTAGGCCCCTTATCAGTTTGTGATCTATTTTTTAAGACGTGGCATTTTTCCTCTGAATGGCATCCTGCTGGTGTTGTGTAGTTAATCTGCTGGAGTTGTAGAAGTTCATGTGTCAGTATAACTTCTTTTGTTGGTCAGAGGCACTGTTAATAGTGACAATAAATGCACAGCATTTTATGAAAATATCAGATACTGTCAACTCTGAAAGCCATGTTTATGTTGCTTGCTTATGGAATACTTAGAAAAACATTAGAAAAATATCATGTTAGTTATAAAACTACACTGTTTATCTTTGACTAATGTGTGCTTGAGGGAAAATATAGATGTGGAATGGAAACCTAAGTAAGAGGACTGGTTACTACTGACAAGGCATGAGAGGAGAGGAGGAAGAACATTAAAATTGTCTTTTAAGGGTATGGCTTGTAGGAGGCAATTAGACAAAACAAAAACAATGTCACAGAATCACAGAGTGATTTGGGTTGGACGAGACCTTTAAGACCATGGCAGGGATACCTTCTGCTAGACCAGGTTGCTCAGAGCCCTGCCCAGCCTGGCCTTAAGCACTTCCAGACATGGGACATCCACAGTGTCTCTAGGGAACCTGTTCCAGGGCCTCACCATCCTTCTAGTAAAGAATATTTCTGAATATCTGATCTAAACCAACTCTCTTTCAGTGTGAAGCCTCAACCCAAACATCAATACTGTTAATCTTTTTGCCAGATGAGAACCAGTTGAAAACAGTGACGGATGCTTGGACTCCATGTTGATTTCTAACATTAGCCATGAAAGCTCCATACAGAATTTCTGCCATGGTTACAGTTTGAGAGGAGATTGAGCTGTAGAGAGGGCAAGCAGCTCCCTAAGGATAACAAATGGACCACTACACATGTTGAGTTTGGAGTCTGAGTAGTGCCAGAGGTCCAGGCTGCCTGGCATGGGGTTTAGAAAGGAACGTGAGCATATGAAAGAAAGGGAGGACAGTTGTTTAAAGAATGAATTTGAGCTGCTGTTGTAGTCCTGTTTCAGAAAGATGGGGACGGTGGAGTGACTCATGTAAAGATTCTCTAAATCTCCCCCCAGTGCTGGCCATGCTGAAGCTTTAGCTTTCTGTGGAGAAGTGTCTGTACTGTTATGTAGTATATAACTATACACTGTAATATAGATGCTGTTACAGCCCTAGTGTGGCCCTCAGGCTGCCTTTGTTCCCCCCAAAACTTTGTAATTCTCTCCCCACAGGACAAGTAAAAAAATCCTTTACCAATAGTGTATTTAACACAAAAAAAAAAGGTGTTTGACACTGGATTTATATTTTCCATAGAGGAGTGTGCCTACAAGTTGAGGATTAGTCATTTAAGCTTTCCAAATGCAATTTAAATTGTAAATGTAAACTATCAGAAGGAAACACCTGTAAGTATTAAATCAGGCAGTGCTGACTTTCAACCATATCAATAATTTGTAACAGGACAATGAATTTGTACCATCCAATCAGAACAAATAAATAGTATCTTCTTATTATCATAAAGGCAATAAAAAGACTTGCACAGCATTCTTTAGCTAATTTGTCTTTCATTCTGCACCATAAAGATAACAAAGTGTGGTGTTCTCTTAGAACATATTGTTTTACTCTCTATATTTTTCACCACTATAGGCTGGAGTATATTGTTTTTTAATTTGCTGATGGAAACCGTCAATTAGAATTAGCTTGAGTGCTGTGGGAGGATAACGACAATAGGTATGAAAGGAGCAGAATAGTATCTAGCATAAATTAATGATGCATTTATTGTGCATCTCATTAGCTTGGTGCAGGCCTTATTCTATGACTAGATAACTTACTGTTGTATCAAAAGCTGGGAGAGTAGGAGGATTTGGTTGGGGAACCATCTAATTATAGTCACTCTCCTTAGAATGGAGGACTCTACTCCTTTGATAAAAATCTGATTAAAAGAAATGATATTTTTCCAAATGTCAACATGTTATAGGCAGCTGCAGCCTGTGCAAATATATTCTGACACCCATGTCATTTACTGACTCTGTCTAAGACTTGTAAAACTTTCTGTTGAAAAGAAAAAGTCCTCACTACTTAGGAAAGACAAATTGCTTTAAACCTTTTATAACTTTAAAAAAATGCTTTCCATTTAGAGTTCTGTAAGAACTTGTAACTATTTCAAGTTCAAAGTTCAAATTTTCAAAGACAAATTGCTTTAAACCTTTTATAACTTTAAAAAATGCTTTCCATTCAGAGTTCTATAAGCACTTGCAACTATTTCCAACTGGGGGGGAAATTATTCTCCCTCATTATGGATCCCAACCTTCTAATAAAAGTTACTATGCTAATATTGGGATTATGTTGGTTTTCTGTTTCTCTAATCAAGACAGTTATTTTAAAAATTATGAAGCCAGACTTCCAGCTACTATCACTGACTATACTGAAAACTTGTTGCTCAGCAAAGTCTGAAAACATCCATGTGCCTCAGTTAATCTGTTCAAAGGTTTCTTTGTGGACACATGGGATGGATCCTGGACACTTAACCCTGTAGGGCAGTTAGGAGCAGGATGCATTCCTATCAGTGTTCCAGACAGGAACAAGGATGGATGCATACAAATAGTTTTATTTTCATGTGCAAGTATGTTTAATGTAGATAGGTATATTAATAAATCTATGTGTTTGTATTTTAAAAGGTGTCAAATATTAAGATTTTTTGAAATTTGAATTTTCTTTAAATGCAGAAACACAGAAAAGGACAATAAATTTAATTCTGAGGATTAGGGTTTATTTTGGGCACAGAAATAGCCTGATGACCTATGGAAAAATTCCTAACTAGCTACAATATATATTCTCTGAAAATCACTAATAATGTGCCATTATGCATTCTCTAATGTATAGTGGGTTTGTTTTCAGTCTTAGGAGACAGGCAAAATTTTTGAAGATTTACCATCCACTTGCAATAAAAGAAGAAAAAGAAAATCAAGTTGTGTAATTAAGTCAGCTGGAATTAATTAAAATAGTCAGATCAATGTGTAGTCCTTCCTGCCATCCACTGTACAGTTGGTATGTAATTTCTAATTAATGTTTAAATTGCAGTTCACTTTTACATAATATTTAATTCATAGCTATAAGCAAAGCATATAATCTAACGGCAAAGTGAATAATATCTCCATGAAAGAATATGCCACCTTAAAAGTATGAGAAAGAGAAAATACAAAGGTGGTTTTGTTCTCTTTTAAAATAAAAATAAATATTTCAAAAGCTTATTTGTTTCATCTTTAAGTAAACTAAAATTTTATGTGAGACGAGAGCAGCAGAGTAATTGGGGCAGTAATATTTTTTAAGATGAAACTTGCAAAACATAAAATCTGAATTATGGTGACAATTCCATGCAAGCTGACAATTTCTGAGTATTGCCTTTGAAATCCAACTCTTGTGCCAGATCTCTGACTCAATGATGAAGAAAATGATCTCTTCACTGTTGAGACTAATTTAATCAGGAATGTAAAATTTGGGTCTGGATCAACCGAAAATAGTTTGCACTTTGTAAGGCTAACATGTTCTTTAGCTAGAATTAGATTTATTAACTTATTAATTTGAGTGTGGAACTGGAATTAATAATAATTACAGAAAAGAAAAAAAAGCCCCTATGTTTCTCTGGATAAATACAAGCTGTAATTGTTTTAATAAAAAGGACAGAATGAATTTAACCACATTTGCTTTATTTATCCCTCTTGTTGGAAGGAAAAGAAGAAACACCTCTGAAATATTCTATCTGGTCATTTAGAGGGATGAAAATACAGGTTTGTAGCTCTTAAGAAATTGAATCTGAGCATGGAGCATTTCCTCCTCTTATCAGGAGACACATTTAAACATTGTGGTTGGGAGTATGAAAGGTCATGAAGCACTGCATAAACTCTTATGTCTTGAAGTACCTCTGAACTTAAAGTTTTATCTCACAAACTATTTACTGTATAAATCTGAATGAAGAGTTTTGTTCTTATTGCATTTCTTGGTGGTGGGGAAGAATAAGGTTATTTTGGGCTTTTTGTGCTGGTTATGACCTGGTACTGGATGAAAAATAGCAGTCACATTTAAAAAATAATAATAAAAAAGGATAAAAGAGGTGCAAGGTAAAGACCCACATATAGGGTCCTCTATAAATTGTAGGACACAGCCTTAGAAAAAAATCATGAAAGTGTCAGAACAAATTTTAGCAATGTGATCTAAACTTGAAATTTTTTTTAGGTTTGCTTTATTTTTTTTTTCCTGCAGAAAGTTTAATAACAGGAGAAAAAAATGCCAACCTGTAAATGTCGAGTTTTAAATTAAAAAAAGAAGTGAAATATGAAAGGAAGTCTATTTTGATAACAGGCTGCATAGAAGAAAGAGAATAAATAATGAGAGCTGTGCCTAAAGTGGCAGCCTTAGATTCAGTGTCGTTCTAGGAATGACAGGCAGCACTGACTTCTTGTTATTTAATGACAGACAAGGCTGGTGATGCCTTATTGCAAACCGAAGCAATCTTGGTTTAATCATTAATAAAGCAGTGGTAAATTTCTGCCAACACAAACAAACTTTCAAACAAGCTTTAGTTTTGGGCTTGGATACCTGCTAATTTGAGCAAATGGCTATGTGTTGAAGGAAGAGGCAGGGGGAAGCAGCAAAAATGTTGGAAAACGAATCATCATCCCCAGTGAATAGGTAAAATTGCCTGCAGGTGTTCAGATATTTCACTGCTGAACACTGAAGTCTGTGTAAAAAGGATTCCAATCCCATACCTGTTACAGAAGACTGATAAAATTTTTTCCCTCTCTTGAGACTGAAGAAATGTAATCAAGCATGGAAACGCTCTTTGTGCAAATTGCACTGGCATAAATAGAAGAAAAAAATGGAACAAGACTACACCAATTTTCCTGGTTGGGTTGTGTGAGTGTGACTTTAGAGATGCTACTGATACAGTTATTTCACTTGGGACTAGGAGTTCATAGATGTTTCTCTGATATTGGGTTGAAAATCAGACTCTCTGAATAATTTTCCATGTTTTTTTGTGTCTGCCTGGTTATGTAGACAAGGTACTGCTGAGAAATAGTAGCTGTGTAGTGCAGAAAATCCTGCTCTCATCCAGGTTCTGACACATATTTCTGAGTGCCACCTGCTGGCTTTGGCCCCTTACACAGCCTCAGCATGCAGGGATTTTTCTGAAAGTGTGTGTGCAGTGCCTTTTCCTGGGCACATCTTAAGGGAATACGATTCTGTCATGCCTGTCAGCTCTCTTAGGGACATCCAGGCCAAAGGATGGCAACTGTGTATGCATTCAAAGGCTTTCCTAGTATCCACGTTTTGCTGGATAAAACTCCAGTTATTGCTGCTTATCTTTGCTCTGCTCTTCTCATGATGCAAAGAGGCAGTGAGAGAAAAGGAAAAAAAAAATGAAAATAGAGGAAAAATGCTTATTATTCTGAATAGGGAAAGTTTATCTTGAAAATGTGCTGCCTGCATCGCTGTGTGAGAGTGCTCATGTTGAAATGTCTGTTCTTGTGTCTAGGAATTGCTCAGTAAAATGGCAGAAAAAGTCATGCTCATGTTAATAAATCCCTAAAGGACTTTACCTGAAGAATTTCAGACACCATTTGTGCATGGCAAGTGTGCTATATTTAAAAGAGGAGAGAGTAGGCACATGGTAGAAATGCATCTTGTGGAAATCTAGGTCTGTGATGACAATTTGGCTACAACTGAACTCTTAACTACATGATTGGGGTGTTGATAAAGCAAAATAGAGCTTGTCCCTTGAAAGGGTCTGCTCTGAACAGACACTGTCTTCCACTGGATGGGAAGTGCCACGATGAAAAGCACTTGTTTATTCTCCTGACTCCCACGGAGAGCAGGCAGGAGTAAAGTGACTTGTTACTGAAATGCACGTAGCTCCCGGTGGATTGCTATTTACAAACTGCCAGAAGACAGGCTGTCTCTCCCAGTGGCATTCTCTGAGGAGGCCTCTGTGTTATCTGTGACATTCATTACACGTGTGCCTGCACAGCACCTGTCAGTCACTCTCAGCCAGAGAGACATCCATCACTTCCTGAGACGTCTGATGAGTTAGTTGAACAAATTAAAAAATACAGAATGTTGGAGTTGAGTGAGCTGTGGATAACTAAGAAAGCTCAGGCAAGGTAGACAAGCATATACAAAGCCCTAGCCTCTTTTTTCTGTGATTTAGTATTTTTGCAGTCCCTAGTCAGGTGTCTCTGTTTCGAAAGTGTTTGAGAAATACTTTCCTTTGTCTTTAAGCACTGAGAATTTAAAATGTGGCATGGTTTGAGTTTTGTTTGTTTGTTTGTTGTGTGTGGGGGTTTTGTATTTTTTTTTTATTTTGTTGTTGGATCTTCCCCAGAGCTAGGAACAGAGAGTGAGTGCATGGCCCTGTGGCAGTCCCAGGGAATCCCATCTGAGTCTATTTCCTGAATGCTCTGCTGGTTTTGACAAAAGTTTTATCAGACTAGGGATGTCTTGAGTGAAATGTTTCAGGGTCAGTTCATTCGCATTTTTTAATGAAAATTTTTAAGCAGCTCAAAACTACCCTGGCTTACAGGGGAAGAGAAAGTGGCTGTAATATATAATGAAACAAATGGGAAAAAAAGAAAGTAGATCGCAAAGAATAAATGAATATAAATGAGAAGTTAGGAATTGAAGACATTTGTAAAGGAAGCAGAAGGATACACAAAGAAATAGCCATTTAATTAAGGACTTTGATAAGTTTTTTAAAGTGAAAAAGCAGTAGTAATGCTGGTGCTGGCTTGTTACTATGTGGAAAAGGCAGAAATGTATGCAATAATACAGAAAAACAGAGGTAGTCAACAAATATTTCTGTTACTTGGCTAACAAACTACTATTCTGAATTCCATGTTAACTTGTTCAGCTTTTATTTTTTGCTAAGACCCTGGGTTTCCCAGCTCAAGTGTGTTCATTACCCATCTCCTCTGGATAGATTTAGGAGGCATAGGAAAGTGCAGCCAGAGAAATTGTTGATTAAGCAGAAGTAGGGAGGGGTCAGCAGTAGCAGGAAAGTTGTAAGGTGGTAAATATTTGGAAATGAGGGGGGAAGAATTACTTAAATAAAGATTTGTGATTTTCAAGGTTTCATTTTGAACAGGTTTTCATTCGTACCTTGATCCTTTTCTCCTTAATCTGCCAAATTGTGTGTCTCTTCAAATCCCTTGGGTTCCTTAGTAGTCTTCACCCTGGGAACCAAACAACTTTGCTTTTTCTGTGTTCAAGAAGACTGATATTCCCTTCTTGCAACCCTTTTTACTCCCCAAGCAGGCGTCTCATGTATTGCTCCCTTATTGTCTAACTTGCTGCCTTTCCCAAGTGGAGCTTGCTACAGGTTAATGTGTAAAATTCAAAGTTAGTGCTGATCCAAAATATTCCACTACATTCTCTGTGGAAAAGAAGCAGGGTGATGGCCAAATGATGATGCTGAAGCTGAAATACCTTGTTTCAACAATTAATGAGGATGAAAATGGACCTGACCTTGGACCTCTTAAAATCAGCACTTCTTCATAGTATGTCCAAACATTACAGAAAAAGTGTCCCAGAGGATCACTGCCTTTGCTTTTCAATAAAACTGGCACTGGAAAAATCCAGAGGATGAGAGGAAATCTATTGTTGAGCCAATATTTTGAAAGGGTGAAAGAGGGTACAATGGTAATTATAGGCCTGTCAGACTGACATGCATCTTAGGCAAAATAATGGCATGCCTGATATAGGACTCAATTATAAAGAGTGAAATAAGGGTAATAATAACTGTTAGACATGTGGAAGACAGATACTGTAAAGCTGATATGACACCTTTTTGATGAGATTACTATTTGGGTTGATAGGTCTGAGAGAACAGTTGAAGTAAGGGAGGCTTTTTTTATGGCAGAAGGGGACTTGGGAGGGCAAAAGAATTTTGATTTAGCAGCTAGAAGAGTACAAAATTGCCTCAGTACATACTGTATGGTTGAAGAGTGGCTAAATGAGTGATGAGTAATCACCAAGCAGTCACAGGTCTCGTGCTCTTAGTCAGGGATGGCCAGACAGTGTACCAGGGCTTGCCAGTGGTCTGGAATAAATATCACCAATGTGCAGATGATGCAAAGACTGAGAGACCTTTCTTGAATCCATTAGTTTGTCTGTATTTGTGTGAAACAAGGTAAAAATGCTCTTTTTTTCCCCTAGGTACTCAAGTACTTTAGGGTTTTTTTTGCAGTCATCTAATAAATACAGATATGTCTTAAGTTCCACCAATCCTTGTGATAATTCTGTCAAGCAGCACCAATTTCCTTTTCAATTAAAAAATAATGTTTTGCAAAAATGTGAATTTTAAAACAACATTTACTACTGTTACTTCTGACATATGAATATACTGGTTAATTATAGCCATTCCATTTGTTTTCTCACTGTGACTTTCTCCATCTAGAATTTTTTCCTCCTTCATAGAATGTGCAGAGATCTGCTGATAAGATGCTGTGTGTTCAATAACATTGCAAGAGAAATATTTTACCTGATGATGTAGCATCAGTCTTTAGAGAATTTCGATTGTAGATAGTCTTCAAATACATTTTTCTTCATCATCATTGTGCTTTTTCTAACTTGCATGCAATTAAGATTCTGGTGTAAGTGAGACTTCCTGGAGTTTAAAGACCCTGACTACCCCAAACAACTTTGAAAAACCGTCATTTCTAAATATTTTGTCTGCACAATTGTCAATCTTTTTGATCAGTTCAATGCTCTTGTTGCATCCCACTCTACAGCACAACAATATTCCCTCTCACTGAAGCAGAATTCAGAAATCAGCTAAGTAGGTTTAAAATGAATAAAATTAGCAATATCTTACTAGACCTTCATTATTCATCTATCTTTTCAAATATTTAGTGTCTGTACCAGAGGTCTGAATTTCATATGTTCAGTCAAAGGTTGTAGAAGAAGTGGTCAAGCAGTATAAATTCCATATTATTATTATTATTATTATTATTATTATTATTATTATTATTATTATATTTTCTCTTATCAGTATTTCTGTTCATTCTTCACTTATTATCTATGAACATCAAAAAATATCTCTCTCTGTAATGAAGAATTGTTGTTTATTGTTTGGCAGTTCAGTTTAGACACACTAGACTGTAGATTGGCACATTTCTTTCTCTCTTGCTCATTAGCAGGGAGCCTTTAGTCTCTTCTTTCTCATCTTTTTTTTTAATAATCACAATATCCCACTTTTCCAGTGGGACTTAGCCCAAGATTGAATAGAGAATTAGACTCACATCAGGCAGGCTGAACTTATAATACTGCTGAAGAAGTAATATAACATGAAAAACGAGACATTCCCTCTCTACATATGGTTTTAATTATTGTAGCTTTTGGAGTCTAATTCAAAAAATACACTACAATTAAAAAAAAATCATGAAGGAATTGAAGTTGAAAATTTTGCTTTATCTTTTAAAACAGAAGTATTCTGTTTGAAACATGGTTTAAATAATCTGCTGTGTCTAAAACTTGTATTAAGAATTGCTTATTGAATAAGAGTTTTTGAGATTATTAATAAAAATCTGGATTTAAAAATTTCTTATATGCCTTTGCACTTGTATTTTTAGCTATTGGGTCACCAAACTGATCACCAAAGGATTGTATTTTAAGCATACAAGCAATCTTTTTTTTTTCCCCCTTCCTACTTTTATTGTCTTGGAGTTTTTGGGTTAGTGAATACAAGTAAAAAAACCTCAGATTAAATATTTTCTCTGACCTATAATCAAATGTACTGTCTTCATACAATTTTATGACATTTATTTTCCAGAATATCATCCCTATTTACCACCAAATTTAAATAACTTTGGAATTCAAACATATCTGTAACCGAATGTCAGTTAAATTTGCTCATGCTGTGTGATTGAAATATGTGCAAAGATTTGTCTTTTAATTAAAGATGGTCAATATGAGAGAGAAAATAATATTTAAGTTGGTTATGAAGTGATTAAACAACGTTAGGGTGTGGTCTTCTTGGTGTGTTCTTGCTGCACTTGGCAGTACAGAGGTGATCTGCATACCCCTGTTTTTAATCAGGGTATGATAGGCACTTATACAAAGTTAACTGAGGATTGATCATGTTCAAATTTATTTAAGTTCAGTTAAAAATGTCCTTTTTCTTCATCAGGATTTGGGTCAGGTCCAGTGATGTTAACACAGTTAGAAGGTCTTTATACCCTACAAAAAGACAAAATCATACTCTTGAGGAGTATGTTACTTTTACCTGTTGAGAATTCTGCCAAAATATGATTGCACTTTTCACACCTAGACTCAGAACACCTCTTCTCTTATTCAGTGCAGAGGTGAAAGCTGTCTGATTGCTCACCTGCTAATCCCTCCCCACTAGCTTTTGAACCAGCTGTTCACCTTCAGCTAGTTTAGAACTAAGGCAGGAGTCTTGAAACTGCAAGTTTCATGAAAACCCAAAGCAGTGACAAAATAGCAAAAAGCCACATGTTTTTCCTCCCTGTGCTCTAAGGAAAATCCAGAAACAGCTCAGCTGTTTTATGCTCTGGATGGTTGCAGGCAGCAGGTCAAGCAGCATGAAAATAATTGTCTGGTGACTACATGTGCTGTCTGCTGGCTGATGGAAAAGCCACAGGGATGCTTGTAAAGGTGCTGTGGAGCACAGTGGGGTAAAAAAAGAAGCCATGAGACAGTAGATGACTTTATGGTGGTATAGATATAAGAGGAAGTGAAGATAAACTTCCATAAGAAAGCCTGCCTCATCAGTTTTTCTGAGGTCAGAAGTGCTCTGGAAGTGCTAATCATGATAATATTGTAACAATAAAGCTATTTGAACTATAGTAACACACATTCTGATATAAAAAATGAAAAATATAGTTCTATGAACATGTCTGGGTGTGTGAAGGAGAAATACAGTTCAGAACTTTGTCATTCTAAGCTATAGAAACATAAATTAGTGAAGTTAGACACTAGAGAGGTAATTGAAATGGCTGCCTTGTTTTGGGGATGGGGCTGTGAGAGTGTGTACTCCAGTGCAGGGTTGTGTACACCACTGCAGCAATGCCATGCACTCCCAATGTCGGACTGCTGCACAATTCAGATCACTCTTTTAATAACTCCTTCTTGTTAATGGAGCTTTCACATCTTCCTGCTGCTGAGTTTGTGATACTTTGCTCTGAAGAACTTTTTCCTCTGTTTTTGAAAAAAGAAAAAAAAAGAGAGACCTGCATAAACAATTATGCAGGAATGAATTTTGAATTCACCATTTACAGGAATTTAGGTAGGTTATCTGAGTAGTAGTTTCCTATGTAACAGTGTAACATTTCCCTCACCTCTGAGTTGTATAGTCTATTCTTGGAAGTCTAGTTCCCAAGCAAATGCTAGAAGCACACTGGAAGGACCCATGGTTTTGACAACAGCACAAGTTTTTCAGACTGCACTGATCTTTCAAATACGTGTTTCCATGTTTTCCTTACAATGGAAAAAAAGTTGTACAGGTCTAACCCAAATTTAAGTTACAAGCATCTTTAGTAAAATGCTGTTTATGTCATGTCCCCAGCAGAAAAAGCATTTTGGAGTATCAAAATTTTCCTATTTAACCTAAGTAAAATATGTATTTGAGGTTTGAAATCTTTGGATGGTTATGCCTTGGAAATAAAAGGGGGAGTAAGGGATTTTAATAAGAAAGTAGCATCGTGCATAGGTGAGTGTAATACACAAAACAGCACAATAAAATGCAGCCACAGAACTTCACTGGGTAGCTCACAGATGCTCTGGTCCAACCTTAGTGGGAAGTCATGTAAATGCTTTCTCATTTGAAATGTTCCAGTTTCCATCCATAAACTGGAAATTGGTAAAGTTAATTGTAGCTGCCAGCTGGAAACACCCGGTTTCTGTTGGTGACTACATTTGGCGTAGCGGGAAGAAATTTGCAGTCCGCACATACGGAGGCAAACAGAGAACTGCATCAGATTGGGATGGAACTGGGGCAGATTAATTAGGTCTCTGAGCAGCCAGTCAGGGACGTCTGGGCTCTCTGCTGTGTTCTCACACTCGCTTCAGAGCCTGGGGTTTGCAGATGCACGAAGCAGTGCTCCAGCCCTGCTCCCGTTACCGCGTGTCATAAAACTCCCAGTTGAAACAAAGTTAGGCCAACACTGCGTTTCTGAAAATCCATCCAAAACGCTCATCAGTGGTTACTCTGGAACAGGGATAATGAAAATTATTTGCTGCTAAGGGCATGAAACATATTCCACGAGACATTTCTAGCTGTTGTTCTCCACAGTTCCAGCATATAAGCATACTTATTTTAAATAGAGCAGGCTTGTCTAGTACTTTAAATTCAATACAGTAAAATGTGATAGATATTATTCTCTCTGCATTTGCTAGTGAAAGTGCATGCACATCATAGATAAAAAATAAAATATTAATTATTTTTAAATTCATGCAATTTTCCACCTGGGGACAGAAAGACAGAAAAATGCTAGTCATGTAGCTTAACGCACTAATAGAAAGGCACTCTGGTACCACACTGACATTAGAGGTATGAGAGCCTCATTAGAATATTTATAAGTGGTAGCTGGTAAGCAACCCAGACAAAAGAACATGTCTTTAGGCTTTTGTAAAGTATTTCATACATTTACAGTTGTGTATAAATGGTTATTACTTAGAATACATTCCTTAAAATATGAAGGTATTTCTTAATGCATAATATATGGAATAGCTGTGGATCAATTGTTACTGTCCTTTCTCTTCAGTATTTTTTTTCCTTTTCTATTTTTTTCTTTTTCTATTGTTTTTTTTTTTCTTCCCTCCCCCTCACCCCCCACCCCTGTCTGCATAGCTGGCTCCATGGCTATCTATTATTAAAGATGTAAGAGAAGAGCATTTTAGTTTTCTCACAAAACCACAGCTGCCATAGTAGAAATATATCCTTATATTTATTCTCTGAATTTAACTTAGTGTTAGAAGACTGTTTATTCCTATGCATTATTCCATGCTGTTGCACAGAAAAATGTGATGATAATGAGGATCTACCTGGAAATATCACAGCAGTCGTTCAATGAATCTGCTTATATGTCATGACAATGTAATTTAATTTCAGGAAAATGTGCCTAGAGGCATTCGGTTCATTTTGGTTGAAGCTTGTTCCACAGATTTGAGGTCCCAGGGTTTTGAAGGTCGTGGTTTCATGATCACTGTCTTTTCTAAAGAGAAAAATCAAAACAGAACTGCTTCCAAGTAATTCTGATACTGTATTACTTTCATTGAAAATCCTAAACCCCTCCACACACTCATGAGAAGTTAGGGAAGGAAACTCCCCAGAAATGCAGTAGTAACTAGTCTCTGTAGAGGCTGTTATTTTTTAAGCTTTTAAAGTCATACCTAGTATCTTGTAAAATTACAAAAGAGAGATTCACTTTTGTGTTGGGAAAATGTCATGCTAGTAGCAAGTCAGTAAAAGAAATTAGAAATAAATGTATGTGTGGGCCAGAATCCAGAGTCTTTGGCACCAGAAGAACCCCACTCTTCTATTAATTAGTAGGTAGGACATAACACACTCTTCTCTGCTTTTAGGGTGACTGAACACTAAAAGAAAGTGCAATTAGATTTATGAAACAGTGTGTTGCCTGCCTGGACTGCCTGATGTCCATCACCATTCAGATTATACCACAATATTTTAAGAGTATGTAATTTACCTGGTCGTTTTCATGCTGTGTCCTGCAGAATCCAACAAGGTGTGATTTTCTCTAAGTGTGAACAGCTTCTGGCTTGTAATCCCATCACAGCTCATGCCTGTGCACCTCCAAGACCACTTAATTGTGACCCGTGGTACTTAAAGCTGCCACTAGGCCTACCATTAGAAGGGTGTTTGTTTTCTACTTGTAGCCTTGAAGGAAAGCATTCTTTGAACAAACACTACTCCTTATCCTAACGGGTAAGGTGGCTAAGCAGTTTGGTTGCCACCTGAATCAGTTTATTTTGGGATTTGATCAGAGGTAGCTAAGGGATTACCAGCAGGCAATTGTTTTTGAGCAAGGGATAGGTCACAGAATATATAAATAAAGTGGGTGTTTTGCCCTTTCAGAAGAAGGCCATAACATCAACAAGATTAAAAATCAAATAAACATTAAAAATAGGTATGGAGTCAGTGCAGATGCAACACTGTGTCACACCTTTAGGCCTTCACACAAAAGCAGCATCTGTTTAACTGAAGTCACACTTAAATTAATTAACTTAGTAACAATCCTGAAGCCCTCATATAAACCTAAATGGTTTTACAAAAAGCTTATATTGATTTACCATAAGTAGATTTCTTACTTAAGCTAAATCACAAGAAATTTGTTGCAGATCAGTTTAAAAATGTTCGTACAGGTCTGTACTATTTAATTAAGTAGACTTGCAAAATAATTTTAGTGAGAACAATGAAATTTTTGTGTTTGGACTGCCAAATTCAATGTGAATTTACTTTCCTTTGGCTCATAATAATAATAATTAATTATTATACAATTAAATGTAAAGAAAGCTGTTTCTTTAATGTGATGAAACAGGAAGAGCTAAAATAGGAATACTATGACAACAAAATTTCAAAATGTGCTGGAATTTTCAGTCTGAGCATAATTATGTGACAGAACAATTTGCACAAATTCAAAAATAAAAACCTTCCAGGTTTGTTCACTGGTTTTGTTCTACAAGAAAAGATGTGAGATTACCATTTTTGGAAGTAGACCTTGTTAGTAGACCTTCCTTTACCTCAGTACAGCATAGCCTTGCTATGCCACTGTACTCCATGGCTAGCTAGTTTTCTAAGACACAGGAGATGTTAAAGAAAGGTTTCAGATAATTTCTTCTTGCTCTTTTTTCTGAAACTGATAATTGAATACAAGTCTCCTAGGCAGATGCTGTAGCCACCAGACCACGTAGCATTTGGATCACCCTTGTCTAAATGAAGCATTTACCTGTCTACAGCAGAAAAAATTTCCAAAATAGGAGCTTTACAAAGAGGTGACAGAGTGAGGAAAATATCCAGAAGATATCTTCCATATCCTGGGATTCAAAAGACCTGGAGTCATGTCCCTTCTTCAGACTTGTAAAACTTCAACAAGAGTCAGTAAGGAAGAGCTGTCCCCATTACCTTCTAAAACGTGCTCTAGGCTGCAAACAAAAAGAATAACTGGAACCCAGGCTTCCTGCCAAGCACTGAACACTTCTGCTGCAGTACTGTAAAGCCAGTGCTGTTATCTTGTTCTTTTTCCTACTGTTGGAGTTAGTTATTAAAAATAAATATTCACGGGACTATTGGTAGACTATTTCTCTAATTTAAATTAGGATAATCTCCTGGGAATTAATGAACTTGGACTATACCTGGGCAGAAGTTTTTTAGTTTCTCTCTGTTCTTTTTTTACTTTGCCTTTTGTTTTGAGCACTGATTCCACTGTGCACCTGAGGAGTCCTTCTGGAGAAAATATTTATTGAAGCCAGCATGTTTCCATGAGCAATTTTGGTCGACTGACAGAGAAAAAAAGATTAAAAATATGCAAGGTTAAGTCAATACATTTTTGAATTAAGTGGGCTACAAAATTATTGGAAGATATCTGGAAAGATTTTTAATGAGGAATTTGGTGGCACTAGGTGTAAGCTTCTGAAGTCTGAAATTCAAAGGCAGCATAACGTGGAGGGTGGTAGAGACTATTATTTTGAGCCATTTCTAACTTCTCAAAGGACTGAACACAAAATGGTGGATAAATCTACACAAGTTCAGTCATGTTTTAAATCTCCACTTTGTGTGTCCTTGTAATGAAGAAAAGGACGTTAAAACTGAGATTATAAAATTCTCGTCCTGGGCAAATGTAATGATGATATGTTTTTTTCATTATACAAGAAACTATATTAAAAAAAGACATGAGATGTACAGTTCACAGAGAAATTAAAGAAGTGAATCCAAATCATTATTCTGGGATGTTAAAGTAGCATAGGTGGCAAAAGGAGCAGCAATGATCAATCCATTTTGCTGCTGAAGTGAACAAAATCACAAAGAGACAGTGGGGCCACTGAAAGGATGAAACTTTGACACAACAGAGGGCCAAAATGAATTCTTCCCCCTAATAGTTATGAACTGTGGAGGTGGTAATATTCCAGGAACAAAAAGAGATTTTTGCTCACGTTTTTTTCCCCCTTTCGTTCCTAGCACATGAAACATTAAAAGCCTTTATCACTGTAGGAGAGCAGATTATAATAAGGCAATTAGAATGATCAAAAGCTGACGAAGAATCACGCTCAGAAAAATCACATATTAGCCTTCAAAAATTATTAGCAATAGAAAAAAGAAAGTCTTCTGCCAAGAGGATTAATAGATGTGATCAGTAGTATGGAAGAGAAAGATATTTTTGTACAGTAGTGGGAACTAAGGGAACACACCAAATTTTCTTGGGAAGATATAGAAAATACTGGTAAAACTACAGGATATTCAGACTCAAAACATGCTGCTCACTGCAATGTCTGTTGTCACAGATTTATAAAGAGGACACTGAGACTGACAAATATGTGGTTTTTGAACATTGCTAAATTAGTAGGTAACATTGAAACAGCTACATGGCAGAACTTATTGAGGTTTTTGGAAAACATTTGATACTTAGATGGATTTACAAAATCATGAAACATTATGTCAGCCCAAACAGCTGAAATAGAATGAAGAGTAATGTGGCCTGAGAAAACATCCAGAAAAAAAGGAACAGCATGAATAGAAAATGGTTCTGATTCACTTATGTTCTTCACAATAGCATAGCACAGGATTACCAGTACCCAGGTTTACTGATTTGTGAGAGAAAAGAGAACACCAACAGCAGTACCTCAAATTTTGAAAAAGCACCAGTGACCTAATGGAGAACTAAAAATTACACATCGATTACTCTCCAATCTTTCTATGAGCCAGCTATACACACACTTGCTGGTTATTTCCTGCTTAGCTTGCAGCAGCCCAAGAACCTCTTAAAAACTACTGATCATGGGGAATGGGAGGAGCTGCAAAGGAAGTGTCTGTAGGAATCTAGAACCATTAAGAAAAGCAAAACAAGCATAACTAAACAGGTATGAATTGAATCGCCACACTTATTTCAGCAGTCTTTTTATATGCTGCCGCCTCAAAATGAATCATGTGCTCCCCGTGCAGCCTTATTTCACTAAAGTATTTCCAGTTTGTCAAAAACTATACAGAATGGTATCACATCCAAAAAAAGTATTATCTTCTTGCTGGAGAGAAGTGAAGGTAACATTACTGTGATTCATTTTTAACGCTGGGTAATACTTGGAGATGCATCATGGATACATTTATTATTGCAGTGGAATAAACCATAGTGTGCAAAGTCCTTGAAGAATGGTGTTAGATGTAGGGTGTCATACAGTACATTACAGCTCTGCTGCTGCACTTAGGACTCGCTTGACACTTCTATTATCCTCTCCTGATTTATTGCTGGTGTTCATATTACAGAAGCATCTAGAAGACCCAGCTGAAATCATGCCTGCATTGCTCTGCAGAGATTTTACACTGAGTGGGAAAGATGTGGAAGTGGGAGGGGAAACAAAGATGAAGCGACTTGCCCGAGAATGAGCGCCAATTCACTCAGGAGGTAAGAGATGAGAGGGGTCTGGTCTGGAAGCTGAATAGCCACACAGGCAGAGACCTGCACATGCAGGCATTTGCTTTAGCTCTCAGTGGGCTTGTTAGCTCAGCTCTCTGGTAATACAATCTCACAGTATTCAGCTGAGAACAGTTCTGCCAGCAAACAGAATGAGTTTGCACCCACCTGTATTAGCACTGAGGGCCATATTCTCGCTGAGAGCATTCTCTTTAAAACCTGTATTTTCCAATTCTCATCCCAGCCAATATGTCATTATATTACATGCCCCATTTGGATGTATTTTTATGTCAGGAACTGTTGCTATCTTTTTCCATCTGGATTATTTGCCTAAGAACCAGGAACTTCTGGGGTTTTTAAATTTTTTTATACAGCTCAGGTGGTCATTTCCAAATAATCAAATTTTGCTCACCTAAGGTATTTATAATAGTCCCTGGTTACAAAGGGGTGGGCTTGCTATGAGGGAAGATACTGAATAGTTCAGTATCAGAATAGGAATCTGCAAATACAGTACTGCAATTTTTCTTTGGCTGTTTGCAAAACAAGTTCCCAAATGCTCTTTCGTTTAGCTTTTATATTAATCAAAGGTATATTTATAAGTATCTGTTTTAATCTAAATGCCTAGAGAATGCCTTTATCCTTATGTGAATTATTAATGGATAAAAATGCTCTATGGACTTTTCAGAGTTGCATAGGATAATCAGTCTTGGAACTTGCAATGAATGGAAGTATTGATTTGCTAATATGAAGTAATTTGTGTGATCTAAATACAGTGCATACAATATGTGTAAATTGATTCCAGTTAATCATTTTTGACTGTTCTCCTAAATCTTGGTAAGTGAGAACCCTGGCTTTCTGTACTTGGATTTCTTGGTGGCTTTCAAAGGATTGATTTTTCCTTTAAATGCTTGGGCCCTTATCCAGTTTACCACTTGGTGGTCTGCTTAGATTTAATCATGTGAACATCTATAATGATTTTTACAGAAAAAAACCCATTCCATGTTTCACATTTAATTCATACGGATGTTGACATATTTTGCTGCACAAAGATCTAAGCTTGCATCTTATTTGATTTTCATTTGATAGTAATTGCTGGACAAAAATGTTTTCAGCTTCATGTTAGGTGATACTGCATTAGTTTGAAAAAACAGAGCAAAATGGAGTTAAATACACCTATTATGAAGCACACATTTACTAAACTATCAATGAAAGATTTACAGGATTAATTAATCTAAGCAACACAGGAAATTGTTGTAATTGTTTTGATGGGAAACACATGTCTTGTTAATTTCAAATGTATCAGCCTAAAAATAAGTTTACACATTTTAATGCAGTGGTAACAGCTAATACTTGTCTGTAATTTCTAGAAATATATTTATTAAGCTATTTTAAATAGAATGGTCATATCTAAAATGTGAAGATAGTATGACATAAAAAGACAAGCTTATATATGAAATAAAACCAGGCATTATTGAAAGAAATATTTGAAATTATTATTAGCTGCCATACCCTAGTTTCCTGATCACAGTGCAAATTGACTTAGCAAATTATAGTTTGCCTATCTAAAGTTTCCACTACAATGGAATTTGAGTCATAAAGCACCTCTCTACTACTACTTTCAGTCCATGCTTTTGTGCTTTTTTTGTCTTTAATACAAATCAATTATCTCTGGGCTGTCTGAATTTTAATAATATATTGAATAGCAACTTATTTTTTCTCTGAACTGTGTTCTGTTGGACCATAATCTCACAAAAAGCTTTCAATATACACATAATGACATCTAACATAAGTTCTTATGCAGCTGCATGGCCATATCATTACTCACATCACTTTTGGTATTTTTCAATGCATAATTGTGTCAGAATAAATGTGTTCATTGCAATGTTTATGGAAAGTGACTGAAATAAGTCAGAAATGTATCATGATGCATCTATAACTGAATGCATATTTGGAAATGCTTAGTGGTGCTGCTGATTGAATTTGTGATGCTATATTAAGAGATGGCTTCTATGTACATTTTTAATATTTCCTAATGAGACTGTGGTATTCTAGAGCCTTCTGCAAAGTTAACAAGGAAATCATATAAACAAGGGAACTAATTAATGGGAGGCTAGATACAGTGGAATCTTAGCTCCTCAGAATTGTGATGCCACTGCACGATGATTCAGGACACATAAATGCATGCAAGTGGATAAGTTTAGAGACAATGGAAAAGCAATGTGCAGCAGCATCTGTCACCTCCTGCCTTTGAGGAAAAGACCCTCTGAAAAGCATAACAGAAGTCATGTTCCCAAGAACGGTTCTGATTTTCAGACTGAGAAACATTACTAGAAACACAAATTCTGAAAGGATGTTATTTAATTAACGTGTGGAAAAGGACAGAAATTAATGTGTGTTTTAATAATTGATTGTCACTACATAGTAACTCCCTTATTAAATGTGCATTAATTATGTTTGATGCAGAGCACCGTGGTTTTCTTTCCTCACATTGCTGTGTGCATATAGTGTTGTGAGAAAAGATTTTGCCCCTTCCAAAAGATCAGAATATGAAAACAATTTACCCTGTGTATAATAGTGGAAAAAGGTATCCATTTCAGCTGGTCAGCTACTTCCCAGTAAACCTGTTGGTGCAAAGGAGGCCCCAGGTATACTTCAGAGCTCTAGTGCTATTCTGGTATATGATACAGGATTACCACATTAATAACAAATCCATAGGTAAAATATATAATATTAATTAAGGATTATAATGCAACATTTACCATGGTATTCAGATGTCCATATTCTTAATGAACTTTTTTGAAGCTGCAGATTTGGGATGGATTTTCTCTGAGTATTTCTTAGCACCTAAGTCTGTCTGGCTTAAAATGTTTCTGATACAATGAATTTGGCAGGTGAACAAATAAATGCATTCAAGGGAAGAAGGGAAATATCAGAAATTTAAGTGAGGGCTTTGTTACAATGTGGGAGCTTTTTCCTGATAGCTGCTTTTAGTTTAGGATTGCGTTCAGCTTTTGTTTAAAGTCTGTTGGTAGCAATGGGAATATGTTTAATATACCAATTCATGCATTTCGACATCCTTCATTGTGTCTCGTTTTTGCAAAATGCTGCACTTTAGAGCTTCATAAAATGAACAAATGGAGCTAATTAATGCCTTTTCACTATCTGTACTTAATATTATGTTTTTAAAAGTCTAAAATTAATCCTAAAGAGAATTATATGGGGATCTGATGGGATTGAAATGATATTTAATTGTGCTTAACAGTTTTTCTATACAATTACTTAGAAACTGCTCAAATTTTAGAGTGTTGGACACCTGGATTATGTAATGCAGAGCCTGGCTGTTTGTTTTACTGGAGCACAAACACTCCGTTGCTCCTCCAGCACAGAATTTGTTTTCTTACTTGTAACAGCTGCTGACCTGGACATACATGAACAACTCTCAAAATAGGTATAACTTGTGAACAGCAAGGAGGTGTGAAAAACGTTGTGTGTATGAAGATTCTGAAAGTCATGAGGTAAATGAAAGAAGGGAGGTTCAATGGCTGGGGTAGAGTGCCTGGTCCTTCTGTGGGGTGGGGATTCACCCCATCAGAGAGCTAATATCATATCCTGGTTCCTGACAGAAGAGCAAGAAGCTTCATTTGTACTCAGGCACTCTAGACAAAGGAATATCCATGTGTTCTTCATTGTTCCTTTCTGCCCTGGTACCACTGAGTCCTTCTGGCTGCTGCTCTGCCTTCTGGAATAAGAATACTTTAGGTTCACCCTGGCCACTGCAGCAGCTTCTCAGAACTGTGATTCTATCAAAATAAAGGACTGTTTTCTCGGTTTGTGTTTTCTTCAGTAAAACTTGAAGACCGTTTCAATACAGAAGATGAAGCAAAGATATTTTTCCCAATATAATTCTCTTCATCTTGAGCTCTCATTTTGCCATTGTCAAGTATAAAATGACAGGTTCACATAGCAAGTGTTTTTGTCTTGACAGTACATTTCTTAATACTGTCTTATTTTTGGTGAACATTCCTGCTTTAATTTCCTGTTCTGTATAAGAACCAGAACACTTCACTTGGAACTCTTTCATCTGCTTTGGGTAATCCAAAAATGTCGCTTGGCATCTTGAATCTTTGTTCATCAGCATGGCACAGGAGAAAAAAGTGACCTTTTAGGCCTCAAATAAAGTGACTGAAAACTATCTAGAAGAAATTCAAGAATAATAAAATATTTTTAAGATGGAGGAATGAGACATGAAGAGCTTAGCCTACATTCTCAGGTATTCAGTCAGTCCTGGTCATAGTTAATCTCTTTTCAAAAAGGTGCTTGTACCTCTACCCCACAAAAGGTTCACAGGTGGAAGGGGCTTGCACTCATATTCTTTAGATGAAAGATAGATCATCCTGTTTAATGAACCTAGGCTGGTTCATTAAACAACCTTAATATGCAGGTTTCTCAGGCACCTTATTTAACCTTATTGTGTTGGGGGTTTTGAAATATTTAGTTTTATTTTAGATGGCAACAAATCTCTTCAGAGCTTCTGAATGCCTTTCTTGTTTAAACAGTGAAGGTTTTTTGTTTCTTTTTGTTTCTTCTAACCTGAGTGCTCTTTCAATTTGCATTGTTCATAAATTTCCTCTTCACTTGACTGAAATTTTTTAAACCAGGAGCTTGATAATTCAACTGCCAAGGAAGGAGAGTCATAGCTTTCCTTCTTGGGGAAAATGCTTGGTGAAGTATTCTGCCAAAGCTAAGAAGTCCTCTGTCATCAATTGCAAAACCATAGCAGAATTCCAGCCTAATTTCACTGCAGATTGATCGAGCTGTGGCAGAAAGCAACTTAGAAATGAAGAGGTTCACTTGGTACCAAATTGTTTCATGTGGAAACAAATGAGTGTTCCATGTCTAACCAGCACACCATTCGCCAATGGTTATCCAAGTAAGAGGCACATAAACTTCATTGTACTTACACATAGTTGTAAATCTTAAAACAAATTCAGACAGTTGATCATGTACAATAATGAGGATTAAAGTAAAATCTAACTTGTTCTTTCATGTAGTTGAGGATTAGATGAATCTCTGAGTGTCACTTATATTCAGCAGAAGTGCTTCATAGATGACAGGTAAAGCCAGGCACAGGTACTTTGAAGGCACAATCAGTATATAAAATCATTTCATGTGGATAAGGAATACCAGTTTAACTTTGTCTCAGCTCCTAGGTATCACTCAGCTCAACAGCATCCTATCTCTCTGAGCTGTAGAATTACCATTTGAATTTCTGTTTCTTTATCTCAACCTCTGTTTTCTTTGTCTGGAAGAACTGTGGAGCAGAGACTTCATCTCAAGTATGTTCCACTTTTGACAGGTATTCACAAAGACCACGTCAATATATGCAGTGTATTTACTGCTTTGTGCTGTTATTGCCAGCAGCTGGAAGATGTGCAGAACATTTTACTGATCATCTTCTCTTTAATGTCAAGAACAATTCATTGCAACTCCCTGTGCATAATACAGTTAAAAAAACCCAAAGAAAAGTGTTTTTCTTTAAACTGGGGTGGTTTAAGCTTAACCACTCTTCCTTAAAGTCACTACTTTTGTAAAACTATTTTTATGTCTAGGATTGAGCTGTGTTCTTCTTTTTGAAAATAGATTGTATATCAGGAAGAATTTCCAGCTCTTGAATGTGTTTATTTATTTCCTAACCATCACAGAGAAAAAAATCCAAAGAAGCCTGGTTGTCAAACCTTTAAGATGTAGAACTGCATTTTTTAGCTGATAATAAAAGTTGAATGTATATTTTTTTATTATTTTTCTTTTTTCTTTTAGGATCTTCATCAAAAATATGAATGTGAAAAATAAAGCATCTAGTAGAAAATAAGGGATGGTACTCTGTACTAAACTGGTTTCTAACAATTTTTGGCTATTTAATTTACTTAATCAGCTGAAGCATAAACAACATGGAACATTAAAATTAAATTTCTCAAGAAGTATCAGTGCCTGAGTAAGAATCCTGTTGCAATCCTTATTCTATCCAAGGACCAAGCTGGAGGAGAGATAATTGGCTTTGAGGTGGGCAGAACTGGAGCATCTGTAAAAGCCTACACCAACCTGAGTCTCCAAGAGAACAGAGATGATGCATAAAAAGATCTCATTTTTTTCTGTACTTTTGCAGGATATGCTACTTTTTCCAGGAAGACATGCCCTAAAATGACCTGGGCTTGCCACCAAGATTTATAAAAGAGAACTTTAAATTCTTAGTTAGAAGAGATGTAACTATGTATGCAGATCTTGCATATATTTCATTAACTTTTGCCTGAAGGTATCAGTAGTACAGTTTGTGAGCAGAGAAAGATATGAAAGAACTGTGCTGGTCATCCAGAACATTCAGTTCTAACAGTTGACAATGGTGATGACTACTGTAGTTGGGGTCAGGTTATTAATAGTGAACCAAAACTGAGAAAAATTACAGCTAAAGCCTTTGTAACCTGGCATTCTTGTTAGCCTGGACACATCTCTGTATGTGGTTAACCTTTGTCATTCAGAGTTGTATCTTTATTTTGCTTAGTGAAGTTGCAGCGTTGTCATTTGGACATCCTGTCATTCATCAGCAGGAAGCTGGGCACTCAGTCTCTGTCAGAAAGTGCTACTGGGGCTCTGAAAGGTTTATTCTCTCTGTGAGAGTTTTATTCTGTTAACCTGTATAACAAAATATCTGCTGTGTGTTAATGAAGCTTCTCATTAAGTGAATTCTCAAGTTCACTGCAAACAGTAGAAATACTGGGTTTACATTGTAGTGCATCAGGATTTTGCTTTATTGTGCTTCCTATTAGAACAGTGTTATTATGGGCCCTCAAGCCATATAATTTACAGGACATGAGGTTCTGGGCTTTTGTCTTTGCCTTTCCAGTACTAAAAAAAGTTACTTACAAAAGGAAATGCATTGCAGGATTGGTTCTTCACAAGCAATAATAATGAAAAAGAATACGTATAGTTTGTTAGAAACTGACTGCGTGCCAAAACCATCTTCATAATTTTTCCTATAGATTTTTTATTTTCAGCTCTCCATTGATTCTCCTATTTACTCTATTTTCTTTTGAAAATGGATAGTCTATTTTTCCTACCCTGGAAACAGCTGAACATTGTAGAAGGTTCTGCTCGAATACTGTTGGATATTTCTTTGTGTAAAGATGAAGGTTATCAAGAGAGTCAGTTTGGGGGAGAGGAAATAAAAAAGAGCAGAGGTAAAAGACCCCTATGAAGTTCTATGAAGCTAAATACAGAAAGGAATCCAATATTTTTGGCTTTGCATTTGCAAAATGATTTTGGATTAAGGACTGCCTGCTGTGTTATGGACATTGGCCTTTTACACTTTAGCTCAGAAATGTTTTGTGGGCACATCTTTCTGTAGTAGAAAAAAGTGACAAATTGGGCCAAGTATGTGATGGCCTGGCCAGCTAGGGATGAATCCCAAGACAGCAGATACTGAAAGTGTAGAGGGGCAGCTTAGTCTTCCTAAAGTTGTTTCTGGACTTCTCTTGCTATGTATCTACCTTGTCTTATGATTTGTGTAAAAACACAGGACAAAAACATATAATTATTTAGACTGACTTTGATGGCTGAAGGGCTTTTGTAGAGATGACTTAAAAGTCTTTTAGTCCTGATGGAAACCATTCCATTAGATGTAGTTAAACACAGTGAATAGAAGGAATAGAAAAATACAACTTTCTTCTGTTAACACTACGTAGTATGCCATATCAAATTTATCATGTGGGTTTATTGCTGGAAGAAAGATGTTTTAAGCATTTCCAGTGGGAAGAAAAGGTAGAATTTGCATGAAGACAGAACAAAATTTGTTTGCTTTTTGTAACCTCTTGCCACTGTTCCATAATGGAGACAAAAATTCTGAATGTATTTGCAGCAGAAACCCTTAAGCAAGTAAGACGATGAACAGATAAATACAAGATTTTAATTTCAGGGCAACAGATAAAATGTAATTTCTAACTGAATTAATTCTTCAGAACTACTCTTTTGATAAATGAAAAGTGAAAGGACACTTTTCAAGTGCAAATGTGTGAAAATTTATGCTTTCTCAAGGATTGTTGGGCTGTATTTGTGCTTTTAAAAAGAACTCTCTTCTAGGCCCTAAACATAGAAATCCTTTGATGCTGTGAGATATTATGTATCTAAAAAAATACAGAATGGAAATACACAAATTTTGTAGTTGAATTTGTACTTGAAATGTGGAGTATTGTTAAGCCTGAAGGCAGAGGGGGAGATAGTGTCAGGATGTCTGGAGTTTTATTCCCCAGATATTAAACAAGTGAATTTCACCACATCTGTACCTGCAGGAGCTCCTGTCTAAAAGAAGAAGAAGAAAAAAATTCTTGTCTTAAAAAATGCAATTAAGCTATCTGGCTTGTTTTGTACTTATTTTGATTGTAGTGTAGGAAGGGCACACATTTCTTGAGTGTGTGCATACAACTTCAGTATGAGACACAACTGACACAGTGAATTGAAGATATTTTTCCCTCCAGGGTGCTTGCAGATGATACGAAATGCTGTGATTTTCCTAGCAGCAGCTCGAGTCAAGCTGTGCTGTAATGTTACCAAACAACTATAAACATGAGGATGGGGATTCTCTCACCTATACACCTATAATGTTATTTGCATATACTATTAAGGCAAAGAGAAAAAAAAACCACCTAGTTATAGAGTACTGTATCTCAAATCTTAGATCCATGGCTGTTCAAGTCGGCTAGAATTTACAGAGAGCACAGCTGATGTTCATTAATCCTGATGTTCTCTCCTCCCTGCTCCACTATTTGTCAAAAGTCTTTCATTGTGTTCTGAAATATTAATTCCCTTTGTTTTCTGCTGCTTCCAAAAATTTATTTCATGAGCAATTGTTAGTGGCTATGTCTACAAGGCAAGAGAGTAGCTCTTCTTGAAATGTTAATTGATTTGCAATTTAGCTGCCAAAAAAGACCCCGAAAGGAAAGCACAGTAAAAATTTATTTTCAATTAAGGCAGTGTCTCCACAGCAATGCTGTGCAAGACTCCTTCACATCTAGACTCTTGGAGATCAGGCACATCACAGAGGTATTGCCTTTGGCCCCTCAGGGAAGGGAAGAAGCCAACCTCAGTGTAAATCTTTTGGATGAGCCAGTGGGGGTATCATTAGCAGAGATGACTGCAGGTCAGCCAGGATTCAAAGGTACAATTGTGGAGATCTCAGAATAAGAGAGGGAAAAACCAGATTTTTGCACAGACTATCCCACATTGTTCAGCACAGCATTCTTTGGCTTTTACCGTGTTATGAAGAAAAGGCACAGAAAAATAAACAATTGGCCTTTCCAGCTACTAGGTTTTAAAAAAAAAAAAAGCATAAAATTTGTGTGAGTGAAGAATGGAATTGCATAATTTTCTTTGGATAACATTTTGCGCAGAAGCACAGAGGATTTCTCACTTTTAGTGGTGGTTTCTGGTGGGAAAAGACATCTTGGCAGTAGGTGGCAGTGGAGCTCTTTCATTGAGGATTTTGTGACAGCAGCAGAAATCCAACATTTACCAAGCACAGCCTTTTCCAGATGCAGGCCTCAGGGCCTTATTCGGTCCTGCAATTCACTTCTTATTGCTGGGGATGTCTCGTTAGGAGATTAACTGTTTAAAATGCAGTGCTAATGTGAAAGTTTTAATTGGGAAATCCTGTGCATGTTAAATTAATCTTAAGTACTTTTATCTAGAACGCCTGCTTCATTTCCACAGCGCTTTGTATTTGCAACCACCTCACATTCTTTTGCATCATATTAAAAACTTGAAATGGACCAACAATGCTTTTTACATTGCTGAAAATCCTTAAGAAAGATGGTCTCTGAAGCCTCCTAAATCCTAAAGTGCAGATGTTGATAAATGCAATGTGAGGGGAATGGTAACAGAGCTATAGTATATTGATAGACAGTTTGTATCCATGGAGAAAATGCAGGGCAAAGGTTTCATCCTAACCACAGCTTATGTTTCATGGATAAGCACGGTGAGCTTTAGGAAATTGTGAGAACAACTGAGATTTGCAGTTTGAAAGAAAAGCAGATAGTAACTCGGCTAAACATTTAGGCTGAGGTTTTCAAAGCTGCTTTGGGGATTTTGGAGACTGGAATCTTGGGCTGCCTATAAAATCCTCAGTCCTTAGGCCTGTTTTCTTTTCCGTAGAGCTTGTGCTGTTTCTAATTTGACCACATCATTTAGACAAGTGCAGGGAACAATATATGATAGAAGGAATATATTGTTAAATGTAGAAAGGAAGATACTGAAGTTGCAACTCTACCAAACTATAAATTCCACTCCAGATTGTACTTTATGCGACCATTCAGATTTTGTCTGCATACTTTTGTGGTTATTGCTGCTTTAAAAATCTTTATCTTCCTCAGAGGCACTGTGCATACTATTTGGCAGTCTCTTTTTTTCATCATCCCAGGCATTTTTTCAGGCTGAGTACTTTGGATGGAGCACTGTATGCATATAATTTCCAGATTTACTAGTCTGACTGAGCTCAAACAGTGGGATCCTTGCAATACTTCTATGTTGCCCACTGACATTGCTGAAAACTTGAGTAGTCTACAAAGCCAAAAATTGCAGACAGCTGGCCATGTCTTCCTTTTACATATATATTTTGGGCTTTGTCCTTAAATGGGATAATTGATTATGGAACAGTCCTTGCCTTCCTTCCTTCCCTATCAGGATGAAAAGTTTCTGAATGCGTTTTTAGGGGAAGTCCCTTCCAGAGAGGCTGAAATAATATTAATAAGATTCAAAGATGAAAGGTGGATATAATTATTTGAATTTGGGTCTACTGAATAGTCTCTTTAAATCATATATAAATAATGTAGCATAGGAATTACTGTGTTCTTTATCAGGATTAAATTTAATGATGGTAAGGCTTTTTGCTATATGTGTGTCAGCTATGAAAGCTAAATTTCACATTCATCTCTTGTGCAGAATGCTTTTAAGGTAAAGAATATGAGCCCATGCTTTGCCAGAGGAGTCGGAGTAAATCTGCCAGCACTGAGGTTTTCATGGAGCTTTAGCAGTTTATATTTAAAATGCAGATGCTCATGTTTGTTTGCATGATTTCAAGGATTTTGATGAAATGTTCCATCTGATCTAGTCTCAGAAAACTCAGAGAAATATGTTAAAGGGCATGATTCATGTCTCGTATTTGTATTTGCAGAGAATATCAAAAACATAAATATTCCTCCAAAATACAAATATTTTACAAATTGTTAAATCTTATCTTTCTGTGTAACCATTTTTTATAAGTGTTATACAATGCAAGCGTGCTGCTTTACTATTGAAGATGGTCTGCTTTTATATGCCCAGAACACAAAATTATTATTTGCCCTTAAATAGTAAAGTGAAGTGTTAGTGAGGTTGATTTGCCTATATGGACAGGTGGAAAATGGCTGAAGGCATTAGAGGAGATCTGCATCAGGTAAGACCCAGCAAACCTACAGATTTACAAATACACATATTGATTACATGCATGTGTACTGGTGTGTAAAGGAGGGGGAAAAAGGGCTGAAGTAATTTTAAAAGCAGATATTCAACATGGAAAGGTGTTTGGAGAGAAGAGTCACAAAACCAGTAATCCTTGGTAAAAAAGATTTGTAAAGTTCTGAGCAAGGGCCTTGAGGGGAAGCCATATGAGGAGTGGCTGAGGTCTCTTGGTCTGCTCAACCTGAAGAGGAGACAGAGAGGAGACGTCCCTGCAGTTACAGCTTCCTCACGAGGGAAGAGGAGGGGCAGGCACCGATCTCTGTGGTGACAGTGACAGGACCCAAGGGAACGGCCTGAAGTTGTGTCAGGGCTTGTTTAGGTTGTGTATCAGGAAAAGGTTCTTCACCCAGAGGGTGGCTGGGCACTGGAACTGCTCCCCAAGGATGTGGTCACAGCACCAAGCCCAACAGAGCTCCAGAAGCATTTGGACAACGCTCTCAGGCACAAGGTGTGACTCTTGGGGATGCTGTTGGATGGGGCCAGGAGGTGGACTTGAGTATCCTTGTGGGTCCCTTCCAATTCACCATATTCTATGATTCTGTGAAACTGTGATACTTTGAGAGCCAAGTCCATCAGCTTTTTCAAAATTAAGTGTCTTAGGGACATTTGTAGCTGAATGTTGTCTTTTGATAAGGGCAAAGGCATGAGAGCTTGTATGGAAGCTGATAAATGACAAATTGCCTTGCATTTAGGAAAGGGAAAGCCTTGAAAGCTTGAGAAAAGATGGTCTAGTATCACACTGATGCCCAAAAAAGATTGGCAGCAACTTCATGGATAACCTGCAATACTGATAAATTAAGTTTCACTTTAAGGCTTTTAGTCAATGGTGAACAATTTGTGAATGTCTGTGGTTTAGAGTGAGTTAACCAATTACATCTCAGAAACAGTGTGTGTCCAGATTTTTACATGATGACTTGAAAAACCTGCATAGAACAAATATAAGATGTTACTAAGTTAGAATTGATAACATCTGTTAACATGCAACTTGTACTTTAAGCAGGAAAACTGGATTTTAATTCATCTTCTGGACTACGTTTTCTCACTTCCCCAAAGCTATGTTGCACCAAAGAAAATGTACCAATTGACCTCAACAAACACAGCATCTGTCTTTACATAAGCTTAAACATAATATTCCTGAGAAGTTTTCCTACTTTTTGTATTCTTTACTCGGTAAATGCAGAAAGGAACCTGTTTAGATTATTGGGTTAGAGTCCTGTAAAGGGGTGAGCAGTTACAAAGGTCATGGTGTAGATCAGTCCCCAAATTACTTGGTACAAAACCCTCTCCTGAACAGTCAGCAGATGTATCCACACTGTATGTTGCCATTGCCCAAAATATAGGCCTGTGGAATACGGCACAAATTAAGCTCAAAGGCAATGGGGAGCACATTTTCACACTCCGGCTACTATTGTGGCCTTGCCTGTAGTGTGTGTTTACTTTGTTTTGGCAGTGTGCTGACCCAGCCATGTGCCTTTCAAACAGTTCTAAAGCTGGGCTGAGTCTGCTCACCTCTGTTCAGGACATGAGATGTCTTTAAGCACTTTTCTGTTATCAGTAATCTCATTTTTCACATAATGCATAATGCAGCATGAATGAATTTGGGTCCTTAGATTACATTCATTTTGGCTACAGTTAATCTGTGCTGAGCAGCTAATCTAAACATTAAAGGCTCTGTATTTTATTATTATTACTAATTCCCTGACCCATGCATTCCCCTTGCTTGTTTCATTGACAGAACATTAATATCTAGTCATGGTAAAGCATTATTTAGTTTCATTTGTCAGTCAGTTGAACAGCCTCAGTGTATCGACACTTTTAGTCTACTTAATTAAACCCCAAGCTACAAACCAAAAGCAATTAATTTCAGCAACCAATAAATATTAAATGTAAAATATTGAACACAAACTCGTGATTCCATGGTACATTGTAGTAAAAGATTTTTGAAAAAATTATTAAAGCTTGGCTATATGCTTCCTTGGAAAGCATAATTTACTGAGAATTTGATAGCACAAATGTGACTGAATTTCTTCTGTGGGACTACTTCTGGAACTTCTTCACCTGAAATAGTTCATAAAACACTAAGTTTGCAGAAACAAGTAGGCATGTAAATAAATACATTATCTATACAGCAGCCATGGTGAAGAGTTGGTTTAACTTTTCAGTTTAATGCACTACCCAGTTTGTCAACCTTACTCTCCTTACTTTTACATTCCTAGATATCAGGTTGGATTTTCAGTTGTCTCTGTATCCATTGTTTAACCTTAAGTAGTTGTTTTAATAAGTACTTTTACTGAATATTAAAATCAGGTAGAGCTTTCATTACTAGTTTGTCATGAGTTGAATTAATCACAGTTGAACAACTTTTCAAAACTATGCCTCAAGAGTTTTCAAGCTATTAAATATTTTTCTATTATAAGGACTCAGAATTGTTCACTGCAGAGAATAAAGTACCACTTTTGCATACATTACACAAACACTTAGTGCTTCATGAATCCACAATAAATTTTCTTGCTGATTACTCATGTAATCTAAGGATCTCCTGCTGTTTTATAGAGAGTCTTATTAATTTCATTCAAGTAGTAAAATTAGCACCTGTAGAGAACCCTTTATGGCTTTTAAACTTTTATCATATTTATAAGAGCCTGCTTCATTTATCATGTAACAGTTGGTTTATTTTATCTCTCAAAGTATTTATTGATTCTTAAGGATGTTTAATGAGGTAAAAAAGAAGTTTAAATAAAAGGAATTATCATATCAGTAGCACTGCTTATCAGTGATAGATTCAGATAGGATCACAAGATCTGGAAGCTAGATTTTTGTAGGGTTGAACACTGATCATTTGACTGTTCCTTTTAAACTAGTGTGGAACCTCCTTGTCTGGTCCTGTAAATAGAAACTGAATGAAGTACTCATTTCCTCATGTATATGCTGAGATTCTGGAGTCAGAGCCTTAACTGGGGAATTCAGTTATAAAAATAACACAAATGGATTGTAGAGTACCAGAGACTGATGATAAATCTTAGAAAAGGGTACATCAGGCCATTGAGAAAATTTGTCTTTCAGCTGAGGAAAAGAGCAGAAGACACAATTTGAATACTTTGATGATCAAGCTTCTGTCTTATATCTGCACAATATTGTTTTTTCTTCTCTGTATGGCTGATCCCCAGAAGCACAAGTTTTTAGAGATGAAACTTGTTATAATTAAGTGCTAATGTTATAATGAGGACAGTAAGCTTAGAATACCTGAGTGAATACAGATGAATATTGTGTTATGATTTACACACACACAAGGTGTTCCAGAAAAATAATACAGCATCTTTTTTCTTTCCATTAGTTAAATTCTGCACCAATGGCTCAGAGGTAATTTTATATTTCTTCTGGAAACTGCCTATGTCCAGTGGTGGAGGTGAATTGACAACAAAATCAGAGTATCACTGGAGGTGTTCAAGTCCAGGTTGGATGGGACTCAGAGCAATGCGGTCTGGAAAAGAGTTCCCTGAACCTTCCTGTGATTCTGTGTTAGGTCCCAGCATATGGACTTCTTTATGGTGAACAGAAGTCCTTGATTAAAACCCCATTCTCAGAAGCAAATTCTGTCCAAGAGTTTGTTGCATTATATCCAGAGCTGTGCCCATAAAGTTGCTTGGTCTGTTCAGATGGCTGTGGTACCTAACCCTGTGTATGTTTCCATGTTTGCACTGTGTGCCCATCGTGGTGATCTTTTTCAGGGCAGAGGCAGGGATCAGGATTGCTTTGTTGATGCATAGTGAGATCTCAGCTCATGACACAGTAATATCCAGGGCAATGAGGGCCACCTGGGATGTGCATTCAGTGTTGCTTTCCTACCCTTATCTGGGGCACTACCTTTGAGATTCTATTAATAACAGTGGGGGAAACAGGGGAGGATGCTTCTCCCCAGCTTTTCATTCCCCTTTCTCCCTTCAAGCCTGTTACAACAGCTTTTGAGAATTTTAAATTCCCTTTGGATGTTAAGGAAAGCATGTTCTTGTTCCTATGTCTGCCAGGCTTAGAGTCAAGACAGAGATTTCTCAGGAGGTCATTCAGATATCTACCTTGAGCATGGGTAGCCATGAGTGGCATGGAGGAAATTGGGCTAGCTTTTGAAGGTTTGGAAGTTCATCCCTGAACAGCCAAAGTGCCCTGATAAAGTGATAAAATGTTGAAAGAAAAGTATTGTGGGGAAAGTTTGTACAGAGCATGCCATCATCAAATGTTAATGTGTTTTTCTCCATTCTGTTCGCAGCAGAGTGCTGGCCACGGTTTGCATTTACCTGGAGGGGAGTGCAGTACAGCTGGAACTGACTGCCCCAGGGGTGGAAACACAGCCCCACTGTCTGCTATGGACTGATCCAGGCTGCCCTGGAAGAGGGTGAGGCTCCACAACACTTGCAATGCACTGATGTCCCCACCAACCAGCAAGACAGAATCACAGGCTCTTAGGCACTATGGGTTTCTGGAGGATGCATATTCCAGGCTACAGTCATATTGTAAGCCCTCTCTGTCAAGTGACCTGGAAGGGAGATGATTGTAAGAGGAGTCCTGAACGACAAGCTCTTGAACAAATTAAATGAGAAATTGTTCATACAATAGCCCTTGGACCAGTCAACTTAGGACAAGATTTGAAAAATATGCTGTACAGTGAGAATGTGCCTTCAAGGTGTTTCTGGCAAAAGTACCCAGAGAAACTCGAGGATGACCCGTGAGATTCTGAATTTGGAGATACAAAGCATCCAAGGCCCTTTACACCCCAGCTGACAAAGAGATCCTGGCAGCTTATGAAGGGGTTCAAGCTTCCTCAGAAGTGACTGGGTGCTGAAGCACAGCTGCTTCTGGCACCCCGACTATCGGTTTTGGGTGGGATCTTCAAAGGGAAAGTCCCTTCCACATCTCATGCCCCTGATGGTATGTGGGGTAAGTGGGTTGTGCTGATCACACAGGAAGCTTCAGTAGGAAACCCCCATCACCCAGAGATCTTGGAAGTCATCATGAACTGGCCTGAAGGTGAAAATTTTGGACTATGATCGGAGGAGGAGGAGGAAAAGGTGATGTGCTGAGGAGGCCCCATCATATAATCGGCTACTAGACAACATCACAAAATTTCTTTGAAATGCCTTCTAAGTATTCCCCATGTCCTTACTTTCCTCTGTGGAAGCTGTGACCAGAATAGTGTTGATAACACACCAGTTTCACCAGCTGCTGAGCAGTGCTTGTAAAAGTGTCAAGGTCTTTTCTGTTCCTCAGTGCCCTTTTATAGGATTTGTGTATTCATCCTTGGAAAAATGATGATCTATATGACTTCCTGTGTATTAAGGACATGAGAGCTGTGTGCTGTCATTTAGGAGTCATCTAGGAGTATCAGTAGTAAAATGCAAGTAGTCTAAGAATTGTTTTATACAACGTATTTTTATTACTGTGATGAAGCATTTATTATAAAACATGACTGAAATTACTCATGTTTTGGCTTTCTGAAGATCTTTCAGAAACAACAGTTAGGTCACCAGAAAAATAGATCAGAAAGGCAGTTAAAGATATTCACTTTAAATTATATGAAAGCACAAATTCTCTACAAACAGAACAGAAGATTAAATCTCTTTGAAATTTTGTTGTTTTGTTGTTTTTTTTTTATCCTACAGTGAAATGCAAAAAATACTGAAAGTGAAGAAAGATTTTAGAATGTCACCTGGTGGAAAAAGAACAGACTAATATCACAAATACTGTGTGTACAAATATTAAACTCTGCTCTCTTTTCCCTTATTTTTCTTCATTTGGATTATATATGGATATTTTGATATTCAGTTTCAGACATTCCAGTCCATTGACACAGAAATGAAATGGTCTCCTCCTGAACCGATTTTTTTTCTCTTGCCCTATTGAAGTAAAGGTTCAGAACTACCAACAATATTTGATTTAAATTATATGAAGGCATTGCAGTAAGAATTTAAATGGCAGCAGTTGCATAATTCCTTTGTTATGAATCATTTTTACCTGCGAATTAACTTACTAATTACAGCAGTTAAGTGTAATTATTCTGCCTCTTAAGGTAGCTTATTACTGCTTTTAACAATAAGACAAAGTCTGCCAAAGTTAATTATCATAATAATAATTTAGTGCACACTTTTGGTCTTGTTAGGAATACAATATAATCTTGGAGAAATGATCTTTTCCATGTTAATCAGTCATTCACAAAGCTGTCTTTCATGTTTCTTACTCCTCTGAGAAGTGGATTGAAGCTTGGTAATTGGAGAGGCACCGAATGACAGAAGAGAATGTACTGCTCAATTTCAGGGTCTGGTTTTCGCCAAATACTGAAATGCTTTCAAAGGCTGAGTTAAGTTTTCTCACAGTAATATAAATGTGACAAATTTTAATAATTCCCTTTAAACCCCCTTCATTCTTCTGATCCCAAACCTCTCAGATGTATATATTTCTTACTCAGTTAGAATGTCACCAGATACTACCAGACAAGCAGAGACTTTATATTTTTTGCTGTTTTCTATTTTTTTTTTAATCAAGGTATTTTGGATTTATATAGTTTCTTGCATCTGGCCATAATTTCATGAAATTGGCATCTCCCATCTTTTTCAAGATGATAAAGAACATCTAGGAAACCTGTTTTTTATTAGTAGGATAGACTTTGATCTATTTTAATTCTTTTTGTAATAAAATCAGTGACACTGGTATTCCCTCCTTCATGAAAAATTGTCTTTCTGTATTCAGGTGAGATAAAAATGAAGCAATCCTCTCTGTGAAGAAGACACTCCAAATGGAACTCTAACACAGAACCCTTAAGAATAAGTTTATTAAAGAAAATTTTTTGTTTATTTATTATGGACTTGGAGAAGTTTCTTTACAGGTGTCAGACTGTGTATGAAGGAAGATGAAAACTTTATCATCTAATGTATCATAATAGCAGAGCAAAACTTTTAATACATTTGCAGAGACCCTGAATAGTTGCTGAATTTTCTCAAATAAATATTTCATTTATGCTATGACACTTGATGCCCTCACAAGCCCCCAGATTTATTAATCTCTTTTGTATTGAGACATTTTTCTGCTGTAAGTAGATAATAAGGACAAGGCAGATTTTAAATCTGTGATCCAAATTTGTACAACCAGCAGCCCGGGCCTCTCTGGTGCTTTGTGAGCTAAATTTGTCTGACAGCATTTGACAGCCATAATAAGAACCAGTATTTGTAAAAAAAATTACATTGTTTAAAGAAAAAAAAAGATGGAATTTTTAAATAAGGATTTCCTAGGTGTTAAAAAAAATGTAGATGGAAAACCAGCAAAGAAAACATAAGAAGAAGACAGTCTTTTTTGAGGTTGTCTGCTTCTCATAACATATTAAACATATTGCTTTTTACAGATGCAATGAATTTCTGCTGACCATGTAGTACAAAATGTTTATATTCAGTATACATTTTCTATTTTTTGTTGTAGCCTTTCATGCTTTATCATTATTTGAAAAGGCCATCTTCTGGCTGCATTTTAGTTAATTCTAATGCTTAATATTCCTGCATTGTTTAAAAGTATTACAGATAATAATTGTGACTCTGGGAGATTAAAGGTGTATTAATATTTTACTCAATTCCAATATGCATTGCTCAAAATAACATTTGTATAGAGATGACTTTTGGTCTGCACAACAACACAATTATATCTGAATTTTGTATTTTGTTACTTAAAATCCCCAAAACATGAATTCAAAACTGAGATTCATTTTAATAGTACTCTCTATAATGGGGAAAATGGTCTTCAGGGTTTTGGATTTTTTTTCTTCTAAAATATATGTGGAACAGCTGGTGACAGCAAGGGTGCTGAGTGTTGCACCAAATATAAGCAACAATTACAAAGATTTGATAGTATTAATATTTCACTCTAGCAAGACTTTTACAGCAATATATTTAAGCAGTTTATTTGGCATATAAAGAGACAATGAGAAACATTAGTCCTCTGGCTTTTTTAAGGTCCTTTTAATAGCACCTCCTGCAACTGAATTTCATGGTTTTGTAAATGATATTATGATATGATATTATGTAAATGATATTATGATAAACATTATAGAAATGTATAGACTTATTTTTATGCTAATAGAGACATATAGTTATCTGGGATATTTTCTTTTTTTTAGATCACCAGAGTTTTAAAATGACTGGAAAATTCTCAAAATTTTTTTCTCATCCTCAAAGACAACATCTTTAAAATATGAGTATCACTTCAATAGCTTATTTTCCTTCCAATTTATTTTTATATCATAGTGGTATTTCACAGTATTACTATGGCAGCATTGTAGGCTTGCTTGAATGGACAAAGCTCCTTTGAGACAAAAGCCTGAAAAAACATTTATACAGAAAATTCTTCGTTGCAGTGTTGTGATTTTACAGATAAGTTCTGTTCTCATATGTGAGTATGTTCTCATAATCTTCAGAGCTCCTTGAATCTGGTCTGCTCATGTGAGTGATATCCTAAAATAAAATGGATTACATCAATAGTAAAATAAAACTTGCATACAGGAAAAGAGAAGCCATAATGCAGGATATAACAGCACTTGTGGTTAGAGATAAGTTTTCTTATTGGGTATTGTTTAATTTCAATGGTAACTAAACTCTCTTTTTCTGTTAAGTAGTGTATCTTACAGCCCACATCAGCTCAGGAATTGCACATCCTCTCCTGAAGTTTTCTGAAGATCCCCTCGCACTCCCTTTTTTGAAATTAAAGTTTTAGGAAAGCAAATAAATTTATGAAATGTAAGTGCATAAGCAGTGCATTATTATCTCACCTTGCACTCCTCTCTTTTAAATCCTTCACTCAATCTCTCTCTTTGCTGATACTAGATTTTGGGGCTTCATCTGGCTCACATCTCTGGCTGCCCATCTTGGCAGTTCAGCTCAAGCGCAGGGATGCCATTTTCAGTAAGAGTAGAGAGGAGGAGAGGATGCATGCCCTTATCTCTGCAGATAATCAGGCTATTGTAGGATGCATACATTGATTCTTCAAGTCAGACTCTGTGGTGAAGGATTGTTTTCAATACTGTGTAGCACTGGCTGTATATTGAATGAGCTGTTTTGAATAAAAAGTCGAAGAGATTTTAATGGATTTTTTAATGCGGAAAAGATAAAATAGTTTGCCAGCCTATGTGCTTTAGCAGGTAAGGAGTACTCTATGAGGGCAGCGAAGTCATTATGTGAAAAGTCCAAATCTCAAATGCCTGCATTCAGATCACCAGTAGGAGTGGGCTGCATTATGACAGTGATTCATGTCTTCCCTTTTAAACTGATGGCATGACAAAGCAAGAGATCACAAAGCTAATCCAACATGACAACCCCACCAAAACAAACAAACAAACAAACAAACAAACCCCAACCAATCTTCCTGAAAGCCCAAGATTTATTTGTAATTTCTTTAAGTAAGCCTGATATTTCATTCCCCTGGCTGAATGGTGTTTGGTTAGAACATAGCATAGACATCATTGCTTGTGAATAGGAGGGAAAATCAGAACTGTGATTGGGTTAGAGGCAGTGTTAAACTTCTGCATTCTTTCTTGCATTTTTAATAGAATTCATTAAAATACTAAATAGCTGTCTGGACTGAGGAAAAGGTGTCTGGCTGCCAATCAGTTTAAGATTCCATGTACATATTCATATTATTAGGAGGATTCCTTGGGCAAGATAAAATATATACTGAACAGTTCTAGGAACTGTAATATAATTCAATGGCATGAGATTGTCAGCTTATTTAGGGTGAGGAAGGGAGGAAGGTTCAAAAGAGATGGATGAAGAATTAGAACAAGATTAGCATGCCACACATGAAGAGTTTAGTGTCTCCTAATAGTAAAATCTGAGCAAATTCTGTATTGTTACCACAGCAAGCATTTAGCATAGCTGTGTTGCTCTACATGATAAGTAGTGTAGCAGGAATTGACTTATAACACAATTACATTTTTAAATTTAAAAAGGATCAGTATTATTCAACACAAATATAATGAAAATGACAGAGCTCTGTGGAAGAAGTATAAGAAGAATCCATCTAACTTGAGACAGGCAGCCACTTCTAGAAATAATGGGATGTGATAGAGCCACAGTGATTGCCTTTTATTTCTAGAGGATGTTTCTCAAATGAGGAAAAGTCATTGACGTATTAAAGAAGAAATTATGAAGAATGTCAGTGTATATGTGCAGGATGATAAACAGAATATAAAATGTGTCATCTTTACATCTTCTATGCTTGAGAACCAGAATTTACATAGCATATACTAAGGCTAGGTAAAAACTGGGCTTTCAACTCTGTCAAGGTTTTTATGAGAAATTGAAAGCTCTGTCTGAGAGCAACATCGAATGAGGAAAGCTGTTTGAAAACTAGCAGGCTGACAGGTCAATAATATTTACTTCCCATCTTTGTTTCTGAACATCTAACTCACTACTGTCTTTCATATGGTTTGTTTGTGCCTACAAACAGAATACAGAACATTCATGTTTTAAGGATCATTTTAATAATAATAATTAACATGCTCATTATTAGGATATACTAGTAATTAAAAAAGTAAATGATTAGAAGTGAAAATGAGATAAGACTTATGAGATCCTCCTATGTTTGATTTGGAGAGAAGAACAATTTAAAAAGTTATTAACAGCATTAAGGACTTGTTAATGAAACTTACAGTTTAAAAAACTTACAAAGTTTTCTTTCTTGGTTACAGGTTGAATATAGCAGTTTTGTTTGATTGTCTATGATATATTATGAATAATGTGAAAGAACAGGGTCTTTTCCATAACATTTCTCACAAAACTACATAAAAGTTGTGTTTCTCTTGCTCTTGAGGTTGTTTTATTGTCGATGTGTCATCGCAACTGAGCTGTCATTTTTGAAGGAAAGTTTCCCAACCCTTCTTTAACTCTAGTTTGACACTTAATTAGACTTGGCTGCTCTGATGAGATTGCAGCAGTAATTATGTCTGCATATTCTCCTTCACATGAAATATGCAGTCATTAGCCATTGTCAGCTATTTTGGCTTTTTGAGAAGAGAGAACCAGCAAACAGTTCTAACAGCATTTGAAATAAATGTCTAATTGCCTGCTGCATATCTAATTAAAATCTAAATGTGGACACTGATGAAAATTCTTAGACATTTTGAGAAAAGTAATCTGAAGTAATTGAGAAATCTGGCCACTTTGTAGATACCTGCCATTGTGCAAGTGTAAGCTTGACTTGTTTTTCTAATTACAGTTTGCATTTGTCTGCAACTGGATCTTGCCCAGTGCTAAATGATAGAGGTGACACAGATGGCTTTACCATAAATACTGAATAGTACACAATACATCAGATACTGGGCTTCATATTTCTATAAGCACAGGGTGGAGATCTTGACCACAATGGGTATTGTTAAATTGTACAATCAATATTGATTAAATTCATCAAAAGTGATACTAATGACTCCTTGTCAATTAGTTTGGGTTGTTTTGTTTTTTTTCTTAATGTCACAAATTGCCCCTGTGTATTTATTTCCTGCTATTTTTAGCTGCTTTTTAATGACTTCATAATTATAGAAATGCTTTTTCTACAGCAGTGAACTTTTGAACATATTACTGCAGCCATGGTCAGTTAAATATATGAGATGCTACTCCACGTTTATTGTGATCAGAAGATGAAGGGTGTACATTTAAAGATGTTGTACATTGTCCATGTTAAGAAGGATTACTTATCACAGTATTATCGAGAGGACATTTGAATTCTTAACATGTAATTTGCTGTGTACTGTAATTTATTGTCTTTTTCTGCATTTCTAGCACACTGTCTCCCCCTGTGTGTCTGGGACTCTTACAAATTATTTACAACCACGTTTTTATATGGTTACACCCTTTCTGGTTGGAATTGCCAAATAATCTGAAATCAGTTTATTACCTTCTTGAAAGGAAGCTCAGCACAGAATTTGCCATTCTCTGCCTGAGTATGAAGATAGATTGCTTGTAGGGATGACTTAAGTCAGACAATCGATCTGAATGACTCAAACTTATGGAATTTTTAATCAAAGTATTTTAAATGTATCAAGAATTCTTATTTTGAAATAATGTGACAGCTTTATCAATCTCCCAGTTTAGTGTTCTTTATGCTATCACACAAATAAAAGGAGTAGCAAGTAGAGTGTATACTCTAAAGTATATTATTGAAACTTGCAATTTGCACTGTGGTCGTACTTCTGGTTGAATTTTTAGCTTTGTTTGATAGCAAACAAAAGACACAGGATGGGTATTTTTAGGTCTTCATTCTTTATGTTAGCAATTTTTGGCAGTGAGAGGAAGCAAATCTGTGCTTCAAAAGCGCTGCATGGGATGCACTGAGTGTGGTGTTTCAAGAGAGTTGGCATCCAGCCATCTTAACTTATGTTGGCATCCAGCCATCTTAACTTATGTAGCATCAGCTCTTAGACAAATTTATGTGACACTGAGCCAAACATTAATCAAGGTTTAATTGATTTGCCATTATGAGGCAGAAAAAAGTCGGTCTTCTTCCATGCAGAACAGGTGTTTTGCTATCCCACTGTGAAGAACGGACATTCTCTTTAGGAAAATAGCAAAAAGATACCTTAGAAGATAAAGGTATCATCTATAGTACAGATTGAAATCTAAAGCTCCAATAAATCAATAGATAAATGCTTAATAAACTACTGCTGTCTGGAAGTTCTTCAAAGGGGAGATTAAGAAAATAATTGGTCATTAATTTCTTCATAGCGAGAGGTTTATGCATAGAAAGCCAATGCTTTGAGCAGCTCTTTGACCAAAATTATAAACTCAAAAAATGATATTGCAGAACAGAGAACTAGAGGTGGATATTTTAGAGGATAAGCAAAGTTATTGAAAGTAGAGTACTGTATTTTGCTTTAATTTTCTCTCATTTATTTGTTTCTTCTCAAACTTTTTTTATAAATAAATTCTGTCTTGTCAGTTTCTACATAGTTCAAATAAATTATAAGATAGCTTAAAGTTCTCATTTAAATTACATGTCTTGTTTCAGTTATGCCATTCTTTAAATAAAAATTCTAATATAAATACTCATGTTTGTTCATAGTAACCACAAAGTTGAGGAAACTTAACTGAGCTGGATTCAGTATTTTGTTAGTAGGTGTGGAAACACAATAATTACTTGCCATATTTGGAATCAAAAAGGACTGCAGAGTAATAATTTCAATAGATAAAACTAACAGTTGAATTACAAAGATGAAAAAAATATTTATTACTTTTCTGTTACAAACAAGGCTTTCAGAAAATACAAATAAAAACTTGTTTACGTTGCTCTTTGTATTTTATTCCTATATGACAACTTGAAGTCCTCTTCCTTTTTAAACCATTTTCCAGTAAATGTTTTGCTAAAAAATGAAAGCAAACTCTTGTTAGTGCTTATGTTAATGAAGATGCTAAACACACATAAAGGTTTTTTATGACTAAAAGGTAAACAGATTGTTTTTCTCTCATATCATTCCTCAAGCACTTGTGAAAGTGGGAACAAAAAGTATTGCATGCTTAATTTTGAAGACAGCACTCAGTGGAGAGGATGGCACATTCTCATGTCTGTGAAACACTCGGTGTCCCAGAGAGATTCCTAAACACTTCAGAAAATACACAGTATAAATCTAGCAAAAGAGCCAGTGTGGAACAATGTACCAGCCAAAAACTACCCTAGATCTTGTAATCTTGAAATTTGGATGGCCCCCAAAGATGATTAAGAGGTCATGATTAAGGCTATGCAAATGGGAGGCTTTTGGGGTGAGCTGGGTTAAACAAATGAATTTAATGAAGCTTCTTTGGTGGAAAAGTGTTAACTGTACTGCTGTTATCACGTGACAGCTTGGTACAGAAGTAAGTTGCACATAAATCTAGGGAAGCTACTGTTTAGTTCTTCAGTTTCTGAATCTTCTGTTAGTATTTGTATCCTGCATCTGTGGGACTTCTCTCAACAGGAGATGCAATCTGAAGATTACTTCTGTATCTGAAGATTCCTACAGATTACTGTAGGAAATTGGAAAGAGACATTTTACACTAGTAAAAATGGTCATCAGTGTTAAAGGACTTGTCAAAAATTGTCATTTGACAAGTCAATAGAAAACTTAGATTTCTAGAGGAAAATCTTGCATAGTTCCCCCTCCCCCCAAGACTATTTATTTTCTTATACTCAGAAAAAGAACAGTTGAATTGACCATAATTCATATAAAATATTTTTATTCTTAAAGAAATATCTTTTAGTCCTCAAGAATTTAAACAGTTCAAAGCCAGTTTTGAGTTTAGAGGCGTGGTTTTAAATTATGTCAATATTTCCTGACTTCAAACATTGTTTAGGTGTTGGTGCAGAAGCCCTAACTGGGACTTTGGGAGAGATGGTTATGCATAGTGGTGGTGTAGAGAGCTGCTGACAAACAGCTTTGGGGAGCTGGAAGAGAGGAGGCTGCCTGCAGCCAGAGCAGCCTTTGCCCCTACAGGATGTGTAAAGAAAAGCTGTGGGCAGGCAGTGCTGGCCAGTTACAGCAAAAGGAAGGGAAAGTTGTAGTGTAGACATCCAGGGCAGTCCTGGCAGTTTGAACATCATCTGAAACGGTCAGAATAGATCAAATGCACCTTGAAACCTCCTCTCAAATATTTCTTATTTCCAGACTTAGCAGACTGATTACCTGCTTTGTTCTTTATTTATTCTTTATTTATTCTTTATTTATTCTTTATGTTTTAGTTGGCTTCCTGTGTATAAGGCTGGGAGAAGACGTTAACTGAACACATCTGTGAAATGGGAGAAACAGAGACCTTTTCTGTGCTATTGCTGGAATGCTCCATCTTCCCTCCTGAAAAAGGGCATCTATTAAAAAGAAGAGAAAGGTGACAGTTGACATCCTTGACATTACAGATAGCTCCACAGATGCTAAGAATAAAGAATTATAAACAGAATCATGAGAATTTACTTTCTGCTTGCCCAGACTAGCAGATGCTGAAGAGGCACAGATTATCTCTGTGCCTCTTATGACTCTTATCTTACCACTGACATCCTCTTCAGCTATGGATGTCAGTCATAAGGGTCTGAGGCACAGAGCTGCAGGAGTTTAAAATAGTTGGCCCCATTGCACATTATTTCTAGACCCATTTAATTCCTGGCAAGAATAGCACTGACCCAGATTTCTAAATAATGGGGTGAGTTAATTTCGTTTTACTGCTTGCAATTTTAATTAGGAAGCTGTTTTTCTTATTTGGGTCATATGTTTCATTGAAGTAGGAAATGGTCAGCTAATACAAATGTCTCAAGAAGCTTGAGCTAGAGCTAGCTTTCAGCAGTTATATCATTTAATTCTAACAAGCAAGGGATATGCAGTTTTCCCTGAGACTGAGGACTCAATTTTAAGAAATTTTAAGAATTAATTTCAATATTTATTTGGACTCACATGAAAATGCACACACTCGCATAAATACATCATCTGGCTGTAGGACCGTACTGTGGCAAAGGGAGTTCACTCAGGTAGGCAGAGTAGACTCTTATTTTGCTTTCATAGTAATTTAACTCAGCCTAAAATTTAAATAAATGGATGTGAACCACCTGGGTAACCAGGAGTGGTATCTACTAAATGGCAGTGAAGTTACTTGATTTGAAATAAGAAGAGTAAAAGGCAGAAGAAAAATAAAGAGCAAAGTTTGAAGGCACAGTAGGATGCTTTCTAGTTACTCCTCTGTGTTCTTGACTCTTGCTCTTTGAGGATAGCTGAAGCACTTCAGTTTCATTGTTCCCTGAGTATCTCATGAATATTTCAGTTCCAAATGGTTGAATGTTGTTTTTTATTAGTCCATTTAGATTGCAGCTCAAATATATTTTCCTGCATGTGGCTGAGATTTGGAATAGAGGAATATTTGTGGCATGAGGCAATAAATAAAAAGAAATACATAGTGTACAGTTCAATACAGTTGCAACAATTGAATGCACACTCACAGTACTTCACAGTCCTGGGACTTGACATAATGCACCTTTTATTTTATATTTTAATATTAATTTCTTGCCAATAACACTGTGTGCTTCTCTCCCCCTGAAAAGTCATCAGACTGTGAGAAACAGATAATCCTTATACTAGTTTCTTTTTATTTTTCCAGTGCAGTTTTCTCGTTTGCTTTTTCAGCTGTCCTCAGTGCACCAGTGGACATCATTGAAAAGAGCAGTTGTGCTGAGCCATTAGCAAGACACATTTGTAAAGCAGGTTTGTCATGCATAAATTTGATTACTTTTTTTTGTAATTGATAGTGTATTGTAGGAACATATAACAGATCCCTGTGCAACTGAGATATCAGGTAAACAACAAAGTAAGGTATATTAAATATCTGATATAGGCAATCTGTCTATAGCTGTCAATTGGTCTGTTCATAGTTTTTGTTTTTCCATTTTTCAAAATATTTAATTATTGTCCTTTCTTAGTGGTGAAGTTACTGGGGTTTGCTTCTTTTATAACTAGGGCAGAAAAGAGTCCTCAGACATTCCCTCAGGCCAGGTTTCCTGAAGTGCTTGGCAAATATCAGAATGTGATTTCCAAAGAAGCTTATCTTAAAATATTTTGCATTGGTAATGAGAGGCAGGATGTTACAAGAAACAAAATCCCTTTTATGATGCTTTCTGCTGGAATTTCATGTGGAGCTTGTTAGGTACTAGCATCCAGTGTAAATGATCAGGTTATAGAAATGAGAAGATTCCTAGGGATGGATTTAGCAGTGGAGACATCAGGTAATGACAGGGCCCAGAGGCCAGCAATTGATAGATGCTGTTCCAGCATCCAGAGGTATCTGTGTTGCTTCTAGATTTTCTTCTGGGTCAGTGGAATGTAATTAGATTGTTGATGGATCACCTAGTTTGCTGTGTTGACCTTGATCCCCACTGGGGTTTGTATTTGACTTCAAGAAATTCAAATATCCTTGTTTGGGACTTGGATAAGATATTTTGTGAGTCTCCCCTGAGATTTATGCACAGAATGCTTCTGTAGTAAACAATCTTCACCCATCCTCCTAATTTTTTTTTTTAGCAAAATATTGTCAGCCTGGGGGCACATCATATTTATCCACCAAGTAACATCTGTTTAAAAGCCAGAACTAAAATTTGCAGCATCTCTGTCAACAAAAACAAAAACAAAAACAAAAACAAAAACAAAAACAAAAACAAAAACAAAAACAATGCAGGTTTTAATATGTGCATGCATAAGCTAACTCTTTAGGAAAAGGGCCTTGAGTTATAGATATAAAAAAGAACATCAATGGAATATTTTTAATGCCAATCAAATCAGATGTCTCTGAAGAGTGTCCAGCCATGTGCATTGGAAAGAACACTATTCTTTCCTCATTTTCTCTGCTGGCACAAGCAGCAGTCTGCTGATTTTCACATAATTAAGGATTGCATGATGAAGGCAACAGGCATATTATTTGATATAAAGGCTTAGATGAAGGTGCCAGCTAAGTCTGGAAGATTCTTTAATTTGATGTGACTGCTGTCAGGAGCACAAGCTTGATGAAATTAGATCTACTGGCTACCACCAGAGTAGTTGGTGAAGTGAAAAATGCACATGCAGGGCTTAGATGGGTTTCTTGAAGTCACTAACTGTATATTTTTTTATATCACTCCAGGGCTAAGAAGCACAGTGTTAACCTTCTGTGTACCAAATCTGCAAATCTGCATTTGATGAAATTCTGGAGCTTCAAGTGTTTTGGATCCTGACTATCAAAACAAAAGCAGAGCCTCACACCATTCAAAACACTTGGCTCTTTGCATCGTTTATTGATCTGCCAGCGATGTAGGCAGGGCATCCCTAACTGATAGCTAACCAGAGATCAAAAAAGAATGATTTCTCAGGACATTTGGAATCACTTAGAATGTTTTATGCGTCTAATGATTGCCAGAGAAAGTGTAGAGAGAACATATTTGAGTATCTGAAAGCAAATATCTAGTGGGATACTCAATAATCGCTTGTGAGCAGAAAGTCCTGCCCCACTCCTCTCCCCATCTCTGGCATGCACACACTAGAGCAGGGGCTGGAAGCCTATCTGACCCCTGCTCTTCGTGATTATACCAACAAATTGAAGGTGTTGGATGCATGGGTAGATTTCCTCCAAGTAAACCAGTATTTGTCTTATGTCTTTCTATGCTTTGGAGAGATTTTTATTCAGTTGTCTTCAAAAGAAGCCTTGAACTGAGTAGGAAAAATCTGGATTTGGTCATCAGAGTGTGAAGGAGAAACCTGATGTGTCTCTGAATCTTGTTATGTCATATGACCTACTGGAGTAATATGCAAATTTTTTGGATCCCTGGTTTGAGGGAAAAGGACAAGAAAAAATTACAATTTGCTTGTTTACCTGTTTCTGGCTTCCCACAAACACATGACATCCCTTTCTCAAAAGTGCTGGTAAACTTAAGAACTCGTGGGCTACTTTCTAGGAATCTAGACTGAATCTTTACTCAATCTACATATCCTTTTACATTAATACTTCAGGGAATAAAAATGTTCCTGTACTTCATTAACTGTTAATAGCCACAATATAATCAACGGATTCACAGTTTTCTTTACTATAGGCAGCAGCATCTAATTAGAAAGAGAGCTTTTCAATGAAATAAACTAATTTCTGTGCAATTTGGTGCTGATTTCTAAGACTGTGAGTTTTCTGAAACTCCATGTAGGTCTTTCTTTCAGCCAGAGAAGAAGGGATGTATCAATATGCAAGTGTTACAACTGCTTGAAGAAGCTCTGAGAGGTTGGTAGAAAAATTTGAAGGCAGCCTGGAAAAGTAAACTGTCCATTAACCACTTAATTACTAATCTTCTGAGCCACATATGACTACAGGCTTAATTAAGGCAATGAAATATGTGGAATTTGTATCCAAGGTAATTACAAGGACACTACAGTTTTCAAAAAATATTAATTTTATTAATATTAGGAATGCAAATGCACAGAGAAAAATTGTAAAACAAAAGCTGTGGCAATTGGGATGAATAAAAATAATGTAATTTAAATTAGTGTAAATGTTTGTTTTATGAAACTCTATTATCACTCCTAAATTCATTTGCAAATGAGCTACTGAAGCTAAAAATGGAACGTAGTCATGTACATGTGTAAAACAAAAATGTGAGGCTTAAATGTTTGTAAATTATCTGATTTATTGGCAGCTGGAAAATGGAATCTGATTTACAGTTGCAGTCTCCTCCTTCACAGCGTGGATCAGCTACCAACAGCTGAGGTGCAGATATTACAAAACCAGCTATTTTTAATTTATCACTTCATTGCAAAGCCTGTGCTTTATGAAAATAGGTCATTATAACTGTGTCTTCTACTCTTGTTTTTCTTTTTTCCAGTTTCCAGTTATTTTGGTTTTTTTCTTTTGTTCTTTTTAAAACACCAATTTCTGTCTTCTAAATCAATGTTTATTTAGGCTAGACTTCTCTGTGTTCTCCTAATATATGACTCTCCCCAAATTATTAAGAATACACATATATGAAGTATGGATAAATTACTAGACTTTCCACGAATAGCACAATTTTAGCTCAACAAGTGCCAAACTTCCTGTTTGGGCTGCCAAAACTATCTTAATCACAAATTCCTCTCCCCTCTGTTTTCTAGATCCAGGAGAACATAAAGCCAGATGAGTATGTCCTGTATTCTGTTATAATGGTTCTGGGGGATGGTGCAGTTTCCCAAAAGGGAGGGCAGTACAACACTGAGTTGTATCTTTGCTGCAACTCTGTGTGAGAGATCCCCATTCTAGGGCTACATCCTTTGATAAATTTTGAGATGATAGTTAGGTCCACAATTTAATTTAGTCCTGCCACTGCTTTAAAACAAGAATCACTCTCAAAGATGGAGCTGATTACTAATGGAAGGCAAAAAAAAAAGAGAAAAAACCCCAAACCAAACAGCTAATAAGCATAGAAAGCATTAAAAAATGTTTTCTAAGTATTTTAATGAGGTAAATAGCTATTAACCCTGAAGACCAGGCTTGATAGTTCATTCAGGTAGGTCTCTTAAAAAGTGCCCTTGTTAAGTATTGCGCTGAGGGGGATGAATTTAACCATGGCCAGGGGTGTAAGAAGGCTTGGAATTCACATCCATTAAGATGACAGACAGCTTGCCAGATGGAGCCAATGGAAGCAGCCCTTTTCCTTTCCAACTATAAATGCTGCACAGTGATTAAAATAATGAGACTGAACTGCTGCAGTGGCTGGGACAGAGTTCTGTTTCCTTTTGAAGGGGGTTTGTTGCAACAAATGTCTCTCTCTTTGTCTGAAGATTTTTAAATTGGAAAAAGCCAAATGAACAAACCAGCCAGAAGTGGACAAACCTGGGCTATGAAATTATAACAGCCAGGCCATCAGTAAATGCCACAAATTAAGATATTTTAGTTAATATCCATATTTTATTGGGAACCAGTATCCATAAATTATTTTAGGAGCATCCACAGATGATTTTTCCAGTAGGCAAAAGTGTAATTAGCTAAAATATATTTTAAACACATTAAACATAAGAGGTATAAATACCATTTCAAGCATAGAAATCTAATGTGTTCAAAATTTTCTTGGGATGAATGACTCTTTTTCTAAAAGTGGTGTCTCACAAAGATCTTTGCTCTTTTCTGCCCAGTCACAAGTTTCACAGTATTTTTGTCACTCTGTGCTGTATAAAGCAAAGTTTTCATTTCTACAATAATTTTATTTTTATTTGCAAGTATTTGTTATTATATTGTTTGACTCTCTTGTTTGGATAATGATGGTTTTCACTTTTCTATAAATTTCCATAGAATAGTTTCAGTGATTAGCTTTCCACATACATTTGTAAAATTTCTGTGTGCCAGAAAGACTCTTACAGATAGCACTGACTTACCTGAGTAAGCAAGGAAGTGTCCTTTATGAGGGGAAAGAAATAAACAATTTTAAAACATTATATTTATGTCCTACTTTGGCCTGAAATCTGCTTGGATCCAAAATGCTAATAGTGTGCACATTCTGCTTCCCAGTATTTTGTTCAACAGTTGGTATGTTGGCAAAATCAAAGAAAAATTATTTAAATATTTGGTGACAACAAACTATTAAATTAGGTAAATTAAACCAATGTTGTCTGTTTGGGACACGTGTTTTAAGCTTTCTTTTGAGATACAGGGTTCTAAGTTAACACAGGCAGTATTTTTAGAAGTGCTGGAGTCAATCTGAGCTTCAATTAAATTATAGGATGGAAAATCAAGAAACAGATGATTTAAGAATGTACCTTTAGGCATTCAAGTATTGGAGTTAAGACATATGGAAATGTTGGGAAGTATTACATTAATACTGCTTATAGTGGTAACTTAGTGACCTAATTTTCCAAAAAAGCCCATTGAAAGTTAATGAGATATATGTGGCAAAGTACCCAGTTTCTTTTAGAAGATTTCTTTTAATCAATAAGCTCTTAAATATCACTGAAAAGTCACATTTTTACACTTTCACTTTACACTTTCAGTAGTATCTATTGGTTTTAGTCAGACAATATGGTCTCACATTCACAGGCTAAGAACATTATATTCATTTATATTTTTCCAACTAATCAATTCAATAACTAAGTATCTACTTTTCAAGATGTTTCTAATAACATTATGATAACATTAAATGGATTTTCTGTGCCATTTTTCAATACAATGGACTATCGTGTTGAGGCAAGATTGTTCCATTATGATTATGTGGCATTCTTTAAAACTTTTCACACATTATGCTGTCATTAGAACTGATAAATCAATGAAAATATTTAACCAACTTCTACTAATTTTATTTTGACCTGATTAACTCTGCAATGTAAACTGTATAGATCACAAATGCCATATCAGTACATACTGATAAAACAGTTAAAAAAAAAAAAAAAGAAGTAAGTTAATGAAGAATATTGCTAACTGAAAATGTAGATAAATGTTTAGGTCATGTGATAAATATTCCTGACAAGCTCAGCATGACTTGTGGAGGTTAGCATAAGTTTTATACCTTATTACAGAGAAGGAAGAATCCCTGCATACTCTTTTGTAAAATGAATCAACATAATTACTTACAGAATAGCAAACGAATGGTTAATAACTGAGCAAATTTGACTGACAAATACATGGAGCATAAGTAAGAGAGAAATTAATCTCAAAAGCATTGTATTAAGCTAGTTAAAATAATAAGGGAAGAGTCTCTATTATATTTCTCTGTGACCAACTTGGTCTCAAGAACCTCCTTTGAAATGCTAAAGTTTCTGTTCTGCATTTATTTCAGCTCCCAAGGGAAGTGTTGATCAGTCTTTCCAAATGCACCCATAACATTCATGGATAAACCTGCTAGAACAGTGAAAGACCAAGTAAGTATGAAAGCCCATTTCCACTGAACAAAACTTCTTTTTTCAGTGCTATCCAGAATTTTCCTCTGTGGCGTGTGGCTGTGCAACTAAACTAACATTTTTTTTTTCAGAATTATATGTGTAAAAGTCCAAAGATACGAATGCAAAAGGGGCCTCATGTGCTGATTTGTAGATTTAGACAGGTGTAGCTCTGTTTAAGGAAACATGGCTTAGGGGGCCACTTGAGAACTCAGCATATGCAATACAGCATTTAATTGTTTTTCCCTTAAGTGTGAAGAAGAGTTTCAGCATTTTATTCTCTTAAGTGTTATTCATGGATGTGTAAGCAAGATGCCATTCACAAAAGGAATGAGGAAACCTGTGTTCACCCTGTTAGGCTGGCAGCTGGTAGAAGAAAGAAGGAAGAAAGAGAGACAAGAATTAAAAGCAAATAGCTCTTTGTGGGGCCTGATTTCAGTGATGAGCACTAATGTGCTCTTTGAGCAGCCTCACCTGGGAACTCCCACGAACCCTGTGCAGTGCTTGCCTGAGCTGCAGACCTTTGCCTGGCCCTGCCTCTTGCCCCATCACCAGCTGCTCCTGACAGGAACTTATCTGGACTTGGTTCACTGTCATGTCTAGGGCTGATGATGGGCCCTCCTACCAGCACTGTGCTCTGCCTGCCATGCTCAGCCCCTGGGGATGCTGTCCTGCCTGCCAGAACACAGGCAGCACTGTGTGGGGCTGCCCCCCAGCTCCTGGCTCCCCATCCCTAAGCAAGCAGCTGGTTCTCTCTGTGCCCTGGCAGAAAAAACTTGTCAGCACAGTCCTCTGTGATGAGTTCATCCTGTCACAGCCAAAACTTTGACGCCCACCAGCTTTCCCTTTGATCTCCTCCCTTAACAGAACACATCTGTCAAGTTTACAAAACTGACACACAGCTATCAGATTCACAAGCTTGAAAGGAAAAAGAAATAGTGCCTTTACAAAGCCAAGGACAAAACCAAGAACATTCTGTCATACTACTTGTAAATACAATAATAAAGCCATTTCAGAGCAGAGAAAGAGAAAATCATATGTCATTTTCTAAAGTTAATTTTATACACAGATGTCCCATAATTCATACTATTACCAAAATCAGATAGCAAAAAAAGAAAGCATGGACTTCACTGGGGACATAATTTCATTCTAAATCTTCATATTTCAGATGTCTGTGTTAGAGAGATCCTGAATGACTCTGACACCAGTAGGGAAGTTTCTGCATGAACTATTGTTGTGTCCTAAGGTACGTTTCATTTCTTCTATTTCACTGGTTACATTGGTGAGACACCCAGAGATCTTTAAGATAATCAAGACTCTATCCTACAGAGTTATTCTGAATTTTAGTATCCACTCCAGTGAATTTCTAAACAAATGTTGAGACAGAACAGATGAGTAGCCAGAAGATGAAGGTATCTGTAATAATGGAGTGATTCCCTTTTGTTAAGCTGTCTTTTCTAGACGAGTTGTTTTGCTTCTTATCAACAGGGAGAATTTTCAAGATGTAAAGAAGATGAAGAATTTAATTTGCAGTGACATAATGATGTGGTTCTGAGGACTTTAATCAATGTTCTCCCATATAGGACCAGAATAGGAGTATAGATAAGGGAGCTTATAAGAAAAGCCCTTCCTGAAAATTAATAGCAAAACTGGTGCTGATGCATTGGGATATTTCACTTTGATGTGAAACTAGGTGTTTAAAAATTCCTAAATCTAATAGTCTAGATATCACAACAAATATAACAAATGCATGCTTACCTCTGTCATTGGCAAGAGTTTGATTACATACACTTTCCACCGAAGAAGAGTTTAGAGTGCTCTATTAAGTAGTGATATTTAGTGACTCTTAGACATGAGTACAAGATGGTTACAAAATGGGGAATAATGAATGCAAAGATGAAACACATACTATTTAATAACTTTAACCCTATTTAACATGAAAATAAACAAATCCAATGTCTAGACCTCAGAACAGACAGTTCTATTACTGTGACTTGATGGCCAAAATTCAAAGAGGAATGGGCTGTAAATACAAGGCTCATGAGGAAGGAACTACAAACTAATAATTACTTTGATGTATCATTAAAACAAACAAAATGGACACTGGTAAAAGCAATGAAGATTTCAAAAGACACAAGGAAAGTAATTAATCTTGAATATTTATTGTGTAACCAGTAAATAGTACCAGTATCTCATCAGAGTGCATTTCTAGATAGATGTCTCAGAAATGCCTAATTTGGGTTTATGGCAAATGTGATCTTCAGTTAAACAGTTGTGTATTAAACTTTGATTCAGACTTTCCCTAAATGCCAACAGCTAGACTTTGTAACATTAATGAAGACATTCAACATAGCTTTTATCTGCAAATTATTTACTTCATAGATCAATATTTATAGTTCTACTTGATACCTTGAGAAATGTCTCTGTGCTTTAAAAGCTACAGCTACACTTCTCACAGTCTTCGTATAATAAATTTATTTCAGAGAGATCCCTTTGTTGACTTAACAAGCATAAGCACATTACACTGGATATCTAATTTAATGTGAAGTTTATAGGTGTTGGAAAAAACAACAGTATCTGCCTGAATTCACCTCTGTAAAAATACTCTGTGTTCTGGTTTTGATAATTTTTAACCCGTGTCCTCATGTGTGTAATCAAAAAGTTACTTCTTCTGGTACGTGGACGGACTAAGAAAGAAAAGGAATAAAAAAACTCCTAAAAATGGTGTAATATGATTTCCTGACCTAAAACATTATAATAATATCTTTCAATAAATATCTTTCAATAAAGCAGTACCTTGCTACTCTTTTTGTATTGTATATGCTTCAACTAAAATAGATATTAATCACTGACTGAACTATACAACATGTAATCCTTTTTGGAGCTGGTATTTGTAATGTTCCCTTTTCTGTTTCCCCATAATGCAGTCAAGGACAACTGCTAAAACCTATGATTAATTCTCTACATATGGTTTACACAGAGTTTTTGTTTGAGTCTTTATTAAAATTGATATATCATAGAATTAGAAGGCATCTGTTTAGATATGAAGAACAGATCTGTTCATAAAGCTGTTCATGTTTCACAAAATCACAGAATGTTCTGAGTTGGAAGGGGCCCACAAGAACCACCAAATCCAGCTCCAAAGTGGATGGCCTGTGCAGGGATCGAACCTGCAACCTTGCCATTCATTAGCACCATGCTCTGACCAACCGAGCTAATCTCAATATTTACAATAGAATTAAATAATATGGAGATTTATTTTAAATCAATGGTGTCTTAGGCCAATGCCATTGACGCAGTAATAACAATTACATTGACCCAAATAATCTGATCCACGGGAGGCAATGCTCTGCGATGGAATTACTGCTACATTTTACACAGCAGCAGCAAGGATGATGACAGTAGGAAACTGACCATTAAATAGAGTCCATCTGCAATGGACTGGGAATTGGTTTTATTGATAATAATAAAAATTACATGTATAACGTTTGATAGCTGCATAAGTTGAAATGGCCATCAAACTTTTCCAGTGCTGCATCCTGGGTTCATCAGTATGGAGAGCTTCCTTTCATCAATGTCATGGTCACACATGGCATGGTCTGTAAAATTCCTTACTTCTGGAGAGAGACTGTTCCTGTCAGACACATTTTGTATGATTCTCCATGTCCCATATCACAGAAATAAAAACTAAGCAGCCACTGAGCTGCTTAATTGGTAAAACCGTTGTAATCTTGAATATCTGAGGATCATTTTGGCAGATGTCCTTTATGGGTCATAAAACAAATCCCTAATATCTTCTTTTTTGATGGTAGTGAAATAATAAATATGTATACATATTCTTAATATAATTTTTTGATTATACCAATATAACTATATGTCACATATTTATTATATAAAATAAGTAAATGAAAAAAGTTGTCATAAATATTCCAACGTATCTCGTATTCTTCTGCTGCTATTTAGAAGCTTCCCTTCAAATCTTTTATTGCTCTTCAAGAAGTTACTTTTTTGGCTTCTCCTGGTTTTTTTTTTTCCCTGATCTTTAGTTCCTGTTTGCTTATTATCATTGATGAGTTTGTTGCCTGACTAACAGATAACTGCAGCTGCAAATCACATCTCTTCTGCAGTTTGTTCTTTTGGAATACCAGCCTCTTAACATGGAAGGAAATTAAAGAGAGTTCCCTAAATGAAACAAATAGTTCCAGCAACACCATTAATTTGCACAAGATCCTGTAGAGAAAGCACCACAGATTTCAAAGGGAAAAGGCAGATATATAATACCCATCTTAGTCCCAGCAGAGTTTTTGGAACTTATGCATCTAAAACTAAAGTTTACTTGGATTGTGTGGTCAGGTGTTGAGCTTCTTTAGAGCATTGGCTGATTTGTGACAAAGAAGATTAACTTTATCACTACCACTGGAAGCTACAAATTCTATAGCCAAGCCAAATATCAGTGAGAGAGGTACCCTGCCCTTAAACTTGGGAAACTTGGGTCATTTCAATCCTATTCTCTGCACTGTTGTCAACATCCAAACCCTGCTCTAGATAAACCTGCCTGGCCTAAATTGCATTTTAAACTTTTAAAAGTAGTTTTGTAGATGTAGTGGTTTAAGTGTAGATAAGGTGGAGTTTTTAGGGAGAACTGACATCTTTTGTTGTGCCAAGTGATATAGCTGACAAAAATGGAGTGCTACAGAGGGATTTTTAATCCCTTACAGCAACAGTGGAACAGAGAATACTAAAGAATGACAAAATTGAGCTGAGATTTTCTTCTTCTGGGAGTCAGGGAGAAATAAATAAAATAATAAAAAAAAAAAGAACTTTTATTCTACATTGTGTAATGGGATTATACAGAGGCTAAACAGTTGGGTGTCCTGCCCAGTCATAGTTTTGAATTGAAGCTTCATGTCTAACAGCCATTCCCAGAGAATCCACTTGGAAAGAACTACTTTGTACAATATCTGGAGAAGACTGCATCCTCACCCAGGCAGGTAAAACTGCCCAGTGCATTGGACTGCTGTGTGCATCCTTTTGTAAGCAGGAAGGCAGTAAGGATGAGAAAGGGAAGGTAGAGTCCTAGATCTTTTTGGAAGCAGAGAGATTTTTGTCTGAAGTTTGGGACACCTGCCAACTTGGATTTACTTGTCTGATTTATTAATATCCTGAAATGTATAGCAGGAGATTTGCAGAACTTTACATGCCTCCTCTCAACTAACCAAGAGTTCTTTCAGTGGTCAGTAATTGCTTTCTTTTGATCTCTGTTTGAAGCCCTCCCACCAGTAAATTTAATTTTTTTCTCTGAAAGAGTTTCAGGAATAACATTCAAAAGTTTTTTCTTAAAATACACCTAAAGAAATTGGTGAATAACCTGCTTTGAAATAGTACCTGAAATAGGGTAGCAATCCTTCCCATTCTCTCACTGGTCTGAATATATGACAGAGAGTTAGGTACTTGTGAAATACAGAGCTATCTTGAATCTGTTTGACCTTCCATATCTTTTAGCTGCATTTATCTGCAATATATAACTAATTCTGAGATACTGGACACTGAATAGATTTGGTATTACAGTATCAAAACCTCCTTTTCAGGTTATTTGTAAAGCCTCAGTGACGGAGCACTTTATCAAAGCATACAGAGTGACAAAGCTAAAAGGAATTTAGGTTTTATTTTCCTATAGAAAGAAAGTAAACTACCAAGAGGAATAGAAAACAAACAAGACTACCTGCAATATATTCTGCACAAGAATATTATAAAAGGTCTGATATTTTGATATGCTTTTGGTGTGATCTATGCCTTGATCTCAAATAACAAATCAATCTACTAAAGTAACAGAAACCCTGAATTTGCATATCTGACTGAATATTCATGTGACATGTATTTAAAAGGCATTCAGCTGCAAAGGCTTCACGGAGTGTTTTTGTAAAGGCTACCTAATACTTTGCATTTCTGTGAATGTTTCTGAGCTAAGCAGATAACACCTACTTCCAGCTTTCTAATTTGTCACAGTAGGAGCTGTAAGAAAAACTAAAAAAAGAAAAGAGATGCCTGAAGCTATTATATAAAGATTCCAAATCTAAACACTATGCAAAGATCACTCCTCTAAGAATAAAAGAAAAAAGGTAATTTTTAATTAGAATTATTATTTTATTAAAAATTAGCTGTGTCACTGTCATTCCATCTAGTGTCTTTTACAAATTTTCTCTGACATTATTTAAAACAAGGCCAGAGTATCAAAGGCAAGCTGCCACAGATCAAAATCAGTAAAGCTGACATTGCAGAGCTAAAATGAAATCAGGGGACCGTGTCTCAGAACACAGACTATTGATACACACCATTTTTAACTGGAGTTTGTAAAGTTTTTGAAATTTTCATGGAGTTTCAGATCAAAAGGCTTTATTTCACCTAATTTAGTCTCTTTTATATCACAGGCCTTTGTGGTTCATACTACCAGAGTCGGGAGATCTTAATTAGACTAAAGCATTTTGTTCCTTAGAGCACTGAGGCAGCAGAGAGCACAGAGATGTTGTTGTCATCAAGGTATCTGTCTTGGCAGGAGGTTGGTTAGGTCATGTCTACGTAGATGATTTTAGCAGGTAAGTACAGCCTGCAGAGGAGGTGCTAAACCTCCAGGTCGTGCTCTACATTGGACACACTTTTACAGAGAAATTACTTTCTGACACCAAGGTTGCTTTTGGCTAAATCTGTCAGTTTCATATGACAGGTTCACATGTTTCTCTTTTGGAGAAATCGGAGTACAGAGTCCCTGGACCACTACCTTCCATGTGTTTGGCATATGGATAGCAATTATTCCTTCACCTTAGGAGACTGGGATAGTCCTTTTTGCTCAGTGAAGTACAGCCAAAGAGACTGTAAATATGTGAAAAGGTCAGATCAGATACGACAATTATAAAAAAAAAACCCAAAACAACCTGCAGTAGTTCATCCCTTTCAATAAACTGCTTCTAGCATTGGCCAATTTATCCTTCTTCAGCCAGAACAAATCCTCCATTCCACACAGGTAAACTTCAGCATCCGTATGTAAAAGCTTTACCCAAGAAGATGACAGTGTTAAACTGTGATGCAGGAAACTGACAGTAATTCTTGTCTTTTATATGAAGTGTCACAGGCATACGAGGTAGTCTGTCAACCTTCATCTTATTAAAGCCCCAGACTGGAAAGGATGAACAGTAAGACTCATCAATCCAAAAATTCCAAGGCCAGAGGCAGCTCCCCTTTTGGGGGAGATATAAAGCTGTTTTTTTTATACAACTCCTGATGCTAGCTGGCTCTACAAAAGGTCCTAGCCATGTTGGCTATCAGAACCCACCTCTTAAAATTTAAAAGTTAAAATATATATATATATATATATAAACACCTGAACAGAGGCATTTTCCTTTTTTCACCCGTGCTAAACACTCATTTATGAAGACTACTCAATATTTTGCCTCCTGTTCACACTACAATTTTTGAAGTATTAGGTGTTGTCTGTAATTTTCTTAGATTACAAATATTTCACAAGGTGATTGATTGTTAGGAGATGATGAAAAAGACCATAAAAAAGATGCCTCTATCTCATTAATGTGTGACCGGGACAAAATCAAATATTTTATGCTTAAGACAGCTTTTATTTTTTTTTATTTATTTTTTTTTTTTCTGGAAGATTCTGGACATTTTTACCAATTTGAAGCTTAGACATATAAACATACCATTTTATACCTGAGCTTCCTGTCTTTTTTCCCCCCCTGAACTTGGCTAATGCTTTTTTTGGACCTATATAAACATACCACCCACAAAAATCTTTAAGTTAAGAAGTTATCTCACTTAGCTAGAGTGTTGTTAAGAACTGCTTCATTTTTTAGGTGACTTTTCTTCTTGCTAGTTTCATTTGATGCCTCTAGGTCTTAACCTGAAAGACACAGTCAGTAGCTGATCTTTCTTCACATTCTCTTTTCCACTCTGTTTTATACACTTCAGCTACATTCCTTCCAGTCATCTGGATAATTAACTCAAAATTACTTTATCTTCAAGAATTTCATTGCATACTACTAGTTCCACTAATTTATAGGCGATAATTGTCAGGCTGATCTGCCTATAATTCCCCATGGTTTTGTAAGTTGAATATATTAGGATGGCGTTGGCAGGACAAGGCTATCTTCAGAAGGTTTTTAGTTTTGCAAGATTTGTTAAAAAGTATCATTAGTGGTTCATCAGTCTCCTAAACTACTTCGTTTAAGGCTCTTGGCTAAAGATTTTCAAGTTGAAAAGTTTGAAAATACTTCTAAAACTTCAAGTTGCTGGTTTGAAAATACTTTTCGCAACAAGTAGGTAGGTTTTCCTGCTCCTCAGCATCACCATCCTGGATATTTTCTCTCTTTCTGTTCCAGCTGTAGAACAGAAGTACCTGCTCAACACACTCTCCTTTCAGAAATTTTACCAACTGCATCAAACGGTTGATCTACGCAAACCTTGGAATTTTCTTTGTTTCTTTCATTAGAAGACTTCAACAAAAAAGATTCAGAACAGTTTCTGACAATCAGACCCTTTCAGGTCAAAGATCAAAAATTCAGGTGTCTGAATTCCCAAGTCACCTTTTACAAATGTGGATTAGGAAACAGACTGACTAAAATTTTGTACCTCAGGGGCAGGAGGGACCTGCTTTTAATTAGAATAGAAATTGCGGTGTTGTTCTATAGTCACGCAAAATCAGAAACCTTTTTTTTTCTATTCAGCCAAACTATTTTCTGTAGTGTTGGTGACTTGCTGTTAAGGAATTATTCACTGAAAACATATCCTTAAGAGGTCAAATTACAGCTAGATAAATACAGAGAAACTGATATTTTGTGCTAAAAGTAGTGCCATAAAAACATACTGTTTCTCTTGGGTCTCTTAAAACATACACATAGGAGTTTTTGAGCACCTGGTATAATTACACAACATTCTACTGTAAGACAAAAAGAGAACCCCTTTATCCATCCACAAGATTCCTTAATTGGCCTAGCAGTCTTGGATGAAGGAATTATCTTGCACAGCTGTTTGTAGCGTTGTGTGGCATGTTTAGAATTGACAGAGATAAATGACACTATAATTGACATTTTACTTTTCTTCTATACAGTTTTTTAAGCTAGAAGATCAATTGGACATCTTCAAACTTCTATTTCTACTTCCAATTATTTTTATTCTACAAGACATGCTGAAACCTGTCATAGCTAAGACCAAATTGCCCAGTTTTAATATGGTTCACTCTTTCATCAAAATAACTTCGTCAAAATAAATGACTCTGCTAAGCTAACTGGAAGCATGCATCTCAGTTTATTGTGAGCCTGGAAAACTAAATGTAGAGAAATACCCAAGTAACTTACTTATCTCGAATTAATCATGTAAACAAAAGGGAGGGCACTTGAGCAGGCAAACAAAAGTTGCCTCTTCATGGAAGTCTTTCTAAAATGGTAATGGCAAACTGCAGAATAAAACCAAGCAGTCACATGGAGTTCTCCTGCTGCTGGTTTTCTAGGCAGCAATCTCAAATGCCTGGATTGTAATGTGTTTGTGTTGGAGATAGAAGTGTTGACCTTAATGGTGTGAGGGGTGTGCAATGGTAAGATAACGGAGTGCAAACACACGTTAACCCAGAAAATCGTGTATGAAATATTTTCCTGAAGGAGCACCTTTCCTCTGTCTCCTTCATGATAGGCTATTGTTCTCCAAAATGCCTTCACTTTGCTCACCCTCAATAAGTAGGCAATTATACATAGTCTGACAATATACTTCTTTTCCCCAATTATCCAGTTGTAAGTAACGTGTTCGTCCTTAGTCCAACACCGACTAGCAAATGAAGCTGAATAATAGAGTTAATGATTTTGCCTTTCTAGGAAAAGAACAAAACATTTGATTTTCCTCTCTTCATGCCCATTTTTATACTTCTGAGGAAAGATACACATGATGCAGAGCCTGTGTGGGGGAAGGTAAATTGTTGTGTCCAAATTAACAGTGGCTGCTTCCAAAGAATCCTTGCATGTGTGTGTGGACGTGCACATGGGTGTGTGCATGTGGGGAAGAGACAAGAGCCTGAGAGGTTGTTGGTAGCTGTGGGCATGTGTTGGGGATTGTCTACAGGCTCCTGACAGGAACTGGCAAAAAAAAATAGAAGGGAAGAGGTGATTGATGTGGAAGGCTAACAGGAGCAGAGAGGGGAAATTAATCAGATGGAAAAATATGCCAAGATAAACACCAGAGTAACATAAATTTAAAGAGGGTAAAAATACCATTAAGCAAAATGAAACAAAGCAAAAAATCAAGAAAAAGTTTAAAAAAAACCCCTAACACATCCAAGGAGACCTAAGAGCCGAAAAAATGTTTACTTAATGAAAGCTTGAGGTAAATATGTTTTCTCTGTTTTAAAATGTTAACTAGGAACAAATTAGTAAAAGAGAAATAAGAAGTCTCTTAGTTTGCCTGAGGCAGCAATGGGCCCAAAGCTTAAACGATGAAGGAATATTATTTAGCAGAAGCTGGTGCTCAGTAAGGGCTATGATCCTCTGTACTGTGAGTGAATGTGATTGTCATGAAAGAAAGAAATACTTTTCCTGAGCTGGAAGATTGCACATCAGTAAGCACTTTTGATCCCACTGGGCTTTGATTTCATCTGCAGGACCTCCTGTTATATCAAGACACAAGACATGCCTTTCTGGGATGTGCCGCTGTAAAGGAGAAAGCTGGAAGTAGCTGCAGTGGTTATGAATGATTGATGAAGGCCAGAGTAAGAAAGATTATTTTCTTTTTTTTTTTTTTTTTTTTTTATTACTTCTGATATCCATTATCCTTCACCAAGCCTGTCCTGCTGTCCTGTCAGCTTTAGATCATAAAGATAAGGACACACTTTAAGACACAACACTAACTTTAAGGGTCACAAGGCCTTAATGCCACTGAAATAGCAGTGGAAGCCCGCTGTCTTGTGAATGTGGAGCCCTTCTTTGCAGCTGTGAACAATTGCGTGAAGAAGGTGGGACAGCATTCTGTACTGTTATGGAATCAACTTTCTTTCAAATAAATTTTTTTTGAGGGGTGAGTGGGAGTTACTAACTTGCATTTGTACATATGTGGCAAAACACAAGGTTCTATAAATCTTCAAAAAAGCTTAAGTAACTGGAAAAGGGACAGGTTCACTATTCCTTGACCTCCAGAGAGTGGAACATGACTTTACCTTGGTAACACCATCCCAGGCTGTCAGCTTCCTGCATATTCAACACCAGCAGAACAGTCCAAAGCAATTTTATTTTTGCTTTCAGAGTTACTTTCAACATCTGTGCTTTTGCTGTAATAGGAAAGAATGCATCAATTAACTGGAACAGCTTCTGTCCTTTACTTTAGCCTCACTATTTTTTTATGCCCAGTTATTTACTTAGACTCTTTAGCAAGGCAAGTGCACACTCCTTTTCTGTGCCCATTTCCTATTTGTTTATTTTCAGTGAAAGCAGATGCCTGTTAGAACTACATTTTTGGATAGTTTAGCATGTACCAAATGACAGTGATATCTCCAGTGCTTTGTACAACATTACATCAATGTAAATATGGTTGATTACTTCCTGTTGTCTTACCAAACACCAGTCATTATTACAGTAATGCCTATTTTTACCTTGATGATGTTCACACCCAAGTGTTTTTCATTCAATAGTAAAGTAAGTTAAATAGCTGTATACTGCAGCCCTGAGTCAATACTCTACCCAGCAGCAAAGTGCAAAATAAAAAAAAAATTAAAAAAAAGATGGAAATGCAGGCTGTACACTGACAAGTAGCAATGAATCCACTGAACATAAAATAAAGTAATAAATTAGCGTGTCTGTTTCTCTGCCTCAGTGTCCCAGAACACTGTTATACAGATGAGAGCATAACATGTTACTGATTTGTTGCAGCTGCTTTTCTGTTTTCTGTCAGAATGTAGCCCACTCCAATTCTGTGCTCTATTTTCACTTCTCTTTTGTACATCTCTAAATCTCAACATTACACCCTTTATTAACATCTCTGTCAAATGTCTACCCTTTTAAAAAAATTACAGCGATTGCAATTTATAATTCATCTTAAAAAAAAAAAAGAAAACTTGTGTGCTCTGGGATTATAAAATTGCTTTATTCTTATTAAGCTGTTCAGGTGTCAGTGCAATTGTTATCACTAGGATTGCAATCATTGCAGACTTTGGTTGATATGCAAAAGGGTGTTATGAATGTGAATATAGCTATATGTTTTTTATTTTTTCATTTTCAGAGTGCAGACACATTGAAATATGCACTTAAGTAGTTCCTTGGTTTCAGTTCTGTTTTTAAAGAAATGGTTTTATCTGCAAATCTTTGGTGGCCTGGAAATTTCAGTTTGCCTGACTCAACGGGCACTCAGATATTCTGAGGCGTACCTGTGTGTTTAAAAAGCTTTTGTGTTTAAAACCTCTGGGTTCAAAAAACTTAGCTGAGAACTTTGGCAAAATCTGGGAAGTTTTCACCTTTCCTCTCTTGGGTTACTAAGCAAAGTCAGAAAGATAGTAATTTTCATTCTGTAAAGCTGTAATTCAGACCCATGGAAATAGCATTAAATCACAGTCAAACTACCTGCTTTAGCTTTTGTTTGGTATAAAACTGGGATTGGGTTTCCTTGGATGTCACTAAAGTAATTACTGTATTTTCAGAGATTATGAGATTGGTATGCTTTGATATTTGCTATACAAAATAAAATGGCCATTAACAAGAGGTCAGGTTAAGGAAAACACACAGAAACTGGCTTATAATGAATGACATAGACATGCATATGACAAATGCATAGACAACTCAGTTAAGATTAGCCAGGTTTGCATGTTAGCTGTATGAGAAGATCCTATTGAATCTCTGTATTTAAGACTAAAATTAATATTCTTTTTTCTACCAGCAGTCACAGGTGGCAGTCACAGAATAAAACCTCAGGAATGCACTTTTTTTTTTACAGTACCATAATTCAAATGTTGTTTTGCAAGATTTCATTTTGATTTAAATTTTCTTCATCTGTTTTTCCTTTTCTTTCCCCCAGTACTGGTGTGTCTGAACTCTATGGGAGAGTACATTTAAAGCTATAAGACCAGGAAAATAATTATCAAAGATAAAAGAATGATAGAAGTATTGGTATCTGTTGCAATAGAAGAGAAAGAGAAAACAGAGGAAAAAAAATAAGACTTTTAAAGGTGCGTTTTAATTTAAATTTTATTTAAATTTTTGTGGGATAGTAGCAGAAATGTGATTCTTGTGATCATTAACCTGATTTAATATAAATTCTACTCCTTGAAGCCCATCCTTTTTAGAGCAGGAAATTAATTCAGTGGCTTAAGATATGCTAATGCTGATTGGGTTCAGTATTGATTTTTAAGGATTAACAACAGTGGTATAAAATCAGGTAGCATTTAGAACTCAAACTTTAAATCTTGGTTTGATTGTACCCCAGTTTATTAAATGGCCACCTAATAAATATAGTCTAGGACTGTCACCATCAAATCTATTGTCAAGAGAAGTGTGTCTAGGCTGGAGTTTGTTATTGTGATATACACATCTGTATGCACATAATTAACCCCTACAAATGCTTTTTTTCTTTTTCTTTTTTTTTTCCCCCCAGCATATTTTCTGGATAGTCCTGTATTTATTCCTTCTTTTTATTCATTTAGTTTTGTGTTCACAACAATGTCTCTTATTTTATTTCTTGAGCATTTAGATGCTTACTGAGCTTTCTTCCCAGTGTTTCTAATTTTCATTTATAATCAGGCTCAGCTAACCGAACTTTTCCAAAATTTATGCAAACTTGTGAAAACCACTTATCAATTCCACATGGCTGAAGGTTTTGTACCAGTGTAGACCTTGTAACATGTTACTATATTTTTTTAATATATAATGCAAGCCTTGTATTAGGAAGCCAGTAGTAACACACATCTTCTGCATCATAGTGCTACGTTTCTTTTCCAAACTCATGAAAAACAACACGAGAAAAATCTTAGTGATTCCATTATAATAAATGTGCTTCCTAAAATGCAAACCAGTGCTATTAAACTTCATAGTCTCCTACCAAGTCTGACCTCAACGAACTTGTGTGCATTATGTGGTAGGGCTATTCAGTCTTCTCTCTTCCTGACGCCAAAATGTTGAGCAAATTAATTATTAAAATTTCATTAATACATTGAATGTCATTGTTGGAAGTGGAAACCAATGCATGGACAGGAAAATTTTAGTCCTGGTCTGTAATGGATGGGTTTAAGTTTTTTAATTGCTTCAGATGTGAAGAATGCAGGTTAAGAAAATTAGGGATTGTTCCTTTCTCATGTGTTGCTGAACCCTCAAGAAAAAAATATTACCCAGTGTGAACCTTGGTTATGTTTATGTTTTCCTTTCCTCTTAATAAGGGTACTTATCATATTAGTGGAATGAGCACCTTCATTTTTTAAGGGACTCAGATAATCATCTACATATTGCTCAGTAAAAATACATTTAAAAGAGTTGCTCAGTAGCCAAAAAGAATTATCAAATGTGTGCAAGCTTCTCTCTGCATTTGTAAAAGTAACTTTTGTGTGTTGGTCAAAATGTCAAAACAAAGTATCAAATACGGCAATGAAACAGGAGAAAGCAACAATCAAGCTTTTGGATATTATAAAGCATTGGCAAGGAGTTTCACTAAGTGACTAGCTCGAACCACACTGTGTACTTTGAGCAGGGGTATAATATAATTACATAATTGTTTTTGGTCCATCCTCTTTACTCAAAATCAGAAGTAACCTATCAAAGCTCAAAGTTACATATTTAACTATCTAAGGGTTTGTGTGTGGTATTCTCATTTGCTGTCACGGGTGGTTTTTTGAGTACGAAGCAATAAAAACACAGAGAAGGAAGTTCTAGCTGGAATGCAGAGAGCATCAAGGAGAAGCTGGTCTGCTTACAGAATGAGATCTTTGTAATTAAGGCCCTTTGTTCTGGGAAGAGTAGAAAAGCTGGCAAATGCATTTTAGACAATTATAAAAGAGGCATTTTCCATGCTACATTTAGAGCTCTGATGTTAGATGTCTTGCATAAATACTAACCAGTCCCTTTACAGCACTGTGAAGCACTCTCATTCTCATTCAAAGTGTTTGGGGAACAGAATCTTACAGACACCACCAAAATAAGAGAAGCTTAAAAGAAATAATCCCACGCTTAAACAACAGTGGAGTGCCCACTTCACAGCAGAATCCTGGCAATCCTGTTCTATCTCTGCTCTTGAACCATTGAGTCCAACTTGGTTCCTCAAGTTCTTACCAGATTTTTTTTTTGTGTAAGTATTACACCAACCTTTTTATTAGTTGTGTTGTGTTGGGGTCAGGACAGAAGGAAATTATACTAGTAGGGCTTAGGATAACAATGATGAAACAGATTTTTACAGTTGTTGCTGCTGAAACCTCCATGATTTCCCAGCAAGGGACTGCAATTCTGCTCACAATTGTTTTCTCATGTGCAGCACACAGCAGGATCATAATCCTGGTTATAGCGATGGGAAATGGGACAGAAAGTGACTGACAAAAAGGAAGACCCCTTCTGCACTGAAGCAGCCTGATGTGCAATATTTTGTCTATTTAGAGGCATCCCTGTGGTCTGTACTAATGACATTATCTCCCAGGAGACCATTATCTGATGATTGCATCCCATCGTAGATTGCTCTGAGTGGCCTGAGTGCTTTTAGAAAATATTATTTTTGTAACACCTGCTACATCCCTGTCTCCTGTTGGAAATCTAATTCCTCTTTTGGCCTGATGCATTTTTACATTTCCCACAGTCTGTTTTCCTCAGTTGCAAAGCCAGTTTGGTTTCCTGTGGTACAGCTGTACAGGGCTACTGCTCCTGTCAGCCTTGCTCATCATCTCTGCATCAGTCTTATCTGATGTGGTGTCATCTTTGCTGCTGGCATACAAATTACATTGTTGATTTTCAGTGTTTTCTCTGACTTAAGGCTTTTAAAACATGGGATATGACTCTGACAACTTGCCATTCTTGGAATCCATGACTGTCTTTTCTTGTATTAATTCCTTTTATAAAACCCACTATTTCTGCGTTCAGCAAGAGTATGAGTTACTCTGTTAGCATTCTCTACTGGTACTTAATTACATCTGTCATTATTTTTCTGAAGGGTCTTGCTCTTAGATACTACTTCTTCCTACACATTTTTTTTTTCATTTCTGTTTTTCCCTCTCTGTCGTTTCTAGGGAACTGACTGTTTACATTTTATTGTGTGGAGAAAGTTGTTATATTTGTATCAAAATATAGCTGAGATGAAAACTGCTGTTTTCAAACCAGAATTTTAAATCCAGCATATTTATATGTTCCTACATATGCCATATACTTATAACAAAGTCACAGGGCTGGATTTGCATATGGCTTGCATTAAGCTTCCTATGTCTCCTGGAGGGTTTCCCAGTACTTTATTAAAATCATATGCCTTAATTTTTCAAAATTAGAAAGATATTTGAAATGTATTAAAATATTAAAATTGTGTTAAGATAGGATATGCTTTATCTTACAGCCTCATGCTAGCTATTCTCAATTTTCTTTATCCGTATTTTTGAGGGATTAGTCATTCTTACCCACTGAGGTGAGTTACTTTTCTAACACTTCATATTAAAAGTGTGGAAAATGATACAGCTAGATGGTATTCTTTTTGTCCAAAAAGACTACATAAAGAAAGCCCCATTTTAAAGACTTTAGGGCTTCTGAAATGTAAGAAGAAACAGAATTTTAAAAAGAGAAAACATCTAAAGGCTAATTTTTGTCTGTCTGAATCTTAAAGCAAAAAGCAGTCTTAAGAAAAGCATCTTGGATGAACAGGGCACCTTAAATTGCAAACTGAGAACTCATGTTACAAAGACCTTTCATTTTCAGAACTGTATGCAGAAATTACTGTGAACTTTTATGCAGGTTTCCCTTTTTCAGGGCTTTTTGAAGTTTTCCTTTAACTGTCTGCTCTGCATCCTGATTGAGGTTCAGCACATTTATATCCAAAGGAAATCACATCACGGCTGAAAGTAAATGGCATTGCTTCAGAAGACTACTGCTTCTTAAAGAAATAATTTTTTCAACCTCCTTTTGATCTTCTAAAAGAAATATTAATATAATTATTTGAAGCAGAAAAACCTTTAAGCTTTCAGCCGTTACTATAACCTATAAAAATAGCCCTTTGTAATAAATTAATTACCTTTTAAGTTCATGTATTCATTTAAAACTGTCTGTGCAGAATCACAGTGTTACCTGTGAGTGTATCATTGGGTCCTACCTGTAAGTGGGAGCTTGAAAAAGGTTAGGTTATTTTTTGCTTCTGACCATTTTAAGCCAAGTTACCATTTTTAAGTGACCCCAGAGTGGAGAAGTATGGATTGGCTTATCCTGCTCATCCATCAAGAGCAATTTTTCTGAATCTGTCTGAAAAGCCTGAGACTCTTTCAAAAAAATTATTTGCTGGCAAGCTACAGTTAACAGTTGGAAAGGAGGGATTTGGGTGGGATCATTTATCTTGTTTTGTTTTGGTTTTTTTCCCCCCCACAGAAAGTATCAGGATGATTTTCACTCCAAATTGGAGTTCTAGCCTGTGAAGAGGGGCTAGGCAGTAGAGGTCACACGTTTTTTTTCCTCTCTTGATGATCCATTTGGCAGAATCTATCACACAGTTAGACCCTCAAAAGGGTGTCTAAAATGTCCACAGTGGCTATTGACTACTGTGGATTGAATTAAGGGCCATTTGCTGGAAGCTATTGTGTTTATAGTATTTTCACCAAGGCAAGTCAATATGAGATGACTTTTGCTTTTTATTTTGTGAGAAAAGGCATAATCCATCTTTGAGCTCAAGCCTTCCCACAAATGCTTTAAAACAGTAAGCTCATTAGACTTTAAAATAAAATTATGCTAATAATGAAATTATGCTAATAATGAAATTATGCTAATATGAAACTTTCTGCTTGCCAGCCAGCAAGAGAAGAAGAGAAATATATTCTTATATTGCTCCTTGGAAGTTGATGCTTTGGTATCCACCTGAACACAGAAATCAATTTTTAAGGTCAGCTGAGGTTGACAGAATTTATTTTAAGCTGGTTTCTCATTTGAGAAGCTGCATCTCAGTTGAATGGTCTGATAACTGATAATTTCAGTTAAAAGGGGAGAAGAAAAAACCCAAACCATTTTCTTTTAAGGATAAACCCCTCTGTCAGTCTACATGTGTCTTTTATTCAGATACAGGTATTTGCCCTGAAATTGGTGCCTTCATTCGAAGAGTGAGAAGTTTTCGTTTCATCAAAATGAGTTATCTTTTGTGGACAAAAACATGTCTGTTCGTTACTAAATACTACACCTCCCATGAATAGGAAATGTCTCAACTTTTAAAGGAACATTTCAAGAATTTCTTTCTCATACAGTAGCTTTCTTTTTATTTTCAAAATTAAAAAAAAATAAATTATAGCAACAGGCTTTACAACATCTTTGTCACCATTATTTTGTCAACAACTATCCAAGTTATCATGATACATCTGATCTCCTTGAGCCCATCATTCATGTTTTTATTGAATTAAAGAAAATCATAAAACCAAAATTTAATTTTTTAGCTTGAGATTTAGCTTTGAGTGCCAGTAGCATGGTGTTTCTCCTGGTATTCCCCAACTGAAATTTACTCTAATTTGACACATGTAGCAAAATTTCTTGCAACTTAATCCCACATGATTAATCCCACAAATCCCATTGCCTTCTCATTTGATTAGTTTCTGTGGTCCTTCTGGAGTGTTTAGTGGATACATTAGTTTTTAAAAAAAGCGACATTATTTTACGTGTTTTGCAAAATATTAATCTAAATGGGTAGGCAAAAAAAATGGCATTTTTCTTGTCATTTTACCAGCAGCATCATCACTGCTAGCAGCCACAGAATGTGTACAGTGGATAGAAGTCATGACATAAATTACCATAATAATGAGCTCCTTGGATCTATTGGTCACTGAGAATTTCCTTGACCTTTATATTGGTTCATTTCTGTTATGCTTTCTGGGAAACAGCTTGGGAAAAAGAGTGGTGCATTCAGATATAGTAATTAAAATTAATAATAAGCGAGTAATAATGCACAGGAGAGCCATATGAGAGAATGTGATTAAATAGACTGCAGACTGGAACCTCAGTGATGCTGCACCAGGACAGAGAGCTCCCTGTACAGCTGTATGAGGTAAAGCCACCATCACCTTCACTCAGGGCTGTTAACACTGAAGGAGGCTGCAAAACCCCTCATTAGCTACAGCCAGATGTTTTTCACTGCAGAGCACTGCTATTTAATGGCAGGTATTGCCTGGCACAAGGGTTAGACACACAGAGCTGTGACCTGCAAAAGGTGTGTTCTTACCACATTTTGCACAGTGCTTCTCTCCCTGGTAGTGTTTTCTGCTCTGGCCTTTATGGAATGATGAAATATTGGATTTGCTAAGGGGGATTTATTTCCTTTCCAAACAGTAGTTAATTTATGTTTTTTTTTTCAACATGTCAATATAACATATGGGAAGAGAATAAAATAGCTGATGGTCTAAGACAGTACTTTGATATCAATTTCTTTTCAACTACCAGTGTTACTTTACCAGAGTTAGGTGCCTGCTCTGAAGCACCAACACAGGTAAAATTAGGGTGAATTTAGATCTGAAATTTAGCTTCCCCTGTTATCATCTAAACCTTACTTGTAAGAGGCCAGATCTCTAGAATTTGATTTCATATCTGTTCTTCAGCACTGAATTCTCCGTGATTTTTAGAAGGATATTTTTACACAGCTCTGTCCTTGAAGAGCAACGATAAATAACTTCATATAGAAAATCATCAGATATTCATTAGGAGAACTTTTGTTTTATACACTTCAGAGAAAATGCTGCTGCTCAGACCAGCCAGTCAGAATGAAAAATGCGTGTCTCTTTTCTGCCCTCTTTATCACCCTTTACATGTCAGTGTTTATCCCAAATCAGGTTTTCTCTGGTTGTCTTAAATTGTGGGACACTGGTCAGTCTTCCACAGGCTGCAGTTCTTCAAGGACAGCCTGCTCCAGTGTGGATTCTCCAGAGGATCACAAGCCCTGGCAGGAAACCTCTGCAGTGTGGGCTCCTCTCTCCATGGGTCTGCAGATCCCTGCCAGGAGCCTATTCCAGCATGGGCCTCCCATGTATTCACAGCCTCCTCTCAGCCATCCACCTGCTCCAGCGTGGCTCTCCTTCACAGGGGAAACTCAGGTCTCCTTCCTCCCCCTGCTTCTCTGCTGATCTTGGTGTCTTCATCGGCGCTTTTTCCTAAATATGTTATCACAGAGGCGTTAACATCTCTTCTGATTGGCAACCAACACATCCATCTCGGAGCTGCCAGGGATGGACTTTGCTGGACAAGGAGGAAGCTTCTGGCAGAATCTCACAGAAGCCACTCCTTTAGCACCTCTGCTACCAAAACCTGGTGACACAAACACTCCTGCTTTACAAATTATAGTGCTGTGGGAGATGAGAACCTTCAAAGCACAGAATATACAGTTTGAAGCAGTGTTATCAGGGGAAAAAGAGCAACAAAGTCAACAAAAATAAAGTGCTGTAGAAAGAGAAGGGGGCTAGAGAAGGCTACGTAGGGAGAGCTGGGACATCACTGATAACTGCTAGCACTGAGAACAAAGCAGACAAGCCAGGTGTTTTTTATGTGTGTCTTGCCTGAGGTAGAAAGGGAATGAGTGTTTTCTTGCTCTGGTATGATATTTCAGTGGGATTTGCCAATATTTTCTGAACTGAGTTGGATGGAGAGTTTGCAGAGCAGAACTGAGGCTATGTGGAGCACTGAATTGCTCGTTGTTCCCTATGTGTGACATCTTTCTATGTCATCAGGATATTTAGTGGGTTTAGTGGTCTATATAACCTGTAGGGCACTGTTGGAAGAAACTTGCCAGAGAAGCTGTTACAGAACATATATTAACTACTGAACAGGCCATATAGAAAACTCCTTTGGGCCACTCAAAGATATGAATTGCTGGTGCAGCTGTGTCTGTGTAGCAATAAAGAGTTTTATGCATTCCAGTCAAATGTCTTTGGCGTGCTAACCTCACTGCAATCGGTCCATCAGAGATAATTTAGGGTGTGAAAGAATGTGTCTGCAGCAAAGAACAGTAAGAAACTTTCTTGATTGATAATGCAGCAGGGAAAAGGTACTACCTTTCTGGTCAGCTGCCAAGAGCTCACCATCTGATTCATAAGCAAAGGAAGATGTGAAAATTCCCTATGGATTAGCAAATATCACAGAGAACAATTTACAAAGGCTGTCAGCATAAGACAGAAGAGGCTCTGACATTTGGCAGGCTGTAGGAGAAAGATTGTGCTACTTAATTCTGAATTCTCTTTCAAATCAGTCCTGTTTCTCCAAAATGTAGACTGAAACAAAAAATGCCCAAGTCACTCACCCCGTGACTCTGTGCACCTTCATCTTTTTATAGGCACCCTGTCTGAGAGGTGAATCTTGCTCTTTGGTGTGGCTGTCACAGCTTCTGCCACATTCTAAAAGCTGGGTGAGAACTCAGAAAGTGGAGAGAACAGCCCCCTCCTGCCAAGGGGTTCTTTGTCACCCCTTGTAGAGGAATATTGTATTAAAGTGAAAACAAACATGCCATCTCTCACACAGCAGCCTTTCATTTTCACCAGTGGTGTTGTGAGAGTTATCTATATCACTGGTTAGAATGCATGGTCTTTGCCTGTTTTAGGATTAGAAAAATGGATATGGATTTATATTTATATTTATATTTATATTTATATTTATATTTATATTTATATTTATATTTATATTTATATTTATATTTATTAAATATTAATATATATATATGTATCTATATATACACACACACACACAAATATATATATAATTTCAGTTAGTAACAGCTCAAAGAATGGGCAGGATATAAAGAATTGAGATTCCTGGGATTTTTTTGTTAGCTGAAAATTTAAGTTCTTTTACTTTGTAGAAAAACGTATTTCTGAGATTTCTCCCAATTCAGCAAATTTCTTCTGAATATTGCCACAGTCTTAAGTAGTTAATATTGAAAAATATGTCACCTGATCTTTTGTATTGCTGCAAAAGATATGAAATGTCAACCAGGAAATGGTTAAACATAGTTTTTTTAAATGACTCGAAATGGAAAAGAAAATAACCTGTAAACCAAAGGCATATATTTTAAAGAAAATACAACATTTATAACAGAAAATATGCATTATTAATCTAAAATTTCATTTTTCCAGCTTGTCCAATTTAGTATTAAAATCACTTCTATTTTAGATGTGGATTTATTAATGGAAATGTTAAAGCAACCGTAATTTCATGAAAAATATTTATTTTTTAATAAATGGTTTGTCCATTGAAATTTAAAAACTTAATCTTTCACAGTGAATTGCAGATTGAGTCAGTGTCTGTATTTATATGCTAATAACTCTAAGGAAGAAAACAGAATTAACATATAATGCTTAATTATGAGAAAAAATGCAATAATCCTATAACTTGGAAGTAAAGTTCTGGTTCATAATAGAGGTTTTAATTATATACTTTCAGTGTAAACATTCTTTAGTGATGGTTCTGGCACTGGCTATAAGACAGAAGAAAAAAGTCCGTGCAAAAACTGTTGAAATAAAGTAATCTTTCCCAGTTATAATTTTGGAAAGCTCATTTCTTACAGTTTTTTTTTGTGCATTTACATCATTGAGAAGAATGATTTGCCATTAAATATTTCACATGAGAGTGCTGAATGATGCCCAATACCTGTCATTGTGCAAGTTCTGCCATTCCATTGTCTTCTAAAAAGAATCAACGAGTTTTGGATATGGGGTTCCAGGGTCAAATTTAAGGTCTTTTCCCAGATTTTTATACATATCATTGTTACTCTTTGATCTGTTTTAGTGGTCCAGAACAGCACTGGTGCTTCAAGCTGCTCCTGTGGTTTCTCTGCAAGTGTTTACCAAGAAACTGCATTTTGAGATGGAGAACCAAGTCCCCTTGGTCCCACACTCACCAGTTATTAACTGTGGTCTGTGTGGCTGGTCCAAAATAAAACAATGTCTCCCCCAGTTCAGATGGAAATTAATCTGAGAAAAACTGAAAGACTCTACTATCCTTTGCAGAAATTTTAAGTAAGTGATTTATCAGCATTTTATTTTCAGATTTGAAAGACCTAATAAGAACAAAATTGATCATCATGGGCAAAAAGTCCTTCATAACAATGTTTAATCCATTAACCATAAAATTTCTCTCACACCCCCTCTGTAAGAAAAATCAATATATCATATAAAGAAATAAAGAAATGCCAAATGGTCTGCACACATATATCTCTTTCAGCCTTTGAACAATGGTATTAATAAAAAAACCCTGACTACTGACTTTTTCTGAGGAACAATCTAAATATTACACAAATGCATTGGTAATCCTGATACATTGGTATCAGGATTAAACACGAGAAAACTTAAGAAAACGAAACTGCCAGGCTCTGCAGATTCGGAACTGATATCTGATACCAGAAAAAAATTCAAAAGAAAAAAAGCAGCAGCTGACTTACTGTCTGTTGGTGTGTGTGTGTGTCCAACTTTTGCTTCATTATTAGTATAATTGGGTTTAAGGTAATTTTACATATAGAGATATGTTCTGGTGAGCTGCAGCTTTCTGTTGGCTGGCACCATCAGTGCTGTGAAATATTTCTTTTTATGTTTCTCTGCATCCAGTCTACTACCACGGTGTTTGTATCCAGGTGTTAGGACACTTTGCTATGCCTGTTCATTACAGCTGGCAATCCTAATCCCTGCTTTTAAACAGAAGCTGTGCATAAATTTGCTTTACTTGCTTAAGAGTAAAATCTACCCTCAGAGGATACTGCCTTTTAAACCCTGTTTTCTAAATGCAAGTGGGATGATAAATGAGGGATATGAAATGTACCACTCATATGTCCTATCTGAAGGTACAAACTTAAAGCTGCTTCTTACTTGTAAAGTGTCCAATAAAATAGCAGGAGAACCCAACCTGGGGAATTGGTGAATGGTGGGGGTTTGGGTATAAACAAAATATGTCATTAGTAACAGAGCAGCTAGAACACAGAAAATCCTACTTTTGTCATTGCTTTCCCCAGACTCCCTTCCCATTCTCTCCCCGCAGTCGTTTCCCACACACTGTGCTGATAAAAGATTTACTTGTGAGGTTACCTACTCCCCTGTGCTCTTGATTTTGTGCCTGTGTTCATTTCTTCCCCTTATTTATCTTATTCACTAATATGAAATGCAATTTTTATGTTAGGTGGCCTTTTAGCTACATAAGACTTTGATATGAAGCATTAGAAAAAATTTCAGTGTTTGTTGTATTAAAGATTTCCCAATGGTGCTTTTTTTTTTTTTCTTCAGTTTTTTACAGCACAAAATTCACAATTCTGAAGGTCTTCATTGCCCAACAAGCCAAATTACACATCTAAATATTGTCTGAACTGTGTAAATATTATAATGGGCACTTGAAAATCAGTCCACAAATTTCTTTCAGTATAACATCAAAAGAAAACATTTCCAAGAAAACCTTTTCCTACACTTCACTATTTTGGTATATGTGCTCTAAAGAAGCATTAGATTAAAGTGTGAGCAAATACAGGGCTTATAAGAAGCAGCTGGTCAGAGAGATTGAAGTTGCTTCGTTTGAACAGGAAGGTGGGCTCTGAAAACAATTCTTGAAGGTTCGTGATAGTTACTTTCATAGAGAGAAGACTTAAGAAATAACCAAAAGTTTTAGAGAACATTTTTAGACCCTTGATTCATATGTAGGCTATACTCTGGGAAATTTATAAAGTAATCCATATTTGAACATAAATGTCAATTAACATTTTCTTTTGGTAGGAGTCCTGTGTAGCCACATTCCATTCAGATCCCTCAATCAGATAGCAAGTTCCCCAAAATTCAGAGTAGTGAGACCAGATTTGAAGTGAAATGCTGATTAAGCTTCAAAAGGTAATAGTGCAGCTATGGCACTTTAAAGGCTGATTTTTCCATATGAATAATAGCATTTACAGTTATAACAACTGTGATGAAAATTATGAGGGTAATGAATCCTTGGAGCTCAGGACACATAGTGAGTACTAATTGGGATCAAGAATAACTTTAATCAAAAACTGTAACACTGAGAAGTGAGCAGCTTTCTGGGTAAGGGTTTATGCCTTTTTTTCTAGGAACCAACAGTGATTTGCTGGTTTCTAATAATCTCTATTAGCTGAGACTAGGTGGAATGTTATGTGATTTCTTGGTTAGATGGTATGCTTGCCTTAAAAATACAGAGAGAAGGGGTTTTTATTTGTATTAAACTGTACAATCAGGACCTCTAAGAAAGTTACACAAGGAGAACTGGAAACTTTCTTGTTTTTATTAAGTAATTCAGAGCTAGAATTAATGGCATGAGTCCTAAAAACACCTAAAGGTTCAACTCTTTAAGATCTTGGTTATATAATTTAAAATTATAGCCTGCTAAAAATTTATTTGCCTAAAAAGGGCAAATAATAAATCTTTCACATTCATGCTGTTTTCCTCTTTTCTCAACAAGATTATAACTGTAGCAATAAAATATAGCAATAATCAACATCAAAAAAAAAGGGGAGTTTTCTGGAGGTTCATCTCATTGACTAGATCAGATAACTCTAGGTTCATGAAAGTGCCTTTTAAATTCTTATTATTGACCAGAAAATGAGTGAACCCCTTGGTTGACTCCATGGGGGCCTTTAATGAACATGACCATAGTGGGATTTTGCAATTGACTCAGAGCTTTCTTGTCCTGTGCTGAACAATTTAGACACAAAGTTCCAGAAAGACCATTCCAGAAAGAGAACAACACAAATGTGGAACGATGTGCAAGAGACTACAAGGACTTGCTCATAATCTTTTAGCTCAACATCAAGCCTGCACATCACGTCTCTTAAGAAATAAAAGAGAATGCTCAGGTTTGCTTTAAACATTTCAAATATGAGGGAATCCAGAACATCCCTAGTTAAGTTTTCCCACAGGTTAATAATTCTTACTGTTTAAAACAGGCCTTATTTCTAATTTCCTTTTTGTGAGCTTTAACTCTCAGTCAAGGAATATAGTTGTATCTTAGCCTGCTATGTGGAAAAACCCTCTGGTGAAAGATACACTCTACCCCTGTCTGTTCCTACAGTTCCCTTAAAGCTTGACTTTGATGAGCTAAATAGATTGAACCTATGAAATCTCTTTCTGTAAGGCAGATTTTCCAGTCTTTAAATCATCCTTGGGGTTTGCTACTTTCTCAAATTTTGCAACATGGTTTTAATCAAGTGGAGGATAGACCAATTTACTTTTTCAGTAAACATCTTGAATAATATCTTTACTTTATTTTTGCCCAGATATCCACCTGTTAAACACTGCTAAAGATCTTATTAACTCTTTCAGCTGAACATTCTTCTAAGAACTCAGTCTGAAATGGACATTTATAAAGAATTTTTTCCCCCCCAGAATAACTGCTAGAATAGGACCAAAAGTATGAACTGCAACCTTTGTCTTAGAAGCATGGCATTAAGATTAGAAAAACTTTAAAGATATGGTGCTTAATGATTTCTGTGATATAATAGCAGTTCACTGCCTAACTGAAACAATAACATAAATAACTTCTAAAATTTAAAAGAATAAATATTTACCATAGAGCCATTACTTGGAAATGCTTACCAATTTTTCATGCTTTTCAGAAATGGGTGACACAGATAATGAATATGACTGGCAGGAGAAATGTTATTGCCCAGGTTGTTTGGATGTGACCATTACGTGGTACCTGATGGTTGTCTATTGTGCAAACCTGCACAGACTATTTCAAGCATAATCAGGACATCTTACAGACAGAATAAAAGTCCCACTGGTCCCTATACCCTTTACAGAATTTGTAAATGAGCTTTTCAGAGCACCTTTTTTTTTTTTCTGTGTATCATTGTACACAGCCTGAACTGGGAGAGTTGCAAGTTCAACCTATGGAAATTACTACAGTGTATGTAGTAATGCACCGTGCAAGATGGCTTCGTGGTTTACTTGGTACTTGAATGAAAAATGAAACTTGCTATTCTGGATTGCTAGTTTTAAAACAGGAGGAGAAGAAAATATCCTTGATTCCCTAGCAAATCATTCCAGTGTCTCTTTATGAGGAGCTGAAGCAGATTTTTGTGAGTTCTATGAACATGATAGAGTGTATCTTCTCATACACATTCTGTTTAGAGTTTTGCTATTAAATAACTGAGGAATACCTAAATGTCAAATCTGATTGTATTGAGCCTTCAAAATGAAGGCAAGTATGAAAAAAGAACAGTCTTAGTTATTTTAAACCATAGGTATAAATTTGTATTATAACACATAAGAATTTTAATGTTTGATATATCCTTTCTGTATTAAGAAAATCTTAGTGAAAGGTCTCTTATTAAATGGATAACTTAATTAGACTGAGTGGATTCCAGCAAACTAGATTAGGTAAAAGATGATTTAACTTTAACTTCAGTCAAACTACTACTAAAGTTGACAGCTGAATTAATGATGTCTGAATCAATAGCAATTCTTTTAAACTCAAATATTTCCAGAGGGACTTGGTCCAGGAGGCACAAAACCAAATAGCTACACATCAGACAAGTTATAAACTCCACTGGGTAGGACCCAAACATGATAGCTCAGCTTCAAGGAAGATATGTACTAATAGAGATCATGAAGGAACAACTCAAATATATTCTTTGAACTTGTTTTGTTTTCTTTTTAAAAGACGTTAAATGGAAAGTGGGCTTTTAAAAGTACAAAATATTTTCTGTTCAAAGTATTGATCCATCTTGATCAAATGCTCAAAAGTCTGCCTCTTTGAAAATCAGCATTATTTCTCTAATTCTAAAAGATCGTAATCAATTTTAAAGTCACATTAACTACTTTGATATGCCATAAGTACTTTACACCACAAGTATTCTAAACTTGAGCAAACCCAAAACTGGAGCAGCCTGTTCAACCCCAGCTTTCTCATATGGCTTATGAAATGTGCATGTCTTTATAAAGCATGCTCACACTGAGCTGTGCAGTGAGAAGAAGGGAACTGGGCAACTCAGCCCTTTGGTACTATTGACACGATCAACAAGAAGAAAAGACAGATTTTTCTTCTGTTTGGAAAGTCCTGGTATTGTCCATGTAATCAAAATGGTGGCCAATGGTCCTAGTAGAGAGTCTGCAGTTCAGGAGGAATCCTGTAGTGCCCTGCTGAGTGTATGGGCAATAATCTGTACAATTCTACAAGGTCTTGCAGAGCACGTGCAAGGCATGGACATCCCACTGGCTCTTTCAGTGCTTGCGTTTGCAAAAGTTTTCATGAGTGTAGGAGAAGATATACTTGCCTGTTTCTGTAAAGACTAGTTTATCTCTTAATTTCAAAGTGCTACAGCATGGCACTGGCGTGCAAATGAAATAAGAAAGCGGTATCTGAATCCTTTGAGTGATTACAGTTCTCATTAGGAGCTCTACCTGGAGTTGTACAATGGATGCAGGAGAGCAGCATGCTCTGCAGACTGCCCCAGTTCTCTGGAAATCCTCTCCCACTGCCTTTTCATACAAAAGAAGACTTGTCAACAGCAAGAATTGATGCAAACAGGCAAGAATTCTTACTAAAATTTGTGAAACGTCCCTTACACTTTCTAAAATGGCTTGAAAGCCCAGCATATTTTGCAAGGAATACTTCCTTTCCTCGATAAGCAGCGTATATCATGGATTTTTCTTGCTGAAAGGATGACAGTATTGACATTGGAAAATTCAACAATATACATCATTTCTGAGAGATATTTTGACTCACTTTCCCTGCTGCTTACAGTAAAAATCTAGGCAAGTCTCTTTTATGCAGCCAACTTTTCTCCTTCAGCTTCTTCTAACAAAACACTTTTTCAGGGTTACCTGTCTGTGTGACAGATGTCCTAGTTTTTCATTCAAATCTGATTTTGGGCAGCTTTTCTATTAAGCTCTGTGAATATTCATGAAGATATTCTGATATACCTAGAGTTGACTTAACTGGGCAATGAATCAATTGCTTCTAAAATTTATCTTAAAAGAGAACTAAAAAAGGAGCACAGAGGAAAAACCCTAACCATTTTTCCATACTTTTTAGAAATATTATATTGATTGTGAATAGTTTGGAGCTGGAAGAATCCCTCATGGGACTGAAACTATTGTCTTTCAACTACGTGGTTGAAACTAGCAGGATCTGAATGAGAAACAGAATCCTGATTTTTATTTTGTTTATGCAAAGGGTTTTGCTGTTCAACATAGCTTGTTATGGGCTACCTCATTCTCCTGACTTAGTGCTCTGCCCCTGCTGATTTCCCAGTCATTGCCAAGCTAAATCTGTGCTAGGGTTAGTAGCCACACCCCACTAATTTAGCAATTGCATTTTGAGCTCCAGGCATTTTAACAAAGAATTTACAAGAGTAATTTTTTCTTTCCTAGATAAAAAAAACCACTTTGTCTCAGCTCAGCGTTCACAGAGACCGCTCTGTCTGCCTGCTTGATATGTTTTCTATTTATAAATAGAGTTATATCTCCAAAGAGGTTAATTTATGAGAGAGATCAGCTCTAACCAGTAGCGTGAACTGAGCAGATTGGGGAAACAAAGCTTTGGAGGGAGGCTAAAATAAAACAAATTAACTGTGTAGCTTTCATTTGGTTTCCGTTATTCAAAGTAAGATAGTTCAGTGGATTTTTTTAAAGGAAAAGACTTTTTTTAAAAATTTTTTTAAAGGAATCCCAATTATCCAAGCATCCACAGTCAGAGTCACTCTTTCTGATGAATTTTCAGCATCTTTACTCCCTGACTATGGACTTGCTATTAGTCATACTTCCATTAGTTGTGTTATCCCAAAATATCCATGTGAGAATAACAGTTCACACAACTAGTATGTAAGAATGAAAAAAATCCTCAATAAGAATAGTCATGCTTTGGGACTGATGTTGAATATTCTCCTTTAAACCACAGAATCTTTTAGAACTTGAGCTTGGGAGGATTTTTCATTCCGTGGGTGAGATTTCACCTGATGCTGTTTCTAGCAGAAGCGCCTGCATCTAATTTCTGAGTCTCATGTACCATCTCCCTTTAATAATTTTTTTTCCTTCAGAGATGGAGATAATGTATCTGTGTGCCTAGAGATACTGGTACATATCTGACCTTTATGTCTTCTGGTAAATGGTTAGAATTTAAATTGCCTGACTGGTGGAATGTTTCAGCTTTTTCCTCATGAGAGCTGATCTTCTGTATTTGTGAGGCCCATTAAAAGTAGTACATGGTCACATCCTAGGAGATGAGCTAATCTATTCTTTTTTATTTGAACTGTCACTTAAGCCAGTGTGATTTCTGGAGTTCTGTTCATTATATAACAGCACTAAATAGCATCCTGCTCAATGGAATATAGGACATATCTACCCAAACTACATATATAAATATATATATATATATATATATATGTCCCTTTTGTCATGAATTCCAGAAAAAGACAGATCAACCTCCTTTGTTCAAATTTCACAGCTCTGTTTATGGGAAAACCACAGGAACTAAGCATATATCAGGTACAACTTAAAACAAAAATTCAATTTCTTTGCAGTAAGCTTCTCAAAATCTCTATAAAAGAACATTCTCATTTTAATCTTTGTCTGATGCCTTTCTATCCCATAATGCCTCCAGTCATAGCATACATCAAATATTTAAGTAAAGCCAGCTTCATGTTCTTAGTTCCATCTCTGTGTATATGTATATATACAAATGGAAATAAATGAGACCTCCTCAGAACTGATAATTTATCTCCTTTTATGAAGTTTTGTGGCTTGAGTAGAATGTCAGCTTTCAATAAAAGAAGTAACTATGTGAGTGAATGTGTGTGTAGTAATTTTTCTGAAGAGAATGGAAAAATAAAACTTGCTATTCTGAATTGCTAGTCTGAGACTTGTTCTGACAGACCCAAAAGCTGACAGGGCTCCCCCAGATATTACAAATAAAAGCAGAAACAATTTAGAAAATGTAAATAGGAGACTAAGAAAAAAATGCTGTAGAATGAAGCACTTTGATGCTTTGCATTTGTTACAGACTGTCTTTACCTGTGAATATCTTCGTCATGAGTAAAACAACAGATATTTAAATACTGGCAAGTTTCATCCCTTGAATTTTAGAGAAAAATCTTCAAATCAATTCATTTACTAAACCTAGAAGGATTAGATAGACAACAAAGCTGTGATGAACAGCTGACTCCAGTGTTTTAAGGGCATCTTAAGATACTAACATGGATCAGCAGAGCACTATAAATATTCTTACAGAAAATAATGGGTTGTCTCATAATTTTTGAAGGTTTGTCCCTTCACCTAACAAGTTCACAGTCTGAAATGCTGTCAAACTTTACCTGGATATCTCTTTTTTTTTGCTTTTCTCTAATTGTATTTCTGTAAGTCTTTCAGGAATAATTACTGGTGAATCTCTACAAGATAAAAGAGAAATAACGTTGGCAGCACACTTCAGGGAAGGAAGTTCCACTATTTTTCTTGCAAATTGAAGATCTCAGTCCAACACAAATTATTCAATTCAATTGATTTAATTCCATGGGATTACTTGGGATTTTTTTTAGCTCTAAGGGCTGCTGGATAATTTTTGACCTGAGATCAGGGAGGACACAAACTTGTATTTGTCAATACAAATCACTTATTCTTAACCTGCCAGAGTTGAAGAAGCATTTAGCCACTGCTCTCAGGCACATGGTGTGATGCTTGGGGCTGTTCTGTGCAGGGCCAGGGACTGGACTTTGATGATCCCTGTGGGCCCCTTCGAATTTAGGATATTCTGAATAGCATGAATGCTAGCTGTATCATGTAAATTTAGCATGTAACTTTTTGAAGCTTTGAGTCCTCAGTAATTTCTAAAATCAAGCTTTATATGAATGAAAGCTATAGGGCCAGTCTCTGAAACCCGGGACACTATATTTAGACAGCATCAATTGCTGAAGAATAACTTGAAAACAAGAGGGACCTTACAATTTTGTCTGATAGATATTGCTAGCCTTACTCATAGATCACATGAGGCATTATTAAATAAATTTTATTCTCTTCCAAACACACCAGAAGCTCCAAATTTACCTTGCAAAGGCTGAAGTTGGATGCAGAATAGATTTAGGAGCGTCTCCCTAGAAAGTAAGGAGAGGAAAAAAATTCACAAAACCTAAGATGATTACATTTCTGTCGCAGCCATTTTTAGCTGTGCAGAGGAGGTTTGGAAATCTTGGGCTAGCCAAAGGAAGTCTTGAGACAGAGGTGCTGCTATTGCTCATTGTGTGGTTCAGGGGCACGTGCTCACTCAGGGTGAAACACTGGCCTCTCCCAGCCTCACTCAAATTAAGAACATTAACTTTGATCTCCCCACTCACATGAGTGAGACTACATCCAACTACTAATGCTCTGTGCAAATCAATACCTATATGCTCATATACATTTCAATTTATTGCATTTCTCTGTAATGTGAAATGTATCAGAAATGCCAGGATAAGCATCTAAGCATGTTTCCTTTTTCCTTTTTTTTATTTTTTATTTTTCTTTTCCTTGGCAGAAACAATTTGATTGTACTTTTGTGGTGTTTGATCCCTGACACAAATAACTTCAGTGAATCATCCTTGAGTGTTTTCTTTCTCTGAAGAGATGCCCAGTTATATGCAAAATACTTTAAAATGATGGCAGTATTGAATAGATTTGAAATTTTTGAATTTCAAATTCAGATAGCCCCAAATCACCAATGTCTTAAGAAGAAATTTTAAATTCAAATTTATAAATATAAAAAAAATAATTCAAAATTTAGAAGAGAGGAGAATGCATTGGTAATATAAGAATTTCCATGCACAACAGAACATTATCGAAAAATTAAACTGATTTGGGAAGTCTTATTTTTATTGTGCTATTTTGACAAGAATAATTTGTTCTAGGTTTCCGAACAGCAGGTTTTCCTAATCTTGTTCTGGATTCATGAAAACTGCTTTGAAAAATTTTCTTTTGTACTTAGTAATTAAGATGTTAATATATAATGAGTACTTGGGAATCAAGGTGATACTACATCAATATGTATTATTTTTAATTCCACTCCTTGCTGCTTTCTTTTTCTCTTTCCATCTGTGTATATGGTTGAGTATATTGCAGATGCACTTTTTAGCAGTGTGAGAATGAATGCCTGTTTGCCCTCATAAATGGGAGCCCCTGTCTTTGGAAGAGTTAACAGCAGATGGCCAGTGAGATACTGACTTGTGCAGCAGTGCTGTCAGTGACGTCGGATAATGCTGGATTAGGCACTACTGTCACCATCCAACTATTGTGTACTGGCTTGGTAGACAGTGGAAGAACTAGAAGGAATAGATTTTGCCTTAGGAAATACACACTAGGTGTTTTCTCCCACAGATGAACTGATGCTAGTTTAGCATACTTGGGACTGTGGCCAATGCATGCCATTAAAGAGGACTAGGGCAAAACTGCAGTGCTGCATTTTTCACACCTATGCTACAGTAACTTGATGAATTTCAGAGGTCAAGGACAATCTGAGCCTTTCCTGAGATATAAGGTACACTGTTTCATGGAAACCAAATTGTTTTTATGAGTAAGGAAGGCCTTCATTGCAATGTTTGCTGTTTAAGTTGCAGTTCCAGAAGAATTCATGTGATTGAAACACTATATTCCATCTGGGAATTGAAATCTCTGCAGTGTGTAACTATAGCTAGGAGTTGCAGTACTCTGACAGCCTCATGGTGGGTCACCCAGCACAGTTCTGGCACTGTAACCACACACAGCTTTGTCACTAAAACCATGAAAGTTAGAGGCTCTCTAACCAGCCTCTTTCTGCTGAATGAGGTTCCTCGTGCATTTTGGTCAGGCTTGTATGATCAGGCCATCTGGAAAAGGTCAGACAAGATGAACCCCAATCTGATTGAGTGTGCTAACCCCTGCATTACTACAGTTAGTTGCTATGGGAAATAATAATTACAACATAGTCTACTATTAGCAGAAGACAATCCAAGATTTGGAATTTTACAATTTTCTTCAAAATGAAAAACATGTGTTAAAAGTCATATCGATTATTTTGAGCCGATCTCCCACACCAATACAGTTCAGGAGTATGACTCCTCCTTGTCTGTAATATGCCTGGCAGGAGAGAAACAAAGACATTGATCTGCTATTGCTAAATAGACTGGAAAACACTTTGTACTAGCCATTTGAATAGGAAATGGAAGAATGCTCTAAAATAACATTTGCTACCATGCTTCATGATATTACCATAGAAACTAAGATCTTTGTCTGAATGCTTTGCTTTCATATTTGTATTTTCACACAGAAAATGGGCCTTAGATACTGGTCTTAAATAAGAAAACCAATCATTAATTCTGCGTTTTTTAAAGTCCCACTAACCAGACCACATTTGCAAAAAGATAGGCATCAAACAAAAAACATAGCAATTTAAAATTATGAAAACTATGATTCAATACACCATCAAAATGGCTTATTTAAATCTCTTAAAATATAATGATGTTACAGAGCCCTTAAAAGTTCAACTACTGAAGAAGGTGTTTAGATAACTCAGTGGCTTTCGGTAAGATGTTAAAGCACATGTCTATTTATGTCCTTTGAAAAGCAGCTTGAGCTGGCAGGAAAAGAAAGCTGTTTCTAGACTGAATTGACTGGACTAGTAAAATGCACTTGTGAAGTTCAGAGAGCTCGTTATGTATCATGAAATGTATTTCTAGTGGCAATGAATTGGCTGCTTTAGTAATGGTGATGGGAAGATGATGTCATGAAGAAAAAATATACAACTAAGAGACCTTGAACTAAGAGATTTCTCTGGTGGACAAGTCTGAAGATGTATATGTGCTATGGTTTCTGTATTGTATTTCCAGCATCACAGTAAAGCCAACTGCCAGCTAATCCCAATATGTTTCATATTCCAAACCCTGGTAATCATGTGCCTGCAATCATGATTCAGATGGTCACACCAGCTTCAGTAATTAATCTTGTTGGTGAAACTGACAGTAGACCTAAATGGCAACAATTCCTATAATTTTAATTAGGATAGTACTTTCCCCCACCCTATGCAGGTCCAGAGAACTACAATGGGAGAGGAGTAAGGGTTTTAGTCTCATTTCACTCCTTGTGAAGACAGTATGATATAAAATGCTCATGGAGGCTTGCTTGTCAAGGCTTTAGCAACTTGACTCCACTAGGAGTGTGGCACAGCAGTGGATTTTAGGAAGCAAAATATGGGTGAACCCAGTGTAGAATGGAGAAGGAAGCAAAAAATAGGGAATGGCTGTACTGACTGAGTCTTAAGTATATAAAAAATAAGTACCTGTTCCTGCATCAGAAGCAATTCTCTTTCTCAAGCAAAGAGAAATCCCATCACAATGATGGAGCCTCTTGATTGATAAAGTTAGAGGGATTAGACACACTGCATGAAACATGAAACTGGAATGGTCTGTGCCATGATCCCTGAACTGTTAAAGCTGATACAGAGCAGCAGCAATTTATACATTGTCAGGGAAGGAGTTGACCTGTCCCAGCTGAAGTATTCCAGCTCTTGATTTGTACACATTAAATTATTTTTAAAGGTTTACTCAACATTCCCATGCTTTTTTCTTTTTTTCAATTTTTTTTAGCATGTGTTCCATTAAATCCACAAGGTATGAGTACCACACAGTTAAAATAAGCTTTTCGTAATGAAATTGTATCCTTAACAGCCATATTGCTTGATTTAAAACTGACATTAAGAACATTTAAAAATGCCTCTATAGAATGCAGCTAGCATATATAGCACAAATGTTGCCATTACTGTAACACACTGAAATAAGTTTAATAGATTAGCGGAAAAAAAATATTATAGCAAGTAATAACAGTTAACAACTTCAAAAAACTAACTGCTTTAGGTTAAAATCTTTGGAAATATTATCATTTGTAGTACTGTTGAGTATTAGTGAAGTCCCATATATATATCCCTTTAGGGCTCTTTAATGGTACAGCAATGCACCATGGAACAGTAATGAAAAATTTATGTAATTCCAGAAAAAGATATGGATAATATTCATTCATTATTGGTCAAACTTTTCTGGATGTTAGAGAAATGAGTTAACTGTAAGTGCTTGTTTCGAACTAGATTTCACACTGGAAGTGAGAAAAGACATTTGCCTTCCAGGTACTTAATGATTCCATTAGACAATGATGGATTTTTTGTATTATAGAGATTCTTAGAAGATGAAAAATACTGATTGCTTCCCTTCTCTAATATAGCAATAGTTCATGTCTCAGGACTAGTTTTATTGTCAAAGTGAATAATATTTTAATATGTTTAGAGATGGCCTCATTCTTCTTGGTGGAAAAATGAAATTACTTTTGACATGAGGGTGTTTTGTTATCTGTTCCTTGAGTAGCATCAATATCACATAATTTTGATGGCGTGCTTCAGGTGTGATTTCTGGAAACAAAATGCAAGAGAAAAAATGTCCTTAATGCATCACAGTTTGAGTTCTTTCTCTGTAAACAGTAATTGTGTGTTAGAGAAAAAATATTTGAGTTTTCTATGGAGTGAATACTAAACTAAACCAAAGATCTCTATCAGAATGTTCTCTTAATTAAAATAAAATTAAAAAAAAAAAAATCTCTAAATTGAAAAAAAAGTTTTTAAATTTTTTCTTTAGCATAAAAATGTTTACTACCTTATCATACAACACTGTTTGATTTCTAAGCCTGACCTCAGTGAACAACGATAGCATCTAAGGGAAGTTCTGAACAGGAATAACACTCTGCCCACTTTAAAGATAAGCAATTTATAGTCTGATTTATCTTTATTATAAGTGGCTGGTAACTTTGTTGAATATTGTAATTTAAGTAAATAGGCTTAACACAATGATTTTTTTTTTAAATTCATATAGATAAATGCAATTCTTTCTCTGATTTTTTAAATATTATTATGACTTGTGTCAATCAGTTTCAGTGCTCTCTGTGGTATTATTACAGTCTCTGTTTTTCATCATGACATTTAAGTTTAAAAAAAAGTTAGGAAGGCATTCTCCATCTGAGAACAGTTAGTTGATTACAGGATCAAATGCCAGTGATCCAATTTTACATATCTGCCATTCCCAATGAGAAAATTACCTTGGACTCCATCTGCTTCTATTCTTTTCAAATTAGGGAGGAAAAATTGATGTGGGTTCTACAAAAGTAAAAACACTTGTGGACAAATCTCTACATTTTACATGCAAAGGGAGATTATCAGTTGGAGTGTAAAAGAGGATAATTAAAGATCTCAGTTTTATGAACACAGAGATTTTAAGAGGGGTATGGTGGTGCTACCTAGCCAGGGGGGTTTTGTTTATGTTTTATGTCTGTGTATTTCCAGGCTCTCAGGTTGAGTACAACAGTTAGTGTAGAAGAGTGAGTATTTGAAGAAAGGAAATGAGATATGCTGTAAGAAAATGTGCTGGAATATCTGCTATAAGGATCCAGCTGGTATCATGTCTGCCCGATAACTTAGCTGTTCTCCTCTCTGGGTTTGCTGGTTGAGTAAGCAATGGATTGTGAATGGCAGACTTAGCTCCTCTCTACACATTCTCACACCCCTCACAAGTGCAGAAAAATTACCAGAAACCTCAGGAATGTTTTGTCTTCCTGGCTTTCTTCTACGATAGCAGTTCATGCTAATATTTGCATCATTTAGAGCACTGGCAGCTGAAATGATATCGAAGTAGAGAACTGACTTCAAAATCAGAGATTAGTAAATTATCTTGCTGTCAAAAGTAAATCCTGAACTTAGTGGCATAGAGTAATACTGAATGGACACTGACCACTTAGAACCCCAAAGGATTTTTAGTGCAAGAGTATCATCTTCCTTGTTTAGGCATTTGTTCTGTGAACAGACTCTGTCATGTTGCCTCCTTGTCATGTGAGTGTCTGACAGAACAAGACAGAAAATCAGCTGAAAAACAGTGTATCCAGCCAGTAGGAAATGGTGAGGACAGGGTCATGTCTTCCTCTCTCTCGGGTTTGGACATCTTAAACAACGCTTCCTGGCAATTCCTTCCTTTATTGGGATTTTCAGTACTAAGCTTCCTGTTTTCTTTAAGAAGTGAGTTAAAAAGAGAAAGCAGGCAGGCAGAGTTCTTGATGTCTTCACCCCTTTCTTTTTTCAGTTTGAGAATTCATCTTATATGAAAATTTAAAAAAAAAATCCTAAAAGATTCTGTGAAATGCCTAGTTAATGCCTTTTTCAAAATTTTAATAGAAGTCTCATTGTTCTTAAGGGAAGGGTGTTTGTCTAAGTCCAGTGTCCCTTTTCAGGTGGCTGTCCCTTGACCCCTGCTTTTGGGTAAGTGAAGTATCATTGCTGTGCCTGACTTCTGCTTTGTCAGTCTTG